>NC_087439.1:48458673-49058673 GCF_036321535.1 Camelus dromedarius
GGACAAGGACTAGGTCTTCTTGATTTTTGTGTCACTTACAGAGCCCAGCCCAGGGCCAGTGGTGGGTTCTTCATTCATGCTTAGGAAAAAAAAAAACCCACAGCCAAGGGTGACTGATAAATAAAGGAGGAAAAAAATGGGCTCTTAATGCTTCAGGGTTATGTGTTTGCTTCTTTCTGGTTGGTTGGCTGTTAAATCTTAATGCTCTGGTTTAGAGGTAGCAGGAGTTGTGAGGAGTGTGGACTCAGGTGTCTTGGGTTCAAATCTCAGCTCTGCCGTTTCTAGCTGTGTGTTCTTGGGCAAGATTCCTGTCCCCTCCATGTCTCAGTTTCTTGATCAGTAACATGGAATGATGCTGATGCCGATATGAGACCTCCCACATAGGGTTTATTCTTTATAAAGTGCCCAGAATAGTGCCTGACACGTAGTAAATACTATTAGTGATTATAAAATAGAACAATTCTGCTTATTGAGAGGTAGTCAAAGTGTACTTTGATTCATTAAAAGTCAAATGTAGTGGAGATGGGGGTGATGAAAATATTCTGGAATTATGGAATGGTGATGGCTGCATAGCTCTGTGAGTGCACTAAAGCCACTGAATTGTATACTTTCAAATGGTGAATTTTATGGTAGATGAATTATATCTCAATTAAAAATGTAATGGAGAAAAAAATTCAATTCAACAAATATTTGTGGACTTATAATAGCTACTCAGCCTCTCCCGGGCTTGATGGAGACATAAAGCAGTTAGGGACATAATCTTTGCTCTGGAGGGTATTAATTTAGGAGCACTTCAGAGTGTCATTGGCACTTCCCCCATGGAGGGATGGGGAGGACATCACTGTCCACATTTCTTACTCTGAGACTCAGGAGCGTTATGTAGTTTGTCCAAGATCCCACAGGACACAAAAGTAGCAGGACCCTGACTGTCTTCTTCAGGAGGGACAGTCTTGTTGACGACAGAAGATTAATATCCATAAAGTAACAAGAGAAGCAAACGTCCCGGGAGGTCTTCAGGCCCAGTATGTGGGATAAGGAAACTCAAAAAGGGTTTGATCAGCCAGTGGTGGGGAAGGTTTTCTGGAGGCAAAGGCCACTGGGAGGGTCTCTACAGCAAGGGAAGGTGTTAGCCGTGCATGCCAGTCACAGTGGAAGTAGGTGTCTCGGGTGTGTAAGAAGTGCTTACAGACCTGGCTGTCCTAGAACTATGCCTGTTCTCAGGCTGAAAGCCTATAGTGATCGTGTTAACAAACATGGTGTGTAAGAGATTCAGATGGTACAGCTGAAGCCATAGGCATTTGTTTAGACCAATGACATCATGATAGATTGTCAGTGCAAGAACGAGAGGCTGTAAACACAATTTCATTTGCTTGACTGACCACGCATTTGCTTCTTCTATCATTTATTCAATACAGTTTCTTGAGCACCTACCTGGCTAATACCTGGGAATATAAACACAAATACAGTCTGTGTCTTTCGGGGAGATTCCAAGCTAGGACTTGATGTCAGACAGGTATAGAAGAAAACAAAGCAGTAAGTGCAAAGGGCTAGCGAACGGGAATGGAAACACAGGCTTATATACTGCATTGAATTGATGGTCAAAAAATAAAGATTGCTTAAGAGGTTTATTTTTCCAGCTAAAACATGTACTCTTACAAATTACCTTAACAGGGCCTTCACCCGTGGATAGAGGGCTAAGAAAGACTTGGGGAGGAGGTGCCCAAGGATTGGGAAGAGACAGGAGACCCCCCCCCCCCGCAGCCTGCTCACTGCTGTTCCCTCACATATGCTCCCTGGGTGGCAGGTGGCCGCTTGCCCAAAAGTGGGTTTAAATGTGAAGTGGGACAGTTTCACTGCTCTGCCCTTCCTAGTGACTTCCTGAGGGGATATACGTTGGGGTTTTGTTGGAGGAGGCCCCCTTAAGGTTGAGTGTAGACAGGGGGTGATTAATCTCCCCCAAGAGGAAACTAGTTTCTCTATCCGGGTCCCATTTTCACTCAGTCCTCACTCAGAGTCTCTTTTCAAGGATGAAAAAGGAGAAGTCTGTGATTTTAAACACTTTTTATTGTGGTAAAATACACATAGCATAAAATTTATCATTTGAATTATCCCTAAGTGTACAATTCAGCAGTATTAAGTACATTCACAAGGTTTTGCAACCATCATTGCTCTCTGTTTCCACAAATTTTTCATCATCCAGAACTGAAACCCTGTACCCGTCAAGCAATGGCTTGGCCCTCCACTCAGCCCCTGGTAACCATTTCTACTTTCTGTCTCTATGAATTTGACTCTCCTAGGGATTGTGAGGGACACAGCGGGCCCGTGTTGTGGGTGGTAAAAGAATTTACCGAAGACAAGAAAAATGTTTAAGAAACAAAGGAAGAGTTTAATAGATAGGCTGCTCCAGGCAACAGTGGGCCACACAGATGAGAGGTGTCCGTGTGAGCACCGAGGGGCAGTTGCTGGGGTCTTTTGTGGGAATTGTTGGTGAACAGAGGGGTTGTGTGCTCAGCTCGTGCACAGGTACCCAACTGATTACAGGTGAGGTGAGGCTTGTCAGGAACTATTAAGTAATAGGATTTATGACTCCAGTAAGGGCAGGATGTGTATTGAGGCCTATCTGCCTAGGGTATTGTAAGTTTAGCCATTTCTGGGGGGCAGTTAGTTCTGCTAGGGTAAACACACATCAAGGAAAGATGTTTTTATCCTGAAGAAATGCAGGCATACCTGGGTCCAGGAGTGGGGAGTCGGGGTTAAGGGTGCCAGTCAGCTCAAGGCACATGGAAAGCCCAGGAGTAGGGGGTTTTTATGGACTTCAGAGCGGCTTCAGAGAGCACCACCCAGCTCCACAGATATCTCATTTAAGTGGCATCAGACAATGTTTGTCCTTTTGCATCTGTTTTATTTCACTTAGAATAATGTTTTCAAGGTTCATGTATGTTTTAGCATGTGTCAGAATTTCATTCCCTTTTAAGGCTTAATACTATTTCATTGTATGTATGTATCACATTTTCCTCTAACCATTCATCCTTTTTTTCTTTTCCTTTTCCTTTTTCTTTTTCTTTCTTTTGGTTAATGACAGTACTGGGGATTGAATCCAGGAACTCAGGCATGCTAAGCACACATTCTACCACTGAGCTATACCCACCCCTACCCATCCATCCACTGATGGACTCTTGGCTTGTTTCCACCTTTCGACTTTTGTGAATAACACTGCAATCAACATGGGTGCACAAGTATCTGTTCAGGTACGTGCTTTGAATTCCTTTGGGTTTATACCTTGAAATGGAATTGCTGGATCATATGGTAATTCTGTTTAGCTTTTTGGGGAGCCATCAAACTGTTTTCCAGAGTGATTACACCATTTTGCTTTCTCAAAAGCAACACACAAGGGTTTCCATTTCTGCACATTCTTGTCAATAGCAATTGCAGAAAAACATGGAAAGGATCCTGAACTTGAGTTGAAATAAGTCAAGTACTGTTTCTGGCTTTTCCTTTTTATCCCCTCCCTTCCCAGCTCTGCTTTTTAATAAAATGTTTGTTTTTGAGTGATTTTAGATTTACAGAAAATTTGCAAAGATAGTAGTCTTAATCTGCTTGGGCTGCTATAACAAAATACCATAGACTGGGAGGCTTATAAACAACAGAAATTCATTGCTCACAGCTCTGGAGGCTGGAGGTCCGAGATCAGGGTGCCTGCCTGGTTGTGTGCGTTCTGGTGAGGATCCTCTTTAGAGCTGCAGACTGCAGACTGCCGACTTCTTGCTCTGTCTTCACCTGGTGGAAGGGGCAAGCTAGCTCTCTGGAGCCTCTTTGATTAGAGAATGAATCTCTTTCACGAGAGCTCTGCCCTCATGACGAAGTACCTCCCAAAGGCCTGACTCCCTAATACCATCATACTAGGCATTAGGATTTTAACCTATGAATTTGGGGAAGACACAAACAATTAGACCATCGTAATAGTACGAAGAGTTCCCACATCCCCTTCAGCCAGCTTCCCTCACTGTTGGCATAGCCATGGTACCTTGTCCAAACGAAGCAATTAAGATTGGTACAGCACTGTTAAGTAAACGATAGACTTTATTCCAATTTCACCAGATTTTCACTAAGGTCCTTTACTGTTTCAGAGTCTAATCCAGACACCACAAAGCAATGAGCAGCTCTACTTCAATTTTTTTTTAATGAGGTATAGTTAACATATAACATTATGTTAGTTTCAGGTCCACAACATAATGATTCGATATTTGTATATGTTGTGAAACGATCACCACAAGTCTAGGTAACATCCATCACCTTACATAGTTATAGAAAAACTTTTTCTTGTGGTGAGAACTTGTAAGATGTACCCTCTTAGCAACATTCAAATATTCAATACAGCTTTATTAACTGTAGTCACCATGTGTACATTATATCCCCACGACTTTTTTTTTTTTAATAGCTGGGAGTTTGTACATTTTGACTCCTGCACCCATTTCACTGCCCTCCCCCAATCCTCGCCTCTGGTGACCACAATCTGTTCTCTGTATCTATGAGCCTGGTTTGGGTTTTTTAAATTATTATTGTAGTTTAGATTCCATATCTAAATGAGATCATTCAATATTTGTCTTTATCTGTCTGACTTACTTCGCCTAGCAGAACGTCCTCAAGGTCCATCCATGTTGTCTCAAATGGCAAGATTTCATTCTTTTTTACAGCTACATAATATGTGTGTGTGTGTGTGTGTGTGTATCATATTTTCTGTATCCATTCACCCACTGATGGACATGTAGGTTGTGTCCATATCCTGGCTATTATAAATAATGCTGCAATGAACATGGGGGTACAAATATCTTTTCCAGTTAGTGTTTTTTATTTCTTCAGATAAATTCCAAAAGTGGAACTGCTGGATCACAGGGTAGTTGTATTTTTAATTCTCTGAGGCTCCTGCACACTGTTTTCCATTGTGGCTGCACCAATTCACACTCCCACCAGCGGTGCGTGAGGGTCCCCTTTTCTTCACACCCCCGGCAATGCTTGCTAGTTCTTGTCCTTTGATGATAGCCATTCTGACAGATGTGAGGTGACACCTTGTAGTTCTGAGTTGCATTTCCCCAGAGATGAATGATTTTGAGCATCTTTTCCTATACCTGTTGACCATTTTTATGTCTCTCTTTGGAAAAATGTCCATTCAGGTCTTCTGCCCATTTTTAAATCAGGTTTTGTTTTGGTTTTTTTTGCTATTGAGTTGTATGAATTTTTTATATTTTTTGGATAGCACCCCCTTTTCAGACATGTGATTTGCAATATTTCCTCCAGTTCAGTAGGCGGCCTTTTTATTTTGTTGATGGTTTCCGTGTGCAGCTGCTCAGCTTTTTGTTTGCTGAGACACTTCTGACACTCTCCCCTCTGAGCCTCAGTGTCCCCCCTGTCCAATGGGAACACTGATAACAGCAACCTCCACCCTGCAGGGCACAGTGAGGACTGAGGGGAGAGAAGAGGTGAGAGCTTTCTGTGAGCTGTGGCGCTTCATGCCCACACGAAGGATGATCACTGAAGCCCAGCCGCCACCAGCCCTTCTGCCCTGCAGCAGGTCTTGTGCCTCTTGCTGACTCAGCTGCCAAAGGCCATTGGAAGGAGGCTCTCCCACCACCTGCCCTGGCCAGAGGAGTCCAGATGCTGCAGAACTTGTGGGTTGATTACTGGGGAGCACTGACCTGACTGACTGAGGGCCCTGGCCTCCTCCCAGTGCCTCCCATGGATTTGAGCAGCTCCTCCAGGTGCTGGCAGCCCCAAGCTTTGGGGTAGGGAGAGGCCGGAGCTTATGAGCTCAGCTCTCTCCCTGGGCCTTTGAAACAATCACTTGGGATGCCGCCTGGCCACAGAGGGAGGAGGAAACCATGAGTTGGCTCAGCTGCTATTCTGTTCTTTCCAGGTTGGGGTCGGGGAGGGGTGGTGGGCTGAGCGTGCAGGGGTGACCCTCTGAGTCTGTTCTGGGGGATGGCAGGAGCCAAGCCCAGCATTCTTCTCCACTCCTGGCTCCCTCTGGGGCTTCCTGGCAGCATGGGGAGTGACTGGGGGAGTGAAGTTGAAGAACTCAAGTGGAGGAGATAGACCTCTGTGGCTGTGGCTGTTGGAGGACTGGAGTAGGGCTAGACCTCAAGTAGTAGCAGGGGCGGGTATGGCCCGGAGAACAGTGGACTGAGAACTAGGAGCAGGAGGACTTAGGCTTCAGGGCAAGTCCCAGTTGTTAGGATGTGGGGGGAGAGCTCGGGCGGTGGGCAAGGAGGCAGCCTCCTGAGCTCCTCTGCCTGGTCCCCTCTACCCCAGGATTGGCATCGTGGTCCACAGTGACTGGAGCCCAAACCAGCTACCTCCCACCTCAGCCTCAAAACTTCTTCCCATCTGATTTAATTGTTAATTACTTCCAATTTAGTAAAATCCCAGTTCTGAAAACCAGAGAAGAAAAAAAAAAAACATAGGGATTAGCTCTGAATAATTTTTGCTTCCATTTTCAGTCCATAATCCCCACCCCACCCCCCAAGAAAACTTACTTGTCTCTGTTCCAGTTCAAGGATGCTCCTTATTTTCCAAGAAGTCATCCTGCTACCCTGACATACACATCAACAAAGCCACATGGGGCAGGACAGGGCTGGGCGCTCACCTCCAGGTGGGGATCCCAGCACGCTCTGCCTCCCCTCCCGCTTCATCAGGAGATCAGCCCTTAACTAGGGAAAGAGATTCCGAAGATGAAAGTCGTTGATTTGGTGACAGATTGTGGAACAGATATGTAGGGGCTGGTGGAGCTACACACTATAACACTGTTGTACCCGCTCAGGGTCACCCCACTGGCTTCCAGGATAGGTGGTGAGCAGGGAGCACGTTGGAGGGCCTGATTTTGAGGGGGAAAATGGATTATTTGATGTGAAGGAAACAGCATGAGAGCAGGAGTTAAGAGACCTGGTTTGTCACTAGCCAGCTCTGTGACCTGAGGGAGGTCACTTCTCTGAGCCTTAGTTTCCTTAGTACAGACAAAATGACTTTAAGTTCCTTCTATGGATCAATAGTGAGTCCTGGGGGACTCTGATGAATTAGCCAAGCAGCAGATTTAGGTACTGGATCTCTCACCTTCTCTCGTTTTTTTCTAGTTGTTGTAAAATATACATAACATGAAACTTACCATTTTTTCATTTTTATTTTATTTTTAATTATGGTAAAATACACATAAATTTTACCATCTTAGCTATTTTTAAATGTAAAATTCAGTGGCATTAATTATATTCACAATGTTGTTAACTATCACAACCATCCATTTCCAGAACTTTTTCATCACCTCAAACTGAAACTTTACCCATCAAACAATAACTCGCGCCTCCCCTACACACTGGTGACCTCTAATCTATTTTCTGTCTCTATGAATGTGACTACTCTAAGTAACTCCTATAAGTATAATCATACAAAATTTGCCCTTTTGCATCTAGCTTGTTCAGTTAGCATCATGTTTTCAAGGTTGATCTGCATTTATCCAAATTTCATTCCTCTTTAAGGTTGAATAATCCATTGAATTTATATACATGTATTTACTATGCTTTGTTTATCTATTCATGGACACTGGGGTGGTTTCCACCTTTTAGTTATTGTGAATAATGCTGCAGTGAACATTGGTGTCCGAGTATCTGTTCAAGTCCCTGCTTTCAATTCTTTTGGATGTTTACCTAGAGTGGAATTGGTGGATCGTATGATAATTCTATATTTAGCTTTTTGAGGAATCGCCAAAATATTTTCCCTTCAGTTTACTCTTAAATGAAGGCCCTCAATCCTGCCATGGGTGTGTGATGGGAAACCCCATGGAAACACAGTTTGAAACCACGTGGGTTCAGACAGGCTGCGTGGCAGTGCCATTCCCTGCTCTCCCTGGTACTGATATGGGTGAGATGTGTTCAGGGGGTCTGGTGGCCATTGCTGAGCCCAGAGCTGCACATCGTCTAGTTCTGGGGTGAAGTGCCCTGTGGCTTGAAAGTTCCTATGGGGAAAGGACATAATTTTCCCACCTACTGACTTGTCAAAAATTTTAGAAATGTTGGTGGCATGTACACACATTTCTGATTTCATTTGTAGAACTAGAACCCCAACCAGGATTGGGGTAAGGACTGGGGGGAAAGGCAGATAGTTTAATTGGGAAGGCAGAAAGATGGTTGATACAAAGTTTGCCCCTCTCAAAAACACTGACCAGAGTTACAGAATGGCCCAGATGGAGCCAGGGTGGATCCAAAGAGCCAGTGAGCAGATGGACTGACCCAGCCCAGAGCTACTTTGAACCCACAATGTCTGGGTTCCAGTGTCAGGTCTACTGGCTAGTTTGGGCAATAAACTTAACCTCCCTCAAGTTCAGTTTTCTCATTTGTTAATTAGGGACATTTATGAGTGTTATGAGGATAAATGAAACCATACGTGTGAGATGATTCCCACAGTGCCCGGCCCCACACTCTGTACCAGTCAGGACCTGTCCTCCTCCAAACCCTGAGCATCAAACTCAGTGCTGTGTTAGACTGGGAAGTCCTTCCCTCACCTCCCAGTTCTAGAAATCTATTTTTTTTATTTTAATTGAAGTATACTCAGTTAACAATGTGTCAATTTCTGGTATATGGCATAATGTCCAAGCTGTGGATATATACATATATATTTGTAGAAATTTACTTTAAAATGTGGGGTTTTGAGGCAGTTTGCATTGGGTTGGCCATTCTAGAATTCACCTATTGTCTTTCTACTGCTTTCTTTCTCTCCAAATCAAATACTTTATCTTTTGGGGTCTGGTATATGGGGTTTTTTAAGTAGATACAGAACTGATTTTTAAGCAAAGGATATACTCTGTGCTTAAAAAAAAAAAAAAAAACAAAAACAGAAAACCTCTGTTATCCTGGGCTAAATTCTTCTCTGAACTGGAATGAACACTTCTTGTAGAGATCTAGTTTCATTTACTGCAAAAGGTTCACTCTCCAGTCAGCCACAGCAGGAGTGAAGGGAGAAGCAATGTGAAAACACTTTGAGGCCTTAACCTTAGGTAAACATAAATCTTTGTCATGAATAATAAATACAGAAAATTAAATGTTTGATAACTAAGCGTGTATCCAAGTGGACAAACCTCCCTGGCGCTGAGGTTCAGCTCAGGTCTCTGCTCATCCTTGCTGATTTAATTCAATGAGCCGACCTGCAAACACAGCCAGGGTTCCAATGATGCACACAAGCATGAAGACTCCAAGCAGAATGTGGTCCATCACCATCGCAACATACTTCCATTCCTCGGCCGCCTGGGAGAGAGGAGTGTGTTAGAATTTCCTTAAGGGCATCACGGACTCACAGTGTTCGTGCTACCCATCATATGGGGGCCCTTCAATCTGTCAGTCTCAAAGCCCTCATCATCCCGCTGCTGGCATCGTGATCTTTATTTTTTGAATAGGTTATTCACAACGTGATGACTTGCTAAGATGACCTGGAAGTGGTTACCAGGTACATCTTATGTCAGTAGCTGTCCCTTAAACTCCAACCTACCCATCAAGCCAAACCCATCCATCCATCTGTGCATGAGCATTTGATCATTTAAACCCAGAGGTGCAGATTTCAAGCCACAGAGCTTACGTTATTGGACTCCTGGTCTGACTTCATGGTCTCTGCGATGTATTTGATGCCCTCGATAGCACTCTTCACCTCGGGGTGTTTGATCAGGGGAGAGTGGAAACCCATGGGCGGAGGCCCTGGCTTCCCAGAAATGTCAGAAATATCAATGTCTTCTGTGAAAATCTTCTTGTCTTGTTTTTCTCTAGATGGCCTTTTCATCGTGGAGAAGAACATGATGTTTGGTATAGTGTCGATAAAAACCTAACATAAAAAAAAATCCATGCAGGGGAATTACTGTCAGCAGGGCAAGCATCAGACTCTGATTTTGAATAAGCAATGCCACCTTAGTCAAATCATTCAGCTCCTCTGGGCCTCGGCCTCTTTGCCTCTAAAACAAAAGGACTGTACTAGAACCTTTCTCAAAAGTTCCTTCATGTGTAGCCCGTGGCCTGTCAAGTGACTAAGGCTAACAAAGGTGATTCTGTAATGCAAGCAGATCGCCACTGGAGGGCGCCTGTGTGCAGCTATCAAACGCATAAAAAACCAGTGCAGTTTAAGCTTACGGACGTCAAAAAGGAGCCCATTTCTTTCAAGGCCAAGATGTTCTCAAGATCATAAGTTTAAAGAAAGGGCCCCTCTGGCTAAGAAATAAATAAGGTTTTGGCTCCACAAAACAGCTAGATTGTTTTCTTCTGTTTCTTGTTCCTGAAGAAATGCAACATAGGTATTGCCAGAAGTCACTTCACAGGCTTTAAAGATACAGGGACTGTTTCTCCACCCAAAAGAATACGTTGCAAGCAGTAGTTTCTCTGTCAATTCATGACAGATCTTTTGTGTTGTGCACAAGAGACCGGACGTTAGTATCTCTGTGAAGATGTATAAAAGAACTGACATATTTGAAATGTTACATTTCCGAATTCAGTAATGTAAATATTTGAGCCCGAGTTCCTCACTAAAACTAACTCTTTAACAATCTCTCATCAAGCCCCCCCATCTCTAGCCTTTATTCTAATCTCAGCAGATGATTCTATCAGCAAAATGTAAGCAGTCTGTTCACAAATTGGAAGACGTACAGACATCTCAAGATTTCATAGCATTTGAATAAAAAGACAGCAATTTATTCATCTCTCATCAAAGACATTATTTAAAAAAAATTTTTTTGGGGGGGAGGTAATTAGGTTTTTATGTATTTGTTTTTTAACAGAGGTACTGGGGATTGAAACCAGGACCTTGTTCATGCTAAGCAGGCACTCTACCACTGAGCTATACCTTCCCCTCCACAAAGAGATTCTTTAAACTTGAGTTTGGAGTGGGTTTTGATAATTCTGGTTTTCTTATCTCCCCGGAGAGGCTACATGATTTATTCATCCCTAGCAAGATGCCAAAGAAAGATCCTTCCTCAAATCCCCTATAGCCCAGAAGGGACTTTTAAGTTCCTAAGTGCCCAGCAGGGTTAGCTGGGACGCCGCTGGCCACCCAGAAGGGGAGATCTGCAGAGGTCCTTGAGGGAGGGGCTGCCCTGTGCAAAGTGAGCAGGGATCTTGCTCACTCACCTTCCGCACCCACTCGGGCATGACGTGGGTGCTGGGGGAGCGGTGGTGCGTGTTGATGACGATGACGGTGATGATGATGGACGCGATGACGAACACCATGGTGAACAGCATGTACTTCCCGATCAAGGGTACAGCACTGGAGGTGGACGGGATCAGCTCCACGATGACCAGAAGGAACACGGTCAGGGACAGCAGGACAGAGATGCTCAGGGTCATCTTCTCTCCTGGACAAAATGAAGAAAAAGCAAACACCAAAACACACCTGTTACAGGCTGAATTGCCGTTTCCCCAAATTTATGTGTTGAAGCCTTAAGCCCCAGCACCTCAGGGACTGCATTTGGAGACAAGGCCTTTAAAAACGTAATTAAATTAAAATGAGTTCTTAGGTTGCATCCTCATCCAACATGACTGGTGTCCTTATCAGAAGAGGAGATTAGGACACAGACATGCAGAAGAAGGACCACGTGAGGACTCAGGGAGAAGACAGTCACCTGCAAGCCAAGGAGGGAGGCCTCAGGGGAAACCAGCCCTGCTGACACCTTGATCTTGGACTTTCAGCCTCCAGAACTGTGAGGAAATAAATTTCAGTTGTTTAAGCCACCAGTCTGTGGCCCTTTGTCTGCAGCCCCAGCAAACAAACACACCACCAAAACCCAAGGGTGAAAGGAATGTCACCAGCATGTTCTCAAAGCCTGATTCTGGGAAATTCTCAGGGTTTCCCATGAGACCTTGGCACCTTAGCTCTGCTGACAATGGCAAGTGACAGGCATTGTCATTAGAGGCTGCCAAGCAGAGAATGGCTACTTCATCTCGTGCCCCAGAATTCCATTTCTTGGCAGAACCCAGGGAACAGAGAGGGGTTCTGGATGGCAAGCTAGACCCCAGGAGGCAGTTTTTCCATCTGCAGCAGAAGGTCTTAAACCTCATGAAATGGAACCACAGCCTGGCCTACTTGTTACTCAGCAGATGGATGGGCAGCCTAGAAGCACACGTATCTTTTTCTTATTGTGGGAGGAAGCTGCAAGACCAAAGCCAAGAAAGAACAAAATCAATGATTTCACACCATGCACTTTCTCATCTTCATCCAAGAGGATGATTTATTCTTTTCTTGTTTTGATTTTTTATTTTTCATACTAAGGGACCAGGGACTCCTGTGTCCCCAGGTCTTTTCTCCAGGCCCTATCATTTCATGGGGAACAATTCCCTGATGGAGTCTTGGTTGGACAAGTAAACCAGAAAACCAGGGGCCGAATAGCAAGGGAATATTTTTGTGAGGACTGACGAGCTCAGATGCAGTAGGGAGCCTTTGGAAGGGACCTCCCTTGTGCTGGTCTTGCTGTTTGTGTCCTGGGACCCTCGTGAGGCCCTGCTCTCCAGTGTGGAGCTTTCCAGAGTTTTCCTTCCTGGATGTTTCCAGATGCTAGGAATGTATACTGGATACAGAATGGATACAAACAAGAAATTGTCAGTTCTACCTGGGTGGTAGGAAAGACTTCAAAAGTGAAAAAGATGACAGAATTGTAAACATCCAAATATTGATCAAGGTACATCAAACTTCTTGATTACTGATAATAATAATAATAGCTAACATTTATCAAGCAGTCTCACTGTTCTAAATGCTTTTCAAGCATAAATCCTTTGGTATTTATGGAAACTGATTAGTTTCCATGTTTCCCTGCTTAGTGTTTTCTCTCTTCACTTTAAAAAGCTTCATTTGAGGGGGAAGAAGGGTATATATAGCTCAAGTGGTAGAGCGTATGCTCAGCACCCAAGAGGTCCCAGGTTCAATCCCCAGTACCTCATCCAAGCTGACATCAACGAAGAAACCTACTTCCCCCTCAGAAAAAAGAAAAAGTTTCATTTGATTAGAAAATTGAAGAAAATATTTGTTTGTGATCATTTGGTTAAGAACACGTACAATTCCTAGAACATACATGCTGTGGGGTGAATTCTTTCTGCCACATAGCAGTTGTTCGACAGGTATTTGTTGAATGAGTGAAAGGCATAAGCTTGCTTTTTCCTTGTTGGAAAGTTGGATTTAGACTTGTGGGGTTGGTGGTGGTGGGTTTTTTTTTTTTTTTTTTGTCAGTTTGATAAAATTGTTACCTATTATAAAGCTTGAGGATTATCCTTACCATCTTGCTTTTTTCTCTCCTTGTCTGCCATAAACTGTTTAAGAGCAGTGACTTGCTGGCAGACATATGTGTTCCCTCTCCCCCTTTTCGGTAGATTGTTGGTGTTTGGTGAAATTATGTCACAGATGTGATTATTCAGTAGGAGGTAAATAAGCTGTCCAGGCTGATATGGGAGTAAGAATTGCCGCTTGGGAAGTATGGTCTTGAGTGTAAAGATACTGCCAGCTGGAAACAGATAAGAAAAAGCTATTTTTAGGCAGCAGGCAGTGGGCAAAAGAGGGAGGACCTAGATTCATCATACGAGCAAGTGACTTCACAGGGGAAGGGGCACGCGGAGTGTCTGTGGTCTACGCCGTAGGCAGCGCGTTTCTGCGCCCACAGCAGGTATTCAGCAAACAGGTGTTGGTGGTGGTTCCCTTCACTAGACTGAGCTGTGTACATGTATCTTCAGGGTCACATTCAACTCTCCGCCTGCCCTGTAGCCTGCTCCAGCCGTGACGTCACCACTGCACATGGCCGCTCAGTACCTACATCTCCCCAGGGATGCTGATTTGGGTCTGTCTGCCTGAATTTGTTTGTTAGCCATGGTTATTTTTGGCTTTTCCCAAAATAGCAGCACAAGAGCCTTCAGCATCAGCAGCCGCCGCCATGGCCACTGCACCCACCTGAGTCTGTGGGCAGATAGAACACCAGGCCGGTTAAGAAGGAGAAGAGCAGGCAGGGGATGATGACGTTGACGATGAAGTAGAGGGGCAGGCGCTGCATGACGAAGTGGTAGGTGATGTCCAGGTAGGGGGTGGAGGGGCAGCAGGCGTAGAACACCCAGTGCTTCCAGCCCCGGGACTCCTTGATCACCCATTCCCCACTCTCCATGAAGTTGCTCAGGTCTGGCTGGTCACTCTCCTGAGAAGATGAATGAAACTTTGAAATCCCAGCCTCGTCACCCTGAGGAAGAGGGGCAGGGTTTCCTAATCAGCTGAGACAAGGCAACAGATTCCAGTGCTGTCACCTACCCAGGAGGGAACCTCTTATATGTTCCTTTCCTGTAAAATGAGGGGGTTTGGGCTATTGTTAGTTTCCATGTTGACTACACATTCAAGACTCCTGGGAGGTTTAAGCCATATTGCTGCCCCAGCTCCACTCCGGGCTGATAAAATCAGAATTCTAGGGACTGAGCCTGGGCACAGGGAATTATTTAAGCTCCTAGGTGGTTCTCTTCTGCAGCACATCAAGAACCTTCTCAACCAATTAAGAACCATCAAACTAGATGATCCCCAACTTTCTAATGGGTGCTGAGAGCCTATGACTGTGGAGGGGCAGAGTTGGTGACCTGAATCACGCTTTCCCTGAATCCCACCTCCTCACATGAGGTGACCACCTACCGGGTTGATGGCCACCACAGAGCCATCATAGGTCCAGGTGCCCAGCTTCATGCTGCAGTTCTGTTCGTCAAAGGGAAAGTGGGTGACGATGATCTCACAGTAGCTTTTAAAGATGGCGGGAGGTGTCCAGGTGATGTGGCCAGTGTAGTCCAGGAGCACCTTGGTGAACTTGACAATGGCAAAGTCACCATCTGCACTACAATTGGGATAAAAGAGGAACATGGCTGCAAGTGTCAAGATGAGGCTTCCGTTCTGCTTGGGGATGTTAACAGGAGACAGCTGTTAATTATTCAGGTGCTAATTATAGAAGCTTTCTTTCAGGCTGCATGGCTTTTTATCTATGGGGACGTTTTCCAAATTTGTCTGATAATAAAGATCACTGGGGTGCTTGTTTAAAATATAGATTCCTGAATCCAAAAAGTAATACAAATGAATTATATACAAAACAGAAGCAGACTCACAGACATAGAAAACAAACTTATGGTTACAAAAGGAAAGAGGGAGGAGGGGAGGGACAAATTAGGAGTATGGGATTAACAGATACAAATTACTGTACCTAAAATAAATGAGCAACAAGGATTTACTGTACAGCCCAGGGAATTATAGCCAAAATCTTGTAATAAACTCTGACAGAATATAATCAGCAAAATACCTGAGTAACTATGCTGCACACCTGAAACTAACACAATATTATAAATCAACTGCACTTCAATTAAAAAAATAAAATATATATTCCTGTGCACTATCCAAGTGCTGAATCAGGATATCTGGGGAAGAACCCGAAAATCTACAGTTTTAAAGAAATGACAGGTAACACGACTGCACGGCATCCTAGAATTTTCCTTCCCTGTCCTCACTACTGTTTGTAATGTTCCTGTCTATCTGTCCCTTCTCTGATATACTTTAAAAGTTTATTGGGAAACCCTGAGAAATTTTAAATAAAAACATGGCTAGTGACTCATTAATGTGACAAGCAGATTAAGGAAGGGGTCTATTACCTTTTAAAGAACTCTTTTGAACTCAGTGGGGTGGGGTCTCAAATTCAGATGTCTCCAGGGCCTGGCAGGTGAGGAAGGAGGGAGGAGTGAGCCTGGCTTTGGGAGAGCCCCTCTCTGCTCTAAGGAGGGGCACCACCCAGCACTGCCGTGGTGTCTGCGTGGCAGCGAAGGCTCGATGGTGCCTGATATTTGATTCTTCCTCGGAAGCTGGAAATCTAAATTTTGAATCCAAGGTTCCATATTTTTGGATGTTGGATTTTTCTAGAGAGGCTGAAAATTCGGATTTGAATGTATTTCCTGATTTTCAAATGTGGGTAATAATTTCTCATTAAAAAAAAAAAAAACAAAACACAACAAGGGGGAAGGGTATAGCTCAGTGGTAGAGTACCTGCTTAGCATCCTCAAGGTCCTGGATTCAATCCCCAGTACCTCCATGAAAAAAAAAACAACTAATTACCTACCCTCCAAAAAGAAAAAGAAAAAAATCCACAACATGGTAGGTACTAAAAGATAATGAGCTACTTCTGCAGGTCTTATTCAGTGGGTGGCCTGCGCGTCCCAAAACAGCCTGTGCCCCAAGGCCTTGGCAGAGAGCAGGACACCATAATAGGTGCTGAAAAGTAGGTGGGGTCTGCCATGGTGGGCTTTCAGGGACGTGTGGTATATACTGTGCCTCACTTCATAAATCAAGAGATTTTCTTCCCATTGGTTTTTCCTTGGCACTGGGAAGAGGCTGCATCCAGAACACTATGCAGCTTTGGACACTCCCAGCAGAGAAGAGGGAGAGGACGGGCTACATCTCTCCCTATAAGCAGGTGAAACAGGGTTCTCTCCCCAACAAGGGTCTTTCTGAGCGAGTTTGTCAAAAGGACCAGAGGATTTTAATTGCCTTCCTCACGTTCTAACTGAAAGAGAAAGTTAACTCTAAGAGACAGACACTATCAACACATTTATCCAAAAGTGCACACAAATGATTGGATACTTTGGCTCAAGCTTGAATCCAGATATAATTGGAAAATATGTAATAGAAAATCAAAGTTGGGGAGGGTTGCCTTAAAGGTATCATTTCCACTCACTAGCCCTGGCCACCTTCCCTGGTGAGTCTGCTGGAACGCACAGCCTGCTCGCCCCAGACACGTGCTGTAGAGTGTCAGACTGCAAATCCTCTAGGCCAGTGTTGAATGCTCCAGCCTGGGGAGGATGCTTTTTGAAATGAACATTCCTTGACAAGTGAAGGGCATATGATAATGAAAGTGTCATTAAACCGGAGTGTCTTGAATCACATTATAATTTCACAACAAGCAGTCTGTCGCGGAGCCCAGCGGATGGGCTACAGAGGCAACCCGGGCCAGCATCAGCACGCAGCGTCTTGGGATGCTGGGAGGCTGTGATGAATAACAACCCTGGGAGGTTCAAGCCTATTGGTCGGAAGGACATTTAATTCCAAGGAACTCAATTATCTGACTTTGGGTTCCTTGGATCGTTGCCATACACCCTTCAGGAGTTCTCAGGGATTAAATGTCCCCCACCCCACAGCCCTGATTCAATTTGGCTCTGATAATTGTTTCTATTCATAACATGAGACACCATATGGCACCCCTAGCATGTCAACTTGGCTCTTGGTTTTTCAGGGTTATTTAATGTGAACAGTGGTGAGATGCATACTGAGAGTGGCAGCCCTGCCGCTAGGGCGCCTGGGCTCCACCTGCCCCAGGAATGTCCGCTCCCCACCCCCACCCCCGTCCTGTCTGTTCTGCTTACTTGTTATAAAGAACGAGGTCTGGGCGCCAGATCTTTTCAGAGGGAATGTGAATTTTTTTCACGCCACCATAGTCATCTGGATTCCATTTTAAGTTGTAATCCACCCATTGCTAGAAATGAAGACATTTAGTCAATTAAAAAATGAAAAATATTTTAAAAAATCTAGGGTTATCAAGAGCTCTGATGGGCATGGTAATTCAGATATTGACAGAAATTGTGCTCCAGTAGGAAAGGTTTGAGAATTCAGCTTTCACTTTAAATAAGCAGTAAGAGCAAACACTTATGTAGCACTGACTACATGCAGGCACCGTTCTAAGCATTTTACCCACATTCATCATTCAGGCCTCATAATGATCCCATGAGGTAAGAGTGATTATTGACCCATTTCATAGATGAGAAAACAAAGGTAGCCTCAATTCACGCCACCAAGTGATGGCAGATCTACCATGTACACTGCCCACCTTTGGAAAGGAGAATGATCCTATTGTGAATGTTTTCCTCAAGCAGGTAACATCATTTTTTTAAAAAGTATTATATATTTTTTTCTACATGATAAAGGCAACATATGTCCACATGCAGCCCACATGCATAACACAATGTTGAGTTGTCTTCCCCAAATAAATATGAAGCCCTAATCCCCAGTACCTCAGAATGTGACCTTATTTGGAGACAGGGCCTTTACAGAGGTAATTAAGTTAAAGTGAAGTCATTAAGGTGGGCCCTGATCCAATATGACCGTGTCCTTGTAAGAAGGGGACACTTGAAGACAGAGACATATTCAGGAAGAAAGTCATGTAAACATGAAGATAGCCAACTCTAAGCGAAGGAGAGGCCTGGAGCAGATTCTCCCGCACAATCCTCAGAAGGAACCAATTCTGCCAATACCTTAATTTTGGACTTCTGGCCTCAAAAACTGAGAGACAATAGATTTCTGTTATTTACGCTGTCCAGATTGTGCCCTTGTTCCAGCAGCCCTAGCAAACTCATACACACAGAAAAAGCACAAAGTGAAAAACACCAGAACATGATCCGTAGTCCCACTACCCCAGAGTACCTACTTTCACCATTTGGGTACATATCCCTGCCACCCAAATTGATTTCCTCTGGGCCCAGGTTAAATTTCAGGGTGAATAAGAACAACATGATCGCAATTATCTAGATGGGTTACCTGTTTCAGACGAACGTTGGTTGTCACGATCTGATTTACTTCATCCTGAAAAAAGATAAGGCCCCATCTTAGGAGGATAAGAAGGGGGCTAGGGGAGGGCGCTCAGGGGTGAGAGGCGTGGGTGCTGTGGCGAGCCTGGAGCCCCCCCGTCTCACCACATTGATGAGCTGTATCAGCTGCAAGCCCACCGTGACCTGCACGACCTGGCGGTGGTCTTCCACGGGCCGTACCACACTGTTGTAGTCTTCGAATAGCTTTGCCACCAGACGAGTCTCATGTTCGGAGCCCAAGACGAGGACAGCTGAGACAGCAAATGACACACTCACTGTCAGAGTCTGCTCCCCAGCCCCCGCCTCCGCTAACGTGAGTAACTGAGGCATGGCCGGCTAATGGCAGGCACGCGGGCCCCCTGTGGAACAGTACCCAGTGCAGCTAGTGTTGCCTTGAATTCCTTTCCAAGCGCAGCTGCTGGTGTGGTCCCTTCCCAGTGGGGCATTCTGCGTTACTTGTACTTTGGACAGATGACATTCCTTAATATAGCCTCTGGCTGAATCAAGTTTACTAGGAACATGCACACACGAGGGGCAAGGTTCACACAAAGCCCGTTTTGGTATTTCAGAATCTGGTCCTGGTGCAGTGAAGTCTCGGATTGGCTGGCCTCAGAGCTGATGATGCTGTGAACAGCAGCCCAAAATGGATGCTGGCTCACACCCACTAGGATGTTAACCCATAATTAACAAAATTGAAAATGACAAATGCTGGTGAGGTTGTGGAGAAGCTGGAACCCTCATATGTTGCTGGGGAGAAGGTAAAATGGTACAGCCACTGTGGGAAACAGTTTGGCAGTTTCTCATACAAGTTACACACACAGTTACCATATGACCCAGCAGTGCCATTCCTGGGTATATTCTCACAAGAGCTGTTCACACAAAAATTTGTACATGAATGTGCATGGCAGCATTATTTACAATAACTAAATTATGGAAACAACCCAAATGTCCATCGAGATAAATGGATGAACAAATTGCAGTATATCCGTGCAGTAGAATGTTATTCAACTATGAGAAGGAATGAAGGTCTGATACACAGTACCACATGGATGACCCTTGAAACATTATGCTAAGTGAAAGAAGTCAGACACAATCATACTGTATGATTCTCTTTATATGAAATATCCAGAATAGCTGAATTCATAGAGGCAGAGAGTTGATTAGGGGTTACCAGGGACTGTGGGGGCGGGGAGTGGGGAGTTTCCTTTTTGGGTGGTGAAAAGGTTCTGGGATTAGATAGTGGTGATGATTGTATAACACTGCGAATGTACCTAATGCTTCTGGATTGTGCCCTTTAAAATGGTAATTTTAATGTAATGTGAATTTTATCATAATTTAAAAAAAATACTGCTGTTGATGAATTCATATCCCAATTATGTTGTTAAGAGTGAAAACCATGTGTGTTGCTGACCTGGGTTTGGGGCTCCTATTAGGAGCAGGAGTGATTCCAAGGAATCTTTGCTACGTTTTCCTTCCACATGGAGGGCAATGGCATTGCGTACTCTCGGAGCCCAAAGCCTTTTTGTGTCCGGTGCTATGTGGTCCTCAGCAGCCTCGGGTGAGACTTTCTCACCTGAGAGGTGGGCTGACGTATCTGAGGCCACGTGGCTCTGGCGGAGCTCAGGGGGGAGCCCTGTCATTCTGCCCCGTGTTCCTGCGCTAACGTTTAAGTGTGTTGTGGGCTGTCCTGGAAATGGCACCACTGTGTGTGCCATTACGCCTATGAGAAAATGTGTTCCAAATCCCAGCAAATGCCTTGTGAAGGATCTGGGTAAGTCATGCCTGCTGTGGTTTGGGAGAGGAAGCACACACACAAGCCATCTGCCTGGGTTCCTGTAACCAGATCTCCCCTTGGTTATTGCCTAAACCACCACACCTTTCCCTGGGCCAAGACAGATTTAAAAATGAAACAAGCCAGATGCAGGCTGTTATTTTTCTTTATTATTTTTCTCCTCGTATCCTAAGCTTGGAAGAGTTTGTCAACAAAATAATTACGCAGTAAAAAGTAATCCCCTTTTCTAGTTTTATCACTCAGTAAAGATAATAATTAACACTCTTGACTTGTTTGGTGCCAGACCCTCTTCTCCGTGCTTTATGCAGACTGACACTTTCAAACCTCTTAACTGGGTGTGGTATGTAGTGTCACTGCCGTCTCTTTACAGATGAGGAAACTGAGGCCCAGATTGCATAAATGGTGGAGCCAGGATTCCACCCCAGAGCCCAGGCTCTCTACCATTATTTCTCACCTGGAATTTAGATCATCTTGAAATACTGTGCTATACAAGGAGCTGAAACATTTTCATCCCCCCGAAAGTATGCTTTTTAATTAGTCGGTAGAGCTTTGTTAAAGGTCTTGTGTTTGTAGTATCTTCCTGAACCCTGGTAGCAATGCTGTGAGGTAAGTCTTTACTGCTGCTTTACGCGTGGGAGCACTGAGATCCGGACAGCTGAGCAGTGCGTTGGAGGTTCCCAGCTAGATGGAGGTAGGGTTGTATATGGACACAGTCCGACACCAGGTCCTGTGCCCTTTACCGCCTCCCTAAAGCAAATGTACTGTGTCCATTCGGATTTTTGAAGCCTTCAGTGCAGCTTAAACATCTTCATAATGATCTTCCTGGACTCTGTGTATCAAACTCCTGACCTAGCCTACCTCTTCATTTCTAAATTTTCTGAACCCAAA
This sequence comes from Camelus dromedarius, assembly GCF_036321535.1. NCBI lineage: Eukaryota > Metazoa > Chordata > Mammalia > Artiodactyla > Camelidae > Camelus > Camelus dromedarius. The sequence continues at coordinate 48,479,992 of NC_087439.1, forward strand.
AGGGTCCATGCAGAGATTTCATGTGGCATCTCCCCAAAACCACCTGCATTTGAGGACCCTTAGAGCAGCGCGGTGCCCAAACACCCTATCTCGGCGGTCACCCCATGGAGCTCCTGGGACACAGCAATCCTCTGTCCTCCAGGCCTTGTCTGTTGCAGGCCCTGTCCAGCCCAGCGGGGGAGCAGGGGGGACTGGCGTGGATTGCTGAGTGCCTTTCCCACTGAGTTTAAGGTGATTGCTTTGGCATTGCCTTGGGGGCTGCTTATTTTTAAGTGAGACTACTCCAGTTTGACAGAAAGAACACACTAGAAAGCAGCAGAGCAGAGGGGCAGCATCATGTAGCAGGAAAACTATGCAGGCCAACCCTAAGTCTACTAGCAGGAGGGAGGCCTGGGGAGCCAGGCCTGGTCAGCGCCCCAGGGACACTCACTTCCTCGTCTCCCCCCTCACCAATAACAAGGGGCCTTAAGCCTTCCGTAATGAATTTCCGAGGAGGTCTGCATTTCTTAGACCATGTTCATTGGTATTCTTTTCCTTTTTCTGTCCCCAAAGCAGGGCAGAGTGATAAAAAAAAAAAAAAAAACAAAAAACAAAAACAAAAACTAATAGGACTTGAAGTCAGAATTCTAAGGTTCTGTTCCTGACTCCAGTGTGATCTGGAGAGTTGGACCAGTTCTTCATGGATTCAATAAATCACAGTAAATACTTTCTTGAAAGGGCAGGATGTAAATTAACAAACACACAAACGCGTAAATAATGTCAAAGTCTCCCTTTTCGGAAAAAGCATGTTGATCGTCCTTATTCAGATGATGGTAACATTAACTCAGTAGCATATTTGTTGAACACTGGCTGTGTGCAAAGCTTTATTTGGAGAACTTTGAGGTATACAAACGTGAATTTGACCCAAATCCTGTCTTCCTACCTCATGGACGTTGACCCTTGTCATTTACATAAATAATTGTCAACAAGTTGGAAAGTAATGTGCCATAAGAGAGGTGGCAGTGAAGTCCCTGGGACTCCTGAGAAGGAAGGGAGGAAGAGTTATAATGAAAGTGCTGTATAAATAGAACAGAGATCATTAAGTGTTAAGCTAACACCGGAAAAAGTGTCCCTGATACGAATGAGAATTCTGCCCGCAGAGGACTGAGTTAAGGAGGGGAACCCAGCCACAATTTCAAAGTGTTCTTTTTGGAAGGGCTTCAAGATGGCAGGATAGGAGGACACGGAGCTCACCCTTTCCCCCAAATACATCAAAAATACATCTACGTGTGAAACAGTTCTCACAGAATACCTACTAGACTCTGGCAAAGTGTTCTTTTTGTACCAAACTGGTCCAGTCTGTATTTTTGTGAGGGGAACAGCCTGCTGGTTTGGACAAAAGGAATTCTATCCCTTTAGTAATCACCTCGGGTGATTCTGTATCACCCTGGTGCCACGTCTCTTGCTACCTTCGCAATTTCAGGCTGTGTTTTCTGACTACACATAACAGAGTCCGATCACATTTCAAAATTTCTAAGTTAAGTAACTTGGGCAGGGCAGCTCATGTCTTTTAGCCTCAGTTTCCCTATAATACAAAAAATTGAAGGTGTTAGATTGCCTCATCTTGCCCTAAATTTCTGTGAGCCATCCATGTGAATTGATACCAGCAAACTCTAGGTTTGATCTAAACACATATCACATACTTTAAAAAATAGCCTAACATGCATTTTTGGGAGGTTTCTGGTGTCCTAAGTGATCTCTTAAGGATTTTTATGTCATACCACTTAAAACATCACTTTAGAATTTCCACTGAGTATAGTGTTTTCACACACACACACACACACACACACACACATCCCCATCACCACCAGACCAGCCTTGGCTGGATCGAGTCCAAATCCCACAGGATATAATTTATCTGAGTTTAGGCTATTTCCCTCATCTCTGCTATTGAAAAACATTAATAACAAAGCTCTTAACCTCTTTTGCCCAGAAGACCTGTGTTTGTCAGAGCAGTATTAGAGAAATCACAGAATGTCAGCCGCCTTGTTCTCAGTTGGGATGATATCACCAGTAAACTTTTACATGAAGCAATCAGCGAACATCTATTTCCCTCTACCGGAAGTTTGGGATTCAGGGCGGTGTTTCAGCTGCTGTGTTGTGACACATTCCAGAGCTGAATGCAGGTCAAGGGCTGTGCAAGGTTTTATGCTTTCAATTCAAACCCAAACCTACATATAGTAATGTCCTTAAAAAAAAAAAAAAAAGGTAGGCAGGAATGCATTCATATGGGGTTTTTTTTTTAACTTCAGAAGTTTAAAAAAAATTACAAAATATTTCATCTCTCAAGAGAGTTTAGCTACATTTATGAATAGGTTTCTCCCTCCAGCACATGGAGCTGTCAATCAATCCTCTTCATTTTCAGAATTCTCCCAGAGCAATAAAAGGACTTGTTAACCATGTTGCTTGTGGTTATAAGTCACCATTCTAAGTCCCTACAGTTGTTCACATATGGTAGCAGGTCTAGGGTAGGGCACGGGGTGCTGCGTCTGATCATGGGGTGACTCGGATGCAGGCACTGATGGAGGGAGAGACTTCACGTCAACTTTGTAGCTTTGGACCAGGCAGCTCCTATTTTAACTGGATAACCCAGACTAAAAGTCCTGATATGCAAACCCAGTCAAGCCAACAACGGTGAGAAACTGACAGAGCAGCCTCGGGCTGGGGAAGCCCCACCATTCCATGTTCCCATCAAAGAAGCAAGACTCTGGTTTGGGGGCTTCTAATACTTCAGCCTCAAAGGAGAGCCCCCGGTCCCAGCACTTACCTGAGCAGAGGCCGAGGAGCAGGAGGAGTGCCCGGGGCTCCATGGGCTGTGGGCACGGGTGTGGGCTGGTGGCGGAGCAGTGGCCGCTGCCGTCGCTCGCACTCTCTGGCTGGACACTGGGCTGCTGAGGGGTTTGGAAAGTGAGCCGGCTCAGCAGGGCTGCTGTTTTACACCACCTGTCTGCGCAGTGACAGCTGGGCTGCCCGGAGCCCTGGAGCCGGGACTGAGGTCCTTACATTATTACAGGGTGTTCACGTTACACAGTTGCTCTACCGTTGACCAGTTGAGTGTGAACTGCATTGTATTTTAAATGCACCATGAGTCGGTTTTTTTTTAAATTGAAGTATAGTCGATTTACAAGGTGTTAATTTCTGGTGTACAGCCTAGTGATTCAGTTATAAATATATATATATATTCCTTTTCATATTCTTTCATTATAGATTATTATAAGATATTGAATACAGTTCCCTGTGCTATATGGGAGGACCTTGTTGATCTATTTTATATATAGTAGTTTGAATCTGCAAATCCTGAACTCCTAATTTATCCCTCTCCACCCCTCTTTGCCCCCTGGTAATCGTAAGTTTATTTTCTATGTCTGTGAGTCTGTTTCTGTTTTGTACATAACTTCATTTGTGTCATTTTTTTAGAGTCAGATCTTTACTAGAAAAAACACACAGAGTAGGAAATGAATTATTTTGAACAGTGAGCAACCCCCTCCCTTCTGTATAAACCAGAACCTCATCTGTGGATTTATTTGATAAGGGTCACTTGGTCTGAGTGGATAGTCAGCTGTGTGTGTAAGACATTGATCATTCTAAATCACAAAAGCCCACATTCTACAAAGAGTAAAATGTATTTGCTCTGGTTCTCTCTAGGCTGAGAGTGCCTGGGGCTTCTGTGACTGAATGAATTTGAGAAGAGAGTGGCTGGTGCTGAATCGGCTACTAGAGAGTTCCATGTTTGATCGGGTTTGGTTTTAAACAAAGATGGCTTCTTCCGTAAAACTGGTTTTATGATGGCCCCCGGAGTGGCTGTTCCCACCCATCTCCATATCAGGCAATATCTATCCCACAGTGCACCATTAGCTGCAGCAGGCAGCCCACCTCCCATGTCCTGTTATTCAAGTGAAGAGTCATTAACGGAGAAAAGTGTCCCACTGCATAAGCACTGTTCCAGGTTCCTACTTCCCTCCATCATTCCTTTGCCTCCTCTCACTCAGGGAAGCAAAGAGCAGCGTGGTTCAGCTTTTCAGTTCCTTTGTTTAAAAAAATCCTGAAAGCCAGCAGTTAGTAATTGCTTAGTCTGAGAAGTATTTCTATCAAAACGGGGAAGGGAGCAGTTCTTTAAAGATACACAGCCTGTTCCTTCCTTGCTTTCTTCCCAAATTGAATCAGGTGAGAAAGGTCCCTCACCTCGGGCCCAAGGACCACATCCTGGCCAATTCCCCGGTTTCAGTGAGTCCAAAGGAAAAATCGGAGAAGGGGTTTAGAGGAGAGAGGGGAGAGCTTCAAGTTTGCACTATTTTTGGATTTCTTGGTTTAAATTGTAGGAGATGAGCTAACTGTCCACTAAAAAAAATTAATTCTTTCCCCTCCATAGCATAGAATGATGACTGCAAAGCCAGGAATACACCCTTCCACCCTGCACCTTGCATCTAGATGGAGCCATGGGACTGAGTTCTAGAAAATGAAGTGGGAGGGAAATTTTGTGAGACTCACCATCCTCCCACTGGAGCTCATCCATGCTCCTCTAGTCTCTGGCTGGCTGGAATGGGTATGGGATAGACATGACCCCCAGGGTGACCTTGGAGATCACATGTTGGAGAGGGCTTTTCTTTTGACATCTTGAATCCTTGAATGACTTCAGGGAGGAGGCACCTCATTGGCCTGGCCACCACGCAGCTCCACTTCATGAGTCGGAACAAAACTTACTGTGTCAAGCCATCAAAACTCTTGGGTTTATTTGTACAGCTGCTAGTGTTACTATTAACACAAAATTTACTCCCTTGCACTGGAGTCCTAAAATATGTGGTGTGGCAGAGGAAGGCAAGACAATTGGTGCTGGAGGCTGAAAAGATAAAGATAATAGCAGATTACTTAATAAAACTGTTGTCCTCGATTACTTGGCAAGCAAAGTGTATACCAAACCAGTGTCTCTAGGAGAAGAGGCTGGAAAACACAGTCAGTGTCGATTCTTATTGGCTTTGCTTAGTAAGTCTGTACAAGGAAGAGTCAGGCTCAGGCAACAATTGGCTGGTTCATGAACAGAAATGATAGGGAACAGGATGAGTCCAGAAATCTGGAGTCTTCTGCTTTGAACCCTAAGGGTAAGTGATAACATGAGAAAAAGGCTTGGAGCAACAGAAGCCCATTAAGGGCATCTAAACAGATAGTCTCACCACTGTGGTAAAAATCACTTAAAGATGCCCTCTTCATGCTCAAGCCCATGTTAAACTGGAGGAGAGAAGCATAGGGGTTAGGACGCAAAGTACATCTGGCTGGAGAATTATGTCTGGTAAAGAACCCTAGATATGCAGACTGGCATGTGGAAATGACTGCAAAGAAATATTTCAGAAGCTTACTAAGTATTTGAAGGAAGTGTATGACCAAAGAGTTCTTGAACTCACACTACAATAACTTTGGTTGCTGAAGCCTTGAAACAGTCTTTGGGTGCCCAGACATACACCTGCAGAAAGCAGGTTGCAATATCCGCAGTCTCCGCAAGAGGGCACTCTCCCCATTGCTCCCTTCGGAAGGGCTAGGAAGAAGCCCGCCGTGGGCACATCTAGGAGCCGCGGAGGGTAATGGACTAGGGAGCTCCAAACAGACAGCAGTCAGAGATGAATGCAGGAATCGTTGCAGACCTTTTCAGCGCCAGCCACGTCTCCTTAGCTTTCATTTCGACTCGGAGAAATCTACTGACTGCCCACGACTCCAACCCTCTGCCTGAGGGGGTGTGTGTGTGTGTGTGTGTTTTCTGGCTGTAGGAACACGGGACACGCTGGTAGTGCAAGAGAGTTAGTGCCCCAGGAAACAGCCCTCAACCACTGTAGGGGGATAAGTTCCCCCCTCGGATGGGGTAACTGGGGCATGCTCTATGCATGTCTCAGAGTTCGTCCACGGGATGGAGTCACAGTTGCTCCTAGTGGAAGTTGCCTGACAGCCCTCCCCTGGTTGGCTTCCTTCTCTTTGTCTCACTTTCCCCAACCTGCCATCTCTCTGATGGACCCCTTGCAGTGTCGGCTTCTGGCGGAACTCACGCTGAGACAGAATTTCTTGCACTGTCTGGGCAGGGAGCTTCACAACGGCTCCACGGTGATGTAAGCCGGTGCCTTTCCCACATTTCGACCATCTTACCCATCCTCTTTTATAGGTGAACAGTTGAAAGCGTAGACTAAAAAAAATTATTAAACTGCTCTTCTCCTCAGGAGTAAACCTATTTTTTTTTTATTAAGAAGTGTATTATGCAAGCAATTCAACTTTATTATAGAAAAATTAAAAAACCCAAGTGAACAAAAAGAAAAATGTTTACCCATTATCATTCTACCAGAAACCTATGACTAATGGGTTATTTTAGATGCATTGGACTCTTTCCATGCATTTATATATGTATTTATGTATTTATTTTCACTATAGCCAAGCCCTGCTTTATGTCACTTGAAGTCAAAAGACTTCCTTTAATTTTTTGGTTTTCATGATTAACCACTGCTGGGGAAATGCTGCTGTTAGGAGAAGATTAATCTCTTCTTTTGCAGTTTTATTGAGATATAATTGACAAATTGACAAATATAAGATATTTAAAGTGTACAAAATGATGATTTGGTATACATATACATTGTGAAAGGATTCTGCGCATGCATTTGTTTATTAAAAATGTTTGTCATTGGACATTGCTATGTGACAGGCACAGTTCTAGGCATTTAGAAGACATCAGTAAACAAAGCAGACGAAGTTTCTTTTCCTCAGGAAAAAGGAATTCTCGTTGGTGGAGATGGTCAATAACAAATGTATATAGATAGTAAGTTAATTGTTTAGTAGTCTCCACAGGTGGAAATGCTATGGAGTAGAAAGCAGAGCAGGGAAAGGGGGACTGGGGCAGCTAGAGAGGGAACTGCAATTGTGAATGCGGTAGGTCGGAGGTACGGGTCATTGAGGAAGAGGCATTTGAGCAAAGACTTGAAGGAGGCAGAGAAATCTGTGGGATGAGCATTTCAGGCAGAGTGAGGGGCAACAGAGATCCCTGAGGGGAACGGGCCTGGTGTGCTGAAAATATAGCAAAGAGGCCAGCCAGGCTGGAGCAAGTGAGTGACGGGGAGACAGCTAGAGGATGAAGAGAGCGGCCAGGGGAGGGGACGCGGCACACCCTGCAGACTTTTACTGTGTGTGAGGTGCGGGGCCTCTGCAGGGATTTGAGCGGGAGTGACACGATCTGACCCGTGTGATAAAAAGGGCAGCTCTGGCTCCCATGGTGACAAGAGGCTGCAAGGGAGACAAGTTAGGAGCTACGCAGTAATCCAGGCGGTAGCTGGTGGTGGATGAGACCAGAGTGGATGCAGTGAGGGCGATGGGTAGTCGGATTGAGGAACTATATTCAGACACTAGAGCTAACAGGATTTCCTGAAGGATCGGACCTGGATGCAAAAGAAAGAGAGGCTGATGATTAAAGATGATTTGCTGGGTTTGAGCTTCAGCATTAGGAAGGTTTTAGGTGCTAACAAGTGAATTAACGAAGGCTGTGGATGGAGCATGTTAAATGGGAGGAGAATCATGAGTTCTGTGAGATGTGAATATTAGAAATCTGAGTAGGCAGTTGGATTTAGGAGTCAAGAGTTTAGGGGCGAGGTCTAGTCTAGGGTAAATGGTGCTTAAAACCATGACTAGATAAGATCAAAGGAATGAGTGTAGGCAGAGAAGAGAACTGACGTCAAAACCATGATGAGTTGTCACCTCACACCTGTCAGAATGGCTTTCATCAAAAAGATCACAAATAACAAGTGTTGACAAGGATGTGGAGAAAAGGGAACCCTCATATGCTATTGGCAGGAATGTAAATTGGTGCAGCCACTGTGGAAGACAGTAAGGAGGTTCCTTAAAAAACCAAAAATAGAAGTACGATATGACCATTCCACTCCTGGGTATATATCCAAAGAAAAGGAAAACACTCGATACATACACCCTAATGTTCATAGCAGCACTATTTGCAATAGCGAAGATATGGAAGCAACCAAAGTGACCGCCAACAGATGACTGGATAAAGATATTTTATATATATAATGGAATACTACTCAGCCATAAAAAAGAAGGAAATTCGCCATTTGCAACAACATGGATGAACTTGGATGGTGTTATTCTAAGTGAAATAAGTCAGACAGAGAAAGACAAATACTGAAGGATATCACTTACGTGAAATCTAAAAATTACCACAAACTAGTGAATATAAAAAAAAAAAAGAAATGGACTCATAGATAGAGAACAAACTAGTGGTTCCCAGTGGGGAGAAGGGAGGTGGGGGGAAGATATCAGCAGGCGATTGAGAGGTACGAACTACTGTGTATAACATAAATAAGCTATAAGGGTATATTGTACAGCACAGGGAATACGGACAATACTTTCTAATAACTATGAATGGAGTATAACTCTTCAAAACTGAGTCATTATTTTGTACACCTGAAACTTATATAATGTTGTTTTGTATAAGTTAATTTACTATACCTTGATTGAAAAAAAAAAAAGTTGAGAAGAGGAGGCTGCAGCAGAGACTGAGAAGGAGGAAGCAATGAGACAGGAGCTCCAAGAGAGGGCAGGTTTCTAGAAGCCAGGTGAAGAGCTCCTCCGAGGGGGAAGGAGTGGCCGCTGTGCTAAATGCTGCTGATGGTGCTGGTGAGAAGAGGACAGAAATGACCATGGGGCTTAGTGCTGTGGTGGCCACTGGTGACCTCGACAGATATAAAACCTGACTGGGTAGGTTTAAGAGGGGAGGAATTAGAGGAATCAAAGCATAACAAAGAAATGAGGTCATAGCTGGTGGGAGAAGTTGTCAACAGAAGTTTTTGGTTTTGTGACTTTTTTTTAGATAGGAAAGTAATAGCATGTTTGCATGATGATCATAGGACCCAACAGTAATGATAAAAAAAAAATTGATCGTTTAATAGGGAGCTGGAAGAAAACACCTATAAAATTGTTTTCAAAAATGGGATTTACTCTATATACCTTTCTACAACTTGCAGGGTATATAATAAATAGGTTCCCAGTCAAATAATGTGGCTCTACATTTTCATTTTTAATGGCTGAGGAACATTCTATTTCTAGAGTGTATGATAATTTATTTAGCTGATCCCTCAACATTGGACCTTTGGATGTTTTCCTTTTTTAATTTTTTAATTTTTTTTTTGCCTTTATAAACAGTCATGCAGTGAATATCCTTACAAACCAGGCCAATTTTCTGATTGTTGCCTTAGGATAAGCTCCTAAAAGTGAAAGTACTGGGGCAAAGAATAGAAAGATTTTAAATAATTTTAGTACACATCAAATAGCTCAAATCTCCGTTTTTAGAATTGATCGAAGCCATTCAGGCCTTCCCTTACCCCAGTTATATTTTCTATTGCACCTATCACAATTGTGTCCTGTTCTATTTATTTGTGTGATTATCTGATTGAGGCCTGCCTCTCCCACTAGACTGCAGACCAGTGAGTGCAGAGACAGCACCTGTTTTTGCTCACTGCGTTAGCCTCAGCTTTTGCCCCAGAGTAGGGATTTGGTTAATAGCTATTTATGATGGCGTAAGTGAATGTAAAGCTTAATTCAGTGCATAGGGGAGAAGATCACACTGATCATTTAGGGGTTGACTGAGGGGTGGCAGTCTGTTGCCCCAGTGCCTCTCAGGGTACCTGGGTTTATAGCTCCGAAAGTGTGTGTAATTGACTAATTAAATAATGCATGGGTGAAGGGTACCGCTTTTATAAAAGTCCACCTTCTTGTGTGGCTTAGTGAATGGGATAATCGTGGATCCTCCCAAGGTCACTTTGGAGAAAACCCTCAGTCTGTGTTTATATTTTGGTCCGGATCCTGGGAGCCTGGCCCATCCTTATAGCCAAACGCTCCACTTCCCAGCGCTGAGCACCTCCTTCCAGCGGCCAGCAGGTGGCAACAGTGGGTCATCGAAGTGACAGCGGCGCGCCGAGGCCCTATCCGGAGGGGGGCGCTCTCCTGGCTGGAGCGTAGCGTGTGGTCCCTAACGCCTCTGGGGAACCGTCCACCCAGAAACCTGGGGGGCAAGCCGCTCAGGTGTGACCCCAGGGACCCGGGAGCGGTGGTCTCCCCTCAGGAGAGACGGGAAAGAGGAGTCAGCTGTCAGCCCCTGAGAAAGTCTATTTTACAGTTTGCAGTTCCCAGGAATCCTTACGGGACTGCTCAAGGGCCAGATGAAACTCATTTGAAAATCTAGACTTCAGGCGCTGAGATTTTATCCACTCTTTAACAACTGACCTGACTCTGTCATTGCCTCTGTCTGTCTGAAATACTGTTTCTTTTGAGTCGCTTTTTTTTTTTTCCTTTTCAGCCAAGCTCAGTGCCAGGCAGTTCAGGCTGACAGTTTTGTGGGAATGATGGGATCTGTGATGGCTGGATGACAGAAGTGCTTCTTATGACACACAAAACAGGTTGCTGCCTGCTCACCATGGGTCCATGCTGTCTTGGTACTGTTTTTTTCCATTGTCCCCATGTATATGTGTGTATATGTATGTGTGTGTGTGTGTGTGTGTGTGTGTCTGTGTGTGTATTCCCTTCTGAATGGAAAGCTTATGCAAAAGACTTTATGTACATATATAAAGTATAAGGAGAAAGAAGTTGTGAGCCTCACAGGTGTGTTGTTCTGGGGTGCATTCTGACATGACCCGTGCCTCATCATAGACTCGTGCAGCGTGGCTCTAAAAAGGAAGCAGAGTGCTCAGGAACCCAAGCAAGGCCTTGGCCCCGGCTCTAACCACTGGATTAATTCAGGGAAAGCGTCGATGACAGGATCCTCCTGCAGCTGTCTTCTGTTCTCTGAGACAGACAGGAATCGAGAAAAATGAATTCCATGCAAAATCGGACGTGTCTCACTCCCAGCCTCTGCCTGCAATAAAGAAGGTAGTTTTGAACTTTTCTTTGTCACGCAGAGTCTGGGGAATAGCAGTCTGAAGGAAAACTAAAGAAGCCTTGGGAGGCCAAGCTGAATGACAAACGAAGAGCTGGGGCAGAGAAAAGAGGGAGTGGAGAGAGAAGAGCCTCAGGCTGGGTCCTGGGATCTGGGAGGGGAGACAGGTGGTCAGAGAACTGGAGACTGAGATAGGCACCCGCACGGTGTTGTTAAGATTTGTTGGAGATTTAAAACACACTCCTACCTTTAGCATTTTCTTGAGAGACAGAAAAGATTTGAATTGTTGTCTTTCTATTTGTCTGCAGGGCTGGGTCCAAGACTGGGCCACGTAGGATCCCGGGTTTATATTGGTTACATAAGCAAGCTTCAGTCTTTGCTGTCATCTGAAAGAGTCAAAACCAGGAATGTTTTTCAGTTTCCTTTTGTCAGCTGCTTGAGCTTCTGTTCTGAGAGGTGCGAACTGTTAAACATTGTTACTCACTTGTGTTCCATAAATAACTTTTAATTAGTTTTCATTTGGACCAAGAATGTTCCACTGTTGACATAGTGACAGGAATTATCAAAAATAAAATTAATAATGAACTCCAGAAAAAAAACTTGCACTAACTCTCAGCAGAGTCACAGATAATTTACATTTTTAAATTTTGTTTTTTTAATGATTTTCCTCAAAGCAATACAAAAACTGCATTGGTAAAGAGGTTACTTAAGCATTATTCTTCACCTCTCCAGCATTTTCCACAATGGAATTTTTTCTATTGCCTTTCAATGAAATTAATTGCATTAGTGCAAGAGATGCAATCACATTTGAAGCTTAGTGTCCAGCTGGCTAGTTACTATATTCAGTACACAGTGGAAAATGATGAGCAGTAATCCTTTCACCTAAAAAACTGCCCAAGACAAAAGCTTGTAAGGGCTCTCAGAATATCATAAAGCAGACAATACAAGAAATTACAAAATATTGTTGGAGTTTTTCAATAGAGCCCCTCCCCTCCCCTGTCCTTTAGGACAATGGTGTTAATTGTCTCCTAACCATTAGAGCATAATTCTAACAAAGACTTGCACATCCCTTTGGCTAAAAAGTGGCCAAATATCAAAGAGCTACTAATGTGGGGGTCAGCACTTTTTGCAAAATGAGTAAAGCCTTCTGAATCCGTCTGGGTAAAAATCTGGCAGAGATCAGAGAGAATTCAGTAAGGGCTTCTGACGCATCAGTGGAATATCCTGTGAGGATCCTGCCCACGAGACTAATCCATGCATGCTCCAGTTTAGTGCAAACACCTATAAAGTCATAAATGCATGAGTGGTTTCTTCAGTGAAATCCCACGACGTGCAGAGTGAATCTGCCAAACGCAGCCATCAGCTGTGATCTTGTCTACAGCCTCATCTTCATCATGTTCTTAAGTACTAGGTAATTTGGTCTTGGGACCACTTATCTAGTTACAGATTAGGAGGATGGGGCTTGAATGTTACTGAACAACTGACAGAATTATTTAGTATTCTGCACTTCAGGGGAAAAGAGCATAGATGTGCTTGAATATTTATGGAGTCTCACCTCTTTGTGTTATAGAGATCTTACAGCAAATTAAAACATGTGTGTCAGCGTCCTAACGATTGAGCTAGACTTTTAAAGATTGGCTAGCCAAGACTGAATTTTATTCAAGCACTATTTCGCTTGTCATATTAATGTAACTGAGTATTGGGCTCATGTCCCTGTGGTGCAGTCAGCCAAACTCTGACAGCGGGTGTTTGCAGCAAAGGAAGCGTTTATGGTGCCGAGCAAGGGAGTGGGCGACAACCTCAGATCCACTCCCACTTGGTCTTTGAGTTAGAGGTTTTCTTAAAAGGGAAGAACAAAGAACCGGGATTAATCGTCGACTTGCGATCTTTCTTAATCACAGTCTTGGGAGTTGCGGGGAGTCGAGGGCGGGTGCTGTAGGCTCATCTTGCCTTGGAGAAAACAACCCGACGTTAATGATGTTCACGATGTTACCGACAACAGCAAGTTTAGTCCTCTGATTCCGATTGATTAGTGTCCACTTAGCACAGGACTGAGGTCAGAGGGGACAAGAAAGGGAATAGTTTTGGATGGAGAGGTTAATCATAAACTCAGCAGGGAACTCAGTTCTAGGGAGACTGGGTTTCACTAATTTTAAGCGTATTAGCCTATCGGATGGCCGTGATTGGTACTGTTTAAATTGCCAACGTCTGAGTGTCCCTTCTGATGCAATGCATCAGTGGCACTGGCTTAGCTTTGTCACAACTCTGGGCACACTGGCAGTCCCTGGGGGTGTCTGAAGCTCTGGATAGACAGGGTGCATCTGCCTGGAGCTTCGATTTTACTCAAAGACTTGGAGAAAACAAAAGTAATCAATTTAACCATTTAATTTATTTCTTGCCAATTCTTTATTTAATTTGCTGTGAAGCAAGCAAAATGATGCATTAACTATGTTGGGATTAAAAACTAAATATTGGGCAATACTTGCAGGGAGAGAATAACAGCTTGTAAACCAAGAAGGGAGTCTGTTTAGCTGTCAGAGTTCCCACTAGAAACCAACCGGTGACACCAAGAAAAAAAATATGATGACACTGGTCCTGGGAGAGCAATGGGCCATCGTTCCACCTGGCTTCCAGGTAAGGCAGCCCAAAGCCTGTGGCGCCCATCTTCTGTCAAAGTCCTCTGTCGTTGGACAGGAGCGCCAGGGACTCCTGGAAGGAAAGGAAACCTCCAGCCCAAGGAAACAGGACCCATCCTGTTAGGTGAGATCCTGAAAAACCTGGACCTGCTGAGTGTGGGCAGAGCCATTAAGGAAGTTCCTTCCCACCTCAGCTAGGCCTGCGCTGGGCACAAGGACATCCTCCAAGAGCTGTTCCCAGTACACTCCCAGACCGGCCATAGCGCCTCCCACCTCCTGGTGCCTGAGTCCCCACCTTGGATGGGGACCACCCTCTAGCACACCCTCGCTGTTCCCCTGTCCTCACCAGCCTGCCCCACTGTGGGCAGCACAGCCTTGCTCACATCCAGTCCTTGACCCTGGTCCAGGCTTCGAGCTCCTGTCTTCCTGTGGTCCATCCCCAGGAATAAGGACTGGGTAAACCACTGAATCATTTAAAGCCTGATTTTTCTGTGAAAACAAATATGAATGCAGAATTCACATCAAGGTCTAAGATACAGAAGCTCGAAGAAAATGAAGCTGTTGGTGGCTCCTTTGAGTAGACCCTGGGGCTGCATTCATCCTCCTCTGTCGTTAGAGCGCCACCAGCAGGCGCATTTGAGAAGCACGACTCTGGGGGCCATCACTGCAAGGGGAAGGGTACAGCCCATGTGTGGTCCTACCCCCAGATTGGGGACCATGCTCTTCAGAGGGTGCGTGTCCTGCCGGAATCAGGGGACATTCCATACACTTCCACACAGGCCTTCTAACTGAACCCCTTGCAAGGCCTTTACCCCTCCTCCCCATCTGTGCAAAACGTCAGAGGAAGAAACCAGTTCTCCTCCTTCCTGGGCTCACGAAATGGTTGTGCCCATTGTGTGCTGACTGATCCTCTTCTCTGTTTTTCTGTAAAGTTGTTTTCAAAAGTATTTGAGGTTGCTTTGGTGGCATTCAGCTCTGCATGGCTTGTTCTTGGTTTTGAGAAAGGCAAAGGCAGCTTTGGCTGGTGCTGAAGAAGCTGAGCTCAGAGAGCATGAGGTGAGGTCAGGGGCCTCTGTGGCTTCCTTGTGATGCCTTGTGCATGTGGCCTGGGCTCCATCCTCTTCCCCGCCCTTAGAAACTTCGGGGTGCCCAGGCAGGAATGCGAAAGCTTTCTGAGCGTGTGACTGTCGCTGGATGCAGGGGTCCGAGGACGACCTGGTCCTGGACAAGTGACTGCTGTCCCTTCCCCACCTCTCCTCCCTTTTTCTGCCCTGAGGGCTTTCAGGATGCTTCTTGGGTGGGAAGAAATGCACCACAGACGGTCACTCATTGAAGATCTGATTGTGAGAGGCTTGGGTTCCAGCCAGGCCAGTTCCATGCCCAACTGAATTAATTCTGGATTAAGGTTGAGGGTCTGACCCTTCTCAGAGAGCCCCTTGGTCTCTTAAAACATAATTTCCAAGATACTGATCTTTGGCTTGTGTTTCCTGGAGAATAACTGGCAAATCTGGAGGCTTGTACTTCTGTACTCATTTCTATTCTGGTGGCTAATTAACATGTTGGTTACGGAGGATCCTGGGCATTTATTAGAATGGTCACCTTATGAGCGTGTGTTACCAGGGTCTGGCTCTGTGACATGCAATTCCCCACCCCAACACCGCCACCAAGTTGCCCTGGGTTTGCAGGTCCCTTTTTGCCCTAACTCCGAGGTCTCTCTCCTATACTATGAGCATGGTACTTTGCAGATGGAAAGTCATCCCTGAGATGGAGGCAGATGCTCTGCCTCCTTCCAGATGGCTTAGGAAGGGCAAAGAAAGAGTCAGAGGAACTAAGCTCAGAAAGTGAGAACCAGGGAATTGGGTTGGCTTAATTCTAAGGAAGAGCAGGGAAGCAGGTTTGGGGGATGAGAGGTTCCTGGCAGAGACCCGAGGGAGACGCACCAGGGAGCTTCCTGGGCATATGGGAAAGGGACCTGGTCTCAGGGAGAAAGACCCTTAACTTCAAGGATGAGAGGCTGAAGGAGACCCTGGCTGTCTGTGAGTGGGGAGAGGGGGAAGATACGGGGTTGGGGTGAGGAGCTGGAGAGAGAGATTAGGGAGAAAGTTCAGACAAGCCAGGTAGTGCTCTCCTGAACAGGGACCTGTGATGTACTGGGGTCAAATTAAATTTTCTCACACTTCAATAAAGTAACTCTTCCACCTGGACTAGAATGGGATACATGCATCCCCTCCCCTCTCCCCACCACCCCCGAGAAGACGATACAAGGACACTTATTTGAGGGGATAAATTCGGATATGTTTGATTTTTTAAAAAAATCAGTTTCATCACCCCCAAGTTATGCTTGGTGCATTCGTGGTCTGCCTTGATGCTCTCTGAATTCGCCTTTTCAAAGCCAGGCTCTTCTCCAAAAATCCACTCTGGCAGGAGATCAAGGGAGGGCCTGATGTTCTCCAGCTAATGATAAAATTCCACACTGAAGCTTTCCCAGCATCACCCAGAAAGGACCCAGAATTAGCAATCTGGTTCCAACATCCGCAGCATATGTCCCCACACAGGCTGTGCGTGCACCTTGTCTCAGCAACATCCCCGTCCCCGGCCAGCAGAAGGCCTCGCTGGGCCTGGCGTGGGCAGACGGCGCCTGGAGCAGCACGCCCCCAGCCCCCAGGCTCTTCTCTATTGTCACCGCAGGCTGCTCAGCACAGCCCCCTCGGGCCCTCCGGCACCCCCGAGCCACGGCCGGGCCTATTGCCCCAGGGACAGTGCTGCGGTTTGCTTATTTTGACGTATTTATCCCCCACAGGTCAAGATGAAAGGCAGGAAATGTGCAGTTCGAGTTCCCACAGCAGGAGGGTTGGACCACACTGCATCACATCTATAGGCTGGTCATGGGATCCCGGAGGCCAACACGGTGCAGGCTGACGTCAGGCCCGGGGCTGGTCTGGCCTGGCATACACTGGGCGCTGCCCCGCTGCGTGGAACCCCTTCTCACCACGGACTGCCCGCAGCCTGCCTCACTCCCCCACCACCTGTGACCCAAGCCATCTCCGCAGAAGGTCACTCCCACTGGGCCCCCCACAGTCCCCAGGGGCCTGCCCCAGAGGGAGCCCACTTCCTCCCCACCACTCCCAGGCCCTGTTGGCCTGGCTGCTTCTGAGCAATTAATGTGGAGCTTGCCTTGCAAACAGGAAATTCTCCAGATCCTCAGGGCAGAGGTTTGGAAATCCCCCCGGGGAATCTAAAACAATGGCAGAAGCTGACCCACCAAGATTCAAAGAAAAAAAAGAAAGAAAGAAAAAAAGAGGCCAGTGCTTTGCTGTTTTCCCTGAGTGACTGCTGGCCCTTCCTGCCACTACCCCACTCAGCTCAATGATTCTGCTGTAAACACGCCATCTTTTCCATAAGACATAAGTAAGCATCGCTTCCACCCACGTTCAGGATGTTAAAACATTGGAAGAACGATTTGTTCTGGACCAGAAAAAACCTTGCGGGAAGAATTCTATTTCTCTTCCTCCAGGTGTGGGCCGTGTGGCTGGGTGATGGGGGCCGTGGGGACTGTAAGTGCCCAGTTCCCAGCTTTGGTGCAGTTAAACCAAGCCCTCATCTACAGACCGCAGGAAGAGAGCTTGCGCATTTCATTCCCTCGGGGACGATTTTTTAAAGCACCTAATCACGCTCAGATGTGTTCTGTGGGGAGCAGGCAACTTGCAAGTAGAGTAAAGCTGGCTCGTGCAGTGCCCAGATAGAGCTCAACTTCTTGTTCAACAGAAGCCACTAAAGACAGGTTCTCAGCGACGATAATGTCCTTTAGTGCCTTTGTCTGGGGCAGCTTATTAAGGTAGAGACCCCATCAGCGTTGACAGGAGAGCCCCTTCCTGTGTGTTCCAGGGGAACGTAATTGACTACAAAACCTTTTTTCAATGTCACCAGTGCCACATACAAACCCAATTAGCAGCCGTGAACGCTGATGAATTCTGGGAACATGGAAATCGCACGTTCTACAGCTAATCAGACCCATGAAACGGTGACACATCTTCCTGTCGACAGGAAGGTGGGATCCGGGGCCCACAGGGGGCTGGATTCCTGCAGAGCCCACACCAATTTCAGAGCCCCTCCTTTGGGGGTGGATTACACAGCCTTCGAGAATTAACAATCAGAGACCAGCTTCTGTCTGCTCAAGGCCTCTGAGTCTGGGAGCATCACAGTTTTATTGTGAGGCCAGAGATGTTCAAAGGAGTCATCTAGGTCTTAATTCAAGTGTGGCTCCTTGGTCCCCTCCACAAATCCCTCCCCACAAATCTGGATGGATTTAAGAAACCCTTTGTTTCTTGTGATCTGATTCTTCTCCCAAGGACAAAGGAATCATATGTTCTGACTCTCCTGAGAGCTGAAGCTAACAAATAATTTCAAGGCACAGAGGATGCTCTGGCCCACCCCACCTCAGTTTAAATAGCTAACGTTGGCCGGCAGGTGCTAAAGTCATGTGCAGAGAGAAAAATATTAATGCAAAAGGGCAAGACCAAAGGAAATCCTTGCCTAGTTTTGGCATTGTTATTATGAGGGGACTGTGGTGACTGTTAATCATTGCGACGTGAATCGTAAACGCTGGAAGAGGCATGCTAGGCTCCGGACGCCTTGCTGCTAGTCGTAAAAGTCCCATTTAGAATAACCTTGTGACTAGAGCGGCTGGGCTCAAATAGACTGGTCCAGCAGCCATGCAGGAGGCTGGCACAGAAGCTTCTCTGAAGGTCGCACTTTATTTACCCTGATTGGTAGCCTTATTTCAGATGCCCTCCACTGCCCGTGGGACAGGCCACTCCTCCATCTACCCAGTGATTGATGGGAAAAGTCTGGGGGGTGGGATGCCTGGCTATCAGGGTAGGACAGCAGGGCTGGTGCCAGATTTGGAAGTGTTCTCCTTTTTATCTGATGTGTGCTGTGCTTGGTTGGTCTCTGTGGAATGGGTCTACCCTGGCCTCAGGCAGGAAGAGCATTTTCTTCTTCAGGAAATATATAGGGAACCTCTGGAATCAGAGCCCAGAGGTCTAGGGAATCAGCTGGAACTCTCAACAGAAGCAACGGAAGCCAACTCTGGCAGCTTTAGGCAGGAGAGGAGTGTATTGAATGGCGATGGGGTGGCCTGCGGTTACAGGGGTGGCAGAAGAGCCAGCTTGGGAAAACAGGCAAGAGGGTGCAGTCACAGCCAGGCCCACAGGCGCTCCTGACCCCAGTCCTTCCGGGACCCTGTGCCCCCTGCTGGGGAGCTCAGTGTGTCACAGGACCCCAGGCACCACTGAGGCTGGACCTGGCCACCCCGGCTGAACAGCTGCTCCCGCCCCACCGACATACATGGGACCCCAACCCTCCACCACAGGGCTCCTTCCTGGCTCCTGCCACTGCTCTGGCTCCTCACTCAAGTCTAGAGCTGCCCCAAATGGTCCAAGCTGGCCACTTGCTTGTGTGATAAAAACCCAAACACCTGGGTTCTGATGCTGATTCTCTCACTTCTATTGTCAAGGACGTTAATGAAGATGAAAGGAGACTTCTCCTGACCCATGGAGGTCACCTCTCCTATCCCCACACCCTTTGGTCCAAGCCTGGTGTTCTACATGGTGGCTATCCACACCATTCCCTTCTCTTTCTTATATTTTCCTTAGAAACTCCATCGGGAGATGGGGTGGGGTGTGAGGCAAGAACGAATGTGCCAATGCTCTGCAGAAAGTTTGGGAGGAGGGGAGGAGGAACCAGTGGCCAACTAGCGGCCAATGCAAAGGGGAGACCTGGTTAGAAAATGCTAAGCACCTGTCAGAATTCCTACCATGTAAAATAGCTTCAGCTGGGGGCCGCAGCTCCTAGGGAAGTGAGAGAACCTTCCCCAGCCAGGAGCCAGTCTTCAGATGCAGGATGGAGCGGCAGGAGCCAGGCAGAGTTCCTCCCCCGACCAGGTAGGAAGAAAACGGAGTGGGCTGGAGAACACTGGGAGGTTTTGAAAGATTATAACAAGACTTCTCTCTGTTTATCTTCTCCCAGCCGGTCTGCAGTTGGGATAAATTCAGCACAGGAGGAAAAGGCAGCATTTCCTCCCCCTCTCGCCTCCCGTTTTAGGTGAGAGGGGGAGGTGGCATGGGGGATAGAGAAAGATCTGGCGAGCTCACCAGCTGGTGCTGCGGGCTGAGCAGAGCGAGCTTGCTTTGTACCTCCACTAAAAGGGGCCCAGACAGGAAGGAGAGGTGCCTCGTCTCTTTTATCTCTTCCCCAATCTCCTTAAAATCAGGATGGTCTCAGGCATGAAGGGAGTAGGTAGCTCCCAACACAATGTGATCCAGAGGCCCCCTCAGCCAGCATACCCCAAGTAGAGCTCCATCAACCAGCCTGGGGCCATGATTTTGGAGAACAGCGCGCTCCTGTTGCCTGGAGACAGTGATGAATAAATAGCTCACTCCCCCCCGCCCCAGCTGGTCACTTGGTGACTGAGGGGTGAGTTGAGGGGCAGCTCTAAGGGTGGGAAACTTGGGTGCTAGTGAAGGGGAGGATGGAGGGCACACAGCGGCGAGTGCTCTTGGTGTAGGGATGACCCAGGCCCTTGGATAACAAGGGGCAGCAAGAAGATTAGAATGAGGAATGAGGGACTGGGGACAAGATAATCAACACAGCCTCATGGCCACTTAGACTCAGCCCCACCTCTCTGTAGCTTGGGGGAGAAGCTAGAAAGCTTTGGGTCCAGCTTTCCTAAACGCAGTTAAAGCCTCTCACAAGAGCCTGGGTCCAGACAACAGGCCCGGACGCCTCCCGGGCTGTGTATGGGTGGTGGGAGCACAGAGGCCCGCTCCCTCCGCAGGGGGGAGGTAACTCCCCAGCTGGCTCTAGGGACAGACTTAAGCAGAATTGTATTTATTGTTTCAGGGCCTTGTAGTCATGGCGATGAGATACTTGGGCTCCACTTGGCTCATCTTGTGCTTTTTTAGGAAACGTACGAGGGCCTCCTCTGGGCCCGCTTTGAGCTGCAGTGTCTGCACTCAGTGAGTTCGGGCAGGTGATTGCCCTGATGATAATAGTCTAGTCACGGTTTTAGTTACTACTGAAAAATTCTTCTCATTGGTCTTTTCTGTAGGTCGAGTTCTGCAGCTCTGTATTCTGCTTCTCATCATAAGTAATGGTCAGCGTTGGCTTTGTTTTGCTTCATGCGTGTATTTCTGTTTATGGCCGAGCTGAGAAACAAAATGGCTCCGCCCACCATTTGACAAAAGAGGGCTGGTCCTTTGGGCTCCTTATTAGGAAGTGTGGTATTTGGCTATTGCTTCGCCCTGGCTGGATGGGAGAGTCCTGAGTAGGCCAAGCCTGGGACTGGGAGGCCAGCATTGCCAGGGAGTCCTTGGCCATCTGGGCAATGTTACAACCTAAAAGGCGGCTAAGGGAGGTGGATGAGAGTGGTGTCTTGCTATGCTCCTTTGATAAACATACCCCAAGCAAGTGAGTGTTACCTTGCATGTAGATACACATGTATGCAGATATGTTGAAGTAATATTTTGGTGGTAGAATGCAGATGAATTTTTTTATGTTCTGTGATTTCCAAATTTCTGCTTTGAAAATATCTTACTACTGTAATTAGAGAAAGAAGGCAAAAATTACTAGTTTGTAAAAAGTAGGAACAAATTTTTATTTCAAATAATGTGCAGTAGGATTTTTTCTAGAATTATATGTATAACTAATGTGTGCATTCCATCCATTCATCTTTCATTTGTCCATCCATCCATCCGTGTATTTGCACAGAAAGAAATCTGGAATGATGGTGACCGCATATTTGTGATGGTTATTTCTGGGCGGTGAGATTTCAAATGTCTTTGTGCTCTTTGCACTTAACCTCTGTTGTTTGGAATCTGTGATAATGAAGTACACTTTTTAAAAGGGTAGTACAGTATCTCTTCTATTCCTGGGGTGAGGCCTGATCACAGAGCCCGAGTGAGTGCTCCTAGCTGGCAAGGCCAGCGAGACTCTGACCTCAGAGCCCTGCTCCCTGGTGACACGGAGGCTCCCTGCTGAGGCCCTGGTAGGGCAGGTGTGTAGCTCAGCAGGGAGGGAGCAGAGAAGAAGATTGCAAGCAACACTGGGCTCTGTTTAAACCTCTGTTTTTAGCCAGTGGTATCTTGAGCCTTTGATGTACGTTTTATGACCAGCTGGCTGGGTCTGGAGTTGGCTAGGGCTCTGTGGTTCACAGCTCCAGGGTGACAGCGACAAGCCCCTGGCCTCCCCTCTCCCAAGATTCTTATTCTTGTGCCATGTCTCTCTCACCCCTGTTACCCTGAAACTGGCATAGGGGATCTTGTGGCGGGATCTCCAAGTCTCCCTCGGTTTGCAGGTTGCCAAGGTCAAGGATGTGTCTGTGGCATATTTTTAGCTCCAGTAGAAGAGCCAGGTGGCCCTCCTTGCATATGGATTTGCAGAGCATTGTCTTAGTACTGGGGAGCTGGGAACAGCGGGCACTTTCTCACCCGGGGTGAGAATGAGAATGACAACCACTTAGGAAAACAGGTTGGCATCGATTGCCTAGTAGAGGTGAAGATATCCAGAACCTATGACCTAGCCATCCTCCTACGTGAATGCTCTGCTTCTGGAAATGCATAAGGATGATCATTGGGGTGTTTTATGTAATATCCCCAAACTGGAAAAACCCACTGTCCATCAGCATTTATAGCATATATGCCCAAAATAAACTGAGCTATGTTTGTACAGTGGAATGGTAGACATCTGTAAAGATGAACTAACTACAGCTAGGTGCAATGACATGGCTGTAACTCACAAAGTGGAGTGAATGAAGCAAATTCAAAAAGAACATACACAGCTTTATTTTATTCATGCAAAATTCAAAAACAAGCAAAACTAAACCATATTTTTAGGGATGCATGCAAAAGTGATGAACAAATGAAAAAAATCAAGAAAACGTTTTTATGAAAGTTGAGATAGGGTTACCCCAGGGAAAAGGGAAAAGGCAGACTCAGCCAGTGTTTTCCAGGGTGGAGGGGGCTCCTGGGGTGCTTGGCAAAGATCTCCTTCTTAACTTATGTGCTGGTGACAAGGATGTTTGCTTTCTAACGATTCATTAAACCATTCAATTACATTTCATGTGCTTCTTTGAATATATATTTCACCACAAAATTTTTTTTAAAAATGCAAAATGTAGCAAAGGGATCTTCCAGCCTTCATGTCTAGAAATGGCTTCCTTTCCCCAGAGGCTTCCTTTATTTCAAGGACCTCAAGAAGCATCTTTGTCCAAGTCTCTGACTAGGGTCAGAAATCAGTCTGCTCTTACTTACCGAGTTCTTCGAGCTTAGCCTTGTACCAGATACTGGTGGGGGTCAGGGTGGAGAACTTGCTGCCCCCAAGAGGACAAAACATTAGAAATAATAGTGAAAACACCAGACCTGGCTCTGGAGACTTCCAATGCTGGGGAAGTTCTTAGGAGAAGGAGCTCTGTGAGGGTTTATGTGGCACTTATCAGCTTCTGCTGGTCCTGAGGATGGGTTGGGTGGAGACAGCAGTGGGAAGGTAGGGAATGGGAGTGTGTCATGATGAAGAAAAGGATGTCATGAAAGGTAGCAGGATGTCATGGAGTGTTGGGGGAGGCCAGAGAGGCTTGTCTGACCAGGTCCCAGGTCCCCATAAGTGTGGAGGGGAGGCCAAGTATGGCTGGATTGACAGGGTGGCTCAGGAGGGCTTAAAAAACCAGGAAGATGAATTTCTGCCCTCCTCCCGCCCATCTCGTTGCTCATCCAGGCCTATGAATCAATCAATAGATCATCACTCCACTTCCCCCAGGCACAGAATAGTCTAAACAATCAATAGAGAAGAACGGAACTGAGAAGACATGCAGAAATCCCCAGAGAACAATAGGGGAGTGCATATGAGAGAATAAAAAAAATAAGTACAATGATGCTCTTTGCCAAACTCCATTAGGAAACAGTTCTCATCTGCCCCAGGAAACCCACTGACCAAAAGTCCACAGGGACCAGAAAACAGCAAGACACTTCTTCAAAAGTTAAACATAGAGTTACTCTAAGGTTCGCGAGTTTTATTTCTGGGTATATACCCCAAAGAATAGAAAACAGAGACGCAAACAGATATGTACACCCATGTTTATAGCAGAATTATTCACAATAGCCAAAAGGTGGCGATAACCAGAGAGTATGGATAGATGAATGGATAGACAAGGTGTGGTATATACGTAAAAAAGGAATGGAATACTGATACATGCTGTAACATGTATGAACCTTGATCACGTGATGTTAAGTGAAACAAGGCAGACACAGAAGGACAAATCTGTGCAATTCCACTTATATGTCATTGTTTAATGGGTACAGGGTTTCTGTCTGGCATGGTGGGAAAAGTTCTGGAAACAGAGTGGTGATGGTTGCACCATCTTGTGAGTGTACTTAAGGCCTCTGAATTGCACACTTAAAAATGGTTAAAATGGTACATTTTGCTATGTATCTTTTACCACCCACTTGAAAAAAAAGTCTAGGGGGCTTTTAAGAATTCAATATGAATTGTCTCCCCAAATTCATATGTTGAAATCCTAACCGACAATGTGGTGGTATTTGGGAGGTAGGTGGGGCCTTTGGGAGGTAATTAGTGCATGAGGCTGAGACCTTCATGAGTGGGAGTCAAGCTCTTACAGGATGAGATGAGGGAGCTTGCCTCCCCTGGCTGCTCTCAGCTATGGGAGGGTACAGGAGGGGGGCCATCTGTCAACCAGAAAGCAGGCCTTCACCGGTACCAGATCTGCTGGCACCTTGATCGTGGATTTCCGGCCTCTAGGACTGTGAGAAACAAATGTGGGCTGTTTAAGCCACCCCGTCTGTGGTACTTTGTATTAGCAACCCAAACTAAAGCAGATGGGCTCAAAAAATTGTATAGAGGAGAGAGACCAGGGCTGTGGAATCATTTCTGTGTAACAGGAAAGACAGAAAGCGAGGTAACACTTCCTCATGGGAAACTAAAGACCGAGAGGAGAGCACCACCGTGTCAGGGCGCTGGAGTCCCCCCTGCAGCCCCGTCAACATCAGAAATGACGTCAGCGACTGGCTAGATCTGGCCGTTTCTTGAAAAGCGGCCCAGCTCTCTCCTACCTGCACTCATGTCTAAACAAAGGCCGACCCCAGCTGCCCTTCAAGGGGCTGTCCCTTGGAAAAATACCTTTTAGAATTCTTCTTCAATGTATGAGCCTACCCTGGACGCTACTTGAAAAGGAAAATGAATCTAAAGATGCTGCAACATGTTTGCATATACACAATGGAAATTTTGCTTCTCAAACAGCTTGCGCAGAAAACCTCACATCTCCATGGCAACTGGATTCCACCGTGACCACGCATCTCTGCCGGGTCACCCACCCATTTGTAAGCCTCAGCTCTTCAGCCCCTCCTGTCAAACACATGGGGCCCAGATGACATACCAACCATTTTAGTGGTTCCATACCTCCAGGATTGCTGGTGAGGGCTTGTTCTAGTCTATAAGGGACATTCCTGAACCCATCTAACCTGAGGCAGGGGACCAGCTCTTCCTGGAGCTCACTGAGAGGCAGAGGACTCTGGGGCAAGCTATCACCCGGTGGAAGCGGAAGACCCCTGCAGCCTACTCAGGGGTTCAGAGCACTGGACTGAGGGGATTGCTGCTGACCAGAAAATCAACCCCTTGGTAATCACAAAACTGCAAGTCTTGCATTCAGTAAAAATTTAGGTGATGATTAGATCCTTAAAGGTTTATTCCGTTGAACAGAAATTATGGCCCTTTCTAGGGTCTCCATGTCACCTTCCCTTTGATCTTTCAGAACAAGTACTTCTGTCAAATGTACATTTTTGCTACCATTTTCAAATAGCATTTTGGAGTGGCTGAGGGGGTGGCCGGAGGCCTGTCTTCCCCCGCAGTCGCCCTTCCCTGCTGACACAAGGGAAGCTTTGCAGGGGATTGTGGGTAGGTAAGAAAGCCTGCAATTTTGGTGTTTCAGGGTACCCAGCCCCTGACTGGCCAGCATGCCCCTGATCTCTCAGTTTTGATAATCAGCAAATTTTGTTTTTAGATTCCAGGCCTGACTGTTTCCCACGACTTTGCAGAAAGCCTCGGGCACTCCAAGAACTGACTTGGTATGTTTGCCCTTTGGATTGTATTTGATTCGGTCAGGCTTCAGCATAAGGAAGATGTGCAGGAAAGAAAGCAACTGTCCGTGCTGTTGGTGGATCACAGGGACTTTTTTTCCTTTACTACTTTTCCTTGCCTTTGAGAAAGTACAAAGGGCCAGGGGACAGTGCTTCTAACAGGCTGAGTTTCTCAGCATCATAGCTAAAGCTGAGCTGGGCTAGTCCCTGCTGGGCCATCCCTGAGGCTTCTCCACACCCGCTGTAGAGGTGGGCCCTTGGCATGTGTTCCTCTGAGACATCGCTAGTTCTCCCTCAGAGTGACCTTCCAATAAAGCCTTTACTTTGCTTCACCAGAAAGTTGGAAAAAGAAAAAGGAACGCTGGTTCATGAGGGGTAGGCAAGGAAAAAACCTTTGGCATCACCCATATTCAGCTCAGCAGACATGGAGGGGTATGGGTTTTGCAGATTGGGGAGCTCTGGCTTCCTTTTGCAGACAGACAGCTATTAATTAGATAGAAGCCAGCTGTGAGATAAAGAAAAAAGCATGGAGGGGAGACAGAAGGGGAGGAAGAGAGAGAGGGGGGATCAGGGTCTCCAGGAACCCAGGCCTGACCCAGATGTTTTAGGTAACATCTGTCTCCCCTCCCCCTCCCCTCTCCATCCCTCCCTTTCTTTTGTGACATGATGAAGTTCCTCCCTTTGGCAGCTCCGTTTCATCTGGCAGCACCAGCCAGAGCTAGAAGGATGCAAGTCTGTCTTCACAGATGTTTCCTTTTAATCACCATAATTAATATTAATGGTGATTAATTTTTAATGAGGACATACCAAGGAACACACTGGCAAAATGCTCATTGGTAATCTGAATAACCTTGCTTTTGTGAGGTCATTGTCCTTTTGGTTTGACCACCTGTTTCACAGACAATGCATCAGATCCCGGAATTCTCTGGTACTTTATTGATTTCTCCTCCTAAATCTAGGACAGGACCAGGGTGTTTCCAGAGCGGAAACAGTGGGGAAGTGAGCAGCCCTGACTGATTCCTCCTCCCACCTCTGTGGAGGCTGTGAAGGGACTAGGTGGGGACTTCCTCTGATCTTTCTGTAGCGCCACCAGGAATAGGAATTGTTACCTTGTGAGCATTCATGGAGGAGTGGCTTTGGGAATCCAAGGCCTGAAGGCATTCTGGCCCCTTGATGAATGGATGAATGCCTTGTTTGGGGCCTCAGGGACGGGTCCTCTGTAGACAGATTGGTGAGTGCCAATGAACCCTTGCTCACTAATCATGTAGAAACCCTTCATAATGTGCAGCCAGCCCAGCACAGAGGCGCTGGCAGTGGGGTGAGGATGCTTCCGTGTGGGGAAGCCTGGTGTCTGCTCACTCCCCATTAGCTTCCGGAGGTCAGGCTTGTATCTTTTATGCCCTGGTAGTTCTTCATTCCTCTCAAATCATTCATGACTTGACCTAAATCAGTGTTTTGAAAACGGGTGTTAAAGGAAAAAGATGTTCTTAGAGAAGTTAGTAGGTTTGCAGGAAAACAAGGCTTCCCATGCATGAGTTGCCAGTTTGCTTGATCCTCAAGGTTTGGTTTGGTTTGAAATGCAGAACTTTTCAGAGTCTTTATTATGCCACCATGATTGCAATCTTCATAAACGTGGAACTGATATACAGTTAGCCCTTGAACAACGTGGAGGTTGGGCCAGTTGAAAATCTGAGTGTAACTCGGAGCTGGCCCCCCGTATCTGCGGTTCCTCCATTTTCACGGTTCTGCTTCTCTGGATACAACCAACCACCCGTTCTGCAGCACCAGAGTACAAACTTATTGGGGAAAAACAAAATCCGTGTATAAGTGGCCCTGTACAGTTCAAACCCCTGCTGTTCAAGGCTCAACTGTGCAGTATTTCCCAAACTTGTTTGACTGTAGGGCCTTTTACTCTTGAAGTAACCGTTGAGCTCCCCAGTGTACTAGCAGACTGCCTGCTAATAAAGCAAAACTAAGTGAATTGGAGCGCAGGGCACAGGCAGAGCACCATGACAGCTGAGCAGTGTCTCCGAAGGGGAGGTCGGAGGAGGGCCCTGCTAGGTTTCGGGGTCTCGGCTTGAGTGTTTAAAATGTGTCTTTCTAGGTGGGAGACGACAGTCGTTTAAGACTGGTGAACACAGCAAGGGGCATGTTGAGGGTCCTGAGAGGTGAGCTGTTTAGGAAGCGAGCTGTTTGCCCAGGTGAGCTGTCTGTTGTCTCAGGTAAATGGATCTGCAGGAATTTCCTGAAGCAAACAATCTTATCTTCCTTGGGCAAGGGTATCTCAGAACAAAGAGCTAAGTCACGTGGACCCAGGTGGTCTCCCTTAGCTGAGCTAGGTTGATGCAAGTGCTCATAGTTCTCAGAACAATCCCTATTTCTTGCACTTTGTGGAATGCCATTCTCATCAAAGGCAGTCTGGAGACATGGAATCCTTCTTGAAGTGATTTCACATGGTTCTTGTTAGAACTCATCTCCTTTTTCTGACTTAACATCTAATTTGAGTTAAGCTATGTGATTTGGAACAAAATTTGAGTCAAAAAAGAAAGTACTGAGGACAGAATCAGAAACTAGGAGGTGAGACTCTGAAGGGAAGCAGATGTAGGCAGCCATATATAACTATGAACTTCTTACGTCATTATTATATAATTTCTTATTTTCTGTATTCTTGATGCTCTGGCATTTGAGGCCTTCATCCAGCGCCTCCCAGGGTTATCTAACGCCTAGAGATTGCGAAAGACCCTTCTGTAAGAGCACCTTTGAGACACAAACCAACTAACCCAGAGCCCCCTCCCCAAATATCTCCCTTATCAAACTCACACACCAAACCAATATTACCCCTGCCCTAAGTCACCCCACGGCCAGGTCTTCGACAACTAGGGACTATCTCCTATAGTCCAGAACCCATAGAAATTTTTTAAACCATCCAACCTACACTGACTCAGGGAACCTGCCTTGTCCACTCCTTCCCAAGAGAACCCCAAGAAAGGCTCTGGGCCATGCTCTGCCCTCTCCCCTTCTGCTCCTGACTGACCCTGGTCTGTCCCCATGTAGCCCTGTGTGGTGGGTCATGCCTGTTTCTAGGGATCTGGGAGTGTAACTTCCTCCTTCATGACATTTCCATGTCTGCATGTCTAACCTTACCTGATTAAAACAAATTCCGGGCACGTTTTAACACACCAACAGAAAATGCAACAGTCTGCACACCAGGGACACATTAGAATCCCCTGGGCAGCTGCCGGCCCAGGCCTTGCACACAGAGCATTGGATTTAATTGGCCAGCAGAAGGGCCTCAGGTGACTCTTGTAAGAAGCCAGGGCTGAGAAACAGAGCCAGGGCTTCTCAAAGTGTGATGGGGGGGACCAGCAGGATCAGTGACACCTGGGGGCTTGTTAGAAATGCAAATTTGGGGCCCCTACCCCAGACCTTGTAATTCAAAACCTCTGGAGCGAAGGCCTTTATCAAGTGACTCCAGGTGATTCTGAAAGATGCTAAAGTTTGAAAACCATGGCTCTGGGCAGAGTCAGAGAAGTGGGCCACTAGAGGGCCGAGGGCCAGGAGCCCTTACATTTATGGCTACATTTAATGCCTCTCCTGGTGCAGATCAACAGCTCCTTCTGTTCCCAGAATCTCAGTGCATCCCATAAATCGTGGTAGGTTGCATTTCCATTTTCGTTTATCTCAAGGTATTTTTTTTCTCTTTTGATTTCTTCTTTGACCCATTGGTTGCTCAGTAGCATGTTGTTTAATCTCCACATAGTTGTGAATTGTCCAGTTTTCTTCTTACAATTGATTTCTAGTTTCATACATTGTGGTTGGAAAAGATACTTGATATGATTTCAATCTTTTTAAATTTATTAAGATTTATTTTGTGGCTTAATGTAGGATCTGTCCTGGAGAATGTCCCATGTGTGCTTGAGAAGAATATGTATTCTATTGCTTTTGGGTGGAATGTTCTATGCATGTCTATTAAATTAACCTGGTGATGCGTCCTCTGTCTAAGGCCCATGTCTCCTTATTGATTTTATCTGGAATCTGTCCATTGATGAAAGTTAAGTATTTAAGTTCCCTACTGTTATCGTATTGCTATTTCTCCCTTCAGGTCTGTTAATATTTGCTATGTATATTTAGGTGCTCTTAGATTAGGTACATAAATATTTATAAATGTTATATCCTCTTTTTGGATTGACTCTTTTACTGTTGTGTAACGGCTTTCTTTGTCTCTTATTATATATAATCCTTGTCTTAAAGTCTATTTTATCTGATATAAGTATAGCTACCCCAGCTTTCTTTTGGTTTCTATTTGCATGGAGTATCTTTTTCCACCCCTTCACTTTCAGTCTGTGCGTGTCCTTACTTCTGAAATGAGTCTCTTATGGGCAGCGTTATCAATGAGTTTTGTATTTTTTATCCGTTCAGCCACTTTGTTGATTGGAGAAGTTAGTCCATTTACATTTAAAGTAATTATTGATAGTTTGTGTATTCACTGCCATTTTGTTAACTTTTCTGGCTGTTTTGTGTGTCCCGTTTCTCTCTTCTCCTGCTCTCCCTGTGTGACTTGATGATTTCCCCTTTGTGTATTTACTATAGGTTTTTGCTTTGCAGTTACCATGAGGCTTACATAAAACAACTTATATTTATAACTGTCTATTTTAAGATAAGTTTTAACGCTTTCTAAAGCTGTATATCTTCACTCCCTCCGCCTCCACATTTTATGGTTTTGATGTCAGTGTTCCTAGAATCTTGAAACAGAGCTGGCACTGAAGTAGCTGACTTAACCTTTGTATGCCCATGCTATCTCCTCTCTCATATAATTTGGTGCAATTAAAAAAAAAAAACTTGAACAAATTATTCCTATTATGAATTTTCCTTGGTAAGAATACAAATTGTCTTAGGAAGACATTCATTCCTTTGGCGAGGCATCCAAATACAAGGCCAGGCCTGATTTTCTGCATGGACAAGGCCAGCCTGTGCCCAGTTGTACCTGTAGACACACCCGAGGAAACTCGCGGGTCTGAGATGTCCGATACAATGAAAACCGAAGGATTTCTGTATTTCCAGAACCCACAGCAGAGGATGGCATGACGGGGCCCTTTCATGCTCCTCTGTCCACAGCTGGTGCCAAGACCCACAGAAAATAAGATGCCTTGTGAGGAAAAGGACAGAATTCAAGTTTCCTGGGCCACGGTGACCTGTTAGGTCTCCTGAGAACTGCAGCTGGTCTTGTTCCCAGGCCGGCCCAGCGCCTGGCCCCTGGGGAAGGAGCAGGCGGGAAACGGGTGTGGTGTGGAGAGCAGATGTGCCGGGGGACGCAGGTCTGGGCATCATTTGTTGAGAGGATGCAAGTGAGAACTAGGTCTCTAAGAACCAGAGATGCTGACAGATGCTGCTGTTCTCCTCTTCGCCTTCCCCCGTGTTCCACAGTGTGTGGCAGTCACGGGTCTGAGCCGCCGGTGTCCAGTGGGGGTGCGGTGGGCGGTAATGGTGTGTGTAAAGAACACGGCCACTTCAGCCCATAAGAGGAAACGCCTCTCACTTTACACTGAGACAAGTGTGAATGCCGTACAGCTGAAACAGGCAAATCAAGTCATAAAGATGCTTAAAGAGTTTCGTAAGAAGTTATCTTCCCAATGACTAACACATGTATTTGGGAGGAGAGTTTTGGGTGTCCTGCTTTTCCCCAATGCACATTACAAAACCCCCACTTTTGGCTATTTAAATGGACTTACCAATAATACATAATCAGCTTTGAGGCTATAAACTCTAAAATATTTTGTTAAAAATGAATAGTGTTGGAACCCCAAACCTAATTTTTTCAGAGGCCTTCCATCTGAGCTCATTAAGTAACCCGATACATTTTGATTAATAGCCATTCTTCTACTTAGGGTTGTGTTTTTCATCTCAATTCAGTGAAGGACTACTTTCTCTGGCCAGCTGGTGTAACTGACAGGCATTAAAAACGAACAGAAAAATGTAGAAAGGGAAAATCTTTGATTTCTCAATAATTTCTTTAAAACTGTATATAGAAAATTAAGACCTGGCCCTTACATTCAGGGCAGAGTATCTGTAGTGCTGCCAACTCTGGGTGGTCATGGAGGGATTTATTGGCCCTCCTCCCACTCCTGATGGGATGGAAATTGAAACCTCTGCCTCATCATAAAAGATCATGATTTAAGAAATCTCCAACTAGTCTTAGAAAGATACATCTAAAAGACTCTGGTTAATTATTAAGAGCCTCTCTAAGTGGGAACTGTTCCTTCATTTCAAGGCGTGTCTCCAACAGTCCAAGAGTGCTCACAGATGGTATAGCTCTGATTTGTATCTGCACGTCCTGAGGGAATGAACCACACATTCATGTTTCAAAACATACCCAGTGTACTTGTTACCAAGCCTGGTAAACAATAACCTTGTTTGAAGACATACTCAGAACTTTATTTGAACATCTGCTTCATGCTTACTTGACCATCATGCATTGTTCCTGTTCCAGACATACCTCTAATTTCAGTAAGTGCCTAAAGTCAACCATATCAGTTACTTTCAGGAGAAAAATAAGGTGATTATATCTAATAAGGCATATTTCTTTACAACTAAATTCTCCTTTAAAAGGATTTTGTACAAAATAATCTTCAGCCATGAGCACATCACAGTTCAACAGATTTCCTTACCCGGGGGCAGGTCCCTGTGATTAGAGTTCTCTGACAAATGTATTTCCTGAGTCAAAAGCATCGCCTTAGTGTTTAGTGTCTTTTAGTGATCTCCATTTTAAAGAAAATTTCTGTTATACAAAACAAATCTCTGTACTTTATTAATCTACATATCCAACGTTGCTGAGTGCAGTGACATTTTTCATAGCAGACTGTGGTGGGGAAGATAGCTGTGATGGACTGAATAACCACTTTTCTGAATATAAACATTAATAAAACATACCATCAACTTCCTACTATAGCCTAAGGGTATGAATATGGAAAAACTCCATATTTCTGTCAGTTCTCATTATCTTTGAAGATAGTCTTGAAAGCATTAAGGATTAAAATGGCAAAAATAGAAATATGTTGGGTTTTTTGGGTTGAGGTTTTTTTTTTTTTTTTTTTTTTTTGTACTTTTTAAAGCAGAACAGAATTTTAGTTCTGGAGGGGCACTCATTTGACAGATAAGGAAACAGACACTGGAGGGTCATTTGCTCCAAGCCATGTGGGGACTAGTGACGGGCTCAGGCCCTTCCCTGGGTTTCCTGGTGTCACGCTGCACACAGACCACCCTCCTCCAGTTGTCAGGATGCTACCTGGGACTCATCTCCGGAGTGCTGTCAGCTCAACTGCAGGTCAACATCATGTGTATCTGACAAAGCCAATGTTTAGAAAGTCACTCTTCTTAGTTAGCCCTTTTTTCTTTTTCTGATTACTCTAGAACAAATTCTGGCCTGCCTCCCCACTCCCCTAAAAAGCTGAGAAAATATTCTAAACTTTTGCCAGAGTATGCAAGAAGAAAAATAAATCCCATGAATTGGGATTCTATTTCTAAGCAGTTTTAAATTATTTTTTTAGGAGCGCAATGTGACTTTTAATAGTAAACAAAAGGGGTGAGAGAGCGTACTCAGTATTAAATAAATGGCCAAACACATTTTCCCAAATACTCTCAGTCTTGAGAAAAAATAAGCTATCAATATTTTTGATTTCTATAAGCCAAATTTAATAAATTAATAAATGCATGCCAGATAAAAACACAAAATTACAACTGAAAACCAATAATAATTTAACAGAAAATGCTCTGCGTTGTACTTTTTTTTATTGGTAGAGATAATTTACTAAAGTAACAAATCTGAAAACACATCTTGCTTTTGCTGGAAAGAAAGTACTATGTTAGAGGAACTCAGAGAAACCAGAAATAAAGCATTTGAGAAAAGTAGGCATCTGTTATAGTCTACGGCAATGCGGCAGCCAGAGGTGCTGTTCTATCCATTTGTGTGCATGTTTATGTAAGCATCAGAACCAATGACGTAGGACCCAAAAGCGAAGTCACGACAGATTTACTCTGCGAAACATGCTCAATTACGACCACAGGCGACCCGGGACGAAGGGGCGGTGCAGGCTTGGTGTCTCCTTTGTATGGGGTTCCCTTGTCAAACAGGGGGCTAATCATGCAATAGCTTGAGTTTCTGGTAACATGATAAACACCCGGGATTACTAGAACTGGAAAGCGTGTGTTCACTGTTTTACAAGGACAGCTGAGTGGTGCTACAAAAAAAATGGAAAGTTCCTTCATTTCAATCTGGTTATATGCCCAAACTTCTAACCAAGGAAGGATTCTGCTATAAGAGCCAATTAAATTACTATAAAACATTCCTTCATCTGTAAAACATTTCTTTTTTTCCTTCAAACTAAAAACTTAAAATAAAATGTCTTCATTCTTGATCAGCAGCTCTACCACCAGTCTCTGATACCGGATGTCATTCAGTGCGGCCATCGCATCCAGCTCGGGAGATCTCATGAGGGTTGGGCCAAAAACAATTCCAAGGTTCTCCGCGTTCATCAGGTTCTCCTTTTCGTGGAGGGTCACTCTGGAAAATACAAGGGAAGGACGATGACACTGTGTAAGCCCCGGGGGGCTTCCTCGTGCTAGAGCACTGACACAAAAGCAAGATTCGCACACAAAACTTAATTTGTGTCCACTGGTCAGCTCTTCCGCTAGGTTATTTCTCTGTACTTCTCCTTACCTTCCAAGTACTGACTTTCCTTAAAATCAACTGTGTTAGTAAATAATTCAAACTTCTGGTGACCACGGGAGCTGAAGCCCGAGTTAATGCGCTGGGCTGTGTGGGGTCGGTTCTATTTGTGGATTCTCCTGCCGAAGCCTGGAGCTGCAGGGGTGTGTTTGCAAACAGAGAAGGGATGGGGTCATCTTGATTATTCCATCAGCCCTCCCTCCACTTCAGCGATCTTGTTTCCTTTAGAGCATTTTTGCAAGCTGAATAGTTTATTGAGTATCCAGGGAGAGCGTGGTAGCAATCTTTAACAGGAAATGGCTTGGGAAGCAACCTCGTCAGGGAACATAAGGATTTATACTCCTTTTACTGCTACAGCAAAGGCACAGAGACCATAATTTGCTAGTTATTCCTTTGTTTTAGTGTGGAGTACTTACCTGCATCCATGTATAATGCAAACTTGAATTAACAAGTGAGGTTGTAAGCAAGTTAAACAAAAGTTTTCACTCATGGTGCTTTTAAGGAGGGAAAACATGTAAACCCTTAAAAGCACCATGAGTTAAAATATTCATTTCTTGGTAACTTGTGCCAGAAGGCATACAAAATACACGTCAGGTTCTGCTGTCTTATTTGTTTCTGATTGGTCTTATATTTGGAAACCATAAAACCACTAAAACTTGGTCATAGAATTTTAAAAACTTTGCTTCAACTGGGAGAGATCGAGGGTGACTGAGCAGGGAAGCGAAGCTACATCACCACATCAGTCACTTTAAAACATTAAACCAGAAGTAACTGAAAGATTTTATTTCCCATTCCTCTTTTTACTACATCACTTTTTACTTCAGATTTCAGTGTTGGCAACATTAATTCAATAATCTAAAATCCCACACCTGAAGTGCCTATTTTGGGGCAAGATATAAGAAAAGGGAGCCTTCCTGCAAGTTGCTTCGCTCTTGCTTTGTTATACTAACGTGAGTGTCTTTAGAGCTGCAACCTTTTCCCTTTCTGCAAAAATTAACACGTGCCCTTGGCAGATTATTGGTGTTTCTAGCACATTTGCAAACATATACCGGAACTGCGAAGACATTTATGCCAGAGTCAAGTCTGCACCCAGTACTGTAGTGCAGAATAGTTTTAGCATTCCTTCTCAATGTGTGTGATCTCATGCAAAGAAGGCAAGATAGCTGTGCATTTATTCATTAATTCAACAGGTCCTTTGTCCTTTCTTTTGCCTTCACTTTCATTTGGTTCTGAACATTTGGATGTGGTACAAGCCTGAGCTTGCAGTCTGTAACTTGCCTCTTCAGATGCGCCATGAGGTACCGGAGGGTCTCGCAGTGAGCAGGCGGCAGCAGTTTCAGTGCTTCGTGGAGGGTTTCTAATTGCTCGTCAGGATCCATCATTTCTACATAGCGAGAGGAACACCAAGCAGAGAAACTTTGACAACTGGTACACACGGTCCACTTAATTCCATTCTTGGGGTGGGCTTCTGAAACGGGTAGGAAGTACTTTCTCACCTATCCTTGCCTACCACTCTGGAAAATATTTTTAAGGTTCAAGTCTCAGATTTCTAAAAGCTTAGTGTCACTGTGGCCATGCTGTTTACTTGGGCTTTTGGGGGGAGCAGCCAGTGTTTTTACTTGTGTGTCCTGGTGTCTGTAATTATGAAAATTGGATACTGGATGTGTAGGATGTGACTATAAAAAAATCAGACACCTATGTCTGATAAAAACACGGATAAAAACTTACACAATTCAAGTGAGGTCATCTTAGAACATTAGAGACATACTTAAGTGATGTACTGTTCAAAATATTTTGGAAATCCCATTTTAGTACTGTATATAAAGTAGGTTAACAACAAGGTCCTACTGTATAGCACAAGAACTATATTCAATATCTTGTAATAGCCTATAATGAAAAATATGGAAAGGAATGTGTGTGTATATATATGTATAAAATATATGTATGACTTAATCACTATGCTGTACACCAGAGACTAACACAACACTGTAAATTGACTATCCTTCAATTGAAAAAGAAACGAACAGAAAAACCAAAATCTCCTTTCGGTAGTGACGCACAAGCTACAGCAGCCCATGCCCTCTGCAGCCCCTACAGTCTTACTGATATTCATGCTTTCTTCTTTTTAAACCAAGAAATGTATCAGTCAACATTTCCTTCATTTATTAGATTTAGTTTTAAATTTCTTTGTTATATAAAAAAGCCAATTCTACCCTCAAAGTGCAAAAATATTCTACTACTTAGGACATTTGGAAGAATGCCATACAGACTTTGAAGGCAATTCCAAATGTTCTGAGTGACGACAGGATCCCTGAACTAAAAGTGGCTCCTATAAAGGTGTAAACTTTGAAGGGGACCATCTTTATTTGGATATTTTAGTTCTGGTATATTCTGCCAAAAAGCCACATTCCTCTGAGGTCCCAGTGCATTTAATTCATCAATTATTTCCACATTCAGAAATAAGACATCTTTGGAATTTTGTGCTCCAAAAAAGAGGACCCTAGCAACATTCCTGCTTCTACCCAGATTTCAGGAAGATGGGGTGCCTTAATGCTGGGTTTCAGGGCAACTGGCTTTAAATGTTGGATAGATACCTTGAAATGCTGGAAGGCCACAGCCGACCAGAATATCACATTCAAGACACAAGACCAAGAATCCCAGTCTTTCTAATTTATAAAACAAACCAACTTAAGGATAGTGCATTAGAGTCAGGTAAAAACTGATATAAGATGAATGTGAAAAGCTCCTCGCATTGGCAGAGCAGCTTCCACACATTTCAGGATGTAAAGAGTGACCGAAGCTTTTTAATTCAAAGAAACTGGCCATTTTACAATTTCTGCCCAAAGCTTCCCCAGGGTTCTTAGTTCATTTCTTAACAATAAAGAAAGTATTATTTGCCTTTTACTATGATAAATAATGTATGGTCTTTGAGCCTTGGGGCCTCTACAGAGTGCCAGTTCATAACAGCAGTAACATCTCAGATACTGAAATTCAATTATTTAATTTCTAGAATTAAAAGAAGAAAATTCCATTTACTAATAAAAAACTATTACTTAGTTTTTACTTAGCTATAGTGTTTACCATTGGACAAATTAATTTGAAACTACACTATTCTGGAAATTGAAAAAAGAGTAATTTAGTTTCCTTTAACTTCTACGATTAATATGTTATAAGGAGAATGTTAAGACAGTGTGAAGTTAAGGGCAGTGCTGGTGGGCTAGCAGACACACAAAATTCCCCCTTAGAGAGCTCACTTTCCACTGGAGGGTGACTGACAATAAACAATGTTCTATGTTATAGTTCATGCTGTATTGGAATGAGGGAAGCGCTATGGAAAAAAAAATCAGGATAAGAAACACTGGAGGCTGCAATTTTAAATAGGGTGGTAAGGACAGAGCTAATGAGAAAGAAGGTCTTGAGTACAGACTTGGAGGGAGCAAGAGAATGAATCCTGTGGAGATCTGGGGGAAGATGGTTCCAGGCAGAGGGACAGCCGTGCAAAGGTCCTGAGGTGAGAGCATGCCTGTAATGTTTGAGGAAAAGTGAGGAGCCAAATGTGGCTGCGAGACTGAGAAAGAGGAGAGTGGAAGGGGGAGATGTCAGGAGGGACTGGGGTGCTTTAACAGGCAGGCGCCGTGGGCTGCGCTAAGAACTCAGCACTGACTGAGCGAAATGGGAAGGTTCTGCACAAGGGAGGGTCATGATCCAACATACCTTTCTCACTGTATCTCTCCTCTGGCTGCACTGTGGGAAACAGACTACGGGAGGGTGAGAGTAAAAACAGGGAGACCCTTCTGGTAATTATTAACAAAAATCCAGGTGAAAGACACTCGTTTAGACCAGGTGGTGGCAGGGAAGGTGTTAAGAAGTTGCTGGATTGTGGGTATATTTTAAAGGTAGAGTCTAGAGGATTTCCTGACGAGGGAGGTATGTAAAAGTGAAGAATCAAGAATGAGCCAAGTTTTGGGCTTAGGACACTGGAAGGATGGAATCTCAGTTAACTGAGATGGGGAAGATTATGGATGGAGGGGGTTTGGTGGAGAAGACCAAGAGTTTGGTTTGAGATGCCCTTCCAGACATCCAGGTGAACATGCTGATCAGGGACTTATCTGGTGTTTAGGGACGAGGTCCAGACTGGAGATACAAATCTGGGAATGTATGACAAAATGCATTTGAATACACTGGTATCAAATTGACTGAGATTCTTCTCTGGAGTTCATTTCCCTTTTTTTCTCCCACTTAGAAGAGTATTCCCCACGATCAGTTTTTCAGAGGACACAAATCTTCAGCCCTAAGAAAACCAAAGCATAACGGAGGGAGACCCAGTGGAATGCGCTCGGAGATGACTGGCCATCATCAGCTGTTTCAAATATAAGAAAGGCCTGCATGTGGGAGAGGGTGATAGCAGGACCACCGCCAGTGGGAGGGAGTTAAAAGCATGCAGACCGCCTTGTGCTCAGTGGACATCTGTCCACCAGCAGACAGGCTGCCTAGAGAAGCGGTGGTCTTGCAGTTAACAGAGAATTTAAAAAAGAATGTGTTGTAGAAGGAGGTCCAGTTACACGACCCCTTAGGGTAGCTAAAAACTCTAAGACTTTATGGTTCTTAATATAAAATTATGTTTACTCGTGCGACAAATACTTTTGAGCCCCTTTAATGTAAATGGGCACTGCGGGTAAACAAACGTGAGCGAGAGGACTCCTGCCTCTGAGCGAGATACGGTCTAGGAAGGAAGACGAGACGCGAATCTAACTCGGGCAGGAAGGAGAGGCTGGGGAAGAGGCAGGCCCAGTGCGATGGGGACCCAGTGGGCAAAGGGGGCCTGTGGCCGGAGGTCCTGGGAAGGTCTGGGACGTCGTGGGGGCCGGAAATGAGCATTCTGCACATGTGTCAGACCTAGTTACAGGCTCTTTTAAAGGATGTGTTGTCAGTTCTTTACAGAGAAGCTCAAATATGAGAAGAATAAAACTTAGGCAAGCAAAGGGGGTGAGTGAGCGGCAGAGCTGAGGGGGAACTCAGCAAGCTCCCGTTCTTGGCTTCTCTTGAGGGTGTTTTAAGATGCTGAGGACAAAGAACCCTGGGTTTTGCTTCTGAGTTTGTCTGACTCACTCAAAGTTACACACTAACTTTTCTAAGATCTTCTGGGCAGAGCTCTTAGACTCCTTGGCCAGAGGAAGGGTGCTGCATTCAGCCCGACCGGCACCTCCCTCTTCCTGGCGCTGTCGCTGTGGCCGGGACGCCTCTGTGCAAGCTGGCTTACTGAGCAGGGCCTGTGGGAGGCCTCTGCCTTCTAGGCCTTTGAATTTTAGGGCACCAATTTCTTCACTGGCGGGGGAGAGTGAGGAAGAAGGGCTGGGTGGACCAAGGCTTCTAGGTGGCTCATAAGGGAGTTTCCAGGGGTTTATGAAGCTCTTCCAGACTTTGGTCAGGATGCTCTGGCCTCCTCCACCCTTGTATCCCCTTTTCCTGCAGCCACCCCCTTCCAGCTTCCACCCAGCAGCTTCTCCAAGGGAGGCTGCGACAGCAGGACTCAAACAGCTTTTGCTGTAGGAAGCTTTAATATGAATTCTGATTTTTTTGTTGGCCAGTAAGTCCCAGAGATATATGTGAGACCTAAAGAACATGGCTCTAGTTGTTTTAGCAGCTGAGAAACAAAAAAGTTCAAGAGCAGCTGCATCGGGAAGGGTGAGCCGGTTCTGTCCTTTGTTTGGAAAGGGTTCCCCTGCCCCCATCCCGTCTTCCTCCTCCATGTAAGCTGTTTGCTTCCTGTTCTGTCAGGGGAACCAGGCAGGGTGCAGAGTGCAGAGAGCCAGAGATTTGAGGTTAGACAGACATGGGTTTGAATGCCAGGGCCACCTCCTCTCACGATGTGACCTTGGACAATTATACTTCTAACATCTCATTTCTTCTAAACCAACATCATGGATGTATAGGGGCCAGCACCACTCCTGGCACCTAGTATACGCCCTAAGTCTGAGCTCCTCTCATCTTCCTTATCTGCCTGTACAGATAAGCGAATGGCTGTATCTATGTGTATAAAGAATGAAACAGATTCTGCTACTAGAAAAGACATGTTACAAGGACACAATGTTCCACAGACTCTTTGATATCAAGATCAAACATGTACAGTCAGCGTTTGTATTGTGCATAAGTATTATGCCAGGGTTTTTGGTGTTGCACATCAAAATGGTTTTATATTATAAGGAAACAGAATTTTTTCCTTGATTTAGAGTTTCTTTCTTATGATGTGCTTTCAAGAGCTCTCTGAGGGGCTACAAGGGGGCTTGCTGATTTCACACAGGAGGGCTGTTTCAGACATGAGCCCAAGAAGAGTGACAACTGGTTTGGAGGAATAATACAGAGGGGAGATTGGCCTCAGCAACTCGGGTGGGTGTGGGGAAGGAAGGTGAGGTAACTTGGGGGTGTGGGGCCAAAGGCCTTACAATCCATACGGAGAGCTTAGATTTTTCTTCTAGGTAGATACAGTGGTTGTGTAGCACAGAACTGGGGTTTGAATCCTGGCCCTGTCCTCTGCTAACTGGATGCCCCTGGGGTTGCCACAGAAGACAAGTTTCAATATTACTCCCAG
This sequence comes from Camelus dromedarius, assembly GCF_036321535.1. Lineage (NCBI taxonomy): Eukaryota > Metazoa > Chordata > Mammalia > Artiodactyla > Camelidae > Camelus > Camelus dromedarius. The sequence continues at coordinate 48,521,024 of NC_087439.1, forward strand.
GCAACATGGGGGCAGGACCACCGTCCAGCGGAGCCCTCAGTGTTGTTCTGGGATCAGAGCAAACCGTGGTCTGGGCGGCCCTTCACGACACAGGTGTGTGTCAAGCGCTTTCTAGATTAGTGGCCATCAGACTCATCTCTCGGGGGGACCTCTGCCCGCCAAACATGAACCCGTAATCTCCCTCAGACCATCTTCCTGAGCGGCCAAATCCATCCCAGGTTCCAATGGAAGACATCTCGAGCCTTTCAGGCTTCCAACACAAAAGTTTGTAGAAATCAGTGTAGTTCTCCCAGCCGTTCTCTACAGGAGAGCTTGAGCTGACCTGCAAGAAGTCAGGGCTCCGTGGAACTCACCACAAAAATTCTCAACACAAGCTCTGAAGGGGAGACTGGAAATCAGAACAAAGAAAGTTTCTACTTCATGAAATTGCAAAGTCAAAAAGCAAATCAGCGTTACTAAGGAAGTGATGTTATTATTTAAAGATCAAGACTGCATATGGTTTTTAAGAGAGGAAAGCAAACGACAGAAATAGCCTCTTTTCTATAAAATGGTAATGCTAACACTTAAAAAGATTTCCTTCTTTAAAAAAACAAGTGTGAATTGCAGGTATGATTTTTGCACTATAAATAAAATTTGGCAAATGAGCCTCTGCTTTCTCATTTTCATCTTAACTAGAACTGAAAAAATAACTTTTTGATCTAAAACAGTGCTCCTTGAAATATGATCTACAGACCAGTGCCAGTTTTCAAACTGTTCATTAATGGCCTATCATAGAAGTACAGAAATTGAGAGTAAGAACTGAGAAACTTTTACAGCAATCTGACGAGCAATCTGTATGCTTGCTGAATCTAATAATCAAACAGTTGGTCTTGCTTTTTCAATTTTATTTTTCTACTCACTTCTATTCTATTTTACAAAAGTACTGGTCCATATCTAAGGAGAGAACTGGTACAAGCCTTACTTGGGAAAATACCGGTTAGCACATGACAAAGATGCTTCTGGTGGCAGAAGTCATAAATAACCCATATTACAGGAGAGTTCAAGATTCTTGTGAGTATATTAGCCATGGAGAGAGGCCAGGGGGAAATAGTTCATAAAATGCATTTAAGATATTCAGCAGAAAAAAATAGGAGACGTGATTACCAAGAGAGGCGACTTGTTAGGTTATTTGGATTGCGCGCCATCATACTTACTGGCAGACTCTATAAACTTAGGGTAGGCGTCATACGTGATGAGTGGGATGGGTAAATCCCTGAAGTACAGTTTCAGCGCACCCGTGATGATGTTGATGTCTTCATACATGTTCACAGAAATATCTGCTTTCTCACCATCTTTGAAGGATGTTAAGAGAAACAAAAGTAAATATCTGGATTCACAGCACTTTTAACAAATAACAGTCTTTAAAGATTAGCAATGCTTCAGTTTTTAACATCAAATTCACTGGGCTGATATATATATATATATATTTTTTTTTCTGTGAAAGATTAAATCTATTTTGAAATGTTTATTTTTAAACATTTTTTTATTGAGTAATAGTCATTTTACAATGTTGTATCAATTTCTAGTATAGAACACAATTTTTCAGTTCTATATGAACATTTATAATATTCATTGTCACATTTTTTTTCGCTATGTGAAATTTTTATTCTTAAAAGTTGTTTTCCATGTTTAATTATGGAGGGAAGAAAGAACAAGTAGAGCACAGGGGTCCTCATGGTAGTGAAAGTTCTGTATGACACTATCATGGTGGATACATGACATTATGCATTTGCCAAAACCCATAGGACTGTACAGCGTAAAGACTGAACTTTGATATAATGGATCAGTGTTGGTTCATCAAGTGTAACAAATGTACCAATGCAAGCTGTTAACAATAGGGGAGACCGGGCAGGGGCAGGAGAAGAGGAGTTACATGGGGAATCTCCCACAGCCAGTGGCCGGGGGTGGGCATGCTCAGCGGCTGCCTTCCGGAGAAAACGCGATGCCTGTTAACGTTTAACCTGGTGTTGATTCAGGGTTATTTCTGATGCTGTTACTTCACTTCATCTCCTTTGATCTTATCAAATACTTGGGCTGGCCTAGATTTCCTCCTGTCGGGTTGGTAACGATATTTAATTTATTTTGTCTTATGCCTCTGTTGGCTATTAAAGAGATTTGTGCTGGGAGAGGTGTGTAATGGAACTAGAAATATATACTTGCAAAGGGAACAGGCTCTTTACGATCACAGCTCCTATTCTCTTCCACCTTCTGTATTCAAGCTTACAGTTCTTTGGTACCACATATTCCAGTACTCAAAACAAAAACAAACTGGAGAACCTGGGAACAAATCTTAACTTAAATGTTAGTTAAGAGGAAATAAGCCACACTGAGCTTTTCTTTGGCTGGTTCCCTCCTCCACAGGAGGTCTGATGCCAGACAGTGCTCAGCTCCTCTCAGATTCTTGCCTGGACACATGAGCCAGGACTTAGGTAACATGACTGCTGGGGAAGCAGGCACGAAGGCAGGGTTAGGTGGGCCGCCGCAGACCCAGGAAATCTGAGATGTGTAATAACTTAGATCCCTGCCCACCCCCTCGGCACCGTTTTCTCTATGGTTCTTGGTAAATGTAATTGCTCTTTATATATTTCAGTGAACATGGATCAGCCTTAGATACTCAAATATTGGAATATAGTTAAATTTTATGCTTCTTTCTCATCCTGAAATTTAACAGTTTAATATTTACAACTAATAAAAAATAACAAAAATTGTAAGCTAAGCCTTTTTATTGGCATAATAATCATTAATGATTTAGAAAAAAATGATGCAAAGAATAACATAAGAAGCTGTGCTTTTTTGGCAGAGTATTATTGTTGTAAGTTAATGAACCTGCTGGAAAACCCACCTCTGTCAAAAGCCATCTTGACATCTTCAATTAGGTCACTGAATCCTGATACTCGATATAGTCCTTCAGAATTAAGACCTGTAAAAATAAAGCAGGGGAGCTAATTAGTTTCTTCGGAATTACGCCTTTTCTTCACATTTTACCTTCTTTCCATGCTTCAGGCTGGGGAAGTAACGTGTCAGGAAGAATGATGAAATATACATGTTTAGAGACCTCTTCACACTTTTCTCCTAAAATAAAACCGTTTCACTCACAGTTCTTTAACTCTGACCTACTGTCACCTGAATATCTGTAATTTGGCTCATCATTTAAGATCAAATAGATTTAATTAGATCAACTATGTTGAGTCTTAAGGGAAATAATTAATCACCCCAATTACACCATAAATTCTCTTACATAATAGAAGAATAAGATAAATTATATTAATAGGCCTGTAGCAGTAATTCCCAAGTGGCAAAGAATAATTAGGGTGCAGTTCTGGGGTTTGGTTTGTTTTTTTCTTTGGCGTAGGAGAGTTTTAAACAGACTGGTTACACCTTTGCTTTTTGGACCTAAGAAAAACATAAAGGCTAAAAAATGAATTGGTATTTACATGTGAACTTTTACAGACTGAAAGTATCATCCCTAAATATATTTTTAAGTATATTTCTTATAGCTGGTTAAATGTACCTTCAAATTATGCTGGTTAATTATTGGTTAAATGAATTCACTTCAGACTTTCAGATCACTTGGTATCTGAAATCGTTCCCCCTAAACTTCCAGAAGAAAACCTGGTTGTGTAGTGAGGCACCCAGAAAGGCAGTATGACTCGCATTCGTGGTGAATTACAACAGGCGCTGGAAATGCCTCACCTCTGGATTCAATTTCCCTGATGCACATGTCCACCACCATGGGCCGCTTAGCGATGTGGGCTTTCACAAGTGTTGTAAGGTCACAACTGTACACCTTCTTGACGTGCTTCAAGTCTGGCTTACAGTCATTTGGGACCATCTTGGAACACTGCTTATGAACATTCAAACCGCAATCTAAAAAAAGAATAAAGAAAGGAAAAACTCATGAATATTTTCAGAGTTTTGAGCCTTCGGGAGTGTTTATTTTGGCAAGACATTCCAGCCTCAATTAGGTTTAAAAGGGGACTAGCTTCCAGGCTGTGGAGTAGGGGAAACATTCTTCCCATCCTTTCTTTAGAAAAAATTGATTTTAAGGTAGAAGCCCAGAATTCTAGCTCATGCTCTGTCATTTACCTGCTGTATGATCTCAGGAGGAAACCAACCCAAACCAGACAAAATCAATCAGTGTTCAATTAAATGTCTACAAGATGTAACATTGTACCAACTAGTCAACTAAAAATATACCCATTTCTTTAAATATATATAAAAATTATAATGTGGGATATAACTGCATTTTAATACGTCTGCTATGAGGTGGAATCGAACCTCCAAAAGTAAGAGTATCGCAGGGCCCTCTAACACAGTGCCGCTCGCACCTGTCCACTCCTCGCCCGTCATATATATGTACAAGATAATGAATATATGATACATCTAGTAGCCAAAAATAGCTAAGGTTATTACTATTTGTTATGACTAACACTATTACAGCCAAGCACTATTCTAAGCGCTTTACATTATTTCATTTAAGTTCACAAAACTCTATTAAAACAGGTACTATTATTCTCATTTTCTAAAGCTGATGAAACCAAGCACACAGGTGTTAAGTGACTTACCCACGACATTTGGTACACAGTGCAACTGAGATTCACGCCTACAAAGACTGCAAAGTCCACAATTTTATTAGCACCTCTACCATACTGCCTCTACTGAAGTTATTCCTTTGCTTTGTAATTTTACTGGGTTATAACTTCCATGATGCCAGAACCCAGCTATTTCCCAGTTAATATTTTGAGACATTTTATGTTCAATAAGAAGAGTAAAATGGCATTTTAGAAGAAATAGAGAGGAATCTAAATATTTTGCTAGATTAGACCTAAGAGACATGGACCATACCTGAATAATTTAACTAAAATAAACATCACCTTTATGTTTTTTAAAACATTACCCATTTGTTTTTAAGTTCATGAAAATTTGATGCTGACCTCTAGTAAACTCAACCCAAGGGAGGTATACACAGTTTGCAGCCAGGTCTCAATGAATCTGCAAACCACACAATGCCCTGACCACTGTCCTGAGGCAAGCTTCAGTTTTGTTTGCTGTTTTGGCAGGAAGGGGGAGCACAGTATTTACCTCACAGAATTGTTATGAGAATTCATGAGCCAATGCATGCAAGGTGGTTTGCATATTATAAAATGTCAGACAAATACTGACAATCATCATCATTATTGTGACTTTTGGTAAAGCTGCAGTCTAGTTATGTATGGCAGGAACAATGAACAGAGACAAGGAAAAGTAGCCAAAACTTCTCAACGGAATCATGCTTTCATTAAATACAGAGACCCTGCCAACCTGAAAAAGACCTTAAGGCTGTGGTGACTCTGAGGAATTCATATGTATTGAGCACCTACTACATGCAAAGACAGGCCAGGTGCAGAGGGAAGTTGAGTCCTTGCACGTGTGAGTGGAAGTGGACAAGCACCGGGGATGGCACGGCCAGTGCTAATGCTGCCCCTTCATCACTCAGGAGCAACAGCTGCTTCTACAAATACAGAGAGGCTTCCAGAGCAAGGAGCGTGATCTATACTCTCTGAGGAGATCACCCAACGCTGCTCTGTATAATTAAATAACGTCCAAATAAGTACATGACCCAAACCCCAAATTCCTATTTATATCTGTTAGATATAAATAGGATTCCTGATTCAGTCATATGGCAAATCAGTGGCAAAATGTCCAGTTAAAAGACCTCATTTTCCCTGAATATTTTAATGTTTTGGATAACTTCTGTAATTTAAACTTAGATCTGTAATCTATTAGTTATGTGATTTTGACTTACTTAAACTTTCTGTGCCTCAGTTATGTAAAAGGGGAATAATAATAGTATTTATCCATTTAATATTAGCTGTTATTAGGTTCTATTATTTATTATTAAGTTAATGTGAGGCTTTAATGTTAATATAATAGTACGTACACACAGTAAGTTATAAGTGCTTACCATGACTCTGTTATTATTTAGAAGGATGAAACAACATTTTAAGGCCTTTCCTAGGTTGTGCCCCGGGGTTCGTTATATGTTGTCATAATCAGCTTAAAGTTGGGTGCTAAGCTGACCTCTAGGCGAGTTCTGTTTGTCAGATGTGAATGCCAGGTCCTGAAGAGGGGGTTACAGCTGCTTCCTTATCTTCACTGTTCTTAATGCATTTCCTTTACATAAAAGTAAGTACATCTTTTTTTTCTGACTGCTTTTACCAAATTTGGGGAGTTTTCAGCCACTAATTTTTCAAATATCTTTTACCCTCTCACTCACTTTATCCTTTCTTGGGACTCCAACCATCCAAGTGTGAAATCTTTTGTTACTATCCTACAGGCCTCTAAGGCTCAGTTCACTTTTAAAAAATCTATTTTCTCTCTCATTTGAATTGGATAATTTCTATTGATCTATCTTCAGGTTCAAGGAGTCCTTCCTCTGACACATCCAGTCTGCTGCTGAGCCCATCCAATGGTTTGTTCATAAATTTTTCAGTTTTAAAATTTCCATTTAGTTCTTTCTTGTACCTTCATTTCTTTTCTGATATTTCCTATTTTTTCATTTGTTTCAAGAATGTTTATAATTGCTTCTTGGAACATTTTTATGATAGCTGCTTTCCTTGTCTGATAACTCCAACATCTGTGTTATCTCAATATTGCTGACTGTTGATTGTCTTTTTTCATCTGAGTTAAGATTTTCCTGGTATTTGGTATGAAATGTAATTTAGAACTGCATCCTGGATATTTTGAGTGCTATGAGACTCTGGTTCCTATTGAAATCTTCAATTTTAGCAGGTAGTTAACCTGTTTAGATTTAGAATGCACTTCCTGGCACGCTTTTGTAAGCTGTGTTTCAAATGTCAACCTAGTTTATAAAGCCTTTGTAACGCTATTGTAGTGCTATTTTGCCTACCAACTCATATGTGCTCCAAATGGCAGGACTATACCCCACATTCTGGGGAGGGAGAGGGCAACCTCCTAGTTATTACTGCTAATGTAGGGATGGAAGTCAGGTTTTGCCCACAGACCGGGCTGGGGAGGAGTGCTGTGCCGCATGGAACTGCAGGGTGGGCACGGAAGACAGGGCCCCGTCCACAGACCTGGGCTGAGTGGGTGCGGCTTCTACTACAGGGTGGGGATGAGCGTCAGGGACCCACCCACAGACCCAGCTGAGCAGGGGTACCACTTTCATCCTGCAAGATGGTGATGGAAAACCCAAAGGCTTCTGCTGTAGCATGCACCGGGTAGGGGTAGCAGTGTGGCTTTTTCGTGGTCTTTTGCTATTATTGTTGTGAGGAGTAAAACAAAACATTTATCCATCTGGGCTAGAAGCAGAAGAACTCTTACATATTATTTTAAAAGTATAAAAGTCAGCAAAGCTTCATTACTTATAGTAATGTTGATGTGCCTCATACTTTTAAGCGTGAACACAGAACTCACAGATCCAGCTGGGAAGAGCCATTGGTAACAACCAATCCCAATGTCTTAATTTCACAAAGACAAAGAAGCTCAGAGAGGCTAAATGCCTTGTTCAAGTTACTCAGCTAGAAAGTGGTAGAACTGAGATTTAAACCAAGTCTGTGCTCTTCCCACTGAACGATATATATACCACTTCTCACCAGCAGTACACCACGTACGCTGAGTTACTGTTTTCAGGGTTAACAATGTATCTATTTTCAACCTCTTACTCAATAATGTATATTGTACTCATTATTTGCTGTACATACTTGAGTTTAAAAGACACTCCTGTATTTGACTGTCATAGATATCTATACATGATTTGGCAAGGACTTTTAAAAAGCAATGATAAAACCTGCCCATTATATTCTTGTTTTGTCATATGTTTTCCTTATGTATGAACTCTAAATGGAAGTCCAGTAGAAAGCAAAACAGTAAAATTCTGATGCATCCACAGGATATCGAAACATCTGGAAGGCACTAATGGTTTGATATTAATATTAACTTTATTCCTTTGACTGTTTACAGTTATCTCCCATTTTAAACATCAGCAAACACCTAACTTATTTGTGACTCAGTAAAAACTGGATAAAGTGATGATTGCGCTCAGATTTCAGTATTTAATGAGGAGGGAAATGCTTCCTCAACTGATATTCTTTCTTCCATTTGAATAAGATTAAACTATGGGACAATATTTTATGCTCAGTAGTTTTAGAAATAAACTTCAAAGGCCAAATATTTGGCAGGATTGGAACATGAACTCCTTCAGAAGACCAAAGGATAGGGCAAAGTCATTAAAATAAAGCATCTTTATATCCTTAAGTTCACAGTGCAATATACCAGCTCCGAGCTTGCTCTGAAAATTGCTGCTTCAGGGACCAGCAGTATATCAATATTTCAGTTTGCCATTAAGACTTTATTTGGTTTTCATACTTATTTATTAAAGTCATATAACTCCTATATAGTTCCATTTCTCCCAGGGAAGCTCTACACTATAAATGGAAAAAAAAAAAAAAAGTCCATAAAAGAGTATTTCATTTGTTGCATCTCATGGTCTGGTAGGTTATTTTTATGTTATAATTAAACCACACTTCCCCCTCCCAATTTTTCAAGTTAATAAGCATAGAATAAACATATGAAAGGAAGAATGAAAAATTCAAATCATATTTTATTCTGTCCTTTACTAATAAAATACTTCTATTACTTAGACTATGAACTTGAGGTTAGTCTTAGATTTTCTGGTCTTGATTTCTCTGAAAAATATGTGTGCTTTGTATTTAAAAAGCACACAAACCTATTTTTTGAAATAAATAGCTGATTATTACTTATATTCATTGATAGGATTAAGGAGCAATGTTCATGTGTGTTCCAAAAGGAAAATTATTATTCATTCTGTTCTGAGTGTTCCTATTTTAAATAACTGCAAATAAAAGTTTTATTTTTTTAGCCATGTCTCTTAGTTGTCCCTACCTCCACCCCACCCCGACTCAGGAGGAGTGGGAATAGTCCATTTCTTTCTTTCTTGTCTTTTTTCTTTCACTGACCTATAGTTGACTTATAATGTTGTTAGTTTCTGGTGTACAACATACTGATTCAGTTATACTTACATGTTCTTTTCAGATTCTTTATCATTATAGGTTATTACAAGATATTGAATATAGTTTCCTGTGCTAAACAGTAAGACTGTTGGTTTTCTATTTTATATGCAGTAGTTTGTACTGCAGATCCCACACTAGCAATTTATTCCTCCTGCTTTCTTTCCCCTTTGGTAACCATGAGTTTGTTCTCTATGTCTCTGAATCTGTTTCTGTTTTGTAAATAAGTTCATTTCTATCATTTTTTAGATTCTACATATAAGTGATATCATATGACATTTGTCTTTCTCCGTCTGACTTACTTCACTTAGCATGATAATCTTGAGGTCAGCCCACGTTGCTGCAAATGGCATAATTTCATTCTTTTTTGTGGCTGAGTAGTAGGGAATAGCCAGCCCGTTTCTAACATGCATCAGAAGCCATTATTTTCACGAGAAAAATTCAGAAGAATACTTTGTCCTTTGGGATATTTATGAAAGTACAATTAAAAGGAGCTACATGAAAGTCTTAAGCAAGTCTAACCAACTTCTCATTGGGTTACAAGGACAAACATAATTTTTAGGTATGATCAAAGCAGTAATTAAAATAAAGGACATTACTACCCCTTCTCTTCAACCCAAAAGTTAAGTGCTTGTACATACAAAGCAATAAATACATTTTTTTATTAGGAAAAAACTGCTGCCATTTCCTTTTGGGGGCCGGCAGCAATGATAATGATACACTGGAAAAATGAAGTCACTTTCAAAATAACCAACACTAAGTTAGTATGTCTGATTTACAACAATAATTACCCGGCTCAACTTCTTAGAGTATTCTGGTAAGGCTAAAATGAAAACAATTCAGGAATCTTGGTGGAATAATGGTCTTCTTCATGAGAGGGATGTTTGGTGACCTCAGTGATTAAATAATAATAATAATAATAGATTACTTTAACCTGTAAGCTTACATTTCATAAAGAAAGGAAAAATGGTCTGGGGAAACTATCTGAATGACAGTGACCCTCTGCACTTAACTTCTGAAGTCTACCTACTTCGCTTGTAAATATTTTAGCAGGAGGAACACCACTCCCAAGCTGCAGTTAGATGGTCCCTTGGAACCTGAAAGAAAGCTAGAGTAAGGGAGACGTTGGCAGATGAGACGTTTAATGCTGACTGTGGAATCTTGTGTTGCGGAGTTTTGGAAAGACCATGACTCTGATGGCTGCATTCTCATGAGTGTCCCTGAGGCTCCCTCAGTTGTCCTCGTCGGCTGTGGGGTGCCGAGCAAGCCTAGAGCTTTCAGTCGTGAAGGGACAGCTTGCTTGCTATTAGCCAGATTCAGTCTGATTCCTACAGCAACGCTGCCAGCCTGGTGACTGGAACACCACCCAACACTGCATGATGTTTAAAAAAAAAAAGAGGGGGTGGGGGGATACAAAGTTTCTGCTTTTGGCAAACATTCCTTTAAAAATTCCTGACAAGCTCTCTTCAGCCTTTGGTGGATTTTGAAAAAAGAAACCAGAACAAAGCAAGCTGTCTTCAGAATCAAAAGCAGATAAATACATCTCTTTTCTGACAGGCAGTAAGCCTGCCATTTTTCTTGGGAAGTAACAGCTTTAATGTTCAGTGTCTAGTGTGTTAGCTTCCTGTTGCTCCTATAACAAATGACCACAAACTCCGTGGCTTAAAACAACATAAGTTTATCATCTAACAGTTCTGGAGGTTGGAAGTCCAAAATCAGTTTCACTGGGCTGAAATCAAGATGTTAGCAGGCCCGTGTTCCTTCTGGAGGTTCTAAGGAAGAATCTTTCCTTCCCTGCCTTTTCCAGCTTCCAGAGGCTGCCTGCATTCCTTGGCTCGTGGCCCCCTTCCTCCATCTTCAAAGTCAGCAGTATAGCATCTCTGCTCTTTTCTGACCTCTGCTTCTGTCCTTACATCTTTTCTCTGACTCAGCCTCTCTTGCTTTCCTCTTATTGGGACCCTTGTGATCGTGATTACACAGGGCCCATCCTGGCAATGCACAGAAATCACTTCATCTCAAAATCCTTAACTCAATCACAGAGCCTCCTTTGCTATGAAAGGAAACATATTCACAGGTTCTGGGGATCAGGAAGCGGACATCAGTCTTCACCATACCACAGTTAGTTCTCTCTCTCTCTTTAAATTCTTAATTCTTTGCATTCTGTTTTATACACAGCAGATGGCTCAAAGGTCAGGATGGCCACTGTCAATCCAAATGTAATTAGTTGTCATAGAGAAGAGAAGTAATTCAAATCTCAACATTCCACATTTTAAAAACTGGGTTGACTTGCTCTTACATTGCTCATTAATATGGTTCCAATGACACAGAATATAATGCTTCTGAAGGCAAGATATAACATAAGATGAAAAAGCTTTTCTTTAAATTTTTGACCTTTACTCACAATAAAAAGTAGAGGCAATTAAAGTGGGTGGCTATGGGATGGGGTGAATCATTTTCTTTCTTCTTTTCCTTCACATTATTACTATTATAAATGTTCCCAAACATTTCTTTGAAGCATGACTGGGGACTGTAGCCTATTGCCAAAGATAATTCATATGTGTTGTACTAGTTCTCTGCTAACAGCAGACTCAATTCTCATGGACATGGCCTTCACTCTTTCAAAATGTAAATGATACACATCATTGCTCTAGTAAAAGAAAAGCTTTTGAGTTAGTGACAGTCATAAAATGTTTAAGAAACTGTTGCAGTCTCAGCTGGTCAAGGTTGTGTTATAAAGGCAAACCAGGCTTACTGAGACCATCATCCCCCTAGCAGGTGATTTGTGCTTTGGAAAGGGTATTCTATTTGCCTCTGAAAAACCACAATGATGTGGATGGTCTTAACTACACCATCATGTTCCTCTGTGGTCTCCTCCAGTTCTAAGGCTCAACCACTGCCTTCCTAATGATAGTCGGGCATCCTGACTCTGGGAAACCACCAGCCAGAAAGACAATGTTCTCATTTATGCTCTGGGCAGAGACTCTGCAAATGGGGCTGTCAGCCCTCTAGGCTGATGGAGGAATCAGACTGGCTCTGAGCTGAGGCTCTCCTTGACGGACACCTCTGCACAGTTCAAAGTCAAGACATGGGAAATTCTTACCCCTCCCCACAGCAGGGAGGTCTCTGAATGGATGTGGCTACTGATATATGCCTAGAGCCTTATCATGCCTTAGTTGTGCTGAGGGAGCAATAACTGAAGGGGAGTGACTGGGAACATTCACATGCAATGCATCCTGTACTCTGCTTTTCAAAGAAAATGCAATTTAGGAATAAGAAAAGTCAGACCCCAGAAGCTTCTGCACATAATGGACAACAAAAATATTCCATTAAAAATCATGCCACAAAAGAGATGAGAATTTTTAATTTTTATAGTGCTAAATTGGACAGAATTACTTCAGTTACCATTTTGAAATAATTTTCTCTTCGTATACATTTTTAGAGTCAAGCTTCATGCTAAAAGACATGTAAGAATGTATTTTTTAGTTTTACAATTTAAATAGCAGAAAGAAACTTCTATGAGCTAACATTATATATTTGAAATTAAAATAATTATTTTTAAGCCTATGCCAGAATTTAGAGCAGTTTGAATAAATGACCAGTACTCAGTACAGTTGTTCTATACAAATGAATTTCACATGATGTGAATAACTACTTATTTCATAAAGCATTTCAATAAATCCCTGAGTTGGTTGTTTATGTGGAAATCTTAAAAGTTTCTAAATTTAAATCTAAAATACTAAGGTCATATTTTATAAAACGGTTTTGATATATTCAAGATTTCAAAATGTCACAAACAAAATATTAGTGACCAAGTGCTTTTTTGGAATTTGGTAATCATCTTTGAAGATAAATTCACAGATTTTTAAAGCTTCAATTTGATTTCACAAAATTTAGTAAGGACAATCCAGCTTAAGTTATCCTTAAAATTCAGTTTCTAAGGCAACAATCACAGGTCCCTGTACGCTGCTTTAAAAACTCATTTTTGTAAATTTAGTTACTGCAACATCAAAGGCAAGACAAATATAACTGCCTTACTTTTATCTCCTTTTATTAGACTTTTTGACAGGAGAACTTCTCTCTTTTTAACGGGGCAGATCCCTAGACTGCTGCCCATTAAGTACAGGAAGGTTAAGGGCAGATAAGATATCAATTTCCAAAGTTGCTGCCTGAGAATCCAGCCTAGTGCATGTATGTTAAGGGCAAACTGGGATCCAGCCCATTGTACGTGCATAACAGCAAATATCCTACCTTACTTCTCATAACTTCATTACTTATTTAATAAAACAAAAAGTGAAGAGCTCTTACCTGCACATTTCACTCCCTGAGCAATGAGCCCCCACATGAAGTTGGCACAGTATTCACACCAGTGTGGCCCTCGGAATGTATGGACCTGAAAAAGAGTAGTGACAAAGTGGCCAGAGGGGAAACCCATGGATGAGGAGATTATTCCCACAGCAGGACTAAGACACAAGCCACGTTAGTACTGAAGAGGCACAATATGGTGACATTCAGAAAATCCTTGGTTGAGTGGAACTGACAAGCAGTTAAAACTTCTTTCAGAGCTTGATTTCCTCTGTTTCAGAAATGGTGATAAATCAAACCAATATTCTGCAATTTACTTTTAAAAACAATTTCTACAGTGGAGTTTTCCAACTGGTCCCCTCCAGCTGGAAGCCGTCTCATCTACGTGTTATACAAGCACTGGCACATTCTGAGTGCTGCGGGCGGGGTGGGGGGAGGACTAAGGAGGAAACCTGTCTGGGTCCTGGAAGGATTTTGTCAGATGATCCACCTTCTGTCCTCTATGACCACAGTTAGGGCCACCAGTGTTGAAGGTGATATTTAGTGTCTGGTCACAAGAGAATCATTAAAAAGGGCCAATTTCTGTTCAAAACCATTATGATACTTCCTATGTCAGCAAAGAAAATAAATATATTTTAGAAACTGCAGAAGCTACAGCTGATCAGAAACCCTGTTTTAGTATGGTAATTATTCACTCATCCTTCAAGCTCATAAAGGTTTTACTTCATTTTATTCTCTTATCCCACAGATAGGAATCCTCAAAGAAGAATAATTTAAATGCTAAGATACCTCTAGACTTTATGGTTAGGAAAGAGAAGCCATTCTAGCTTAACTCAGATGAAAAAATACTGGTAGAATAGAGAAGCAATAAATCCAAACCCCAAACATTAAAGTATAAAAGAAAAAATATCTTCAATATTACCAGTAACACTTTTAAGATTGCTAAGCAAATACTGGCTGAAAATACACTCAAGAAATAAGTTAAAAGAAAAGGGAGAAGGAACAAGGAAGTCACTGATCTGTATCAAATTACATTTACTTGAGGTAGTTTCTTATCTGTATGATTTCCTCCAGAAGAAAACAGTAATACAAGAGAGTGAACATCACAAAGTGTAATGATTTGATTCCAATATCAGCATTTGCCAAAACAGCTACTGCAAACAATGAAATTCACAGCTAAGATTGTCATTTTTGCTACTGTTCTACTTACGTATTGAATAGGTCTTAGAAACTAAGTAAGTGATTTTAAAAATCTATCAATCAAATGTATTTCTTTGAACTTAAGATGTTACTGAACATAAGACTTACACTGAATGTAAGACGTATAATTCCATTTAGAAAAATGATGCCAATTAAATTACATGCCACTGATTTATAAGCTAAATCCCAATTTCAGAGATATTAAAATAAAAAAAAAGCACATATTAGAATCTATGAAATACGGTATATCAGAATTCAAACTACTACTACTGGCCAAAATGTCCACATAAGGTGGCAGTGGATAACCCAGCATTCATTCCAAGCAGGTATGTGCTTGTGACTCCGGCTGCTGCTAAGTACAAAACATTGTGTTGATCTGAAAAGAAGGCCATAGTCCCTTCTACGTCTTCTACGGAACAGTGTCAGGAACGCAGGCACAGTTGCCTCTGGATTGTTAATGATGTTCAGAGCCTGTAAATTGAAAGCATTTCCTGGAGTTCCTGAAGCTGAGCCCAAGATCAACATTCAGATAGTCTGTGATGTGTTTGGTTTTTTTCTATGTTCCTCTGAGTGAACAGAACTGGATAAAGTATGCAATCTTGCTTTAATCTGAGGGGAATGAGTGAAATAGATTGCACTGACTCATATTTAGAAAGTTATATAACCATGAAATAGCTGTAAGAATTGTGAAGTTATTTTTAGGGAAAAGTCTCAGGATAATCCAGCATCACTGAACTTGGTAAGGTTAATAAATCGGACGAGAGGCGTGGAGGAAGTCCCGGATTTGGGCCTGCCGGTTACCTCGTGGTGAAGGGTGTTAAAGTTACACTGGTCCGGAAATCACTGAAACAGGAGAGCTCTTGGCAAACAGAACTGAGTACTGAGATGCTGTGACAGAACCAATTCCCTTCCTCACCTTCGCAGAAGCGGTAGTGAATGTGGGCTTTTGAATCTCTCAGGACATTTCTTCGTATTACACATGCTGAAGGGCGGGTTTCGGGATCAGGATGCAGGCAGGCCCACTGTTCTCTAATCAGAAGACCACATGATCTTTAGGAAATCGTTCTTTATACATTGCTTCTTGGACAGCTTTTTATAAAGGCACCCTGCCATTTGGGGATAGTTTTAGTAGTGGTGTTGTATTTAATTTTGTTTTTCTGAACCGCTTGTAAGGTAGGTTATACAACTCTCCAGGAAATGGTTTTAGAAGTAGGTCTTGAAGCACAAATAGAAGTTTTATTTCTATAATAGGGTTTAACTAGGTTCCCTTTTGAATTTTTGTATCTAAAGTTTGTTATTTCTTACATTTTGTTCTGTGATCTTCATGACTCCATGACACTGGATTTTATTTGTAAACACTGAATACTGTAGCCTTTTTGTTTTTTTTTATTCCCCTAGAGGTCATCAAAACAAATAGACTTCATTCATTAATCATCTGTTATTCTTTCATAAACATTTATTAAGTGATGACATACACAAAGATTAAAAAAATGTTGGCTCAAGGAATTCACCATAGGTTTCTTCTGTCAAATATAGTGTGGAAAGGCTCTTCTGAAAGTGCCTCTAAAGTGTGAGGGACGCCGGGGAGGGCGCTGCTCGGGTAAGAAGAGTGAGCCGAGGCTTCTGGAATGAGCAGGTCAGCTGATCAGCACTAAATGAGGGTGTGTGTTGGAGCAGGGCACATTAGGAAAGGCTGTTCCAACGAAATCAAGGGCACACCAGGAGCAAAACAATGAGATGTTTAGAGAATTGGAAGGCAGTTCATTGTGGGTGGGGTGGGGATGACCCACATGGCGGGAGATGAGAGAGGCAGGTGGGGCCTTGTCCACATCTACAAACTGACACTTTGTTCAGTGAGCAGGGCAGGACCACTGAAGGTTTTTAAGGAAAGTGACCCAGTCAAGTGGACAAGGCTGGAGGAAGACGGACTGTGTAGGGTGCTACAGCAGGAAGTCTAGGTAGCAGACGACCTGGACTCAAGCAGTGGTGGCTGAGATTATGGAATGAACGAGTTGTTCAGGAGGCAGAATCAGTGGGGCTTGTGATTAACTGAATCAGAGGCAAAGGAGAGGAGAGGAACAGGGGCTAATAACTCTTAGGGTTTGGGGCCTGGTGATAGGGAAATGTGGCATTAACAGGGGAACAGAAGTAGAAGAACAGGAATGGAAGTCAGGTCGGGGGGTGGGGGCGGCAACGGTAGGGACAGAAAATGCTGATTGAAGATTCCTAGTAAAGAGGAGGTCACTCATGGAGTAGGGTTCCTGAGGGCATCCAGTGGACATGGGATGCAGAGCAGAAGGGTTAGCTTTGAATAAGAGAACAATCAGTCTCCCTGGGCCAAGGGGGAAAGGATGGCTGTGCAGTGCAGGAGTGATGGGGTCCTGGAGGCAGAAGGCTACAGGCGATCATACCTGATGGTCGAGTTTCTGTGGGTTAGGAAGTAAGTTCAGTTACTAAGCAAATGAAGAATTTAGAAAAAGTGGGGGAACAGGAACGGGAACTGGCCAGAAATTCAGAGAAAGGCTGCTGGACTTGAAAGCAAGCTTCTTTCCTGGATGACACTACAGTCATCCTACAACTGTGTCAAGTGCAGTGAAGAGAAAGTGACACATTCTTTTTAAAAGGGTGATTGTGTTACAACGGAGCTTTATCTAAATGTTTTTTGTGCAGTTTTACATTATCAGTGATGTTCATATCACGTATTTTACCAATTCAGAAAAAGATAATCTCTAACAAGTCAACTGCACACACTGTACAACTTAGGACAGCCCTGCAGCCGTGCGGCTCTGTCTAGCGCTGTGGGAACAGGGTGCTGTCCCTGCAGACGAGGCTCGGGGGCACTGACACCTGCAGACAATGCTATTTACTAGATATTGGTTGTATTTTTTGGTTACGTGTCTCAAAATGATTGAATCAAAATGTAATGGGCATTCAAAATATAATAATTAAAAGAGTCTTGGGGGTTCTTTCTGCTCAGGAGGATGCTAAGAAAGCGTGAGGGTGAGATCTGGGAGAGAGGAGGCTGGGGTGGCTGACAAGCTGTGCGGGAGCTGGGCCGAGCCCTGGGCTATAAGAGGGCGCGACTTGTGCCTGGAATGCCCTCTAGTGCAGCAGACACCCTCAGAGATCTGCGCAGGTCAGCATTCAGGGAATCAGAATGACTGCTGTCTTTACAACACAACACAACTAACAGACACCCATTAAGTGACATTTTCCGTGTGTCATTCTAAAGGGGTTTTCTATTCTAAATTGCCAAAGATTTTTATGTTTTCATAAATTTGTGTTTTAGTTTTCCTATCCCTTCTTGTTCTCCAAGGCTGTCAGCTCTTTTTCCTTCTTCCTTATCCCCTTCTCCCTTTTGCATTCACCAAATCTTACTTGTGGACGAGGAAATCTGATACGATAACTCAGCCAGCACTGCATGTAAATCAAGAAAACGTGTCGTCTTTCTTCCTCTTGAAGGCATTAAGAAACAAAACCAAACCACCAAACTTCTGGTTCCTTGTCTGTGTTTCTCGTAGTTGAGGCTGATGGACCAGTGGTCTTGTGAGAAAGGAAGTGTTAGTAGCATCTTGCCTCATTCCTTTACATTCTCTAATCTTTAGCTACTGTTTCTCATAAACAGAAGCCACCTGCTTCTGCTGTTGACTGTTGAGTTTAATGGTGACATTGGCTTTATGAGGTGGGAAAATAACCAGTTCTTTTATAAATAGCACCATTTCTTCCTTAGAGTTATTTAAACAAATCACTTGATTAATTTATAAAAGGGATTCCTTTGGGAATGTTTTGGGAAGATAATGCAAAAGCACAAATAGCATCAGTAAACAACAGTATTAGTGAAATCAGAGGTGGTCCTGAGCAAAGTAGCCTTCTGAGTTGGCCACAAATATTTCCTTTAGACCACCTCCAAAGCTTCTGGTGCATCTTGACAAATGAAAGTGACAGAGTACGTGGCATGAGTTACACCTTCATGAAAAAAGGGCACAGCAACTTGCTTTAAAGACCTCTTCTTTTTAGCAACTGGAAAAAAGATGACTTTATTACCATGGCATCTGAGACTGCTCTTCACCTATCAGGACCTCCTGTCACATTGATCACCTTAAAAACTGAGATCAAAGGCTGGATTAATTAACAGATCCCAAAAGAGTCTGCCCCAGAGAATACTGGTCAGAAGCAGGCTGAAAAGGACGGACAGGGAGGGAGATGGGTGAGCTACTAAGGGGCCCACGTGGCCCTGGCCAAGGTGTGTGTCTTTGGGCACTGACCTAGGTAAAAACTGAAGCCATTCTCAACTGGGTCTATGTTATACTGACCCAAACCCTGGCTTCTATAAGGAAACCAGCACGTCTGCTTCTCATGTTTCTGACATTCACATCTCCAGTTTGATTGTCACTAATAGGAACAGCAGAAAAGAATTCCATGCTATGGGAAGAGAAAGAAGAATTCAGCACATCTTTATTATCCCTTCCAAGCCCTAACACCACATCTAGAAATGAGCTCTAAGGCAAATAGTCAGGGAGCATGCCTGCAAGGGCTACTGCAAATGGAAACTCTGTTGGAGGCGATAAGAACATTAGGAGAGATGAATGCTGCCTGGGAAGGTGGGAATGATATTTTAGTGGACACTCTTTATTTGGGAGGCTCTGATGAGTCAGTCCTCCAGTGTGGTATTGGGCAATGCAGGGAGAGAACAGATGATCCAGATCAAAATGAAAGGAAGGTAGATAGGCAGGCAGCTGGGCAGGAAAGGCTTTTTTCTCTTTCTCTCCCTTTTTGTTTTTTTTTCATTTTTCTCTTTGGGGAAATCAGAATATACTCTTTTGAGTAGCCAATTTTAGTCTCACCGAGATGGCTTAATTTTGATCCAAAAGATTTGGAATTTAGAATATTGGTCCTAATTTGGCCACTTCAATTAAAATATATTTTGATTTATACTAAGTCATGAGAAGAGAATGAAGAACGCTGGCTATGATCACTAGCAACAAGTACCTAAAACTGTTTAGGGGTTGCC
Organism: Camelus dromedarius; assembly: GCF_036321535.1. Classification (NCBI taxonomy): domain Eukaryota; kingdom Metazoa; phylum Chordata; class Mammalia; order Artiodactyla; family Camelidae; genus Camelus; species Camelus dromedarius. Next base: position 48,540,605 of record NC_087439.1, read on the forward strand.
TGCAAAGAAAAGGGTGTGGAGGGGAAACTTAAAGTAGGAGTATCTTTACTATCAAGGCAATACCTTCTTGCCTTGTTATTTAAACTTAAAATCAGAAGAAATCTGTAACAAACAGTGAGGTTTAGGTAAGGGTGAGCCAGCAGCACTGACTCGTGCTGGCCACGCCTCCCACTCTCGTCCTGATGGGATGGATGTGGAAGGTGGTACCCACAGCAGGAGAGGCAGGGGGAATGTGCTGAGGGCTTGCTGTAACATGGCTTCAGGCAATGCTTGGGGCTGGTGAGTGCTTGGAACAGGAGGGGCACAGCCTCTGGCCAACAGCAGACACAATCAACGAGGGTCTGTGTGCAGAGAGGCACTGGACAGCTGGTGAAGGGGCCCAGGTGCTTGCGGTTTCTATAACTGGCTGCTACACATGACTGTGGGGACTGAGGCACACACTTCACACACTGTCAGAAGTGTCACTGTGAAAAGGATGACATCTGACAGAAAAATCAGTGATCTCATGTTTCAAGAGTGAGAAAACTATTTAAAATCTAGGGAAATACCATATAAGCCTGCTGGACATACACTGGTTGTATCAAGTCAGTGGTATCCCCTTAACTATGGAAATAACTACAGGAAAAAGCTGATGTAACACGGCCAGGCTATGACAACACTAGTCTTATTTTACCAGCAGGGCAGTTACTGGGGCAATATTAATAACTGAGTTCTGCTCCCACATTAAAAAAACATAAAAATGTTTTTTATTAATTGGTACATGAAACAATACTTTAAGCATGTACAGAAAAATAATGAATTATTGTCAATTCTATTCACACAATCCATTCACCATAATCACCATAAACAAAGCTTAAATTTCTTTATGGCCTCCTTCGCAAACTACCATCCCCATCAACACCACTCCAGTGAGGGAGAAATATCCCTAAAATTACAGCCGAGTTAACATGGTGCACTAGACACCACAAGTGTGTGAACTTGCTAAGATAAGTCAACTTGGTTAGAATCATACACAATCATATTAATGCTAGAACACACAGTTTCTGGTGTCAGTGTTCTGAGCTGCAAGAGTGGCCCCTCTCACAGAGCCATCAGTATGAAATCCAGGGGTCAGGTGGTGGAAACACCAACGTACTCAAGGCATTTCTTTTATCTATTTATTTTTGATCACAAGGTACAGTGTTTATAATAAGTGCTATAAAATAAATATCACTAGTAATTAAAAAATACTTTCCATTCCAAAATGCGAGTCTTTAAAGTATTACAAAACTTATAATTTAATGTTCAGACATTTTTCAAGTTTCAGAAGCAAATTTCTTTTAAATTTCTCTTCATAGGCCCGCTCATGAAACTTTGCCTCTAAACTGAATCATGGTTAAAGATTAAAAATGTCAAATGCCATAACTAAAACACTTCTAGTTTGAAAGCTTTGTTTCATTACTTGGATAAATGTTTGCATTCAAATATCAGTAGTAAAAAATCAACATAGTGAATCAATACTTCAAAATACCAATCTCCTAAAGTTATATTATGATGGTATAATAGGAAAATAAAATAAATGAATCAATTTGGTTGTGCAATAAAAACCACTGTATGATCCACAGCTGAGTAACAGATAATTTCCATACCACATTATAGATATGTAAACTGAACGCTGAGAGACAAAAGCCTCAGACTAATCCACATTATCTTATGATCCACAATTCCTTGAAGCTACGTCTATACTAATATTAACATTTCCCCAAAACCAGGTTTCAATTTCTCTTTGGTTTGGTTGTAAAAATGTCATATAAAGAAATTTACTGTTAAAACATTCTATCTTATGAATAAAGTGTTCCTCTAGTATACCAGGAAAAAGATTTGACTAAAATGTACAAAAATTATTAAACTATGTAGTTAAACCCCTTTTTAAAGTTCTAGTAAAAGAGATGCAGATTTTCTCTACTGTCTTTCTATTGGTTTAATTGGATCCTTTTTCTAGTTTCTTAAGGTGGAAGCCTAGCTAATTGATTTGACCTTTTTTTTTCTTTCCTAACATAAGCATTTAATGGTATAGATTTCACTGGAAGCACTACTTTAGTAAGCACTACTTATTCCATAAATATTGCTACGTTGTATTTTTCTTTTTATTCAGCTCAGAATATTTTCTAATGTCCCTTGTGATTTCTTTAATTCATAAGTTATTTAGCAGTGAGTTAATTTTCTAAATATGTGGGAAATTTTTCAGATATCTGTTACTGATTCTGTATTTAATTCTGTTGTGGTAAGAGGATATGCTTTGTATGATTTCAGTCCTTTTACAGTTACTGACACTTGTTTTATGGCCCAGAATATTGTCTGTCTTGGTGAATCTCCCATGTTCACTTGAATAGTGTGTGCATTCTGCTGTTGCTGAGTAGAAGACTCCATAAATATGAATTAGGTCAAACTCGTCGATACTGTTGTTTGTCTTCTAAATCCTTACTAATTTTCTACTTGTTCTATTTGTCCTATCACTGAGAGGAGTGTGGAATCCCATCTACAATTGTGGATTGTCTATTTCACTTTGCAGTTCAGTTTTTGCTTTATGTGTTTTTGAATCTGTTATTAGGTGTATATAAATGTTAAATTATGTCCTCTTAATGAATTTTAACCTTTTTACTCCCAGTATTTCTTGTTTTGAAAACTACCATGTTTAATATAAATATAGCCACTCTAATTTTCTTTGACTTATTGTCTATATGGGGTATCTTTTCCTTTTTACCTCTCTGTGTCTTTATACTTAAAGTGGGTTTCCTGTGGATAGAATACAGCTGGATCTTACTTTTTAAATCCAACCTGACAATAACCTGTCTTTTAATAGTGTTTAGTCCACTTCCATTTAACTATTAACATAACTGGGTTTAAATCTGTCGTCTTGCTTTTGTTTTCTATATATAATACCCTTTGTTCTTTTTTTCTGTCTTCTTGCATACTTTTTGATAAACTGCGTATTTTTTTGTGAATCTGCTTTGTCTCCACCATTAACTTATAACTATTTTTAGAGTTTGCTCTAAGGTCTACAATCTGCATATTTAACTTATTTATCAGTCTACCTTCAGACAACATTACACCATTTCACGTATAGTGTGAGTATCTTACAACAGTACATTTCCACTTCCCTCACTCCATACTCGATGCTACTGTTGTTTTACTTGTACAAACTGCATGTCTGTATTTTTGCTTTAAACAGAAAATTAGTTTTTAAAAATACAAAAATGAAGAAAAAACATTTCTACGTGTTTACCAGCTCTGATATTCTTTATTGCTCTGTACAGATCTAAATTTCCATCTGGTATTACTTTCCTTCTGTCTGAAGATGCTCCTTTAACATTCTTATAGCATAGGTCTCCTGGTGATAAATTCAGTCAGCTTTTCTTTGTTTAAAAAACAAATATTTTTATTTTGTCTTCATTTTTGAAAGTTTTTGCTGGATAAAGAATTCTAAGTTACAGTTTTTTGTTGTTGTTGAATACTTTGAAAATGTCACTCTGTTGTCTTGCATAGTTGCTGATGAGATTTTTGCTATCATTCTTTATGCATCTGTATGCAAAATATATTCTTCTCCCCACCTCCTCAGCTGCTTTTTAAAAAAAACTTTGTAAGGTATGTGAGAGCACTAGTGACAAAGGAAAATTATCTATTTCATCTGTTGACCTATTTTTTCCCACACTGAAACAATCCTGACTTTAAAATGTTAGTAAAGAAAACAGTAGTATAAAATAATTTCTCTTCTTTTAAAAAAAATGTACATTGTATTCCTATATGTGAGTGTGCATATTTAAGGTTGTATAAAGCCATAAAATTATAAACACTTTATGAAACTGGAAAGTGAAAAGATAGCACAAGAGAAACCAAAACACATGTTTAATTTCTACATCCTAGAGATGTCCTTTATACATTTTATCATATGTGAGGGATGAACAACTTCACCTCTCAGGCTGAGGCAGAGCACCAAGTCAGGAAGAAAAACTCCTTCCCATAACCTGGTTTTCTCTTTGTGTCCCACTCTGGCTGCTCTTACAATTTTCTCTTTAACACTGGTTTTTAGCAGTTTGCTCATGATTTGCCGTGGTAGTGTTTTCATATTTTTTCTATTTGGAGTTTTTACAGCACTTCTTGGATCTGTGGGTTTTCATCAAATTTACAGAATTTTTAGTCATTATAGTTTCAAATAATTGTTCTATCCCTGGGCCTCCCACCACTGTGCCTTCTGACTCCGGTTACACTTGTTAGATCGCTTGATATTGTCCCCCTGGTCACTGATGCTGTGCTTTTTTTTTCCTTTTCTTCATTTTGTGTATTTTTTATAATTGTTACATCTTCTGGTTCACTAATCTTATCTTCTGTGGTACCTAATATGCTATTAATACCATCCTGTATATTTTTAGTGTCAGATATGTTTTTCAAATCTCCGGATTGTTTGAAACAGCTTCCATTTCCTTCCTCCCCGCAGCCTTTAGTCTACTGCTAATTTAGTCATGCTACTAAGATGCCGTCATCTTTTACACAATGCCTCATGTACTATGATATCTTTTCAGTCCTACTGGTGGGCAAAGCTGCTCTCAGCCCTGGGTGAATTCCAGGAATTATTCAACTGATTGCTTTCTGGTGGTTTTCCGATAGTTTTTTCTCATGAATATGTAGGTTAAGTACTCAAAGACTCAAAAAGAATCCAAGGCAGATCTCCAGAGCTCTTTCTGTGTACAGCTCTGTCCCCCAGGTATACTGCCCCACAAATTTTAGCTGCTTTGTCTTGCCAAACTCCAGTCTTTGTGTCCCCAACTTGGTTAGACCAGTGCGCTCTCTTTGGATTCCCCCTCCATGTGCTGTGGCCTAGAAACTGCCTCCAGGCAGTAAGTGAGTGCAATCTTAAGGCTCATCTTGTTTGTGTTCCTTCTTTAAGTATTACAGAACTGTAATACCTGTTGTACAATGTCTGTCTGTTGTTTTATATACTTTTTACGGCTTAGAAATTACCTAAGATAGGATGGTATATCTACTTCTTCCATCATGGCCAAAAGTGAAAGTCCAGATTATATTCTTATTTCTAAACTTGAACCTGCGATTTCTCTGGGCTTCAGTTTCAACATGTGTCAAATGACATTAACTCAATCAGTAATTCTCAATGTCCCTTATCTAGGCTGGATTCTTCAGTTATCATGCTCTATCGAGCTCTACAAGTTCTCTCAGCAAATACACTGACGTTGTTGTATTAAGTAGGCTGCACATGAGCATCTTATACCTGGTGATTGCATGTGTCATTTAATGTTATAGCGGGCATTTCTTAATGTCTTATCTTTGGATAACAGTCCTCAATGCATGTGATTTATATGGAGCTTGACCCTGTCCCCTGCCCCAGGGGAGAGTATGTGACCTAGATCTAAGCCAATCAGCACATTCCATTCTCCTGAACCAGAGCTGCCAGTTCAGAGATGGGCATATAAGATAATTGGGCGAATGCCTGCCAGGCCTAGACCCGTTGCTCAAACAGTGTCTTTCTGCAGCTGACTAGAATCTGAGAATACACAGAGCTGGAACCTCTGCCAGTCACCTTGTCGCTAGAGGGAGCCTAAAAATGAAGACAGAGCTGGGAGACAGGGTTCTGGTGGCATTTTAAGTCCCTGGGCCAAGAGATACCTTCAGCTAACATTGGACTTTTCCCACTATGTGAGCCAATATTTCTTTTTGCCTTAGCGAGCATGGGATGGGCTTTTTGACCCTCACAATGGAAAGTCTCTCATCTGTTCCATCAAATGGTAAGTATCAGTCATGGGTTCCAAATGGACTTTTGAAAAAACACACTGAAGCAATATCGTACAATTGGAGTAATGAGCTGTAATAGCAACCATCAAAGCAAAATCACATGCCTCCTAGAGATGGACCTTCTCTTTATGGGCAAGGGCACTGTGCAAGCGTGTAAGGCAGCGCCTCATGCCGCGATCAGGGTGTGGACCATGTTAGGGCTAGGACTCCAAACAAAGGGAGTTCTACAAAAGAGAAAGAGGGAACCTGACGTTTTAGGCCTGATTCGGGCAAATCCATTCACACAGCCAAAACGCTCTCTCTACTACAACAGACTGGAGGATATCACCTAGCATGTCAAGAATCTTTTGGTTCCCAAGACCTAAAAATGAATATATTCTTTTTTTTAATTTTTATGTCTAGATAACACTTTAATTTCTATTTTTGCTCCCCACAAAATACAAAAATTCAGAAACTAAGCAGTTGGTATGTTCTTCAGATGTGTAACACTGCTGGGCTAGCTCTCCTCTCCCTCCCAGCTTTCCTATTTTGCAGCCGGAAGAACCTTAAGATAATTTAAGATGAGAGATTAACAGACTTGAAAAAAAAAAAAGCTATTGTTATGGTACTTATCAGGAAAATAATGTGTAGTGGTTTCTCAGATACCAGCAATGCTATGGTAAAATATTTAAGAAAGAAAAGTCAGTATTTGCATGTGTTCTCTTTACTTAAAAAAAAAACAAACAACTTTCCTAGACCTACGTTCCACTTCCTTTGGTGTACATGCAAGTCTCTCTCTTCTCTCTGCTCTGTGGGGGCTTCGATGAAGGCAGGTGATATCTTTGTGTCATACACTGTTACATACAAATAATGAATGCTGACAAATAATGACAAGTTACTGCGATATAGGGAACTAGACAATATAGACAATAACTGAGGTAAGATGTTATGATGTATGTATTCTTCAGGCACATGCTTTGACTATTTTATTAAAGTCACAAGTAAGACTGTCTTCTGAGGAATGCTGACACAGTGGGTCACAAAGAAGATGAAGTATACAGGTATAATTTTCCAATTAAACAAGGTTTTGAAAAATAGAGAGATGAAATAGTACACATGTATCTCTCCTATTAACTTACAAAATAAGCAGAATAGAATTAATACTTAATCCTCAGTTAAATTTGGAAGAGGAGAATGGATGTATGATACAAGTGACTACAAAAAGTTGCCTTTAAAGTACTAACACTCCCAAATCCTTGAAGGTTAGGTATTATTTAGATACAAACTATGAAGTATGAAAAGAGAAGAGAATTCTGGAGGTTTTTTAACCTGTGGGTTTTTCCTAAGGATATATATCCTTGCTATTGTGGTGGGAGTCACATGCCAGGATGGTTCCCTACTTTGGGATAAATTTTGGAGAAACCGTATTTTCTAAAACATCAAGTCAGTAGGACAGACATACATGCTGGAAATAATACCACATTAGATGCAGTTGTCTCCAAGAGGGTCTTAAATTAGGATATGGGTTGAAAATAAGAATTAGGATAGGTTCTGCTGACAGAGAACGTGTCAGGCTCCTCCTCAAGGTGTTTAAAAGTGGTAATTGTAACATCTTAATTTTAAAGGCTGGCCTGGGGTTTTAATTTCATAAAAGAAATAGTACACCTAATACTTTCCACTAACAGCCTCCTAGTGAGAAAGACAAACTTGCAAATCTCTCTCCAAATTTTAAATCATTCTCTAATATTTTTTTTTAAATTTCATTAAAGAAATAGGACACCTAATAAATTCTACTAATAGTCTCCAAGTAAGAAAGACAAATTTCCAAACCTCCAAATTTTAAAGCAACAAAAGCAAAAATAGACAAGTGAGACAGTATCTAATGCTAAATCTTCTGGGCAGCAAAAGAAAAAATCAAGAGTGAAAAGGCAACCCATTGCTGGATCATAATGCATTTTTTTTATCATGCTGTCCTTTTTTGGAGGGGTGGGGGGGGGAATGTTTAATGGAGGCACTAGGGATTGAACCCAGGACCTTGTGCATTCTAAGTATATTCTCTATCACTGAGCTATACCCACCTCGCTTTCTTTAAAAATTTTTATTTTTTAATCTATTTTTTGAGTTACTGGGGATGGAACCCAGGACCTCATGTATGCTAAGTACATGCTCTACCACTGAGCTACACCCACCCCCCCACCCATCATAATGTAGTTTTAATTTTCATTTTTTGAGAACGCTCCATAATATTTTCTATAATGACTGTACCAATTTACATTCCCACCAACAGTGTATTAGGGTTCTCTTTCCTCCATTTCCTTGCCTACACTGGTTATCTTTTGTCTTTTTACCAAGAGCCATTCTAACAGGTGTGAGGTGATACTTCATTGTGGTTTTGATTTGCATTTCCCTGACGATTAGTGATGCTGAGCACCTTTTCATATACCTGTTGGCCATTTCTATATCATCTTTTGAGAAATGTCTATTCAGGTCCTTTGCTCATTTTTAAATTGAGACCTTTTTTTTTTTTTTTTTTTTTTGCTGTTGAGTTGTATGAGTTCCCTATATATTTTGGCTATTAGCCCCTTATCAGATATATGACTTGCAAATATTTTCTCTTATTTCATATGTTGCCTTTTCACTCTGTTGACTTGTTTTCTGTGCAGAAGTTTTTAGTGTGATGCAGTCCTACTCGTCAGTTTTTGCTTTTGTTGCCTATGCTGTTGGTGTTATATCCAAATCACTGCCCACACCAACGTCAAGAACCATTTTCTCTATGTTTTCATCTATTCGTTTCTTGGTTTCAGGTAGGGGCAATTTCATTCTTTTGCATGTGGACATCCATTTTTCCCAACATCATTTATTGAAGAGACTATTCACTCCCCATTAAGTGTTCTTGGAACCCTTGAGGAAGTTCACTTGATTGCAGATGTGTGGATTTGTTTCTGGGGTTTCTATTTCATTCCATTGGTCTATAGGTCTGTTTTATGCCAGTACCACACTGTTTTGATTACTATAGCTTTGTAATATATTTTGAAATCATTACGTGTAGTGCCTTCAGCTTTGTTGTTCTTGCTTAAGATAGCTTTGGCTGTTTGGGTCTTTTGTAGTTGCATATGAATTTTAGAATGGCTTTTTCTATTTCTGTAAAGAATGTCATTGGGATTTTGATAGGAATTTTACTGAATATGTAGATCACTTTGGGTAGTGTGGACATTTTAGCTATATTAATTCTTCCAATCCATGAAATGGGTTTCTCTTTTTGAGTTAAGTAGAACATTTAAAAGTCTCTAGCTCCATAAAATGGCTATGAAGAAGTATAAGCAACCATGTGCAAACCAACAAGAACTATGTGAGGTGTTTCTTTTTGGATTATTTAATGTTAGGCAGTAACCTTTCCAATGACCTTAATTATCTAGATTTACACTCAAGGTGTCATAACCAGTTCCCCAGCCAGCACAAACCACAAGAAGGATAGACAGGACTGAGGTCCAGAGGGTCACAATGCTGGGGGGCATGGTAGAGGCCTGGACGGAAGAGCATAATGTCTTTGTGGGCCTTCTCAACACCAGCAGGGGCAGAAGTAAAAAGCAGAGTAGTGAATGTTCATTTTTTCTGGCTTCCACAACATTTGGTAAGTACTATACAAGACAGCAACAGAAACACAGCACCTACAGGGACTGTACAGATGATCTTGTCCCGTCTCCTATTTTCCCTCCATCACCCCCCTAGGCAGACAGAACTCCCGCTACGCACTGATCTTTATTTTTATCTTCCTTTGCAAGTGACCCACATTAAGAATCAGGAATTGTGTGGGTATACATATACATATATAGTACAGAAATTCATAATTCAATTTAATCTCCTATTTGGAGAAAAACATTATTTATTCCTCTAAAATGTTTATGTTGGACACTCCATGTTCACATCCATGGAAGAAACAATAATGAGTGACATTACTGCTGAAGTTTAGTGAGGAGATATTCCAGGTTACTGTTCCCATTGTGTCACGTTGCACTTCTTTCTTACTACTGTTAGTTCACAATGATATTCAAATTTCCAAGCACTTAAAATGTGAACACAGATTCTCTAGTCAAATGTAAGATAGTGTGATGATATTTTGGGTTTTATTTCATTTTTAAAACCAACATGAATTTGATTTTAAAACATTGTAACAATACAGGTCTTAAGGTCATTAGAAAAATCTATTTTTGGGTCAAAATTTCCTGCTGCCCGCAAAGGTAGTTTCAAAATAACAACTACTACCACCAGCACAACAAAGGTCCCCCATGTCACACTGGGTGCTCATTTACTTAGTCATTCAACAGATGCTTCCTGAGCATCTACAAGTCATTTTACTAGCTCTGGGGATGGGGAAGGAGGAATGCGGGAAGAAAAGAAGGGGGAGGTGGTGGTGTGATGGTGGTGATAATGCAAAGGACGTGGTAGGCACAGTCCCTAAATATAACAGTTCACTGATTATTAACATAACGACTTAAAAAATTCTCTCAAATATAGTTTAATTCCTTTAAAAATTGACACATTAAAATGTATTCCTGTATAAGCCTTAATAAAGTTTTAATAATGGAAAAGAGAATAATTATATTAACAAATCAAATGCTTCCCAACATAATTTAATCAGAGGATTTTACAGTTGTTGAAGAACTTACAGATCATGCAGTTTAACTCCACCTTTTATACTGAATCTACTTTTATTTGTTGTTTCCTCTTGTATTTATCCTCAAATGTGAATCAAAGGCAGACTATAGGGCTTGGATTTGTCTGTGTCCTTCGAAGGAAAGGAAAGACCACTTTCAGAAGGAGTGCTGGCCATTTCTACCTTTCAGTTTATCAAACAGCAGAACGTCTAGTCCGATAGCCAGGACTGACGGGTTAACTATTATTGTGATACCAGTAGGTCTTGAATCAGTAATCTTATTAAATATCATAAGGTTCATCTTATGTGTTAATTAAATTACAGTACCAATTAACATTTCAGGATTTATTGCTTGCACATTATCTTGGCAACATTAACTCTATTAATATAATGTCACATCTTTCAATTATATATAGAAATTCTGCAAGTATCTGAAGCTCTAAATTCTCCCAGTCACCACTTTAAGACTACCTTAAAAAAGAACTCATATTTTAAAGTATCTATAATTCTTAATGTTTTCTTTTAATTATTTAATTTGCCTAAGTAGCCAGGTTTCTATTATTATTATTATTACTATATGTAATCTTGCTTTTATTTTATAGAGCTAATTGAATTAAACATACCAAATGCAACACTGACTAATCTGAAGGGAGTGAAAGAAATACAGAGGATTTCACTGTATTCTGTGGTGCGTGAAAGTGCACTGCTCTTATGTAACATCTAGCTCTGCCTGGGAGCTAAGGAAGCAGCAATAGCTTTCTCTAGCACCACAGTCATGTCAGGGTTCTCAACTGCATCATGACCCCTGCAACTGGGCAAGAAACAGTCTCGGTAAGGATTCAGAAAATACATCCGCTTAGGGGTAAACTGTAATAACAAAAATAGTGGCTACCAGGTACCTCCTACACATACCAGGAACTCGATTTTTCTACTGTAGAACCAGAGGTATAAAGAGATGCGGTAATCTGCCCAAGGTCATACAAACCACAGCAAGAGCCTGAGGGCAAGGACTGGGTCTGGGTTCTCACACCCTGTGGAGAGCCTGGCTGCAGGACAGTCACTGCTGCTGGGGTGCCTGGGTCTGACTTTTAATGGTAGGGGTTGTTTTGTTTAGCTCTTGTTTTTAGTCGGCTCAAGAAATCAGCGCTTGTGTGCTCTCTCCTGCTCTGCTGTTAGGATGGGGGCAGTTCTTAAAATGAGAGGTTGATCCAGGAGACAGTTTAAATTGTTTTCACTTTAAGTTATGCTGATCAACTTATAGGGTAACTGTTTTTAAAGGATGTAGCATGTTTACTTGTAAAATGATGACCTCCCTAAGAGAGACAACTATCTCTTGTGATAAGATTCTTTATCAAAATCCTCATAAGTAACAAATGGGGAGGGGGCAGGGGAGACCATGTTACATAACAGCAAAATGGGAAGCCTTCCTGTTTCTTTCTTTCTATTAAAAACAAACAAAAAACAACTAAAAAAAAAACCAACCTGCCTGGATTCTGGAGTTAGGCCCGGTTGATTTTTTTTTGGATTTCACCTTGGTGAATGCTTTCACCAAAGGTACAAGACACTCATGGCTTCACCCTCTGAAATGAGACTTGGCAGCTGTTCAACACCACAGAGCATCGTTACATAACAAGGCATTTTGAGAAGCAAAAAAGAAAACCACATTGAAATGAGGCTTTGGTGAGTGGGCTGGTGGTTGGGCAGAGCGCACTTTTACCAACATAGAAAACAGTCAATGGCAAAGCCACGTGAATGACTGTCGTTATGTAAATGCTTGGGATTTTTCCTACGGTAAAGCTCTGAACTGGACAGACTTACCTATCACAGGCAGCGACCGCCCAAGTGAGCGTTTGTGTGGGGGAGCCCTACTCCTGCCATGGAGTCTGAATTCTTTTGGGGATGTGCTCTAAAGTCAAGTATGACTGCCCCCCACCTTTTCTTTTTTATGCCACCGCACGGAAACCTTTTTTAAATATCAAGAGTAATGTCAATGGAGAGTCAAATTCTGAGACTTCTGACCTTATTAGCAACTCTAAAATATATGTAATACAACTCACTGTCTAACATAAGCTCTTCCAGCGCGTGAAAACTCAACTTTTTTTAAAACAGTCTGCCCAGGCTGATTTTAATTTTTTAGCTCCAGAGAACGAAGCCGACTTCTACTTTTTAATGTGCCTTTTTCAAAAAAGACAAGTATCTTTAAAATAGTATGGGTACCAAGCTGTGAGTCACAACTGGTCCCATAAGTCAGCACTTTCTGGCCATACAAAATTTGCTCATTAAAGCCATATGTTAAATTAAAATTGAGAAATTACTGGAAGACACACCAAAAAAAAAAAAATCAGACTGCTTGTTTATGCAAAGGTTGACCAGATTTACCCCTTGCTTTTTAACCAATATTGACAGAAAGCATGTACAATGAACCTGACTTTTAGCACTAAAATGGCATCCTTAACAGGTCAGCCTATCCCTGCCTAACAGACCAGAAGGTACGTCTTTGGAGATGTATTTTACAATCTCAGCCATTTGTAAAGACTGTGCATAGTTTTCTGCTTGAGAACCTAAATAGCTATTTCTGTGACCAAACATGCACATAACTTTATATTTACAAAAGGATGTATTTCGGGTCATTTTCCTGATAAAAGTCCTGTGAGAACAGGCTGTGTATCAAGCAGGAAGACACCGAGGCCTAGTAACCTGCATGGACTATTTAGGTTCACAAATGGAGGATGTGGTTGAGACTGGACATACACTGAATGGTCTCAATTTCTTTTTTTTTTTTTTTTTTTTGCCCTTTTTTTCGGGGGTGGGGGTAATTAGGTTTATTTATTTTTAATGGAGGTACTAGTGACTGATCCCAGGACCTCGTGCACACTAAGCATGCACTCTACCACTGAGCTATATCCTCCCCCACAATTTCATTTTAAATCAAAGATACTGGTTGAAAGGTCAGGTCCCTAATCATATGTTTAAAGAAGGAGAAGAAAATGCTATTTGGCTTACCTTGAAATATTAGCAATCTTTACACAGTTCATCCATTTTGGAATGCATCCTTTATCCCCAAATAATTTGAAGTTCATAAAAACCTATTTTTCACTACAGAAAAAGCAGAACATATTGGGGGCTGGGTATTTAGCATTCGAGTAAAAAAAAAAAAATGCTAGTGTTAAAAATCAGAATGAATTGCGAATTTGGAATGAAATTTCTTACTCCAGAGCCCGGTGCATTCTATCTGCTGAATAAATGGTGAATAAATTAATAAATCAATGGAAGATCAGGGTTTTCGGCTTTATCATCTTTTGAAAATAGACACCCTCTAACATCAAAACTAAAGCCATTCTGTCTAGACTAACAACATTCACGTCTCCAGAACTTCATCATAAAGTTGTGTAACTACTGGGAAGTTCCTACAGAAATGCTAGTGCATCTGCCCATTAAGTGTAACCATTCACTGTCCTTATGCACAGCCTCACACTGGATGTTCTCTGAATGAGGCTGCAAAGGACTGAACTTCAAGGCCTTATATCATGCTATAAATACAGGTGAGGGCTACACACAGCTTGAATCAACACACACACATATCATCTTGATGGAAAATGATTCAAGTACAGTTGGTAAAACACAGTCACAATAATTAAAACCTACACACACACACACACACACACACACACACACGGTGAAAGAAAATACTCAAAAAGTGAAGAGAAGCTGCTAGTGTCAGCAGCCTAACAGTCCCAGGGTAGCCATCCTCCTTTCATCATGGTCAATTCATTAGCAGAGGAGAAAAGACAGAAACTATGGGAAATGCACACCATCTGCTCAATCCAGATGCAACAGCACATGCCTTATAGCCAAAGCTTTTTACCAGAAACGAAAGGAGGTAAGATCTAATCCTCTCACGAAATATTCAACAAAGGTAGTTAGACATATTTGCATCAAAAGTAAGAATGCCAAAATCATTATTAAATGAGACCTTTTAAAATCAGTCAAGACTTTTACACTGAGTATACACTGTTCAAACAGAATGCTAAATCAGCACTAGAGAAAATGGGGTTGGATTCTATCACCTTTATTCAGCTATTCCTTAAAAAAAAAATGCTTACAACATCTTCATTCCTTAAACAGCAAGAACATTTTAGTCCGGTCATCCTAGTTTTAAAAAGACATACTTTAATACTGTATATTTCAAGAACTGTGCATTCCCTTTCTTGTAAGAAAAGGTTAAAAACAAATATTCTTACCTTGAAATTGTGAACCTTTTCATATTTTGGAATTTGCTCGTTTTCTTTCAGAGTTGCTCTTCTAACAAGTGATGTCAACTGCGAATAAGCAAAGAGTTTCAGAGGTTGCCAGATTGTCACAGACGACTTTTGAGAACCCAGTTTCATTCCCAAGGCTGCTATCAATAAATCTTGCTGACGGCCCTCTTGTTTTGATTTGTGAACTGTAGCTTTATTAGTTTTCCTACCCGACCAAGACTCTTTGGATGGCATTTTGGAATTCACAGGAAATAAAGAAAATCTATATTGATCTATGTCTGTCGATGAACTCTATTCAGCTAACAAATGAGCATTCTGCCAGCCAGCACAGAACCCTACCCTACAGAGAGCTGCAGAGAAACATCACGGAGAGGTGGAGGAGGATGATGAAGCACTTCTTAAAAAGAGGTCGACTAGCCAGAAAAATTCTTCTTTCTTCCTTTTTTTTTTAAAGGGCTCTATATTTAAGCTTCTGAAAACTTAAGAGTCTGAACAAAAATAAAGAGTCGATGCTAACATACAAAACATTCAGCATTTCTCTCTCCCTTTTTAAGAGCCATGCAATTTTGACAAATGATACACCTCTAAAAGCCTTCTTCTCTATTCAGTATATTAATGTCCATTCTGAATGCAAGATGCCTACATACTGCCTGCAGTCAGTTTCCAGCAACAGACACCCTGTGAAGCCCCTGGCAGAGGGTGGGGGTGGGGAGGGATCTGACAAGGAAGGCTGGATTAGACTGGTCACCGTAAGGAAGGAGCTAACCAATGAAAATCAAGCAACAGTATTTAAGTACTGTATTCCTCAACTCACTCTGTCTCTGTTTCTCCCTCCTCTCCTGTAAAATTTTCTTGCTGGCTCAAGGCAAAAAAAAAAAAAATCAGTGGGAAGACAATGAGCGCTGAATGAGTCATGCATCATAACCAAATGGAGTTTTTTTTAACCTGTTAAAAGCAAAGAAAAATTAACATACAGCACTAGGTTTTAAAAAGAACGCACCACTGCCAGGTAAATTATGAAAGGCTGATCTATAATCTTCCTTTGTGCGCGTGAGCTGAGGTCAGTTAACTAAAACCCAATGTTATTAAAGACGAGCAAAAGCTGATGAGTATTCTGATGAAGAAAAGGAGTTTAACTAGATACCACACTATTTCCCTGTACAACAAGGAGCACGCAACAAGGAGACTGCTAACACCCTGGAGCAGTCAGTTCCGTCTGCCTACCACGAGCAGTTCTGTTGTGGATCTATGCTGGAATAGGTCAACCATTATTTGAATTCTTAAACTCAACACACTTTATTCAAAAAGCTCCAGGCTAGGTCATGGTGCATGCCGGCTGGGAATGAGTCCTCAAGTACACAGGTCCCAGATGTAGTGTAACTGTGCGTCGGGACCCTTGGCTGTTTGCGGGTGTAGCTGGATGCTGGGTAAAAGGCTCAAGTCTAGCTCCATTTAAAAGCAGCACCTCTACAGTACTTTTTTTTTTTAAACTAAGGTGTTATAGGCTTAAGTTTTCTCATATTGGTTCCCTAAATTCCTCCCATCTGTTTCCTCACGTTATGTAATTAAGTTTAACCCATTATGATTCTAAGGTTACACTGTATTTAAAGAATCTAAAACTCTATATTTAAACAAATTCAGTCCATTTACTTAGGTAACTGCAAAGAATGTATTTCAGATTTCATAACCTACAGGGGGTTTGAGCCCAATGCAGATTCTAGTTTAATCAGGGCATGAAGTAGTCCTTAAACCATGGTAGATATCGATAATATGGAATGATTGATTTTTTAAACATCTTCAAATTTTTTTAATTGTGTCTAGTCCTATCTTTTAAAATGGTTATTCTTTTGAAAACATTTCTAAGTAAAAGGCAAAAGTTAATATTTACATCTACAGATGTTTTATTTACACAAATTTATATCCTTTTATGATTAATACAAGACAAATTTTTTTGTTGTTCCAAGAAGAAATGCAATGGAAAGAATTTTCCTTGCCTAACCTAAATTGCTGTTCAATCTAGACCTAGTTTGTCATGTGATGACTGAAAATATAAAACCAGCCAACTCTCCAGTCATGTACAACCTAAAGTTCATCTGATTCTCAGAGGGCCTAGAAAAAAACAGACTTCAAAGGCAAATTTAACAGTATTTTTTTTCTACACAATATTTAACACTGAATATTTAGGTTACTAAGTTAAAGAAAACCATCACCCATGTGACCCAAGTAACTTTTTTTTTTTTCCTGAGCATTTCCGATCAAGGCCCTTTATTACAGATCATCCCCAGTCCTTCAGCTGTAGTAACTAAAATTCAGCCAAAGTATAAAAATATTCACGGTAGAGTTATCCAGAAACTCATTGCTGGGTAAAAGTAAACATTTTGTCACTGAAAGGCAAGGTCTACTGCAGACTCTGTGGAGTCCTACTGTCCTTCCTGAATAATTTTTCTACCTATGCAAGAAATATGGGGTTAACTACAACTTGGGCAACTACTTAGGGCAGTAAGGAGACAGAAAACAACAGTTCAGGATGAAAAAGTTCTTAGCTCCCCTCAAGTGGCTGCGGTTTGGTCACTCTTACACCTTTAATAACTGCATTTCTGCATGAATTCTGAGGAGCTCTCAAGTCAGAACTGCTAACTCTCAAATTCAGAACCAATGGCAAAGTTCTAATGTTCCAGACAAATGTATACCCCTCTTCCTTATACTTTTCTGGCCACATCTATCTACTTAGACAGTTACAGAATCTATTCCTTATGACTGTCACTGACTGACTAGGTACTTATGGTCTGAAGTGCCCAGCTAAGCACTTTATGTATAGAACCCCACTGAATCCACAGAAAAACACCTATGAGGTCTGTATTAACCTCATTTTATAGCTGGAAGAACTGAGGCCTATAGAAGTCAACATTCCAAAAAACGTATAGCCGGCAGGTTAGGTGGTAAGTAGTGGCTGGGCTCTTAAACACTATGCCATATCCACTCTAGTGAGAAAATGAGAGGAAACCGTGAAGGCTGAGGGTAGTTGCTTTTTGTCTCTGATTCTATTCATGGTTTCTCTGGTTATTTTCTCCTTTCAATTTCAAGGAGTAATAATACATGGTTAGACATAGTAAGCAATGAGTAACAATGGATGGTAAGAAAAATTAAACGTAACTCAGATATTTAGATCTCAAGTTCAGCACGCAGTACCTGCAGACCTCAGGCTCCATTCAAACGCCACCTTCTTCATGATGCCTTTGATGATTGGCACCAATTAGAGGTGATCTCACCCACCTATGAACCTCAGAGTTCTTCACTTGTTCATTAATTGTGAGATGTATCATGTTGTACCTCACATTACAGTTACCTGTCTCACTGTCGATACAGAACTGGGTCTTCTACATCTTAGTATAGATCCTGAATCTAGAACAGAACCTTGCACAAATACAGGTTCAATAAATATTTGGTTAAAAAAATAAAATCAAACGAAGGCAACGATTTTCACTGGGGGGACAGTGTGTTATAATAAAAATGAGATTTGAAATCAGAGACACTGACGTTTGAACCCTGACCCTGGGAGATTTGCTTGTTGCCTTGGTTATAACCTCATTTACATACTATGGATAATAGTAAGTACCTTATAGGTTACCAGGCAGTTTAGAAGGATGATACGTAAAAGAGGAAAGAACTACAGACAGCACTCAATAAATGACAGTATTACAGGGGTGCTGTGCCAAATACCAGCTGCAGGGAATGCTGTGTAGGATACAATACAGGTTCCCATCCAAGGAGTTAGCTGATTCATCTGCTTTTGGTTTATACCATATGGACATGCCTGGAAACTCTGGCCCTCCCCTTTATACTATGGTCTCTACCAAATTCCCCAAATTCTAGCTCTCATTCTGTATTTTAAAAGGCATATAATGACATGCATGTTAGCTGAGGGAGCAGGGTAGGCATGGGGTGGAAAGGTAAGAAGATTATCAGTATTTGTTAAGAAGCGAGAAACAAGGTGTGATGCTTCATATCGCTGTCCTGTTTCTTGGTTGTATGTCCAGGGAGATGTTGTATAATTGACATTTTATATGGATGAAGAAATGCTCACAGAGTGACTTGCTCAAGGTCCCAGTTAGGAAGTGGAAATTCTGTGATCTGAATCCCTGTCTTTTGTACCCAAAGCCTGGCAGTGCTTCCTGCTACTTTATAATGAGAGTAGGAGACAGACCCAAGGCGTTAGGGATACTGGGTCTATAAAACAGAAGAAAATGGCTTCACTGGGTGGGGGTCTGAACTGGCAGGGCACGAGTCCCACAAGGTCATCCTTACTGGAAACACCAGCAGTACTTAGCTTTTTATTCTCATTGGGAATCTGGCTTGTCTTAAGACCTGACTCTGGCCATCTTTGATACCGATACCATTTCGGCAATGTCCACATGCATGAAGGTGACTGGCCTGGAAAAAGAGTTGGGGGATGAGCAGATTCCACAACCCTCTGTTTTCTGCCTGTGTCCACTCCACCTGCAGTACAGAGAAGTGGACGTGAAAACAGCAGTGGAGGGGGAGGGCATCGTGTCAGGAGTAAGGAACAGAAGGGGGAAGTAAGTGACCTGGGAAAGGAACGCATTTACTGTTCAAATAATTTCCACCACTGACCCTGCTACCCTGTTGTTTGTCTAGTAATAAAACTGTGTGCTGAGCTAGCGTCTCATCTTCACCAAGCGTAACACAACAGGATCACGGGCTCTGGAGCCAGACAGAAGTGCTGACTTCACCCCATCATCTACTGGCTGTGGCATGTCCTTGATCAAGCTACTAATTTATTTCAGTCTTTGTTTCCTTATGTGTAAAATGGATTACAAATACTTACACTATAGAAGTGTTAAGAATTAAATGAGATAATATGTGAGAAGCATTTTTCCATTATTCCTGGCAAAGAAAGTAACAAATAGAAGTTTCCCCTTCTTTCCTTGTATTCAAGAACTCATATTTCCAAGATTGGGGTTCGTATAATGTGTCACAGTGATACACATTAAGGGCCTAAGGCCACTGTCCAAAGCAATGTGAGCTTCAGGTCGAATCTGGTGGTTTAAGGACACATCATAAGCATCACCGTTCCATAATTTTCACCTTACCCTGTCCTGGCAATCTGAAACCCTGGGCTCAGACTCTGAGTACGTCCCTGCCCTCTCCTCCTTCCTGCCACAAACCCTGCTTACAGGGAAGGGTCTTATCAGTTCACTGACACTAAGGTGCAATTGACCGATTTCACTTCCTTTTCCGTGAATATGTGGTGTTTAGTATGGGACCAAGACTAAAGCCAAAAGAATGAATCTCCAAATACTGAATGTCAGGACTCATTAATAGTAAGAGTGTTCTCGAGGAAACTGGCAGGACCTCACGCAAACAGCCTCCACCACTGAAGGTCATGATGGTGCCACAGACTCATGAGCACAACACTCTAGTTAACTAAGCTAAATCAACATTCTACCCAAAAAGCACCACAAAGGAATGTTATAGCTGGCATGGCCCAGAGGCTTGGGGAGATGAAAAGTAACTGGACTGACTATTGGGTGATTTGAGTCACTGGTTCAGGTTTAGCAACATCCTGCAGTCTCTATAAAATGTTGGAATAAACAACACAGCTTTTCCACTGTCAAGATTTATAGATCCAAGCAAGTTCAGCTCACTCTAGACACACAGATTATTCATACCTTTGTCCCCTAAATTATCATTTGTAACCTAGTTTCTCTCCATTAGAGCCAAGAATAGAATATATTCAAGGTACTTAACAATATGTCAGCTTCCACTTATTTACTGACAACTACACGGCACTATCCTAGTAAATGCTTTACCATGTATGAAATAGTTTAGTTGTTAAAACAATAAGGTTCTTTTTTTCTAGATAGGCTTTTAAAAAGTCATCGTTTATTCCTTTAAAAATGCTCAAGACTTTAAAACATCTGCAGCCTAAAGATATCCAGGTTTCAGGTGCTGACTGTTGGTCTCTCCATTGCCAAAGCCTAAACTTCAAATTTCTCTACCTCTGTTTTATAGATAAAGAAACAGAAGCTCAGAGACTCAGCACCTTGGCCAAGGTCACCTAACTAGTATGTGGTGAGAACAGGAGTTGAACCCGGGTCTACGTGACTTCAAATTCTGTGTCTTTCTTCTAGACTCTCCTGCTCCTCATATTACCTAAACTTAACATGCAACCCTGAAAGGCTACCATTTGTAAACATTTCTGGATCATTTATATTCTCATAGCCCTCAGATCACTAGTCAAGTCAGTACTGCTTATATTTGAATTTATAGCATCTACCACATTCATCACTTCCTCAAAATTTTCAAATGCATTTTAAGTCAAACACTAGAGACTCCTAGACAGAACTCTATAAATTCCTTAAGTTATGTTGGGATAAATAACTTTTTATGTTGCACAGGGAACTCTCATATCCGGCCAGGGCTCTAAAGTTTTATATTCCTGACATCAGTCACATCATAATTCCTAACTCAGTCTTCATTACGTAGCTCCTCTAGCATGAACAGAACATCCCCCTGAAAAGGTAACAATAAGGTGCACCAGTGCATTCTTTTCAGTGTATAATAAATTTAAATTACAGTATCCTAACACTCATACTACCAAACTCTGTGCACTCTAACATGCTCTCTGACAGACTTGCATGCAATAACTGTAAGACATTTGAAAACACAGGGCAAACAAAAAACCC
Source organism: Camelus dromedarius (assembly GCF_036321535.1). Lineage (NCBI taxonomy): Eukaryota > Metazoa > Chordata > Mammalia > Artiodactyla > Camelidae > Camelus > Camelus dromedarius. The sequence continues at coordinate 48,561,988 of NC_087439.1, forward strand.
CACAGCTCTGCCTTCCTTATTCTTTCGAGAAACAACAGAAACGATCAACTTCTCCAGAGACAGTTTGAGGGAGCATTTTGCACCCCGGGCCCAGAGAGGAGGGGTGGAGTGGCACACAGCCTGGTTTCCAAGCCTGGTTCTGACGGGTACCAGCCAAGTCACTGAATTTTTTTCTAAGTCCCAGCTGGACTAAGCGAACACCATGGTCTTCTCTGTATTTTTAAAAGAAATTCAAAAGGAAAAAAGGAAGGGCATACACATTCAGCACACAGGGATGTAAAGACGTTAGCGTGCCCAAGTGGGAAAGGCCAGCTATGAGCCCCCTCAAGGTGGCTCTGGCTAATTTACTGCAGGCTTTTGTGTGGTACTGTTTCGTAGGCTCAGAAACTTAATCTGTCAGCAAGGAGATCACATCTATTTCTCCAGGGGAGACTGACATTATAATACCAAGCTCATGAAGGTGATAGGTAAAAGCAGAACGATGGCTATCTGGCAAATACTAAGATTTGAGATATAATTATAAGGTGAGCGTCCAACATGTTCTCTTTTGGGTAACATACCTACACTGGAAACAAAAAATAATTAGGAACTGATGAGAATGGAATCAGATGAGTGGAGTGAGCGAGAGAAGCTGAATATATAATGCAGAGTTAGGACATTTGATGAATCCTCCACAATCAGGGTGGCCTTGCCATAAGACTAGAACACTCAATGCCCATTCAGGGAGGGGCACCTTCATTTTAAGTCAGGTTGAGATGGACAGAAACAGCTCTACCTCTATGAGTCTCCTTTTCCCAGGAGGGAATAAATTCTTTATGATGATTTTGCATATCTCTGCTCAAATATCTTAGGTGGTGATCTTAAAGTTAATCCACAGGACACAGTCTTATTTTTTAATTTACAAATTCTTAGCAGATACTAGACTGTAGCCCTGATGTATGGATAACAATTTATATAATAAATGCTTTGGGAAGATTAAATAAATGGAAAATGTTTTCCTGTCCTGAATCATGTAACAAGTTAGTACATACATGTAATTATATATAAAATTACATAATCAGAGTGAAATATTCTAGCGTAATTGGTTGTATGGTGATGATCATAACAACATTCTTTCTTGGTTCTTCCTAATGAAAAGCTGAAACTGGCCTCCATAGGAATGTCTCAATTTTCGCCCCTAAATGAACCTAAGGGGCTACTTAGGGGAATGTGCCATTAACATTTTGGTTTTTGTTTTACCCCAATTGTTGACACCTATTACTTGCACGACTTAAGGAAACACTTTTACTCTTCTGTAACAATAGAGATGAAATTAGAGAAGCACTAACACTTGATCAACAATTGAAGACTTTAAATTCAGTGCAAAACTCTGGGATCATAGATGTTTCCACTCAGAGAGCCTTCAGTTGCAATATACATACGGAAAGTACAACTAAAAAGCAAACTCCGATTGACATTAGGAGTATTTCTAGCTTGTAAACTGCCATAAGAGGTTATTTCAAGTTACTGAAGTCAAGTGAACATTTCACAATCACCCATTTAACAGAAGCAAGCCAGTGGATCAGAATAAAAACTGGGCACTATATTTTCAGTTTTCTCATTCCTCTAGTGACTTCAATTGATTAGGTTAAGATGAAGTCTATGTGATTTGGTTATTTTAGAAAGGACCTGTTACCAAGTTTCTTAAAACTTAAGTTATAAAAGCTTATTTGCTACATGTGTAGTTTGACTAGAACTTTCCAAATGTAATTTACTTTAATATTCATTTTAAGCATCAGTATAGATAAATGTGGGCTTATGGTCTGAAGTATACTTGTGAAGTTCAAACATACTTTTGAAAACCTATTTTTAATATTTGAAAATGTCAGCAGTGGCCTGAAGGTAACAGATTTAACTTCCATAAACACTTTCCCTGAGAAAATGGTAGAGCATGTGAATAATTCACAGATGTGTTAATTTTTCACCTTACTGCCAGATATTAATTTTTTTCTTTGTAATGACATTACCACACAGCATGTTTTACATTAAGAAAATGATGTTGAAAAAGTAAACATAGCTTGCATTGGGGCCTTCCTCTAAAATAAACTTTTAGATCATGTCCACAGTATTTCATCTTAAGAAATTCCTGTCAGTTCAAAGGATCTTAATGAAATTAAGAGAGAACAACCCCTAACGTGAATGCCTCTATTTCATATAAGAGATAATTAAATTCTTTCATACACACACACACACACATTCCTATACTGTGTTCCTTGGGAAACTTGACATCTATGAATGAGTTGAGGTATGTGGACCGATCAGTACATTAGAAAATAAGACACAGAAAGTCACACTGCAATCAACTTCCTGGGAAGAGGAAGAAGAGATTAAAGGATGATTTAACATCTATCTTTCAGTGACATTTTAATGTGTTGAGAAGGAGCCACTGTGCTGTTTTCCTCCTCCACAAAGGATAGGTTAATGGGAGATAATTTAAGGAGCAACTGAAGATCGTAGGTTGATAAGGTCAAATGTTATTTAACGCTATCTGGCCAGCTTAAGCTACAGCTTTACTACTTTTCCCACCAAAATGTCCTCAACAGCAGCCAACAGAGAACAGGGATGTGCAGGGATCCAGGGGTGGTCCAAGCTCCCCCAAATACACCCATATAGAAATGTGTGATATGAAAATGCTTTCCATCAATGACTACTGAGTCAAACTGATGCTCTGGGAAGCAGTGTCACAGTTTTCTTTAGGTCTAGCATGTCCCTGCCTAGCATCAGCACACGCATCATCCAGTTTCAGGAGAGCAGGTCTGGGTAACTTAAGGAGTCTTACAAAACCCCCTCCAGCAGCAGGCCTGATTCCATCACCGAGGTGCACGGCAAGGAGTAATCTGTGAAGTAAATGGCTTAATAATCCTGTTCTAGTCTTATTTTCCAGTGACTTTAATTACTGAATTATTCTGCCTGTTTAGTTTCAAAAAAAAATCCAGGCCTAACTCTTACACTGCCTCCAAATCAGGAGCACTTATTTACACAGCATTTTAGATTCTAAAAAGTGTTTTATCACATGTACCATCTCATCAGATCCTCACATTCCTGTCTTTCATTACGGCAGTGCAGCAATGTTAAGGTATTTGATCAGGGGCAGAAATGGGTAAGCAAAAGAGCAACTATGGGAACCCAGACTTTCGGACTTCACACCCTATCCTCTGCCCACTCTCCTGTGCGTCCCTGGGACCTGGAGATAAGGTCACTCTACACGTGAGGAGAACGACCCAGAAGTACAAAGACCCAGAACCAGCGCAAGCAGACACATTCACAGCTGAAAATGACCATCTCCAATTCAGCTCTAAGCCCAGCAAGTAGTTTACAACATAGAGAGAAGTAAGGTCAGCCCTGGTGATTAATTTCTGGCATTTTAAAAGCCCTTTTCATTAGTTTGAATGGTAGTGGGTAAAGTGACATGATGCTTAGTTACATGCAGATCCTTTGTCAAATGTATGCCAGGGCTTCAAGGAAAGTTACTGAGCAGGATGCCTGTTTCTGCTTTTGCACTGGCTTTTCCTGTTTTTTAAATAAAAACAAATCAATAAAACTACCTTTCAAACCAATGAATTGAGAGGGGTCTCTGAGCAGCTAATTAAGCTGTCTTTAGAAATAGGTAATTAAGCTTTCCATTAAAATTCACCAAACAGACATACATAATTTACAAGGTGGAAAGCCATTACAATCTCATAGGCAAACAATTAACTAAGGCTTATATTTATAACAGAGATTCTAGAATGGCCAATGCAATGAGTAATTAAGTAATTAAGATGCATTTTACTTTTAAAAGAATTTGGGGGTCTGAACATGTGGCCTGAAAAAGTGTAAATACTTCATATAGCCCACAAATTCATTAGGAGAAAATACAGAAATGGTCAATGTACGTATGTACAACACAGACTCTCTTAAATAATTTTCATTCAACAAATATTTTATTGAGTATCTACTATGTCCCAGGCATTAGTGAATCTGGCGAATACCAGAGAACAGGGTCCTATGCTGTTTTCAAAAGGACCAAATATTAAATGAATGGATATATATTTAACGAATTAATAATTGGGTTAAGTATTGTGTGGGTAATGGATTTTTAATCCCATTTTAATCCTAACAATCACATTTTCTAACAAAGGTTGAATTAATTCATGAAATTTGTCTATGCCCGCCTTCCAAGCCACTTCCTGCTTTCCTGGTCCTTCTGAGACTCTAACAGGCGACTTCTATACTCTCCATCCCAGCTCTCTCTTGCTCCCTCCTTCCAAGGTGGATGTGTCTTCCAAAGCCTATCTAGTGTCCTAACCACAGGGAACTTTCCTGAACACCTTATAGTTTTTTTATCGGAAATAATGCAGAGAGAGAGCTGCTGTTGATAAACTCTCCTCCTCTACCTGCCTAATCACCCTTTTCATAAAGAGTTTAAATAATTAAAAGAATTTTTTTAAAAACTAAAGTTCAGTGTTATTTATAGTTCAGTGGTTAAGAGTCTGGCTCCTCTGTAAAAGAATCTCAGCTCCACTTACCAGTTACAGGATCTTAGGAGAAGTCTCAGTTTCTTCATCTGTAAAATTGGAATGAGGACAGTAGCTACCTCACAGGGGTGAGATAAGGAATGGAATGTATGTACAGCACGTGCCTTCAGTACCCAGCATGCAAAGAGCTCTCAAAGCTCTCAAAGACTAGGTGGTGGTGGTCATGTTGACACTGCTGACATCATTGGTATCTGTCCTACCACCTAACACAATGCCTGGAACAAAGCAGGTTTTAATGCTGAGGGAACCAGCACACAAAGTTCATGGCACATTTGTGAGCCTTGCTAAATTCATCAGACTCAGAGATAAATGCCTGTCTGAATGGTCCCAGCTTCCTGCCCTTATGATATAGTCAGAATAGATTTAATACAAAAAAAATGGCCATTTCTTAAAATACCTTGCAGCGCTTGGTTTTTAAAAACGTAACGGCTGGCCAGAGGTACAAGGAAGAAGAGCATTTTAAATACTGTTTCCTCATTTGACAGGCAAGATGTATGCAAATATGAACTGAAAACATGATAAAGAGAAAATGTGTGACAACACAGGTATCTTAGCAACATAGCTGACTAAAGGATGAGACTGACTGAGAACATTTGTTGTGCTAAGAGAACAGGTGCCACCTGAAATACAAAGGATGCTTGGGATTCATGAACTGCAGTTTTCAATTCTAAGGACTGTTGAATCACGGTTTAAATTAATATGCAGGACCAAAACAACTATTATTGGAGGAATAGTGCAAAGTGCCATGAAAATTTATGGATGAATGAAAACCCTCTGTACTGATGAGTTTAAGAAAATGTTAGAAGGAAAAGGGGATTTGGTAGTATTTACCATTAGTAAACCTAGTTTAAAGTTTGATTATTTTACTTCCTATGAACTCAAGCCTATGACTTGCTGAAAATTCCAAGATGAAACTATTTTCAAATGTGTGAATTAATAAGGAAGACATTAAAATAAGAAGTATGATGTTAAAAAAAATAACTTGCCTAAAATATCTCCTCCTACAGGATCAGCTGTAGATTTTTTTTAAGTGGATGCTCTGGTACAAGTTTTCACTGTTAGAAATATTAAACCATGTCATCAGTTGAATAATGCTTCTGTTGTTTTCATTTTTAAAAGAACCCGGTCTTTGAGATACCAAGTACAGAATTTAATGCATTATTTTATACCAATGGTACAGCTTTTAATGAATAACAGTATATTAAATTAGTTACTGTGGGTTACATATTTAGACAGTTTCTTCCTAACTCTGTCCCCTCTGTTGTTTCTGCTCTAGATTACATTTGAAAACTCTCCAAAAGACAGGGTTAGCCTCCTATCAAATGACGTAAGAGATACCTGGGTTCCTTCTAGAGTTGATTTTCTTGAGGAAAAGTATTGTTTGACTTGCAAGCTGAGCTCGCCGCTATTCCCGTGGAATACCATTTTTTACTTAGAAGAACAACTAACATAAATCCTGGTTATTCAGACTCGGCATTTTCTTAAAAATGAACACAATGAGCCTGCCACCTCAAGGAAGACAACTGACAGTCAGTGATAAAATTCAAACTTTCAAATGAAAGTAAGAATTTTGGAAATTTTGTGTCTGCCATCCTGAACCTAACAGCTCCTGCTACATACATGAGTTTTCTGATATGATCAATGATGATGTTAACAAATGTGATTTTTTTTTGTATCATATAAAGAAATGTGTCAATATTTGAAAGACCTAGGTAACTCAAGTGAACCAGTATTTCCCAAATGACCAAAGCATGATGTTACAGAATCATGGAGCTGAAAGATCCACTCAGAATTCAAGACAGACTGATGGATTTTAGTGTAACAGAATAAGAAATGCTTATATATAAGGTTTCAGATTCCACATTGCAAGTAATTTTTAAGAAACTATCACTCATCTAGTTTTGCTGTGATGTCAAAGATATTTTATCCAAACGACCTGAAAAGGCTGTAAGCCACTCCTCTTTACCAAACGCATATTTGTATGAGGTCAGGTTTTCTTCACGTAACGCAACCAAAATAACACATCACTCCAGACTGAATGTAGAAGCATTTACGAGAATCCAGTTTCTTAATATTAAGACATACATTAAAGAGATTTACAGAAATGTAAAAATACTACTCTTCTAATTAAATTTTCATAAAATATGGTTATCTTAATAATAATGCTATTATGTTAACATGTAATGGGTTTGTTATTGTTTTTAAACTGAATTAATAGGTATCTTCTAAAATCTGTTTTAATTTCCAAGGGAGTAAATAGATAAAACCCACACAAATAAAAGCTCTTTGAGGTCTTCAGCAATTTTTTTTTCTTCAACAATTTTTAAAGTATAAAGGGGAGTTAGAAGTCCAAAAAGTTTGAGAATCAATGATCTAATCCACTAGTTGCTTTACTATGCAACAAGATCTCACACATACCACACACACATACATAGAAAGACAAATATATTATTGATAGATGTCTGGGCCCCATATTGATTTTACTGAATTAAAATTTCTGCAGGCATCTCTACTGTATATGAAGCTTCACTGGTGAGACACTGATCTGATTTGGCACTTAGTAAGAAAAAACTATTCATGACAGCATATTTTAGAACTTCAGAAAATAAAAGTCTGTATTACATTAAAGCTATTTCAAATTTTTTCTTCATTTTATTTCTCAAAAGTACTATTTTAGTAATATCTTTAATTTTTTACTTTTATAGTTCTGAAACAAATCTTTATTCATTGTTATTGGTTTCCCTGCTTCTGAGATACCATGAAAAATGATAAACTCAAATTGTGTTAAAAAGCTGAGACAGTTTTTTGTTTGTTTGCTTCATTTTTCTTTTTGCTTCTAAATTATAATCAACTCTCTACAGTAAGTTTTACATGTAGTCTCTAGAGTACTGATTTGAAAGACACTTCAACTGCTTTCAAAATCTTGTTTATTTAGGAGGTGACTGTCAACTCAGAGGTCTTTTGTCAGTTTCAAAGACCTAAGTGAGTTTTAACTTTGACAATGCAATGCTAATGAGCACTTTGAAGGCTGAAAAGATGAAAACCCAAAGTGTTAATCAGATTTTAAGTCAACTATTGAAAATGTAAATGTGTTGACTTACCTTAAATATAATGTGACATGCTTTATTATAAATCTTAGTTACCAATATCTCATTAATACACAGATAAATTATGTTAATCATTTAATGTGGTTCAGTTATAAAAGCTTTAAAGAAATTTATCCAAATCTCATTCTATTAAGTATACTGAGATTAAAAACGCTGAATTACTGACAACTCTGCACGTTTATGTATAATTTTCACCATCACATAAGTATAAATCCTTTCTAATTTATTTGTGTTGTTCGTATGAAAAGAATAAGACTATCTGTATTTGTACACGTCTCTGGTACCTGATAAAGAAGGGAGAGCAGCATTTGACACAAACAACTGTTAGAGAACTAAGCTACACTATGGGGAAGGATGGTTTGTTTCATTTTTTTATATTTAAATTTTAAACACAGGTTTTCTTATTCTGTAAATTAGAATCTTTTTATTCTTTTAACATTTAATAAGAGTTTATTTTAAAAACTGAGCAGAAGAGTTGCAGTGGCATGCCTCAATGGGTGAAGGCCCATCTGAACTATGCTTCAACCCCCAATGAACAGGCTCCAGGATTGTTCAACTTCTCCCTTTTGAGTAACCCAGTTACTCAAAATACAGGGATCCACTCAGTCTAAACACTAACACAGCCCAATGTTCAGTCTCTATGATGACACCAAGGGCCTCTGGTGGAAGGGTCTAATTGTCCTATGTGATTAGAAACAAAGGGTGTACTATTAAAACACACTCAAAGAATCCCTTGATAACTCACCATAAACCTATCAGCCCCAAAGATACACAGGTTATCATCATACCCACCCTCAAAAGGATTGCTATAAAGACTAAAGGGGATAATCTGGTGAAGTACTTAGCAGACTTTCTCATGTAAAGAGGCTCAATAAATGTTAATTACTTCTGTTATTATTCTTAGTTTTACAACTTTTAGAGATCTATACTGGGGAGCAAGAAGAGACCTTCAATTTCCTGAAGCCAGAAAAAATTACGCAACTGGTTCAAAGACTAGTCAGAAGTGGAGTCAAGCCTATGCTTAAATCTGCATGTTTTCACTCTGTTTTACCTCTTAAAGTTCTCAGAGTACAGAATCTTAAGTCTGAGAAACCTCGAGGGTTAACAAAGCAAACTGTGGTAGTGAATCATGACATCTGGAGGGAACTGAATGTCATCTATGAAGCTGGGCCCATCATTTCACAGCTGAGGCCCAAGCAGGCTGATAACATGCTTAAAATGACATCACTAATTAAAGCCATAAGATGAAGATCCCAATCTCCTGTTTCAAGGAGACACCCAATTTAAAAAATTGTTTTGGGGGTGTGTGGGGGAATGGCTGAGTAAATAGGAGATAATATGTGATGGTCAAAGCTCCTTTGGAAGTGCTTCTATTTGAGAGTAAAGATGAATCTTTGTGGAGAACCAATCTCAAAAAATAAGGAATTAAGAGAGAAAAGGAACAGCATAAGGAGAGCATCTGAATTAGATGCTGCGCACTACACCAAAGCTATGACCAACACTAGCCTACGGGGCTACAGAGTTTCTTTCTTTCGAGCTCACACCAGATGAAATGTTAAAGATCCACTACTATGTAAGTATTCTATCCTAGAGAGAAAAAAATTAATTCAGCTTAAAAGTTTAGAATATTTTTGTATGAAACCCAAGTGAAAAATTAAAACCACTTGTTTAAAATCCAGTATCACTATGAATTTCTAAAAAATGAAAAAAAATCAGCCCCTTTGCAATAACTATGAACACTGCTTCCAAAAAAGTATCTGTCATATTCATTAATTAAGCAATGGCTTTGGTGGTGAGGGGGGGGGCTTTATCTAAAAGGAAACAAACAAAATTCACTATTCACATAGAAATAAATGGTGATTAGAAAGTTATGCTCACAAGGAAGCAAAATATTTCTGGTTTAAATAATAGTTCCAGCTAAGTCCCCCTGTGCACGCTGCAGATGGAACTTACGGAAATCCTTTCCTCTTGAAAAGTTTTAATTTAGAACTGGGGAACTGTAAATGGTACACGAGCTTGGCTATGATCATATAAGGAAGCAAATTCACAACTTTCTACATTGAACTAATTCAGAAATATTTCTCTCATGTAAAAGTTTGGTACATTTTAAAGATACAGACTATTCCAAGAAAAACAATTGTATATGTTTTTAACTTAAAGTTAATTATCTTGTTAACTTAAATTTCTGGTTAGTTATCCTCATTCCTAAAAGAATACTGATTTTCAGTGCATTAAATATCCTGGAAACAAATCTTTAATTTGAAGGAAGAAAGCTATTTTGCAAGAATGAACAAAATTTTGAATTTAAAAAGTCTATTAAAATGACTCCAGCATATCCTAATCTGAACTAAGCAAAACAAACATTTTTACTTAATGTTCTTTAAAAAAGATTACTTAAGGAAGATTTATGATAAAAACAGACAGCTTATAGGGAAAAGCACTGGCTGCCAATTATTTAAGAAAAAGATTTCCTAGCAAAAAGAGTTTCTATATACTCCTGTTTCTTCATCATTTAAGTTGATGAGGATAATCCTTAAGTTTCTTTTTAACATTATGGGTGCACAAGACAGAAAATTAGCTTTATGATAAAGTCCATGGTTATCTTGGTCATTACTGGCCACACTAGTCCAAATTAGCTACTCAATAAATATTTATAGAATGATCAAATAAAAAATATATTAAAGGATTGGCTCAATTATTATTGTATAAAAACACAATAGAATGTTACATAACATTTAAAATTATAAAACAGAAATACATTAATTCAAATGGAAAGATTTTTCATAACCTAATAGTCAGTAAAGCAAATTACAAGTACTTTTATGTAGAAGAAATGTGCTCTCTCTCTCCCCGCCCACCTTTCTCCTTCTCCCTCCTCCACCCACCACATAGTCTAGAAGGATAAACAGCAGAATATTATTGGTTATGTTTTCCATCAACAGTGGGATTTAGTGGGATTTTTATGTTATTATTTTTCATTGTTTTCTTATTTTTGTAAGCAATGAACGTGAATTACTTGTATAACAAAATTATAAAAGTTTAAAATAATCTATGCATAGGAAGACTAGAAATAAATCCATCAAAATGTTACCACAGTTGTCTTTTGGATAGTGGGGCTATGAGTAATCTCTCTTCTTTCTTTTTTTTTACTTCATATTTTCAACTTTTTAATAAAGAACATGTATTTCTTTAAGACTAGGGGAAAACACTCTTAAATTCATTAATTAGATAGATCAACACATGATCTATTTTTTAAAATTTAAGGACAGTTTTAGGTAACATGATTAGATCCATTCACAAATATCACCTCTCCCCCAGTCTTGAGAAACACTAGATCTCCGGAATGTGGCCAATAACCATGCGGGGTTCCAAGATGGTCACACGAAGAGGTCTTTGAGCCCCTGAGGGCTGCTTCTTAGGGGAAAGTCCAGATCACTAGAGGGCCTACTTCAGTCAAAGTGCATAGACATCAATGACCAAAATTAACGTGTAAATGATTTAACCGATTTTAAGCAATCAGAGTGAAGTCAAGGTTCTGCTTATATTAACATTCCCCTCATTCACTCATACTCTAATAGGCTTTTCTGAGGGAGACAGGAGAAAAGTTATAACCATTTCTCCAGGAATTTTATAGGCCCCGGGGTCCTCCCCTGGGAGCTGGTCACACAGGAGAATGTCATTCGTCACCTGGTACTGGGTGGAGAACTCTAGTCTGCGGACTCCTGAGTGGGCTATACCTGCATGCTGTCAGGGATTGTAGGAAGAGAAACTAAAACGCCTTAGTGGCTCTGATAAGCCGAAAAAAGTGCACTGGTGGTGTTGCCTAGGGAATTCTGGAATCACACCACTGCCACAAAGGACGCCTTCTCTCCTTGGAGTAGATGGGGAGCAGGAAGAAGAAACGGTAGTTTTTCACACTGTGATACCTGGAACCATGTGGGGCAGCTCACAGTCAGAGAGCAGGGGACCCTCTACCACCCCATCAACTTGACCGTGACAAACACCTGCTGTAGAAACTTCGCAGGCCAGAGAGGAGCAGCAGTGGGGGAAGCCAGTGGTTAAAGGAGGGCTTGCTGAGCGCTGCTGGCTCAGGTCCAAGACCCCAGCAGGGCAGAGAAGACCTTCCTCTCTCTACCTAAGAATCCACTCTCATTAGGCACCCATATTTATCAAAGTCTTTATTACAGGTTAAAAAGTGAAGAGTCCATAATGATAGGCTGTAACTTCAACAAGTTACAGAGCCCTGCAATCACTACTGCATACCAACAATTCCTCTATTGCTCTCATTTCCCTAAAAACACACGACCTGAGAAATTTTACATCTAAAATCAGAGATAAGGAAGATAGGTATTTAAAGATAATAAGGTGCTGTGTTGATCATAAAGACAAAGGAAAAAGATGGAGGTAAGGAGTGCTATAAATGTAGAAAACTAAAACATTAAATAGGATGTCACCAGTCTTATCAACTATTTAAAAAAAATTTCTTGTCCTGATGGAAATCTAATCAGTGGTTGCCCTAGGCAGGGGGTAGGGGTGGGATTGTCTACAAAGGGGCACTAGGGAACTTTCTGGAGTATTGAAATGTTCTATATTTGATTGAAGGTGGTGGTTTCACAAGTGCATACGTTTGTCAAAGCTCATCAAACTTACATGTAATTGTGTGATTTCACTGTATGTAAATGATACCCCACTAAAGTGCATTTATAAAAAATTCTCAGTAAACGAGCCTATAAAGAGATACGGGCTCACTGGTAGAGCTTCCCCCATTACAAGAGAAAACAGAAGCTTCTCAAGGGACAGGGCACCACAGTTTTTTTCCTCACTATGAACCTGGGCAGTAGCCCAAAGTCATTCTGAAGTTACTACGCAAACTCTACCCACAACAGGGATCCCTTCCTGTTGAGTGGGAGAAGGGATGGGAGTTGTAAATCTCTTAAAAAGGTGCTAAACAATCTGCAGCTTGTATAAAAGCTTCCGCTTTTGAAGGGAAGTTTTATAGTAAAGGTGACCTTTTATCAAACATTGCTGGTAGGTAAGTACAAGCTGCAGGAAGATGTTTAAGTTGTATGAGGTGCAAAATTTAATAATATAAAATAGATCCTCAGCCAACCTACAGCGGTAGTGGATTTTCACTGGATGGTTTTAGGAGCTAAGGCAATAGAGGGTAACAGGGCTGATTTATTCAAGTTACTGAACAAACCACAGTGAAAATAATGCAGCAGCAATAAACTTAAAAGGAGACATACAAAGAAGGACATGAGTAGTAGCCATTAGAGACGTCTATATTATCGAAAGAATCTAATTATTGCAATATAATGCTCAGGTTTGAGCATTTTTGATCAGTCATGGTAACTTGAAGGAAACCTAAGAAGAGTTAAGAACTAACTTATGAGGCCATATAAAAACAACTGTTTTCATAACTGAAGGAAAGGCTTAGGGTGTGGCTATGACTTACCAGTCTCTGAGAGGTTAAGAGTTTACTAAAACTGAAGAGCTAATTCTTTTAGCACTGCCCACAGGGTTAGTTTGTGAGCAACATGGGAAGGCCAGATTACTGCCTGATAGTCTCGACTTGCTTTGGACCACAAATGCCACTACCCTCCTAAAGCCACCGGAGTTGATTTCTGTTTCATTAAGTTAAAGGATGGGGATCTTGCCACCACTGATTATTTCCCCACCAAAATGCTAAAGGCTCTGAAAGAGCAATTGTGAAAGAATTTCTAATAGCTTCCTTTTCCGATCCACAAACCAGTAATTTAAGAGGTATTTTATTTATTTAATTGGCCCATATACAGAAATCTTCCAAAACTGCAGCTGGCCTGGAAAATTACAATTTGGTCTTCCGCTGGCCTGGTTCTTTGGAGCTGGGGAACTCATGTTTATCTTCCATCTTCCTCTTTCCATCTGGTTTTTCCCTAATGGCTTTCAATTACTAATCCTTTCTGTGGGTGATAAGATGGAAGGAGAGATTCACACAAATAACTTCCTGGACCCTGTTTGAGTTTTCATTAATCATCACAAGCATGAGATGCTCTGGTGGGCTCTAGGTTGTCCTGACACATGACAGCGTTGGGAGGAGAGGCCCCCACCCAAGCCCCCGCAGCTTCTTTGAGCATATCCCTAAAGAGGTGCATTTATCCACCACCCTCCACAAACTATTTCATGTCACAAAGACAATTTTTCTGTAACTCAGATGCTTTAGCTGTGGAGTGAGGACTGGCCCTACCTCACAGGGACATTCTAAAGATTCTGAGTTCTTAAAGGGAAAAACAGAGTATCAGGTCAAGTGGGACTTTTCTTCTCCAGTCTTAGGACTGAATATTAGGGCCTTGAACTTGGTTGAATTCATATAATATAGTAATTTATTTGTTTATTTAGTCAACAACAGTTTATATAAAACTCAAGGTGGGGAGTCAGAAGTGAAAGAATACTGAGGGATTAAAGACTTGAAACTGGGGTAGATGCCAGAATATCATATTAATTTCTGATCCATGAGTCTGAAAAACTAATGTTCTTGTCTAAAAAAGTGTTCCCTGTGATCTGCTGGGCTATTACAGCAGCAAGCTCAAATCAGAGTACGTCCAACTTAAAGTCTGCTGAACACCTAATACGACGCAAATTATAGGCACCCTGCCTCTTGCCATCAAGCGTCTAAGTGTTAATAGGGTGGAAATAATAAAAATATTAAAATGTAAGTTCTCTGATGCAGGGCTTAAATCTTGTACATCTTTTATTATTTTCAGAACCTACCCTGTCTCCTTACAGATAGGAGACTGATTTAAATGCAATTAATTTTGATAGGAGATGAGTCAGTTCATGAAGACCAAAGAAGAATGCGGACGACACTCTGCTGCGCTCTTAACTTGTTTAAGTTCCGAGGCAACTTTTGAGTAACAAGAAGAATTTACTTATATAGATAGCTCATGAAAGACTATTTAGAAAATAAAGTGTGAACATTCAGGCAAAGGATGGAGAGGGTTTACCCAGCTGGAGTTGAGAGAATAAGCAGACTCAGAAGTTAGGGGAAATCCGAGGGAGCCTAAGGGCCCAGCATGGAGTGCAGGAGCAGTAACGGTCCACCGCTAGGCGGAGAAGCAGGGGCCTTTCTTGTCTTACATTCAGGGAAACTGGAGTTAAAATTCTGGTCGATACTAAAATGTAGATACCACAGGAAAATAACATATTTCAGCCTTAAAAGTCATTAGCACATTATTGGGCAAAGACACATGTTCCCTGATTGACCACAATTAGAAGTATCACAGTGTTATTAAGAGATTCCACTTTTTGATGAAGCAAGTAGGAGACTTTTGATGTTATCTTGTGAACTCAGAGGGCAGCTGAAGCACTGAAAAACGGATCAGAAGAGAAACCCGAACATGCTGTTTCTCGTAAAGGCAGAGGAACAGCACTGAGACCATGAATGGGCATCCGGCTGGTGATCGCTCTGATCTAGAGTGTGGTAACGCATCACATACAAGGAAGGCCACTTTACAGAACCTCATTAGCACTCATAACCACCAGTTCAGTGGAATCCATAGTCCTTACTTTAGAGACTGAGGCAAACTGAGACTCAGGGAAGTTAAGGCCTTGCTGAGACCACACAGACAAATATATACTTACATTACGTAGGTTGTTTTTTTTTTTTAAACTGTACTTGATTTTTTAAGAATGATGTTGACAGACGAGGACAAACTATTAGAAGTTCTGTATGGAAGTTGTAGCCTTCCTCATAAACTACTAAATTGATTTTTTAATATAAATAAGTGACCCTATGCACACCTGGCAGTTCTCTGAGGGCCCGTTTGCCCCTGAACAACTGATCCCAACCTAGAACAAGCCGCAGAGAGAACTCAGCATGTAAACTTGACCAGTGGTCAGGAGGGATGGATGCGGATAAAGGCAGAGGCAAGGAGGACAAGAGGAGCACAGTGTGGGGAGGAACAAGGAAGGAGAAAAACACCAGGCCCAAAGACTGAGAAAGCACAAATCAAGTCAGCAAACACAGCTTCCTGAAGATTGCTTCATGCTACCTGCTCCCTAGTATCGATGCTTTTATAATGATTGAGTATGGTCTTCTTGCTGACGTCCACACTGAGATTATATGCATACAGAAAATGTGCTATATATATTTCTAAGCAAAGTAAAAATGTTTACAAGAGTTGCTTTGTGGGAGGCTAAGACAGTGAGCAGACCAGCTCCTTCTGCTTTTCCAGGGGACAAAGACCCCTGTCACTTTATGGAGGTACCCAAAGAATTCCAGTAGTTCAACACGGCTTGCACTTCAACTTCAAGTTTCACAAGGCTTTTCAATATGGATGCGTCTGGTGATCCCCAAAGATGTCTTTGAAAAATGAAATTTAAATATAAAGTAAATTCCTAAAGAATCAATTAATATGACAATATGCCAAGAACTGCACTCATTCCAAAGAACAACAACAACAAAAAATATATCCACACTCAGACACATGTAGGTTATGTAGGCTGGTGAAGTTCCAGAATACCAGTAAGTTGATTCTGCCCACCCTTGTCATCACAGGTCATCCTGACATGTGAGACAGGTTTGGGGCTCAGAGGGCTAAATCTGAAAATAAGGATGTTCTGGCTAGAGTCAGAGTTCTAACTCATAGTATGGTTCCTGAAATGTAAATTATATATTTTATTTGATAGTTTATATAATTAACAATTATACGAGACATTTTCAAAAGCATAGTTTTCAAAGACAAAATTACACTACTGATTAGTGTAAAAGTACCATAGAAACAAGTGCATTCTGCCCTCGGTCCAGTATCTGCCTCACCAACTGTACTATAGTCACTATTTGGAAGAAGAAACCATTCAAATACAGTTGCAAGATAAATTTTTAAAAAGTAACTAATGAAAGTTGGGCTCTTGGCCAATCTGGAGCGCTAGAGTTAAGCCGTTCTAGAAGAGAAGGAAGTCTGGCTTTTCAACATGCTACAACTTCATGATTAAATGTCTCTCGACATTTTAAAAAATATTTATTTTTTAAGTTTCTAATTGATATCTGAGCTGAGGAAGTGACTTAAACAGTTAATGAAAAGAAATGACACAGACATCACTTGGAAAAAAATTTTCCCCCTCACCAGACGCCACCAGATTTCCTAGGGACAACAAAGAATCTTCAGGATTCACTTCCTGTGGCAAAAAGCTTTATGACCATCCTGCCAACCTTCCACAAAAGCTCAAAGGCTCAACTTACACCTTAAGAACTGAAAAACAAACAAACAAACAAAAGTGTAGAATTCTTATCCTTCAATTTTAGAACAAGGGAAGACCTTAAGAGATCACCCAGTTCAAAATTCCCTAAAGTGGGTTTAATGAAACATTATTTTCCTAAAATGTTCTGAATAGGGGTGGGGTGATGCAGGTAAGTTTGGAGCATTCTTTTTTAATATATTACTTTTATATTTATTTGGGGGGGGGGGATTAGGTTTATTTATTTTTTAGAGGAGGTACTGGGAATTGAACCTAGGACCTTGTGCATTGAGCTATATCCTGTCCCCCAGCAGCAATCTTGAGAGTCATAATGCATATGAGGAGTTAGCAAAGCTGAGAAGCCTAAAGAAAAGAAATGGTTGTTTTTTTTTAATTCATTTTTATCAAAACTATTTGAGCACAGGACCCTTTTTGCAGTAAGTATTTAATAAAATCCTGTGAAATTAATGTTTTGTAGAAAACCCCGTCTTATATATGAAGAAAGTGAAGTCCAGACAGCCTAGGTGATTGCTCAAGGTCATACAGTTGGTTAGTGGATAAGCCAAAAACAGATCTCATCTTTTCAGACCCCACTTCAGTGCTCTTTCTCGTGCTGTGTTCTCTCTCTTACAACACCTGCACTCCCTGAAGGGTCATGGACTATATAAACCAGACTCTGGAAGCCCTCCTATGAAAGGTGGGAAACAGTCTCAGAGAAGTGAAAAGGCTTGCCCAAAGTGACACATAAAATCAATGCCTGCAGGAGGACCTAGCTCTTAATTCCAATGCTAATATCCTTTCCACAGCAGCACTAAAGCTCCTGCAAAGCCAACACTTCTTGCCTCTGAAGAAAAGGAGTCATGGACAACAGGGGATTTAGCTATTCAGGACCCAGTGAAATGGTTATTAAAGCACACTTGTGTCAGTAAGTATTTCATATCAGTTAAACATGATTGTCTTTACTTACAAATGTCATCCACTGTGACAGGGAATCAATGTTTCAAGCTGTTGAACAGGTCATCATCCCTGTCCTGTTGGATGACACCTGTAAATAAAATAAATCTAGTTTTGAGTGAGTAGATTTTAAGCCAACTAGATTTAAGATGCATGCAGTTTAAAGCAAAGAGCAGTTTTTAAGATGACTCTTAATCAAGGTCTGCTGAAATGGACACCTCCCAGGGCCAGCTCTTTCACCCTAGGTTGCTGTCACTGGCCTTCAGCACAGAAAAGTGCAGGTAATGTAACAGGTAATGTTGCCTGAATACAAAGGGAATCACGGATCCTAGAGCTAAAAGCGTCCTCTATGCTCTGTCTACCTTAGTCTCTTGCCTCTGTGAACATTATTTTCACTTTGTAAGAGGGACAACCAAGGCCCTGTCAAGCAAAAGGACTAACCCAAGGCTAAATAGCAAAATATCTTTAGCTCTAGTCCCTTCACGTAGTACAGCATATGTATAACACATTAGCAAAGGTTATCACGAAGCTGATGAAATCTGAAAGACTCACAGGTACATATTTTAAGAATCTTTCATAAATGTTAACTTAGAATACTCTAGCACATCTTCATAAAATGTGATATCAGTATTAGATATTTAAATGCAAGCATTACTAGAAAATGCCATGAATGAAAAAAACAAAACAAAACCAAAAGTGAGAAAATGGGAACTAGAGTGAAAAAGACAATATTAAATACAGTATGCATTTAGGATTCTAAATTATGGTTACTTCCAAAAAAGATATGTGGTTCCTAACAAATAAGACTATATGAAAAACCATTTGCTACAGTCTATAATTTAAAATGTTGGTTTCTCTGGAGCCACAAAATGCTACTGTAAGTAAGATCTACTAGAGACTAAAATTTGGGCTGGGCAAGAACATTTGAAATTCCTATTCTGTACTAAATACTCTAAGATAACTGGAAGTATTTTAGGATGCTGCCTTGAGGTAATATGACTGTCACCAAACTCATACCACCAAACTCATACTGAGTGCTAAGCCCTGTCTGATTATTTTATACATACTATCTCATTCAATCAGTCCTCAAAAGTTGATTATTATTACAATTTTACAAATAAGAACATTGAAGTGCAGAGAATTTAAGTAATTTGCCAAAGTTCACTCAACTGGTAAAATGGAGGAATCTGCACATAAGTCTATTTGGTGACAGAATCAAGCTTAAACCACTATGCAATACCGTATTTCTTTAAAATAGCAACTGAAGACACTCAAAAATATGATAATTAACAAAATTACAATTAGAACACATAAAACTCCCAACTAAGTCCCACACAATATAAAACATGAGGAAATTCTCACTCTTTTTCTTGGGGGATGAGGGGGTGCCTAGGGATAATTTTCAAAGCAAAATAATCCTAATGCCAAGGAATTAAAACTTCTGATGTTAACCTTAAATATATTGCAACTAAAATATGACAGCGGAAAACTTAAATCGTCTTTTACAATTAAAGAAAAGTAAATTTTCCTGATTCAATTACTTCTTAAATCCATAGAGATAAATCTTCTGGTTACTCATGACTGACTGGTTCTCAAAATCGTATAACAGTTATTGATAGACTAAATTTAATCAAGTGTATTTAAGAATACAGATATATATTAATTTGCTAAAGAACAGAATTTTTTATAAAGTAAATTATCTTTAAGGGAAAAGAATTTTGATAGATAATGTGATCCCCTCAATTTTTAATGTAACATAGCTGCTATAAGTTATGCTTTGACCAAAACCCTTAAACTTTATCAACAGGGGCCATTTTTCCAGCATATTTTGAAAACTGTGAAACTGTTAAAATAGGAAATAACCAGGGATATAAAACATACCTGACATATTTTAACTGAACAAGAACTAGATATATGCAGTATCACAGAAACCAGACATCAAGGCAAATGCACATCCTTCCCAGAGCACTGTGGAGCACCAACCTTTTCTGGCAATAATGGTTTTCTCAAAAGGACCCCAAACAGAAGAAGATAAAGTGTGGTTTCATGGTAGCTTACCCTTTTCTCTGACACCCCATCCTGGCCTGTAGAATCTTTCTCATCATGTGTCTCTTTCAGGACTGGCATATGTTTTTGGTATGCTGGCTCTCTGTTTAAGGTTGTGTATCCTATGTGCTCATAAATTGGGTTTATCGTCATCTTGGCAATGTATTCTGCTGCCTTGGTTTCAATATAGAGAGTAATCAATCCATCAGTCACCAGATCGTGGATGGACTCAAAGCGCTTCTCCCCAACAAAGTGCTTTCCATCGTAGTAGAGCCTGAAGTTTCTGGTTTGACTTCCAAATCTGCCTCAATGAAATGGGAAAGATGTTTTTAAGAAAAGTAAGCAAGTGAATTCTTTCTGAAAAAAAAAATTTAATACTACTACTTTGTGTGTATCTTCTTTGTTTGTTTAAATAAACTGTGGCTAATCTCTGTGAATCGTCTGGAATATGGAAAATTAAACTTTTGAACACAAAGAATGAACTTGCAACAGCTAGGGATAACTATCCAAAAGCACGCCTACTGTAGAAGGAAAAATTTATTCTTATTTCTCTTTTTAAGCCACTTCATTATGCCTATAGGAAAAACAGGGGAGAATAAACCTCATATCCTGTTAAACACACTCCATATTCAACTGGTCAACTACATGACATATGAAATTTCTATATTAGCAGTTCTCTTCAAGCTGGTCAAATAAAAGTATTCAATGTATAACATATTTCAGAGCCCAGCACTCATGTCTTTTAATGGGAAATCCCCACTTAGGGCTCACCTGAGTGTGATGCCAGTAATCATTTGAAGCAGAGCCGATTCTAAAACCTGAGTCACAAAATAGGGCAGGATGGCACAGAAACACACTTTTGCTCTTTCTAGCCATGGGTCAAGGACCTGCTCTTCCCTTTTATACAGTCATTGTTCTGTCTGCTTGTTGAGTCTGGGCAAGAAGTGCTTTTGATATATACACACATATATACATATATATATATATAGAGAGAGAGAGCATGTAAATCATGAACTATCAGACTCTTGAAATTCTGTTCTCACTTTTGAGTCCTGTTTCAGTAACATTTAAAAGAAAAAACTGGAGAATGGTTTACTTTTCTGATAATTTCAGTATTTTGCTTCCTGTAGCAAACCTCAGAAATGGGTCCAAGTTGGCATGTCTAGCATCAGTGTCCTTGCAAGATGACAAAGGCAAGGACACGCACTGACTTTAATAAAAGCTGATGCCAAAAGGCACCAAGAGCCAGCATCACGGTCTCTGGAAGGCTGGCCTGCATGAGCCTAATTTAAAACTAAACAAATCAGAAAGGATATATTTAATTTCACTGTTAAAAAGACACAGAACAGAGATGAACTAAAATAATTAATAGCTGTTTAAGGTTTAAATAGGACTACAAACTTATGCAACAATACTATTCTGGTACAGTTACATTCCAGGAAGACGGGAGTTAGAAACTTAAGATTTCACTTTAAATGTACCCTTTAAAAAGGAAACAAAAAAAGTTTTTATAATGGCCTGAAGTATCTCTGTTTCTGTAGTTCAAGTTGGACTTTAATAATTATTTCATCTAGAACCCAACACTCTATCCATGCTGGTCCTTTTTTTAAAATAAAATTTATCTGCCTTTTGGTTCTTTAAAAGCAATTAAATTTTGATTTATACTCAAGAGAACGATTCATAAAATTCTATTTTCCCATTCTCATTTTCCTCTAATATTAAAGACATATTTCTCCCAAGTAAATTTTCATTATAATGTAAGTCTAAAAAGTTGGAAGGTAAAATTTCTACACCAAAGTGAAATATAAAAGTTTTTTTCAGTTTAATATGCTGCTTTTATTATTTGCTTTTCACTAATATTCATCATCTGTTTTTGAAGAAATAAACACAGAAAGCCACTTTATGATTTTTGTAAGGTTCTTACAGCAACAAACACTCACAGCACTGTTGAACATTAAATTCCTTTATAGGTCAGTTGTATTCAGAACCATTTCAATAAGGTATTACACCATTTTACTCTGGCAGGGGCTTAAGATTTTATAATTGGCATTTCCACAATGGGTATGGCATTTAAAACAAAGACTAAGCAATGGTGACAGGCATCTGTCACTCAACTGTCTTCTGAATTCTGAGACATACGGGAGCAGAGGGAAGAAGGGAAGATGGCTGAACTGGCCTCACCTGCGTTGGGATAGTTAGATCCAAAGAGCAGAAATCTAAGGTTAGACTTCTTGGCACTTTACAATGGAGCTATTTCCACGCCATCCAAAGAGAAGAAGGTTTCCTGGCTACCTCTAGGTTACTGGGCGAAAAAGCACAAGTAAGTTTGTCCGTTTCTCTTTCTCAGTGCAGTGATCTTAAGAGGCCCCAGGTATGCTGCCCAGTTCCTCCTCCTTGAGCCCGAGACTTCCAGTTCAATCAAGCTTCCAGCCTTAAGGGAGCTGATCAGGTAACAAAAATGACTCATAATATGGGTTGATCAAGACTTAATCTCAAAGGATAAGAAAATGATTTTCCATCTTAGAATTATGATTGAATTTTTAAGAAAAACTGCATTATTTTTACCAATGAGAGTATAAGCTCTGTTTGCCTACTCTAGATATCCCTCTTTTATTTTGGAAGCTACATAAAAAAATAGCATCATCACTCTACAGACTGACAGAGACTTCTCTGCTTCCTTGATCTGAAAGGCACGATGGAAAATCTTTGATTAAGGTGGGGACTAAGTGTGTCTGTTCTACAAAAAAAGAGCCATAAAAAGGAGATCCCCAATCTAAAAGCAAAGAAAGAATCCTTCCTTATAAAAGTTTATCACTCACAGATTGTCATTTAAACAACAAACATTTAACAAGACACCCAGGAACCGTTAAATATTAGGCAGTTCAAAATAAAGTTTCTTTTCCCTTGATAACCTCAATGGGAAATAGACAAACATAAAAACAAGTCAATACAAAGACAAGATGAAACGTTAAATTTCAAAAAGTACACCTTTAGATTGATTTCTAAAAAAAATGATTATAATAATGTGTATAATCTTGTTCACATACAGAAAAGTCACATTTCTATACAGTGATACATGAAACCAAGTAAATCCAGTACCTCCCTCACACTATGAAAACCAAGAAACTCACTGCTTAACAACATTCGAACTTCTGCACTTAAGCCTGCATGAGATCTCAGAGCTAATGTTTATGGCCAAGTACAAAAGACCCCTGCAGTCTTGAAACAGGGTTTGGCCAGAGGCAGGCAAGTCCTTAGTCCTGTGGGTTTAGCACGAAACCTTAGGCTTTGGCATCAGACAAATTAAGTTTAAATCCTCGATCTCCCACTTCTTAGCTGGGTGATTTGGGAAAAATCATTCTTCAGATTCTGCATCTAGGAAACAGGAATAACACTACCTTGTACAGTAATAACATTACATGTCTGTGAGGATTACATAAGAATATTTAAGTCAAAGCTAAGTACAGCTGATCCCTGAGCAACACAGGTTTAAACTGCACTGGTCCATTTAGAGATGTGGGGTATTTTCAACAATAAACACTACAGCACTACACTATCTGTGGTTGGTTGAATAGGTGGACCCAGAAAAGTGGATACAGAGGGCCAATTACAGGTTACACGTGGACTTTCCACTGTACAGAGGGTAGCTGCCCTAACTACCACACTGTTCAAGGGTCAGCTGTATGTAGTAGGTTCAATGAATAGCAGCCCCCTTTCTCCTTTGTCACCTTAGACCTCTGCAGAGAATGACAGAATGAGTTATCAAACAATAAAGTAAAATACAAAAGACATTTGATGAATATGCATTGAAGGCAGTTTAAGAAATAACTGGTAACACTGGTTGTACAGGAACATCTCTGTTCTGGTTGATTTTATAGTCAATGAAAGGCAAGGGGGAGTTCTTTGTGAGTTTTCCTCCTGGATGTCCCTGAGTACATTTATACCATGTGGTGAGCTGAGTGGAACTACAACAGAGCGCACAGCAGGAGCAGAGAGGCAAGGCGAGTCCTTCCACTGGGCCTTGGGAGTTAGGTCTCTGATTCCAAAGGAGAAAGGTCAGGAAACATACTGAAGCAGGACACAGTAAATGGACCTAGCAACAACTACTGAACTCTCGATTGCAGGGTACTGATTTGTAAAAACCATTAAAGTTAAACCATTTTCCCTTCCTTTTTATAGGAAACTCTTCTTTACATCTTTTCTTACATTTATTATCTGCTTGTGCTCTTACTTTTTAATAGCTATTCATTTTTTGACAAACATGCTTGAAACTGTATAGGCCCAACCCACACCTAGATAGAGTTCAACAAGATGAAAATTCACTTTCTCCCCAGTGGTACAGTAGTTAACAAACAGAAAAGAAAGGCTGGGATAGTCTCCTCGGAACTGCTACTATTGTACATAATTACTACTTTCTAGAAAGAATGTCTTTTTCTCCAGTGATTCCAAGTTTGGGTTTTCATGTTTTGAAAAACTGTTTAATGCTGTGCCCAGCTGCATTCAGATGAATCTCAAAATACATAATTGTAACATCTAGCTTTAAAAAGTTAACAAAACCCTTAATACCATCCTTTCTATTTTTTAGCAAGTAAATCATACTCATAAAAAATTCAGTCTAGAGGTACAAAGTGATGAAAATATGTACAGAGAAGAGTCCTTGGGATTTTACTTTACTTTTTCTAAAACCAAGGATTAGTTCTGATTTGAGGCCAAAGTATTTGGAAGGATCTCTTCAAAGGAAAGCTGCAAGCTAACAGATGTTTTCTGTTAAGAAACAGAAAACAACAGATATACAACACACTTGCCTAAGTTAACAATAAAATGTTAGAACTATTTCCAGAAACCAACATACCAAAACAATTTTCTGTATCATAACTATATACTTGTGTATTGTTTATCAGAGTCAAAGAAGCTAATCTAGTGGTGAAATACAACTATCTCATAAATTCTTCTAATCATAAACATACCTTTTGGAAGAAGGGTTAAAAAAGGGACAAAATGATGAGGCATTCACTTAAATACGAGATATGAATTTAGACTGATTAACTAAGAAAGGCTAAGAGAGAGAGAATACAGCTATATATAATTTCAAAATACCTTCTCCATCTAAAATTCTTGTTAGGACACTACTTTTGTCTATCTTGGTATATAATTTTGGATGGCAAGATGGGTCAAAATATTAAAATATGTGAACTCAAGAAGATATTCCCTTGGCAAAATAAATCATCTTCAAGAAAGAAGCAAACCAATGTGCCTAACAAAACCTTCACAGGTGGCACCAGGCAGCTCTGGAAAGTGGAACTGATATGGAAGGAATCAGTTACAGAAGGTCTGTCTAAGAAGCAATTAGACATTCCTCCCCCCACTCCCCAATCCTGTCCCCAGTGCAACCCCTTCCCCGACTCTAGAGGAAGACTTGAGTTCTGTTATCTGGACAGTGAATAAAGGAGATTTTGGACTGAGGAACACTATCCGAGTTGAAGGCAGAGGTACCATCCTGAAAACTAAGTAAAAGTTTTCAGTACTGAAGATTGAGACTTCATCTCTCTTCACTACCAGGTTCTCAGAAGGCTTGTTTGTACTTTTCCTTACAGGAAGAGTAGAAGATTCTTCTCTGGAAAGTCTGATAAGCCTAACTGAAATGACTTAAGTATAGAGAATTCATCCTATAATTGGGAGGCTTGCCTCAAGCTCTCAGAACCACAAGTCAGCTTTTTAGTGCCAAATAAAGTTAAATATGTGCAGTTGGCCAACCATCACCTGGAATCTGAGGAAAGTTTCTCTCATGAAGGACAAAGACAAATAAACAAGCAGAATCATGGGAGGAGATGAGAATACTTTTTAATTATCAATATGCTCAAAGAAACAAAAGTAGGATATCTCCTATTTCTATTCCTGAATAGGACTTAGCAAGAAACATTAAGATGCTATAGAAATGGAACATAAAATACATAGAAAAATAAGTAGAAGAAGGAAACACAGCATAAACAAAAATTTTAAAGAAATGAAAGATAGTTGAGAAAATATTTAAGAAGAGCAAAAAGACAGAAAGATGAATAAGAGAAAAAAATAAGATGGAGAATCAACCCAGGAAGTCCAACATCTAAATAATAGGAGGTCTGAAGAAAGAGAAAAGAGAAAATAGAAGGGGAAGAAATCTAAAATATACTTCAAGAAAATGTATCATAATTGAAGAACATAAATTTACATAATGGACAAAAATAGGCCCACGTCAAAAGGCTAAAAGGTGCTCAGAGTACTGCAGTAAATACAAACTAAATCTTCAGAACGGCAAAATTTTACAAGTCTGACAATACCAAGCACTGGCAGGATATAGAGCAGCTAATATAACCAACACATGGCATACTGTTTTACAAAATGGTTTTAAATTATCTAGTAAAGTTGAATATATGCAAATCTATGACAGAGCAATCTTATTCCTAGGTAATATTCTGGACAATATGAGTGATTTATGTGCACTAGGATGGATGGGGACACACACACACACACACACACACACACACACACAGAGAGAGAGAGAGAGAACAATGCAAGAGCAATGTTCAGAATGCCAAAACCTAGAAACCACATAAATTCCCAGTAGAGTAAAAAAATTGTGGTACATATACTGTGATGGTTACTTTTCTATGTCAACTAGAAGGGTGTTTTCAGATGAGATTAACATTTAAATCTGTGAACTTTGAGTAAAGCAATTTGCTCACCATAATTGGGTGGGTATCATCCAATCACTTGAAAACCTGAGCAGAACAAAATGACTGGCCTTCCTGAGCAGGAGGGAACTCTCTAGCAGCCTTTGGACTTTGCACCATCAGCTCTCCTAAGTCTCAGGTCTGCGGACCCATGCTGTAGATTTAGACTTGCCAGCCTCCACAATCACGTGAACTGATTCTTTTCAGTGAATATCTTTCTATGTATACACACATCCTATTGGTTCTGTTTCTCTGGGGAACCCTAACACAATAAAATACTATATAGCAAGGAAAACAGATACATGCAACAATATGGGTGAACTTTCAAAATACAATGTTTGGAAAAAAGAACAAGTCATGAAAGAGTATACACAGTGTGGTTCAATTATACAAAATAGTCCTAAGGTAGGCAAACTCCAGCTGCATTATATAGGAATGTACATATGGATGTTAAGACCATAAAGAAAAGCATGAAAAAGATTATGTGAAGTGAGTCTAGTAGTTAACTACAGTATGGAAGGCGGAGACAATGATAAGAAAGGGAAACATGGGGGAACTTCTGGACTACCGTTAATACACCTTGACATGGTGGTAGGGACTATATAGGTTCATATATATTTAAATGTAATCTATTTTTAATACTAGACATGTAAGCTTTATACAGTTTCCTGTATGTTTTATTTTATAATACACTTGTTTAAAGAATAAAAATAAAGAATACAGCATCCAAATGAAAGCCAAGACCTTTGCCTGGAAGAAAAAGCAATCAGAAACAGATTCCCTGTAAGTGCTTTACACATAATTTTAGAATATAAACTTAAAAATAGAATTCAATGATGAGTTTTTAAAAGAATGAGGGGAAAAGGGAGATTATAGAGCTAAGAGAAACAAACTGAGTATCCAATAATATTACCATATATCTAATAAATAACTAGAAATGGTAGGGAATAGGACCAACAAGACTGAAAAAAAAAAAACTGGCTTGAATAAGCACACTGAATGCAGAGGAGAAATAAAAGAGTATACCAATTATAGGGTAGATAACAAACACAGAAGACCAAGACAGTATAACATAAAAAAATGCCTCTCAAGTTCAGATGCCAACAAATAGAACAGAAAAATTACTCACAAATATAATTTGGGAAATAATCCAGGAAGAAAAGAAAGAACTAAATCTCAAGAATGAAAGAGCACACTGTTTAATGGATAAGTTTATTAAAGATCTATCAACATTAAAACATATACTAGTTGAAATTACTAAATTTGAAGAATAAACAGACTTTTTCAGATAATCAGGCAGAGGAAACAGTTCACACAGGAGGAAAAACAAGACTGTTTAGATTTCTCTACATTAACAATAAATGTCAAAAACCAGTGGTATGACAACCATGCAGTGCTGAGAATAAGAAAAAATATAGTGAGGATACTCTATCCAGACAGGCTGTTTTAAATTAAAGACAACAGAAGGACATTCTTGATATAAAGTTATAGCTTCTTTTCAAAAGAAGTCTTTAGAAGTCAATGACTGATAATGTTAATTTGGGGTATTTTTATTTTTTGTTTTTGTTTTGATTTTACAGATACTGCATTTAGTAGTAGCAATTTAACATTTTAAAATATTGATCCCTTCAAGAAAGCCCTAGAATTTTACCTCCGTTAACAAATGCCCATCCCTAACAACAGAACTGTATGTATTAGAATTTCACTTCCATGAAATCCAGTGACTCTTTCCTAATTACACACTGGTGGATGAGTTCCTTTATGTCTTTAGGATACCAGTTAACAGAACTGCCAAACCGAAGCAAAGACTTCATAAGTGGGGCCAGTCTTGATGACTGTTCCACCACACTAACCGGTCTTCAAGAGGTCCCAAAAGTCCCTTCAGTTCACAGAGAAGATTATTCACTGGTAAAATCTCTTTTGTATACAATTATAGTGATGGTATCTTGCATCTCTAAATTTGTAAAATCCCTCTCCTGTTCATCTCTTCCTGTACCCACTCACTCTTGCCAACCCCCAACTTCCTCATTTCTATCACAATCTCTTAGTAACCAATGATCATTATACAGAATGCCAGGGGTAAGTCAATGGATGTCACAGTCAAAACCATGCACAAATAACAGCTTACTGCTTTACTTTGTAACACATCAGTGATGTGTGTTTTATACTAATGATTCAGTAAGGCTGGGGAAAGATAATTTATTTATGCAAGTATATGTCAATGTCATTCTAGAAAAGAAGGTATGTGTACCATGTAAATCTGCATCATCAAGAAACACAATCATATTTCAGTCAACCGTTCAACTTGACAGCTAACTAAATTATAATGAAAGATTAAAAAAATGAGAACATGTTAAGATAATTAAATGCATATGACCCAATCAAACATATATGGAGGAAGAGTGGATGTTCTGGGACTACAATGCCTGGCAGAGCTATTAATTAATAACGTGCTTTGTTGAACCTTACCTACAGCTACTGGTTCATCTGCCAATCATGAAATGAAAATGCATGTTGAATGAGTAAGGTATAAGAATTCTGGCTTCTACTTTACAAAAACCTTAATTCTGAAAGATGAGGCTCTGGAGATAGAAGAGACCTTAGTGATTGTCTAGTCCTTTGTTAATGTTTGTTGGGAGGCCCCCAGGTCCCACCCCAGGCCTTCAGACTCAGAATCTGCACTGTTAAGAAGATCCCAAGCTGGTCCTTAGGCGGATAAAAGTTAGAGAAACACCAGTCTAGTCCAATCCCCTCACATTACAGATGAAGCAATAATGAGGTCCAAGTTCCTAAAACAGTAAATAGGTAGGCTAATAAAAACAAACCAAAAACCTCAAACAAAAATTTAAAAAACCCAATCCACTGCCTATAATATGTTTTTTCTCTACCAGTAAGGACTGCTTTACAGTGTCTCCCTGGAAGGTCTCCTCACTCAACGTGATTTTACGTACACTGTTCTCCCCAAGCACCTCTACGCACAGCCAAATCAACAGGTCTTCACCCAAACTGAGCAATTCTCTCATCTCTTCTCCCCCTTCAGAAGACCATGCATACTTCAACATCCCTTAATAGAACCACCATCCACACAGTCAACGCTGCTGAGACTTTCATAATTATCTGAGGCTCTTCAATCTCCCTCTACATTTAAGCTTTTTATTGGTTGATCTTTCTGAATCAACCCAAACTCCACCCATTCTGCCTAAGTTTATCCAAGACAGATTTTATCACATCATCTTCTGTCTTGAAAATTGTTAATGGTTCATTACTGTTGAATAGAATTAGAAAAGGCTTCATTAATACTTTCCCCTAAGTTGGCCAGCTAAATGTAACAATAAAAAGTATTCTAAAAAATACATGTGAGTAACAGAATTGCCAAAAGATAAGCAGATTACTAGAGTTTTGTTGGGTGTAATTAAAAGAGAAGTGATAATTATCATGATACGGCGTTTGTCATTTAAAGAGCTGTAATGCTCTTAGTGTGCTGATCTGGGTAACATGAAACTGCCTTCCACTGACAACTGGAAGTAAATAAATGAAAAATAACCTTTCTAATGTAGTGAACCAATTATAATAACTTTTGCTATCTCTGTTTTCACTTTACTATTAAATCAGAGAAGCACTATTATGTCCAGACAATAAGTAAATGTATATGTTTACTTGAAAAGTATTCCATACACATTATAATCTTGTTAAAACCAGGGTAGGTCCAGAAACAATGTATTTGTATAATAACAATAGATTTGGCTTATTCAAGAGTTGGTGATTAGTCCCACTAAAAGCTTATTAAAATCTTGTTTCCCTGAGTCTACTACTTCAGGATAAAAAGTCACATTACAAAAGAATTTTACAAAGGCATGGAGTTAAGTATGTGTGTGAGTACTTGTTGGATTCTATACATGTATATAAGTGTGTGTGGGAGTACAAACACAAATCCACATGTTCATATACGTTTTCTAGATTCCTACTATTTAATTACTTTAAACAACAAAATGCTTTTTATCATTTCTGTATAAACTACACAAGTCTAAGTATCTTATACAGACTATAATTTAATATTTTTCTTAAAGACTCAGGTTCATTATCATAAATGTACTACTAAAATTTTGGTATCTGAATACAGAAATATCCCAGAAGCTACTGTAGTGTACTGAAGTTGCTGTACCCTGATCCATACTGCCCCTAATTACTGAAACTAGAGTTTTCTGGGGTTTTTTTAATTTTTGGAGGGAGGTAATTAGGTTTATTTGTTTATTTTTAGAGGTACTGGGGATTGAACCCACAAGCTCATGCACGCTAAGCGTGTGCTCTACCACTTGAGCTATACCATCCCCCACAGTTTTTTTTTTTTTAATTGCAGTATAGATTTACAATGTTGTGTTAGTTTCTGGTGTACAGCACAGTGATTTAGTTATACATATTCTTTTTAATTATAGGTTATTACAAGCTATTGAATATAGTTCTCTGTGCTATACAGTAGGACCCTGTTGTTTACCTATTTTGTATATAGTAGTTTGTTTCTGCTAATCCAAAACTCCTACTTTATCCCTCCCTCACCAACTTTTCCTCTTTAGTAACTATAAGTTTGTTTTTTATGTCTGTGTGTCTGTTTCCATTCTGTAAATAAGTTCATTTGTGTCATTTTTTTTGGATTCCACATATAAGTGATATCATATGATATTTGTCTTTCTCTGAATCCACAGTTCTTCAATCTAGTTTTATATTTTAAAAATCTTTGTAGGTTATCAACTGCACTCATCTTTTTTTTTTTAATTGAGGTGTGTTCATCTTCTAATTCGCTACTTTTAATCTGCAGTAGGTTTGGGGGAAAAGACAAAAGGATCTGTTAATACTGTATATAAAGCTGTATTAAATAGACTGCAGTGGGGATTACTGAGCACTCCTTTGCACGGAACATATGGACTCTGGCAGCTAGTTAGCCACTCAAAGGCACTTCCCAGTCTCTTGGCCATATTTTGGAGACCTGAGGTCTGAGCTTCAGATAAGTTGGATGTTACTGTAGATGATCAGAGGCAGGCCTAATTTTGGTTAAGTATTTACCTTTAAGTTTATTATCTACTGATCATTAACAATTAGCAATCAGCAAATTAGTACATTAAATGCATCATAAAAAGCCTCACTTAAAAAAATCTATTAATGTATACTTTACACACAATAAACTGTACCCATCTAAAGCGCACAGTTCAAAGAGTTTTGAGACACTACCATCACAGTTAAGATTCAGAACATTTGCAACACCCCACAAAGTGTCCTCATGTCCTTTTGCAGTCTATGCCTCTGTCCCTTGGCCTATTCAACCACTTACCTGCTGTCACTGTAAGTTTCTACTATTTCATGTAAATGGAATCATACAGCATATATTCTTTTGTGTCTGGATGTCTCAGATTCTAACACAAAGATCTACCTTAAACTGATGGATACAGTTCTCATCAGATTGTAAACACAACTAGACCAGGATTTCAGGCTATGGAGAAGCAATAAATAAACTGTGATTGCTACTTTGTTTATGAAGTTGTTCTTAAATAGCCTCTTATCTCCAAAGATGGTAGGGATCAGACATAATCAATCTGCTAGCTGGGAAAAAGAATTATCAACATAGCCATGGTTGTTACTTGTTGACTTTTAATGGCCAATAAGCAAATGCTTAAAATGTAATATACAATGTATCTGTGGGTGTTTATTTTAATAACATTATTTAGTATTTTTTGAGTGTTATGTGCTAGGCACTATGCATGTATTAGTCCAAATAATTCTTCCAATATGTATGAGTTGTTACTACTACATCCCATTTTACAGATAAAGAAACTGAGATTTAGGGAGGTAAGTAATTTGCTCAAAGTCATACAGAAAATGCTGGAACCAGAGTTTGAATTAGGACTGTCTGATTGCAAAACCATGTTCTGACCTCCAACCATATATAATGAATTAAAATTACAGGCCAAAAAGGTTGTCAAAAGCCCAATAACTGGGTTATGTATCTCTTGGAGCAACACAGCAAAGGAATAATGAGTACCTGTCAGCTTAATGATCCCTAGATAAAAGCAATAAATGGAATGAAAAATGGATTTCTTCAGTTCCTTATTTGTGTAAAGAACTGTATCACAGGGAAGTAGTCTATCTGACAATTATCCAACACAGTTTTACTAAATAAAATAATTAATTAAAAATTCAAGGAAACAATGATGAAAAAGACTTACTTCATGCCCCAGAGGATTTAAGTTCATTTGTAAAGACAGAAAGACATGCATGTAAATAGATTATTACTGTAAGTGGTACTTTGTTCCTAGGTATACTGAAGGAATATGCGTAGATCTTTTCAGAAAATAAATTAATAACCATGAGATCAATAGTACCAGGTGCAAATGTGTTTGGCAGAGAGTGAAATATAATCTTGCACATTAGGTACCATTCATAAAAATAAAAACAACTGAGCCATAAATAGACTTCTGAGTGAGCCTAAAAACCTGGCAGCAAACATCTTAGGAAAAATCTGGAAGACCTAGCAGTAGTCAACCTGTGGCTTGGAGAATGACCACAACTGAAAGCAGAAACAGAGCCAAAAGCTAACACAATTGTCTGAAATGAGCAGATGGGGAGCAGCAGGAGGGATGAACACTCACTGAGGATGATGACAAGAGCCACAGGGCAGCTATTTCAGTCGGGGGTAACATGAGATATTCATAGGAGACCTGTTCTACTAGACTCAGGGAAAACAGGACAATGTATGGAGGGTGTATAGGGGGAGGACAAACCAGAGGAAACATTCAGTATATTTAATGAGATAAGGGTCATGTGTATCAAAGATATATAAGAACAAGAGGGAGAAATAAGAATTTCCAACCTGCATTCCCCTACTGAGACATCAAATTAACAATATATGGACCAAAATTCTTTTATGAGAACTCTAGAAATCATTTAAGAAATTGCAGTACCCCAAGCAAGTACAAAGCCAAGAACAGCTCCACTGAAACAGGTAAGAAGAGCTGTTTCATTTTAACCATAATCACTGCTTCCCCAAGTCAGCACAGCTCAGCTTGGCTAATGGCTTTTCTCTGGGCATAGTGGTGGGGGTAGGGGAGTGAGAGGGAAATAAGAGTGGAACACGTTTTCCAGAGGGCTGCCCAAGGGATGGGTTACTGTCTCACGTGATTCAGAGTGCTAATGGAATTGGCACAGTCTGGATACCTGGGGGGGGGGGGGGAGGGTAAGTGTTGAAAGCAAGAGAGAGTAGAGGCAGCTTCCTACAGCAAAAGAAGGCCTGTGGGTGCCCCAGACAGATGCTGGCATGGTTTGGCACAATTAGGAGAAGGTGTCCGATTGCTGCTTCTCTCTCAGGAAGGAGGAAGAAGAGTAGGGCAAGTGTCCAGTAATCCAGCTTTTCAGATTGGTATCTGTTTTGCCTGATCTGAGAAGGGAGCTGGCATACTTTGGATACCTAGGGGCTACTGAAAACGAAGAGGGCAGGGTAGCTTGTTCCTGTAACACCAGAGAATCTGCGGTATCACAGACAGACACCACACAGTACAAGAGATTACAAGGTCCTGAAAAAGAAACTGACAAACCTCTCAAACGGGAAATCACACAAACACAAGTGCAGAGAAGTCACATTCCCTCAAAAGGTGTCAGAGGCCCCCAGTATCTCCACCTGGACTGACTGATGATTGGCCTCCTCTATATGAAGCCAGTGTAAAGACTGGGAGAACTGGCTGTTTTCACAAACGCATAAAACTCAAAAAAAAAAAAAAAATCACAAATTTGGGGGAGGGTATAGGTCAGTGGTACTGTGTGTGCTTAGCATGCACGAAGTCCTGGGTTCAAACCCCAGTATCTCCATTAAATAAATAAACAAACAAACCTAAATTACCCCCCCAAAATTAAAAAAAGTAAATTAAATTAAAAAAACCCAAATTAGGTGAAGACTCAGGGAAACAAGGCACAATTAATGGAACAAAAATGAATCTCCAGAAACCAACCCCAAAGAAATACAGATTTATTAATTATCTGACAAGGAATTCAAAATAATTTCCTTAAAGAGGCTCACTGATCTAAAAGAGAACACCAACAGACAACTAAATGAAATGGGATCAGGAGAATGATACATAAACAAAATGAGAATATCAACAAAGAGACACATTATAAATGAGAACCAAGCAAAAATTCTGGAGCTGAAGAGTACAGTAATCAGTAAGATTGAACAACAGAGTTGATCAAGTAGAAGAAAGATAAGTCATTTGAAATCACTGAGACTGAGGAGCAAAAAGAAAACAGAATGAAGGAAAGTGACATTCCTAAGGTACTTACGCTGCATCATAAAGTGGCCCAATATATATATTATGGGAGTATTAGAAGGAGGACAGAGAAGGGAAGGGACAGACAGAGAGAGCTTATTTGAAAAGACAGTGGCAAAATACTTCCCAAAGCAGAGGAAGTAAATGAACACACAGATTCAAGAATCTCAAAGAACTCCAAGATGAACTGAAAGATGTCCATACCAAGATGCACTACAATCAAACTGTCAAAAGTCAAAGACAGAGACAATATATAAGTAAATAATATAGAAAGATGTAATTTATAAGATCAATAACACAAGTGGAGATGGTAAAATATAAGTTTTTTGTATACAATTGAAGTTAAGTTCTATCAGCTTAAAATATATTGTTATAAGATGTTTCATGTAAGCCTCATGGTAACCACAAAGAAAATACCAACAGAACACACACAAAAGTAAATGAGAAAGGAATCAAAGCATGTTGATACAAAAAAAAAATCAATGAAACACAAGGGAAGGCAGGAAAGAGGGACAAAATAGCTTTAAGACAGACAGAAATCAATTAACAACATGGCAATAGTAAGTCCCTTCTTCCTCAGTAATTACTTGAAATATAAATGAGTTAAACCCCCAATCAAAAGACAATAAGTGACTAAATACATAAAAAAAGATTCAACTATATGTTGTCAACAAGATACTCACTTTAGATGGAAAGACCCATAAAGTCTGAAAGCAAAAGGATGAAAAAAGATATTCTACATAAATGGTAACCAAAAGAGAGAAAGGGTGGCCATACTTATATCAGACAAAATAAACTTTAAATCAAAAGCTGTCACAAGAGACGAAGAAAGACATTATAATGGTAAAATGGTCAGTTCACCAGGAACATACAACAATTGTAAATATATATGTACTTAACATCAGAGCATTCAAATATATGAAACATTCACAGGACTGAAGGGAGGAAACAGACAGTAACACAATAATAGTAGATTTCAATACCCCACTTTCAATAATGGATAGAAGTAGACAGAAGGACTTGAACAAAACTATAGACCAACTGGACCTAACAGACGTGGAGAGAACACACACCCAACAGCAGCAGAATACACGTTCTTCTCAGGCACACTAAAAACACTCTCTAGGAAATATCACATGTTAGGTCATAAAACAAGTCAATAAATTTAAGGAGACTGAATCATACCAAATATCTTTTCTAGTCATGATGAAATGAAATTAGAGTAGTAGGAAAACTGGAAAATTCACAAATAAGTGGAAATTAAACAATACACTCTTGAATAACCAATTGGTCAAAGAAGAAATCACAATGGAAATTAGAAAATATCCTGAGACAAATAAAAACAAAAACATAAAGTATTAAGAGGTCCGTTTACAGTGAAAAACCCCTACATTAAAAAGGAGATTCAAATTATGTGTAGTTTACCATACAAGAACCATACCACAATAAAGGTGCTAAAAAATATAAAAAAATTTTAAATGTTTAAAAAGTTAAAAAAATAAAAAGGAGATTCAAATCAACAACCTAACTTTACACCTCAAGGAACTAAAAAAGAACAACTAAAATCAATATTAACAGAAAGAAGGAAATTAAGATTAAAGCAGAAGTAAAATAGAGAATAGGAAAACAATAGGAAAAAAAGTCAACAAAACTAACAGTTGGTTTTTTGAAAATATCAACAAAACTGACAAGCACTTAAAGACAGATATACAGACAAGTAGAACAGAAGGGAGAGGCCAGAAATAAACACTCATGTATATGGTCAAATAATCTTTGACAAGGGTACCAAGGCTACAGAGCAGGGAAAGGATAGTCTCTTCAACAAACGGTGCTGGGAAAACCGTATATCCATATGCAAGAGAATGAAGATGGATCTTTATCTCACACCATATACAAAAATTAACTCAAAATGGGTTAAAGATCTACATGTAAGACATGAAACTGTAAAACTCCTAGAAGAAAACAGGGGGAAAGCTTCATGACAATGGAATGAGCAATGATTTCTTGGATATGATACCAGGAACACAGGTAACAAAAACAAAAACATAAATGGGACTACATCAAACTTCCACACAGCAAAAAAAAAAAAAGCAATCAACAGAGTGACAAGGAACTTACAGACTGGGAGAAAGTATTTGCAAACCATTACCAGATAAGGGATTAATATCTAGAATATAAGAA
The DNA here is from genome assembly GCF_036321535.1 of Camelus dromedarius. Classification (NCBI taxonomy): domain Eukaryota; kingdom Metazoa; phylum Chordata; class Mammalia; order Artiodactyla; family Camelidae; genus Camelus; species Camelus dromedarius. The sequence continues at coordinate 48,599,064 of NC_087439.1, forward strand.
CTCATACATCTAAAAAAAAGAAAAAAACCCGATTAAAAAAATGGGCAAAGGACTTGAATAAACAGTTCTTCAAAGAAGATATACAAATGACCAACAAGCATATGGAAAGATGTTCCATATCACAAATCATCAGGAAAATAAAACGCAAAACCACAATGAAGTGAAACCTCATACCCATTAGGATGGCTACTATCAAAAAGACAAAGTAACAAGTGCTGGGGAAGACGTGGAGAATCTGGAACCCTTGTGCACTGTTGGCGGGACTGACAATGTTGCAGCCACTACAGAAACCAGTATGGAGGTTCTTCAAAAAATTAAAACTAGAACTACCATATGATCTAGCAATCCCACTTTAGGGTAGATATCAAAAAGAACTGAAAACAGACCTTAAAGAGTTATCTGCATATCCATGTACAGTACAGCATTATTCACAATAGGAGAGATGAAACCTAAATGGCCCCTGAAGGATGAGTGGAAAAAGAAAATGTGAGCCAATTACAAAAAGAAAAATACCACGTAATTCTACTTATACGAGGTATTAAAGTAATCACACTCATAGAAATGGAAAGGAGAATGGTAGCTGCCAGCAGTTGGTGTGGGGATGGAGAGTTGCTGTTCAGTGGCTACAGAGTTTCAGTTGTGTGGGATGAAAAAGTTTGGAGGGGAGGGTGTAGCTCAGTGGTGGAGTGCCTGCTTAGCATGCATGAGGTCCTGGGTTCAATTCCCAGTACCTCCACTAAAAAAAAAAAAAAAAAAAAAAGATGAAAAAGTTCTAGAGAGCTGGTAGACAACAATGTGAATAGAGTAAGCCATACTATAAACTATAAACTATACTTAAAAATTATTAAGAGGGTATAAAGATACATATATATGTAGTTCAGAAAAATGAGAGTGTAGATTAGGAGTACCAAAAGGATACTTCACAGAGACAAATTAATAACTGGTCTTCCCTCAGCAAGTCCAAACACACCTTCAACAAGACAACAGAAGTTATTATCCTTAATCCATCTGTTGTCCATGTGGCTATCTGAAAATTTATCCCTATCCATGGCACAGGAGGTTTCTGAAATCCAAAAGATTCTACTATGTTTATTAATTATATATGTAAAGTTCCCATTTTCCCTCAGCTCAATTCACAGGAACTGTTTATTTTTATTGAGAGGAGAGTTGAAGGTTTATTAATATTTTCAATCAGTAGAGGACAGACATGAATGTGATTAAAATCTAGACACTGAAACATTTCTAGTGCAAGGGGAAAATGAAAGGCTTCACCAATTAATTAAAAACAACACCTACACTGAGCTCTAAAGCCACATCCATGAATACTTACATGACATTTTATAAAGTCCTTAATTGTTTTTGGCTTCAACATTTTTTACTTACGTAAGTTGGAAAATGATAAGTCACAAAGGTTAAAGCTAAAATTAAAAAACCACACTCCTTTATATATGAGATCTCTATATATTCATTATAGCCCCACGAGAGTATAAAGACCGATTTATATTCCTGAGATAGAACCGGACACTGCGACATAACTCATTAACTTCTCTATGTACTGGATATGACGAAGGTTGAGTTTGTAAAGGAGAAAACCACAAACCCCTGTTCTTTACATCTTCATCTGTGTTCTCTTCCCTCTTCCCAATCCTAAGAACACACTTGATTTCCTTCTGTTTTTAAGATACAATGAATGTCACCTACCTGTCACCTCTTCCTAACCTATGTTAGTTCTTTAAAAACTAAACGCAATTAAGTCACAGTTTTCTAAAGAGCAAGTGGTGGCATTTGGCTGGGGCAGGGAGGGCAGTTTAATTAGGTAGGAGCATGAATTTAATATGTATCTATTTCCAGTATCACTGTACCTAATTCTGCTTATCAATAAATCTTCAAAATTCACTTGTTGGCCGAATGCCAGGCTCAACTAGTTAAATTTTAATGTATATCATCAACCATATATATAATATGCACTTATCATACAGGGGTATAAATTTTACTTTTATCTACACTATAAATGTCACATCAACATTCAAATCATATACATGCTTTAGTGAAATGGCTTATAAATGTGAAAAAATATGGAGGCAGGAGAGAAGCAAAGAAAGAGAAGAGTTTCTTTTCTCATTTTCTATTGATATATTCTGGCAAATTCTAAAACTGGTGTATTCTGAAATTCTGAAATCTGTGTGTTCTGGCAAAATCTGACTAGAAAAAGTTGGTTAATTATTTGGAACCTCATGCTTCTTCCTGTTCAAAATGGGTGTTTCAGTTTGTAAAATCCATTGAAACTTAGAGAACAAAACATGATTTTTCCTAAAATAAGCAGTATCTTAATCACTTCGTATACTTACTGCATTTTCATTATTTTGTAGATTATAATCTGAGAGAAAATGCATTCACTTTTCTGTATTTTGACAGGGCAGAAGTCCACCCTTGAATAGCCTGCAGCATAAATCACAGAAGATTGATATTTCCCTTAGGATTATAACAAAACTGTCTTCAAAGAAACCTGTGTATGTGTATGTATGCGGGGTGTGTGTGTGTATGAGAGATATACACACACATACATAAATGTATTTTTTCAGACATTTCTTAGATACGTTAGCTCTACTGTCAGAATAATTTAAAAAATTAAAACACTCCAAAGTTCAGTTCCACAGAATAAAAGTATTCCTCCTCTCCCATAATTCATAAAAGCAATGCAAAGTTTCATCATCCTATCTAGTGGCTAGCTGAGGTACATATATATGTATGTACTTTTATTTTAGAAACAAAGAAACACATAACTTGATTTAAAAAACACAAAAATAATTACAATGGAACGGAAAGCTTGCTAGACGAGATAGCTCTGACAGCCTAGAGAGAACAGGCTCTCCTGAACTGACCACAAACTGTTCTCTCCTGGGACTATCAACCAAAACAGGTGTGTAGTGAAAGAGGAAAAGAAAGGAAAGGAGAACCAGCCTTTCGTATTTCCCAAGACGAAAGACCTGCCTCTACATAAGACAAAGTCTGACAGAAACCTGTCTTTTCTTGCATCAGAGACTGCCGACAGTCTCCAGTGTCCATGCCCCTCGTCCTCCTCCACGCCCCACTTCCTGATTTTCTGGAGTGAGAATGGCTCCCTATACTGAACACTACGTTCCTCAGCTTCCCCCGCCTTGCTATTCGGAGTCGTTACTGAGGCCCAAGGGCAAGTAATACCGATCTTCAGCCCTTCTGTCTCTTATCACCTGGAAATGGACCTCGGTGGTCCAGCAGCCACCTGAGATAAATCTGGAAGCCACACACAGGAAGATAACAAGATGGCACTAGTGTGGACCTATAACCTCACAGAGGGCCACACCGGCCTTGAAATACCTCAAGATTTCTCGGTGTGGGAGAAAAACAAACACTGACTTTGTATTAGGAATGGACACTTTTCCAGTAACTTTCAGTCAAATCTAATCCCAATTCTCATTCTGCACTACAAAAGAGAAATCCACTTTTGTTTCTGTTACTTGGGGATTTTCCTTTATGAGGGCATGTCTTTCTCAGTGAGTAGAAGATGAAAATATTTTTCAGTTATTTTTTGAGGGGGAGGTAATTAGGTTTTTATTTATTTATTTTCAATGGAGGCAATGGGCATTGAACCCAGGACCCTGAACATTCTAGGCACACACTCTACCAGTGAGCTATACCCTCCCCCAATATGAAATTTTTAAAAAGTGATATTATGAACAACTTTCTGCTGCCACCGGCTAGCCTGTCTAAGAATACTGTGACAGTAACAAAATAAGAGAACTAAAAAATGTGCAAACCAAAAGGCCCTAAACTATTCCATTACTTGGATATTATCACCTCAAAAGATGTGTGTGTGTGTCTGTTATAACAATATAGTGAAAATCAAGGGTAGAATTTAAGTTTGATGGGGATTGGACTTGCTTGGAAAGTTCCCAGAAAATTCCAGAGCTTTAAACTTCCTGGTCTGCCAGCAGGATAGGCTCCACTGCCTCCCAGGCTTCCACACTGCATGCCACCTTCCTCGTTTCCTTCTAAATATGCTTTTGAGCCAGTGGAGTCTTTTTGAATAAAAAGTGCTATAGGAGGGCTAACAGCAGAAAAAAACTTGGGAACTGAAAAGGTAGTGCCCTCAGGAGAGGACAGACATGCATGTACAAATTAGAAAGAGTCATCATGCTATAGATAAGTTTAAAAATCACTGATAAAAATAACAGGAATTATATTTGAATAACAGAAGCAAAATGAAGCTGTTAATAACATCCTGCAAATATGTTCTTGTCCCTGTGGCCATAACCCAGTGTATACGCCAATGTGTAAGGAGGTCAAAGATTTGCCACATGTAGTGGCAGTAACACAGATAGTGTCCTGTATCGGGGCTGGCAAACCACAGCTTATCAGGCCACTGCCTGTTTTTAAGTGGCCAATGAGCTAAAAATGGATTTTATATTTTTCAATGGTTACATTTTAAATGGCTGTATATGTACCTATTTAATATAATATTCTCATTTGGCCTGCAAAGTCTTTAATATTTATTATTGGATCTTTTACAGAAAAAGTTTGCCAACATCTTGCTTGTATTGTTTGTTTCCTGAGGGGAAGGTAATTAGGTTTCTTCACTGATTTACACTTGGAGGAGGTACCAGGGATTGAACCCAGGACCTCATGTGTGCTGACCATGCGCTCTACCACTTGAGCAATAGCCTTCCCCCTGCCAACATCTGATCTACATGACTAACCATGTCTTTTTGACTAAGGTTTAAAGAAAAGAAAAATAAATCTAACTTCAATTTTAAGAAGCTAGGCAAGTTCCACAGTTTAGTTAATAGCAGTATGATATTAAGAACAATTCCTAACAATTAGGAAAGAAAGGACTACTCAGAATTTGAACCACTGGTTAGCAATTAGCAGATAAATCTACTTGGTATTGTGTCTTCTGGTATGAGATATTAATAAGAGCTATTTGTAGTCAAAAAGTTAGGGAAGTACTTATAGAAAGTGGAACAAATTATTGTTTTTTAACGTGTATATGTGTGTTCATCTTGTTTTACTCTAAGACTCTCAGAGTCTTAAAATAAAAATCTCCAGAGCAGGATACAGTAGACACTAATTCCAAAATTCCTTTTACCTTTCTTCTGTGACACCTATGAATTATCTTGAAGAAAGTATTTCAAAGAATACAGTTGAGGAAATATCTACCTCATTGGACATCAGAATACATTAGTGGGGGATTAAAAAGTTAAATGTATAAAATACATCATAAAATCTAGAAGAGAACCAATTTAACTATCAACTTCTTGTGGAGGTGGTGCTTTCCAGGCTAAAGAAGAATGACTAAATTATTAAGAAAAAGATTCACTGAAAACATAAAATCATTTTTTATCAAAACCAACAAAAACAGAAAAAGCATGCATAGTAAATATTATAAATGGTTGCATACATAATTTATAAGGAATCTACAGGGCAACAGACATGAACAGGTCACTGAGAGAAAATATAAAAAGTAACTTCTTAGAATGTGTTCACTATTGCCCTCCTTTTGCTGTTTTTCCTACTCAAATCAAAAAGAAATTCAAACTTGGGTCAAATCACAACCCAGTTTAAAACTCAGCCATGTTAAAGACTTAAATATGAGACATGACACCAAAAACTCCCTAGAAGAGGACATGGGCAAAACATGCTTTGACAGAAAATCATAGTAGTATTTTCTTACATCAGTCTCCCAAAGCAAAAGAAATAAAAGCAAAAATAAATGGGACCTAATCAAACTTACAAGCTTTTGCACAGCAAAGGAAACCATAAACAAAACAAAAAGACAACCGATGGACTGGGAGAAAATATTTGCAAATGATGCAACTGACAAGGGCTTAATTTCTAAAATATACAAACAGCTCATACAACTCAATACCAAGAAAACAAACAACCCAATCAAAAAAGGAGCAGAAGACCTAAATGAACATTTCTCCAAAGAAGACACATAGCCAACAGGCACATAAAAATATGTTCAACATCCCCAAGTATTAGAGAAATGCAAATCAAAACTACAATGAAGTATGAACTCACATTGGTCAGAATAGCCATCATCGAAAAGTCTACAAATAATAAATGCTGGAGAGGGTGTGGAGAAAAGGGAACCCTCCTCCACTGTTGGTGGGAATGTAAACTGGTGTAGCCACTATGGAGGTTCCTTAAAAAATTAAAAAATAGAGCTGCCAAACAATCCAGCAATCCCACTCCCAGGCATATATCTGGAGAAGACGAAAACTCTAATTTGAAAAGATACATGCACCCCAGTGTTCACAGCAGTACTACTGACAACAGCCAAGACATGGAAATAACCTAAACGTCCACTGACAGATAACTGGATAGAGAAGTTGTGGTATATATATACAATGGAATATTACTTGGTCATAAAAGGAATAAAATAATGCCATTTGCAGCAATGTAGATGGAACTAGAGATTACCATACTAAGTGAAGTTAAGTCAGAGAAAGACAAGTATCATAGGATATCACTTACAAGTGGAATTTAAAAAATAGTATGAATGAACTCATTTACAAAACAGAAACAGACTCATAGACACAGAAAACAAACTTATGGTTACCAAAGGGGAAGCAAGGGGAAGGACAAACTAGGAGCATGGGATTAACAGATACACACTACCATATATATAATAGATGAACAACGATTTCCTATATAGCACAAGAAACTATATTCAATATCTTATAATAACCTATAATGGAAAAGAATAAAAAAAGAATATATATGCATAACTGAATCACTTTGCTGTACACCTGAAACTAATATAGTATTTTTAATTAACTATACTTCAATTTTAAAAAATTGAAAAGAAAAAAAAAAAAAAAACTTGGCCATGGTTCCCAAAAGAAAAAATCCTCAACATGACCCACAGGAAGCAGATGGTGCAGCCTCATCCTTTTACTCTCTGCCCCCTGGTCACATCCTTTTAGATTAGAAATTCCTGAGGCTGCTTCAGGACTAGAGCCACTGGCATATGCTGGACCTTCTTCTGCCCAGGGGTCTCTCTTTATCTCTCTCTCTCTCTCGCCCTCTCATACTTACTGTCTTCCCTTAGCTTCACTATTCAGTTCTCAAATCAGACTTTACCTTCTCAGAATAGCCTTCCCTGGTTGCAATCCCTTGGATTTCGATCAGATTCTCCTTTACACAGTCATAGCACCCGTGCTTTCCCACCACAGCGCTCATATCAGTTTTTAACTCTATGTATTTGTGGGCCAGTTTCATTAAAGCCTAACCCTCTCACTACCTGAAAAACTCCTTGAGGCCAGGGGTCTTGACTGTTCTGTTCATCCTTGTATTCCTAGCACCCAGAAAAGTATCATTATGATTTTTTAAAAACAAAGCAACAACAAAATACTTTTTAAAAATGCCAAAAATATTATTTATTTTGAGAGCAGAGAGCCTATTGAGAATATTTTTCTTTTCCAACTTTTCTGCATTTTATATATTTTCTGTAGCGTACAAGTTAATAGAAACCAAAAGTTTACAATGGACCTAAATTTAAATAAATAAATATAACAAGTGAAAATCAGAGTTAAAAAAATTAGGAGGTGAAACTTGACCTTTTGAAGAATTAATTCAAGTAGCAACTTCACATGCAAAGTGGAAAATGCTCATGATATAAGCTAATTGAAAAAGTATACAATAAAATAGTATACTTGGTATGAAGCCATTTTTGTATAACTCAGGAAAGTACTAGAATTTCACAAATTACATTTTTAACAATCGTTATCTCTGAGTAGTGAGATTAGAGATGATCTTTTGCTTTTCTTTCTGCTTTTCTACTTTTTTCCCCCAATGTTTTCTGTTTTTTTCTAGGAAAAAATTAATCTCTCTAAACAGCCATGTACTTTTGTGGGTTTGCAATTTGATTCATTTTATAACCGATTTTTAGGAACACATCTATTTTTTTCAAATAAGTGATGCCTTATATTAAACTACCCACACCCTACTGTATGATATCAATTACTTTCTCTAGTTTGTTTTATTAAAGCATATTTGACCTGAGGGTCCTTCATAGAAATTATTACACCAGTATTTTTTAAAGTTCATGGCAACATAGTATTATTACATTTTAAGGTAAATTATGCTATCCTTTTTATCAATTTTAATTTTCTGATATTGTAGGACTACTACATTCTATTGTTGTCATGCGTTTTATCACCTACTCTTATAATGAGAAAACTTCCCCAAAAGTGATTTATACGCTTAACTAAGAGAAGCAGAAAAACATTTTTGAAAAATTATTCTGCAGAACATTATTTCCCACTTATTCCAAATAGCACAACAAGAAGGTTTGCAGGAAATGAGATGAAACCATGGTAACCAACTAAACCTATCATGAGCTATCAGATCAAAAGAACACATAGTACATTGCACGTCAACGCCTACCAGCAGTATAATCTTTCCCCAGTTCCTTTTGATCCTTCCTAAACGTGAAAAAAGCTTTCAACCAATTTTTGTATTTTAAAAATATGAAAGCCCCTGTACCAATATCTACCATAATTCTCTAACGTTTCCCAGGAACTCCTTGGCTGGGTTCAGTTTAAAAGTAAACATAATGCTCTGAGGTTCAACTAGGAATTGTTCTGTTTTGTTTTTCTCCAATCATTAGCAAAATTACATGTTTTACTTCAATGCATTTTATCACTTTCTAATACAATAGCAATGCTTTCTTCATACTAAATCTTCAGAGGTGTAAAGATTAAATAATTCTCTAAGGAATTCCTCTTTAATAGACTCTCACCAGCATTCTAAACTCAAAACCACAATAAACTAAATCACAAATGCATTTACATAATACAGGGGAGCCCATTTTATCATCTTGTTGCCCACTCTACTGCCAATCATCAACCCCTACCATAGGAACTGAAGATAAACTCACAGAATCTAGCTCAACATGTTCTTAAAATTACAAACCATCAGCTAAAACTACACAAGGTATTGATGGCTTTTTAAGGCATTAGCTATTTATTACATAACTAGCAGACAACAGAGCAAACCTCTGGAAAGATGACCTCTGCTGCTGTGGTTAGCCACTACCTAGTAATTATCACTTACAATAAAATACAATGTACATACATGCCTAAAAATATATGTATATTTCATACATGATCACTGTGAAAAAATAGACAAATAATTGTGAATGGCATTATCTCTATGGAGTAGAGATAATTTAGAAGTATGTGGTGGGAAAGTAATGTAATTTATCATTATATGCAATTGTCTTACTTGAAAAAAATTTACCACATTCATGTATTGTTTTCATAATCATAACAGAGATGTCAACAAACGACAAGGATGCAAAAATGCTATTATTTTTATAATTATTATTGTTTTTCTCTGAAAAGTTGCCCAAACTCACTATAAAATTATTTTCATAAGCATATACGATCACCAAATGATTTAATAATGGAATTTTAGCTTAAATAATTACATTTTATATATAACTTAATTGGGTTTTTCTCTTTTTGGGGGGGGAGGGGTAGAAAGTTAACCCTTGAGAATTAGTTGGAGTAAATCTCATCCTCAAAGGCTTTAAACAAAGGTTTATCTGTTTTATAAAAATGGTATTGTATTGATAACTTAAATTTTTTATTAAAAATTCATTGACTTCAAAGGTCTTATGTCACATCTCTTTCCAACTTACATCACGTGGATGTTCTATTATTATTTTGGATGTTGCTTTTAACAAGTTATATTTTCTTTTTCTTAGCTTTTTGTTCCTGATTGAGCAGGTCAAGCCTCAGTTTTCTTATCTGTAAAATGCAGAAAACTATAGTATATACTTTATGGGCTTATTTTGTAGATAAAACTGAGTTTTCCAACCTGTATGCCAGGAATAGAGGTTACAAGCTACCGGGTATCAAAACTGTCAGCCCTTTCAGAGGCTGGGATGGTCGGATGCAGCTGCACTCTTGGGCTGGTCACATTTGGCCACAATCAGTCCCCTGCATTTCCCTCTCAGTGTACAATACAACAGCATAATTTTCATTGGATGCCACAATAGGAAAAAGTATTAGAAAACAACAAAAGATAATTCACACAAGGAATTTACCATAGTGCCACAGTAAGTATCCAGTAAATGTTAACTATTATTAAATGTATAAAACTAGTAGGGCCATTAATAAAATATATGGTTGCACCAAATCATTCATAGGGAAGAGACACATTATCAACACATTCTGGGGCTGTCTCTGGTTACCAAGAAACAGATGTTAAATTTTAAAAATCTGGTATGCTTCCTACTGTGCTTTAAAGTAGATATACAAGTTAGATTCCATTTTCTCTTGCAGTGTAGAGAGCCAGAGAGTCAGAATTCTCTCTCTCATATTAAAATTCCTGTGGATTAGCCAGAAAATGTACTTGAAACTCAGTTCCACCTTAAATGAAATGCTTGGTGGAATATGCCTTATGCTGTGCCTTAAAAATACAGAACCCAAAAATATCCTGAAATCTGATTTGCTGATTTCTCTATGATCTGCTTTAAACCCATTGCTATGGATGCATACTTTTGAGAGGGAACTGAAGTTACAATAGACAGAATACTAGTGAATAAAAACCATGCTGCGCAAAAAAATCTGAAAAATGAAGTACCATTCCAGAACAAAGTACAAATTAAAACCACAATGAGATACCACTTCACACCCACTAGGATGTCACCCCCACTGTTTAAGTTAAAGACATAATAACAAGTATTGGCGAGGAGTAGAGAAATTAGAACCTTCACACATGGCTGGTGGGATTATAAAATGGTAAAAACCACTTTGGAAAAAAATTCGGCAGTTCCTCAAATTTTTAAACATAGAGTTATAATATGATCCAGAAATTTCACCCCTAGGTGTATAACCAAGAGAAACAAAAACTTATATTCACCCAAAGCCTTCATAGAGCATTATTCATAGTAGCATTATTCACAGCAGCCCCAAAGTGGAAACAACTCAAATGACCATCAACTGATGAATGGATAAACAAAATGTGATATTTATCCAAACACTGGACCATTACTCAAATATTATTCATTAATAAAAAGAAATTAAGTGGGGAGGGTATAGCTCAAGTGACAGAATGCATGCTTAGCATACACAAGGTCCTGGGTTCAATCCCCAGTATCTCTTCTATAAATAAAATAAGTAAAACCTAATTACCCCCATCCCCCCCCAAAAAAAGTCAGTAAAAATAAAAAATATATTAATAAATAAATAAATACCTAATTATCCCCCCAAAATAAAAAAAAGAAATTAAGTACTGATACATGCACCATTGTAGATGAACCCTGAAACAGGCTAAGGGAGAGAAGCCAATCCCAAAAGAACACATATTATACATGATTCCACTTTTTCTGAAACATCCAGGATGTACAAATCTACAGAGACAAAAAAGTAGGTTAATGGTTCCCTGGGGCTGGGACAGTTGGGGAGAAATGGGAAGTGACTGCAAATGGGTCTGGAGTTTCTTTCTAGGGTGATTAAATGTTCTAAAATTGATTATGTTGCATAACTTTGTGAAAGCACTAAAAACCACCGAATTGTAAACTTTAAAATGGATGAATTGGTATGTTATTTATAACTAAAAAAAGGAAAAGAGTTTTAAAAAAAAGAGTAAGACACAATGTTCAAAAGCCAAGCCTGGGGATAAAGTTAGGGGGAAAAATGCTGCAATTTCATAATATACAGAAACAGTGGTTGGCTGCCACAGGGTAGATGTTTCAGAACACCCCTGGATAGGAGATAAATCTTTTTTGGCCCAGGGAGAAAAATCAGAAAACAGGAAGAAAAAGAACTGGTGAGGCAGTTAGCTCTTATTTTTTTTTTCTTCTATCAATTTAACACTTGAACAAAAGTCTTTTAAGTTCATTTATCAAAGAGGTGTGAAAAAAAAAGGGGGAAAAGTTGGGAGGGGGTATCTATCTGAACTTACCAAACAGAAGAAACCCGGTAATATTTTTTCCTTCTTTTCTCCCCGCTACTCTCAACAATTTAATTCTAATTTGTTAACCAAAAATGAGAAATAACTCAAAGACTCTTTATAGTCAGCCTATACATTTTAAGTTCTTTTCCTCCTGTAGACGGATCACATGGGAAGTCATTAATCAGAAATTTTCTTGGTGAACATGGAGTCCAAAGGAAGAGGAACTGAATAAATCAAATGTTTAATAGACTATTTCTCAAAGTGTGTTTCATAGAGAGATTCCACAAAAAGAGGGTCTCATGATCAAATAAACTTGGGAAATGCAGTAGAGTTCTATTCCCAATGCTCACAGGCTCTGAGGAGTACTGCAGGAAGACACCCAACTGACTTTTTAATGACAGGGTGACTCACATGGTTCCCTGTGTGAGCATCTCCATTCTACAGACAGCACTGTCAATGCTGGCCAGGACTTCCCCTCACAGACCCTGGACTCTTGAACATGCCTCTGTGACTTCCTTTCCTATTGCCCCAAAGGCTGACCAATTCTTCTGACCAGTAATTTCGATAAAGTGATACATTCCACGTAGAGTCAAATCTTAAGAGGTTTAGGAGGTACTGTCTTCCACTTTGGCCCAAGTTGCAGCTACTGTCTTCGATTTTTCTCAAAATGAAAATAACCCTATAGATTTTTCTGTCTGATTGTAAAAAAGATACGTATGGCATTGTTTTAAAGAAAAAAAATCATTCTTTTAGACACCCAGCTACTAACATATATACCTTACACACACACACACACACACACACTAGTATGATACTAAACATACTGCCCTGTATAGTGAATTTTATTTTTCAGATTAACATTGGATATATTTCAGAATTTATCAAATAAGAAATATTTTTAAATATATAATAAATATGTCCAAACATTATGCTTTCTCAGTGTCTAAATTCTCATGTATTTTCCACTATCTTAAAATTTTTCCAAATAATTCTTATCTTGATGGTCAGAAGATGAACAAGAAGTGCCGAGCACTATACGTATAAACCCTTCTCTGGAATATGTCCAAAATCTGTTCTGGAATATTCAGACACAGGATTTGGAGGTTATCAAGACTCCTGCACATGTGTCATCTTGCTCTCCTCCCAATTTAGAGGAGCTAAAATGAGTCATACTCAACAGAAATGTCTCTAGAGTTGCCAAATTTGGAGTTAACATTTCTCCTCAAAGGGAGCCCTTTACAATTTATAAAGTATCTAGAAACTCTTACAGAACAGTACTCCATTGCTCAAGGAAAACTGTTTTCTAAATTAGCTGAATAGTTCTGGTAAAACTTAGGTCCCACCACCCTGTCTACTCATTTATTCTTATTGCTCCCACAATGAAACTTTTTAAATTACAAATGGACCCATTACTCTCCTCTATTAAAAGTCTTTAGTGACTCCCACTCTTACAGATAAAGTCCAAATTCTTAAGCATGAAATACCAAGTTTCCCTGGCATACTTATTGCTAAAACTTCCTGCAACCCCAAGCCCCAGCAGCCTGCCATACACCAAATGTTCCATGCTGTTCTAGACAGTCCTTCCTTGGCTTTTTCTTCTTCCCACAATGCTCTTTTTTTGTTTTTGTTTTTGTTTTTAATCACATCCTGTCTTTCTGCCTGGCAGTCTTACAGTTTACCTTTCAGAGGTGGCTTAAATATGACCCATTTGGATACTACCTGGCAGAATACAAAAGCAATAAATGCTGCTGTTTTTGATGGTGCAGTTACCCGGGAGATTATATTAATGTTCCAATTTAATGATGAAGACCAAACCCCTAATTTCCATGAAAGGCCTTGACCCACATTAGTGACATCTCAGAGTTAATTATTTTAAGGTATATATTAGTCAAAAGTACTATGGGTTTCTCTGTGCTAAAATTATTAACATAATTAGGTTTTTAATATCATCTTTAAAATATTAAATTCTTTTAAAGTCAGTTTGGAAACTATTTAAAATCAAGCTTTGAAAATATCTTTGACAAGAACATCATCAAAACAGAATTGACATAACTTTGGTGCCTGGCCTTGTCTAAATCTTTCTTTGGAACTCATACCAGATTTTCTTACTATTTACTGAAACTGGATTACTATATTAAGAAAATGTTGATGTTTAATAAGAACTTATTAGGACTAAAGATCTGAAGAAGTGCACCATAAACTGATCCTCACTATCGAAAAAAGAAACGACTTTAATGAATACCTCCTGTGCTATGCTGTGTAAATGGTATCCATTTTCCTTCCTCATGCCAACCTTCTTCCTTCTTTTCAAACAGGAAAAGAAAACCAGGTTTTTGTCTTGTTCCCAAAGACTTATCTTCCAGAGGAAAATGATCTCATCTCCCAGATCCAAGAGCAGGTGGTGGTTAGACAAGCAATCAGTACCTGCGTTTCCCAGCAGATCATTACTGGCCAGTGGGTGGGAAAGGGAGACCCGCACTGGCCCAATCAACTTGAAGGAATGGATGCATATGGCGTGAGAGGAGAGAGTCCCTCGCTTTTCTTACACAGGCATAAACAGGGAAGCACGCAACTCTGACTGCCCCTAACAGCCACCTTTTGATCACAAGGAAAATCAGCCTTAGACTGGAGCTGACACTGACAGTGGCCATGAATAAAACAGAAAGATCACAAGTCCTTGATGACATCGCTGGGATATTCATCATCCATGCTATTGCATTTCTCTGAATTTCTCATTACATGAAATATCTCCTTAAATAATTTATTGTTTAAGCCAGGAGAGTTTGTTTAGTCTGAATATCAGATAATACTTAACAACTGAAGGCATCTCAATGGAGAGAGAATTTGATTCTCGAAAGTGGAATGCTGCTAATCACAGGCTTTTAAAAGGACCCTCTTAAGAAATAATGGGATTATAATCCCTATTTTACAAACAGGAAATAAACTTGGAAAGGTTAAATATATATAATAAGGTCAATCAGAACTTAGGTTTGTCAGACTCTAAAACCTATACTACAGCTTCACTTCCAAAGTTCCAAACTTGAGAATGGGTAATTGCAACTGTTTTGTGATACATGTTTTAAAATCTCAATTTCTTATTCTCTCTGACCTTCCTCTTCTCTTAAAAACATACTTTGCACAGAAAGATTTCCTGTTTATGTCATTGGTATCCTAAATGTTTCTTCTTCAAGCTTTCTTTTCTAGTTTTAATAAAATACATACTTTTTATGTATTTTTCTCCTCAGTAAAAATAAATTTAGCAGTTCAGGCCACTGAGAAAAAGGGGTATTTTATAACAAAGGGACCCAGCGTTGACAGGGAGCATAATAATAAGTCAAAATAATGCATAATTTTAGTCTTGATGCCATGTTAAATGTGCACTCTTACTATAGAGGTGTTTTTAATATTTCCAATGAAATTCTTGGATGAAGTCTAAGCAGGTGTGCTCCACATTAAATAGGTGGCTGAGGAAGAATAAAAGACCCTAATGGTCAGCACTGATTCACCTATTCGCACGTTTTAGTCAAGGTAGAAAAAGTAAACAGCTATTAGAATCAAAATGTTATTTATAAATTTGAGTTAGTAAAGACCTTCTTGTATTCACAGCAATTCCATTTTTTAAAAATATAAAATTTTCAGATAAAAATAGTGAAAAAACTAGTTTTGAATGGGCTGTAACTGAACTTATGACTCTTATCAGGTATAGTGGTGGCAGTGAGAAAACAGATGCCAATATACAAAAGGTCATTTTATATGATCACTTACATTAGCTCTCCACTAGTCTTATCACCTTCTTATTTCACTATTTCCAAGAATTCATAGTACAGTGCTTATGTAATTGTAATAGTTATTTATAGCAAACAATCTTTTGATAGGTTATAGTTCAAGAATATATAGGAAAAGATGGAGAAAATGCAGGAAAAGATGGAAAATTTCATCAAAGAATTAGAATCTTATTAAAAAAGGAAAAGAAAATTCTGGAGCTAAATAACACAGTATATGAAATTAGGAACTCAATGAACAAATTTACAGCCGATCAAAAATAGCAGAATAAAGAACTAGTGGACTGGAAGACAGGTCAACAGAAAATGTCCAAATTGAAATTCAGAGATAAGTCAGGAAGTTAGAAGTTCAGAGGAAAAAAATTAGAAAAGTCAGAAATAATCTATTACGAATAAACCTACAGTTACAGTATAGTGATATTTAATAATTTTTCTATTTCTTATAAGCATTCTTTTGTATATACTTAACATTTAATAAAAAGGATAATATAAAACATGCAGTCCTATCCTTTTCATTTATCACTCCACATGTACAACACTGAACTCACCACTTTATTCTTCTAGTGAAAAAAATTATAGAATGACATAAAATTTTTTAAAGAATTAATTCTAAAACTATGGAAATCATAAAGAAAAATGTTTTCAACCAAACTTCTTCAACTATTTTAGCTTACATACAGCTGATCCTTGCCATGCTATTTCACTGAACTACAGCTAATCCAAATGTTGTCAAAATCAACACATAAAAAAATCCCAAAGTCATACGAAACACTTCATGAGATATAACCTACTACCTGGGAGAGCATCTTACTTCAACTACATACTCCAATCATGTGGACATCTGCCTAATGCTTCATTGTATAAAAGACTCTGATTGAGCAACAATCTTTTTTCCTGAACCAAGGAGTCCATATGAGCAAAGGCAGAAAAGCCAGATCAGACCCAGCCTGAAATTCGGCTGAGATGGGATGTGGGAGATGATGGGGAAGAGGAAAGTGAAATAAAAACCACAGACCACCTTCCACATCATGCAGTACAAATCTCTCCTGACTGCAAAAAACTAATACAATGACAGCACACATACAATACATCTTCCCCAAACTAACACCTCACGTTATACACAAAGATCATCAGTGAAGGTTAGGCTCCCCCAGGTGCACGGGAGATGACGAAGGGAGGTGTGATCTTTGAAACCTTGTGCCCTACTCAACATCACAACTTTGCTGATCAATGCTTCAGATTCTAAGACTGATCATTTACAATTCCGTGGAAAATACATTAGCGAGGGCAAGGCTGGATACGGGAAGATTTCTTAGTTATGGAACTTGTCCAGAAAGTAGCATGATTGAAAAGGAGGGGAAAATTTGAGAAATACTTAAGAAAGAAAAGATTGTTGGGTTAGGCTTGTGAGATGAGCAAGAAAAAAAGTTCTTTTAACCATTAGATAATATAAGCACAGTCCCTTGGGCTTTCCAGTCTATGAAAAGATATAAAATATGAACAAAAACATAACAAGAAAACTACAAAACTGAAGTTAATTTCAAAAGCAATTTATACTAAAAAAACAAACGTAATAGTAAAAAATATTTATTTGATATGGGATACAGTGTTTGGCATGATGGAAGATGGGGACCACTAAATGAGTAAGGCCAGGCCTACAAACATCTTAAAATAGAACTAGAAGAAAGGAAAAATGACGTCTTGGTTTTAGTCTTGTGAACTGGCCAAATAACAGTGTCACCACCTATTAAAGGGAATACAGATGCTATAGCACTCTTGGGAGGAAAGCTGGTAAGCTCAGTTTTGGGCATACTGAGGCTGAGGTGCCTATGGAGCAACTTGAGATCAAGGATTTATTCCTAATTTTAGGGCCCTTGTTTAACACAGTAAATGCATAACGGACACTGATGGCTATCAATTCAAACTGCACCCCCACCTCAGTGGATCACGCATTATGTCAAAAACAAAACAAACTGATGTGAACTGGGAGGATCATTAGTTGAAATGGGGTGTACCTGGTAAGATTAATACAGCTTCTATTTTATATTCTGTTTAACACTTCCCTGCCACACATCTAGTTAAAAACAAGGAAAATCGTTATTTTCCTTGCATGTACATTACTCAAAACGCAAATTCACAAATTCCCTACCCCTGGGACAACCCCTTTTGCTCACTGCTATTTCTTTTCCATGTGACAATTTTATAATAATTTTCAAAAACAAAAGGAAAACTGTATGTTACCCCAGACCTATAAGTTAAAGGCTCTCTCATCAATCTCACGTTCATCTATGTTCTTCAATTCAATTCTAGGATTTCCTGAGCCAAAGTGGATAGTGAGTGATTATAAACTTAAAGTTATGAGTAGCATGAGAGAGGGTGAGAGGGTGGGAATGAGGAAGAGCTTGGAAGGTTTGGGTACTTTTCTCCAAATTAAATCTTTGGCCCTAGGGCGTTTGCTGGTGTCATTCAATAAAAACTGCATGATGAGCACATTATGAGAGGCAATGTAGTATAATGGAAAGTACCTGAACTTTGCAATAAGGCGAAATTGAGTTCAAATTCCAGTTCTGTAACTTACTACATGATCTCGGAGGAAAGGAAGAGAGTGTTTACAGATCTGTCTCCCCTCTCATCATACCGCCTTCTTCCTTATTTTGTCCGCTAGCCTTGACATCAAGGATTATCTACCCCAGGCACTTAGGTGACCACCTGTTTGGAAAAGTGGCGTTGTAGAATCCGAGAATTAGAAAATGTTACGAGTAGAAAGAAGCAGAAGGTCACTTCAAGAATTTCTGTGACTGGCTCCAAATCAATCTTCTAGTTCATTTAGCGGCAAAGTTAATAGGTATTTGAATTCCCAGCCCAGATTTTTGCCCCTATATACCACAATTTAAACCTGAAAAACAATATAATTAGTTAATTAAAGGGGGATTTACACTTCATAATCTGTCATAAAAAGTAAATTCCCATAAACTCCTATTAACAAACTCTATTCCTCAGGTATGCCGTTGATTCAGAATTCACCGTGAAGTAATACTGAATTATACCATTCTTCTTGTCAGAAAGATTAATATTAAATCTGGTGGATGGGGGTAAGAGCCGTCCCTGCTCACTCACCTAGGCACAAGTGACTAGAGAAGGAGTTAGACACGGTCATATTAAGAGTCCTAAGTAGTAACAGCATTTTCCTATTCTCTCTTTGTGGCTAGGAAAAGAAATGTTATTTCTATTTCTTTGGCCTCTTTCTTACAATGTTTCTACTTTTAAATATTTTCCAAAGAATAGATGAATGAATAAGTGCACGAATGAACAAATAAAGGAATGAACAAAGACAGTGGATAATCATTCCAAACCTCTGGAGAGGCAGCAATGTAGGATGATTAAGAACATAGACTCTGAAGCCAAACTGTCTGGGTTCCAATACCAGCTACATGAATTATTAAATGTATGACCTTGGCCAAGTTACTCAACCTCTTGGTCCTCAGTTTCCTTATCTGTAAAGTGGAGACAGTAACTGTATATACATCCTAGACTTGTTGTGAAGATTAAATGAGGTTAGAGGCCTGGCAGGAGGTAAGCCCAATGGATAAGCATGCTATTGTATTATTGTTCTGTTATTATTGCAGGGTTAATGGAAATACTTGTTTCTGGCCACTTTTCTGTAAGCTAAGAATAGCCAAAATGCTAGGCAAAGTTCAGTTAATAGGACAGAGCCAAGAGTTCCCCAGAAAACTGCTTCAACCAAAAGCCAACCATCAGCTTCAATTTTACACGTTACTCTTTTCTCTTAGTTCCTTCCCTTATTCAAGAAATAGATGGGAGCTGAAACAGCAGGACAGATGGGAGAAATCCGGTAAGATAAACAGAAGAAAGCAGCTACAGTAAAAATGCTTTAAAAGTTTTTCAATTCTTAATAACTGAGTGCTACCATTCATGAGGAATTTTTTAAGACTCTCAAAGCTATTAAAATGGTAATTAGGTCCCAAGAAAACAAGAACCAATTCAATTACATGCTGGATGCTTTTAAAATTTAAAGCCCTCTATTAAGAGGGTTTTAAAGGAAGCACAGTTCTAATTACAGGTCCAAGACCAACCTTAAAGCCAAAGTGTAGGTTCCTGGCTGACGCTGGCTCTCTCGAATGAGGTAGCTCCCCTCAGCTACACTCAGGAGCTGGTCTGCAGCTTCTCGGGAGATCATGCCGTGAAACCTAAGAAACAAAGTCAATTCAGAAACTGCATGCTTTCCATCTTTTTCAATAAAACAAGGTAAAACAACCCCCCACCTTCTTCTGTTGTTTTTTAGACAAAGTACTGCCATATAATCGAAGGGGAGCAGTTGGGTTTAACTATGCTTGTGTTTCTCTGGGCCTGGCCCCTGGCCAGCTTCTCTGTGGTGACAAGAACAGGACCAAAGCAGCAGCTCTCCAATCCATTTAACAATCACGGAATCAAAATTCACATCCGTCCATGGAAGATCAACCACCTCTCTCAAGAGGACGATTCCCTTCTCATGTAGCTGCGTGACCATATGGACATGCTAAAAAATACACAGAAATGTGTCCCACTTCCTTTCTTCACACTAGTGGCACTGCTCCAAAATTCTGGCTCAGAGTGTATGCTGGCAATTTTCCAGGGCCCTGGGTTGCCCTTAATTGGCATGACTGCCCAATAATGTGCATAATCTGCGTCAGTGGGTACTCAAGCCAAAAGCAAACAACGGTAATACTTGCTTTCACTCCCTGCTAAAACCTTATTTTTGATTAACAGAGAAAAAAGGAGGAAGAAGAATAAACATGAATAACACACTCCTTATACAGACATGGTAGATTCACCTATAACATTCTGACAAAAAAAAAAACAAAAACACTGAAAAATAGAAGAGGGTTCATGTGGCAAGTTTTTGGAGTTTTTCTCATGGGAAAGTTTCGATTTTCCTCAATTTAAGTCTTGAAGCAGTTTGTGCTATCATGACAATTAGAACAACAAGGTTTGACGACACGCTCCTGGAGTTTCTTATCTCTGTAAATTCCTCAATCTTTCAGAACCAGTTCCACTCTGATTCTGCTGGAGCAAGAAGATGGCAACCTAAACCTGATGATTAGATCAGCATATTGGTATATTATTTTAAGCTTAATAACATCAATTAATAAAATTAGTAAAATCTAATATCTGCTTGTTTTTATTTTCTACTTGTTTTTTAAAAACCCACTTAATTTAAAAGAAAATGTCATTCAAAGAAACAAATTTTGGAACAAAACTTGATAGTGGTTATTTAAAGACTCTCAAAACTAATGATACCAGTTGACCCAAAATTTCCACCCCAGAAAGAGCTTTATGCACTAAAATATTTCTTACTGTGTTACTTTTAACATTACAGTTTAAAATCAACCTATATGCTGAAAGCAGAGAAATGACTAAATCACGGTACAATCACAAAGAACACCAGTGGCTCCGTCTAGCTCCTAAGTGTTATGTTCTATTCACAAGAGTTTTGAAAATTTAAACAGAATTTAGATAATTTAAAAATATTTGCTACATACATTACTGTTTATCTGATATGGTCTTAAGCCATGAAAAAAAATTATTTTATTTGGGGAAAAATGGGATTATAGGTGATTTTTATTCTTTTCCCCAAAGGGCTAAAGTTCTCTTTTTTTTTTTTAAATAATCAGAAGAATTATGGCTTTTAAAAATTATAGTATTTTTCATAAAATAGAAAAATGCTTATTATTAATAGTAAATGGAAAAACCAGGCTACAAAATTATATGTATAATATGTCAATTTTGTAAAAACCACTAATAAGATAGATCTTCAGAAGGTAATACTTCAAACTGTTAACATAAGTTATTTCTAGGCAGCATGAATTTATTAACAGAAAATTTAGAAAATAAATTATAACTATAGAATAAACCACCTATACCCTACTGTATGCATATACATGTGCGTATGTATCTACATGCTTAATATAAACATACATAGAAATATATACTTTTCTTTATATACATCTAGAATTACTTACTTACTTATATGACTTGCATCTTTATTTTAACATTACTGCATGCACATTCTCCCATGCTATTTTCTTCTCGATACCTGACTCTATTTTCTATATTTTCATCAGTTGTGACAATTACATTTGTAATCAGAAAAATAATTTAACTCATTCAAACTCGAAAACCTCCTTCCTCTTCCTTTTATTTTTACTAAAAAACATCCATTTACCTGTCTCTTTTACATACTCCAATCTAGAAAATGTTTTCTGATAATCCATACTTACTCTCTTCCATAATACTTCGGTCTGTTTTCTACCTATTGGGAAAGAGAAAAAGAGTATCTGTCAAAATGGAAAGGTTCAAAACATAACTCAACACTTTGAACATGTGACAAACTAAAGCATATATTAGGAAAAAAAAATAAGATTAGAAAAATCAGAGACTGGAATCCCAGTCCTCTCAGCAGACTGATCATGCCATTTGGACTGGTCACTTCAACTCACATACCTTTTTCTTATTTATGAAACACTGTATATGTAAAAAGAGTTGAGCTAAATTATCTTTCACTTCTAGAAAAAATATTTATATCACTTTATCCCAAGAGTAAAATAAAACATCCAAAAATTTAATGCCCACAGTTGTGTCAGAACAGACTGTGGCTTTCTCTCCCAGTCCCTCCCTTCCTGTTCCACCATATTCTCCATTCTGTTAACATCTCCCATAATCTTGCCCTTTTGTTCTTCCATCAGCTCTTCCTCCCTACAGTTTATCTTCCCAGGCTTTTTCATGGCTGGTGTGCTCCCCGTAGCTACAGAAAGGCCCAGCAGGATAGATTCTGAGGAATTTTACTGGGTAGACTTAAAATATTGGCCCTGTTCATTCAAGGAACATCTACTGAGTGGCAAGCATGTGGTAGGTATCGTCCTACCTGTAGTAAGACAAAAACTGTCATTACTCTTTCGATATTTACATTCTAATGATGAGAGACAGACAATAAAAAAAATTAAAGAAATCAAGCAAACATGAAACCAGGAAGTAATGATAAATGCTGTAATGAAAATACAAGTGAGGAACATAACAGGGAGGACTAACAAGGTATTTAAGTTATGTCATCAGGAAAGGTCTCTGAGATGACATTTAAATGGGGTCCTGACAGGAATAGAATAAGCTTTCCTGAGGCGCTACCTGGGTGGCACCAAGGACTATATTTATTATTGAGTTATATGCCTTAACTGTATTTGAAGACGATTTACTCCTCACAGTGAGATGAATTATTCTACTTCATTCTCATAGGATAGTGTTATCAGTCTTGTCTTACTGATGAAGAAACAGAATCAGAGAGGTTAGACCACTTGTTTAAGGTGACAAAGTGGTAGAGACCAAGCTAAAACTGGGATTCTCAGTCAGCAGTATCAAAACCCAAATACTTTGTCTGTCTGACACTGACTCATCTGAATTAGTTAAATACGGCAGTTCCCAGAGCAACTCAAAGTCTATCCTTTCTGATCTCCCTTGGCCTCTACACAGAGCCTGACGACCAAGACTGGATGACCCACTCACTGGGCATCAAGGTCTGATACTGTTTTCAGCAAACTTGAGATATTTATTCATCATGTAGAAAAAAATTTTGTTTCAGTTAAAAACTATGCATGATTTATAGCATACGATGATGGCTTATCTAGCCCAAATCATTGAGCTATTCTGGAACTCTCTAAGATGCAGGTAACCGATATCTATATATATATAAACTTTTCCTGCATAGTAGTGGTTCAATTGACTTCTTTCCAACCCCCTTCCCAGGAGAAAAATAGGTCTTGTCTCTAACTGCAATTCATCTCAACATTCCTTGACTTCAAATAAATATATACTATTTTGACTTTTACTTTGAACTGATTATTAACATTGGCCTGGTTTCCTCATATCCTATGAGTAAATATATTTTAAAACATGTGTTCATCTTCATACCTGTAGGAGAGACATGATTTTACCTTTTCCTGAAAATTATATATAAATAATACTTAACCCTTAAGGAATCTTCTATTGTCTGCTGAGGTTGCAGTGAGGTTATTTACCATCTCAAAATAAATTCCACCTGATTTGGTCCTGTTGCACAATTTCTCTGCTCATAAAATTCAGTGTGCTAAAAATATGCCAGTTGGTCTCTACAGCTACACATGACAGCTATTCTATTTTTAGGTCCAGAGTTTATTAGGGTAGGGTCACGCATCTGCTTGAAAGCAAATCTTTGCTTTTGAGATGAAGATTCAATGTTTAGGTCTTCACTTAAAGAATTAATTTAAGGTTCCACTATTTTATGATAAAATGTTAATCAGAAGAACAGTTTTACAGCATTTACTCAAACTAAAAGTGTACAAATCCTTGGTATTTACTGGAAAGGAAAACTGACACAGGTACACATGAAGACATAGATAAGAATGTTCACAGAAACACTGTTCACAGTCATTTTTAAAATGGAAATAAATATACACCAATACGGAAATAACTAAATTGCTTTATAGTATAAATAATATACATGGTTCGAAGGAATGATGTAGCTCTACAGGGACTAACATGAAGACAAACTGTTGAACACAAATGTAAGTTACAGAATAATACAATATGACATTTAGGAAAAGCATGTGCACCCACAACATATTTATAGCATAGAGAAAGATCTGGAAAAATATATACCAAATTCAAATAGTTACCTCTTGAAGCTGAGAGATAACTGAATTGAGGGGCCCCACAGGAAAGGCAAAAACGGGACTTCAGTATTATCTATAAATTTTTAAATAAAGAATATCACCTTTAAAAAACAGAAACCAAGATTAACTTTTCTACAATATAATACTGGAGCCTCAGACATATTAGAATGGGGTCCCCAACATTTTGAGATGAGGAGCTCATGGCCTTTCCCTTAGATCATGACATCTTTGCAGGTGGTTGAAGGTTACTTTTATCAGCCCTATGTGACTGAGGAAATAAGAAAGTGAAGTTCTTGAACACATTCTACTCACTAACAAAAATCCTGGACAAGTACAAATAAGTAATAGTGAATGCTGAGGGACTGATGGCCCCAAATGGTGTGGTAGTCCAATGGTGTTGGAACAGAGCAGGCCCTGCAGGACCCTCCTGAGCACAAAAGCCTCTTCATGTCCCCCATTTCCTGTCTGTAGAAAAAGGCTTTAGTCTCCTAGGCCTTCCCTGAGTTACAAAGAGCAGACTCAAGCAGCTACTAGTTATGGAAGTGAGGGAATACAGAAACAAAGGAAAAGCACTCAAGAAACAACAGTTCAATGATAATACAGAGTCCCAGTTCCTCCTCAAGGAAGAACCTGATACATATCTTACGGCTGTTCTGCAGGAACTAAGACCCCCACCAGGAAGATGGTGACTTCATGCTGATCCCAAGCAAGTAGATGGACTCCAGACTGATTGGAACCAGAGGTTAATGATTAAGATTCCTGAAACACCACCTGTTACCTCTCCACCAACCAATCAGAAGAAAGTCATGAACCCTGTAGCCCTCACCCCAAATGTTGCCTTTAAAAAACCCTTCCCTGAAAGCCATCAGGGAGTATGGCTCTTTTTAGCATGAGCCACCTGTTCTCCTTGCTGAGCTGTGTAATAAATGCTGTGCTTTCCTTTACTACAACCCAGTATCAGTAAACTGGCTTCACCACATGGTGGCCGAGTGGACCCAAGTTTGGTTCTGTAATAGTGTTATAATCTAAGACAAATACTATTTATTTAAGTCCATTAAGTCCCTAATATGCTTCAGCTGATTGCCTAAGTAATCTTCATAACACACTTGATTTTGGCCTTATATTGCTCAATAATTATTCTGCTTTACCCAAAAGAAATTTGAATTAAAAGAAAAAAGGTAACACTGATGATTAATACAGAACTTTTATAATAAGCTGTAGGTCCAAAATAAATGCACACACCAGTGACATCTTTTTCTACGTTTCTATAATGGAAATGTCAAATAAAACTTAAATTTAAAATAAGTCTTTTTTTCTCTTATCTAGATGGTGAAGGGGATCAGAAAATGCCACCCCAGAATATGCCACTTTAGCATAAGGATTATTTTGAGCTGAAGGCAATTAAGAAAGAGCAAACACAGGAGGAGCAATCTGCCCTCCCCCTTTCTGCCTAAAACCAGGGCAGATATAACTTCCCTTTGTGACGGTGTCCTCCTCCCCCCCCAAAAAAGGGGAAAGAGAACAGAATGACTCCAGAGACAATTTTTATCTCCCAAGATGACCTGAGTCTGCTAGAGGAGCACACTAAAAAACTCTTATTTACTGTACATTTCCCAATCACCCTCCCACAACTTCCCACCCCTCTCAGAAGCTCCAACCTCTTTTTCCTTTTCTAGTCTCTTTTGCACACTTTATCAACATTTGTTAAAATGGTATATAAGCCCCAGTGTGTAACTGCCTCTTTGGGGTTTTCATTTATCTGCTATAAGCCCCTCCTCCCCCATGTGCACATGAAACAAATCTTTTCTCCTGTTCATCTCTCTTTTGTCAGTTTAACTTATAAGCCCCAGACACTGAACTTAAGAGGATAGAGAAGTCCCCCTCTCCACAACAGCATTTAGATGCTTTGCAGATGTCTTAAGACGTCATTATTTAAGTAGTGATCTGGAACAGTCTTTTCAAACTCACAGACAGTACAGCATTACACTGATAATCAAATGAAAGGATTAGTCACAATTTATGATAGTTAATCATAAATAATGATTACGAATGATCCCAAATTAGTTTATGTGCAAACAGATCAAACTGGGAATTTAAGTGTTATATGCAATAATAAGGTTTATGTGTATACAAACATTTGTATGCTTATTTCTAAGTTTTTAAAGTTCATAATAATAGTCAAGGAACTTTTTACAGGATAAAACTGGTTGCAGTCAATGTGACTAAGTAAAACATGATTTTAAATTAGTACTTGTGCTGAATTACATGCTTTGCTTTCTCTCATTTTCTATACTTAGCAGTTAACTTTTTTATGATAGTATGTCATGGGCAGAAAAAATGGGAAATGAGAAGAACAAAAAATTCTAACTAAAAATAAAAGGTTCTCATAAAAAGTTTTAGCTTGGTTGGCATAAATGTTGTATGTTCTGCCACCAGAGAAAGAAAACTTTAAGTTACTCTACCATTACTGAATATGACATAAAGTGCATATAGCATAAGAATTTGATAACTAAACAGATGTCATTTTAGAATATTTCAAATATCAATGGAATTCATTAAATTAACATTTATTGTAGAGTTTTGTAAGTAATGACCTATTTTCTTCATACATAAAACATTTTAATCAAATTCACCAAACCAGTCTTTCAAATTAAAGTCTTAGTTCTTTATTTTATTTTCCACAGAAACAAAAGAGCGTGTTTTATATAGAAGTATTTTGCTCTCCAAAGGAAACCTTAAGACCATAAAATAAACAATAAAAGTATTATAAATGTTAATTCCCTTCCCCTCCTCCCCCACAATGTTATAGCTTCATGTTTCAGATTATTTTACTGAGGAAACCCTGTTCCATGGCTATTGCTCAAAATAGTAGTTCCAAAACACTTTTTTTCTAATTCAAATTCAATTTTAAAGAACATATACTTCTGAAGGCAATGCTACAAAAACAATGAACTAGAACACTGCCAAAATGTTCAATGTACCTCCTTCCTAACAGTGGTACTGACCTTGTCAGAAGTCACAAGAAATCATTATCTCCTTCTTGTTCACATTGTAAAAAATAGTACAGATAGGCTGGCTCTTTAAACCTGGCCTGGAATTCTATAGGATGCTTCTTGAAAGGTACGGTATAGGTATGTGAAATTTTAAGAAACGATATGATCTTGGCCAAACATTACTGATTTTTCAGGGAGCAATCTAGAGTATGTATATAAAGCCTACACACACACACACACACACACACACACACACACACACACACACACACACACACACACACACACACACACACACACACACACACACCACACACAACTATTTTCAACTGTCAAGATTTTGTTTTGCCTGGTTTTTCAAAATGGCTCACTTGTTTGGAGGCAGAGAAGAGGGATAAGGGAGAAACATACACATTTGGTGTTTGCTTCCTACAGTGGTAGATTCTGAATTAAAGGCATGTAAGTCAGTCAATATTCAAATCTAGCTTTGGATCTATTTTTTAAGTTGCAGGGAGAGAAGGAGAGGGAAGGACTGGAAGGAAAGGACAAGGAAGAGGAAGGGGAGAGGAAGGAAGAGAAGGAAAAGGACGAGGAGGAAGGGGTGGAGGAGCTCATTTAAAACAGCTCAAAGACAAAGACTAGAATCAGATCACCCAGAAGGACGTACAGCATGTAGACAATGTAGTTTTCCACTGAAGCACACATTTTCCACTACCTCCTACAAATTAAGTTTTTCTCATTGCATTTTACACCACAGAAAATATCATGTGGATAATAGTTAAACTTCAACTAGCTCAAAAAATTAACTTCTGAAAACCTCAAGAAAAAGCAGTGCTGGCACAGTGGAAAAGTGGGTACCTGTCAAAGAATTACAGAGCTGAAAACGACTTGGAGGGAAAAGGTGACAAAAATGAAATCAGAAGTGTTATGGAACTTAGAAAGATTGTTCAACATTTTACCCTCTGCTGATAGTAAGAAAAACTTCTAGGTATGTGCCTTCCTCCTCAATTCTGTAAAAACACCCCTGTTGGTACCATAACTGAGCAAGGGAGAAAGGGACCCAGTACCTGTGGTGCAAAGTTAAACTCTGACAAGCAAATGTTTGCAGCAAAGTAAGGATTTACTGCAGGGCTCTTGGCAAGGGATTGAGAACCACGTCTGGGATCCACTCCCACTTTGTCTTTGAGTTAGGGTTTTTTTTGTTTGTTTTGTTTTTTTACAGGGGAAGAACAAAGAGGCTGGGGTTAATTACCATCATGACATTTCTGTGACATTTCTTAATCACAGTTTCAAAAGTCAGGATGTCTCTGGTCTACAATTCTCTGGTCTGGTGGCCCATGGCTCAGGGGTCTGTTAGCTCATCTTGCCCTGGAGAAACTACCTGAGTTTGTACATTAATGATGATTTCCATAATAGCGATTTTAGGACATTAAACAATGTTAACAACAGTAATTTTAGTCAGCTGACTCTAGCTGATTAGTGTTCAGTTAGCACTGGTCAGAGGCGACAAGAAAGAGAATAAAGAACTTGGTTTTAGGGGAACTCAAGATCAGTACTGAGACTGAAGTTTTAAGCATAAAGATGTTTTAGACTTTAGCCAAGGAAACCATTAACCTGCAGCCTGCCAAGTAGGGTAGCTTTCTATCTGCTGTCAGATTTTAAAATTCAATAAAGACTATTTACATTTTTTAAAGCTCTGTAATTATTATTTACTGACCTACTGAAAGCCAGTTATTCATCTTCTTGATATTACTTATTTTTTCATTAGCAGACTACATTAGAAAGGTGAATAGGTAAATTTTAAAAAACAAACTTCTTTCCCCACTATTCTCCCACCTTAGGTTCCAGTAACTTCTAGGTAGTACGGGTAAAGAGGTGGAAAACTATCAATCTGTTTACCTAACAGTTAACTGACAAAGGGATTGTTTTTGGAACCGTAGCTGTGATCTGCAATTTCACAAATCTACTCATCCCTCAAGGTATCACAGATTCTGACATCAAAGCATCCTACTACCCAGCAGTTTATGAACAATGATTTTTAAATAAGAGTAAAAGGTGGAAAAAAACAGGTTCATATTGGATAGCACAAGGAACAATATTCAAAATTTCGTAGTACTCTATAATAAAAAAATATGAAGAGGAATATATGTATGTATACGTACGACTGAAACATTATGCTGTACACCAGAAATTGACACAACATTGTAAACTGACTATACTTCAATAAAAAAGAAAAAAAAGAGCAAAAGATGACACTAAAAAAGTCTCAGAAGTAAAGTAAGGTGAAAGCAGGCTTTTGAGTGGATAGGCTGATTTTAAAATAGCTGGTTTTAATAATTCAATACTACTCAACATTCATAAAAAATGCTTTCCAGCTGTGGCGCATATTCTAAGTGTTAAATAAGGGATCAGCACAATACCCAAGAGATATATGAGCATAATAATCTTTATTTTTATAGAATCAAAAGTTGAGCTAAAGGCTGTGTCAGCACATAGAAGCAATCAGTAGTGATTCAATTAAAGTGCTTCTGTCCCACTCCTGTACCAAACTCTTATGTGCCCACCTAGGAGAACACGTCCTCTAAAACAGAGTAAACGTTAAATGAGCGCTTTGCACCTCCCATTCGTTTAACAAGTGTTTGTTAAGCACCCACTTATGTGTCAAGTACTGTTCTAGGCACCTGGGAAATACTGATGAATGAAACAGACCAAGATCTCTACCCTCACGGAGCTTATATTTGAGGAAGGGAAGAGAGAAATAAATGTAATTGATAATGAAATCATATAGTATGCTACAAAATGAAGAGTGTTCTAAAAACAAAGTAGAATAGGTAAGGATTGGAAATGCTGGGGGTGATGAAATATAATTTTAGGTACAGAGGTCAGGATGGGCCTTCACTGAGAAAGGAAAACTTGAGTAGACCTGAAGGATATGAAAAATTAGCCATGTGGGTATTAGAGAATATTTCAGGAAGAGGAGCCAGTGCAAGGGCTGATAGAGGCACTGCTGCAGTATCTGAGGGACAAGGAGGCTGGTGTGGCCCAAGCAGCACAGGGGAGAGAGGGAGGGGCAGGGGACAGCAGGAGATGGGAACCACGAAGGGGACTGGGAGATGACACAGGGCCTTGTGAGCCACGGTAAGGGCTTGGCTTTTACTCTGAGTAAAACAGGAAGCCCACGCACAGTTTTGAGTAGCAGCGCAACATAATCTGACTGACGTTTTAAAAGGAACATTCTATGAGGATAGACCATGAGGGGGAAGATCAGTTAAGAACTATTTCAGTTACACAACTGAGACAGTAGAATAATTTACGATGACTATGACTAAATCGACTAAATATATAGAATAACTAGTCACAACAGAAGTTTATTTCCTGCTTACACAGGCACACCTCTGAGACATTGTGGGTTCCGTTCCAGACCACTGCAATAAAGTGAATATCGCAATAAAGTGAGTCACATATATTTTTTGGTTTCCCAGTGCATGTAAGTTATATTTATACTCCACTGTAGTCTATTAAGTGTGCAATAGCATTATGACTAAAAAAAAAAGTACACATACCTTAATTTTAAAATATTTTATTGCTAAAAAGTGCTAACTGTCTTCTGAGCCTTCAGTGAGTCATAACCTTTATGCTGGTGAAGGGTCTTGCCCTAGTGCTGATGGCTGCTGACTGATCAGGGTGGTGACTGGTGAAGGGTGGGGTGGCTGTGAAAATTTCTTAGAATGAAACAACAATGAAGGTTGCCTCATCAATGGACTGACTCCTTCTTTCGTGAACAATTTCTCTGTAGCATACAACACTATTTGATAGCATTTTACCCACAGTAGAACTTCTTTCAAAATTGGAGCCAATCCTCCAAACTCTGCTGCTGCTTTATCAACTAAGTTTATGTAATATTCTAAATCCTTGGTTGTCATTTCAACAATCTTTACAGCATCTTCAACAGGAGCTGATTTTATCTCAAGAAACCACTTTCTTTGCTCATTCGTAAGAGTAACTCCTCATCCATTAAAGTTCTATCATGAGATTGCAACAATTCAGTCACACCTTCAGGCTTCACTTCTAACTCTAGTTTTGCTGTTTCTACCACATCTGCAGTTACTTCCTCCACTGAAGTCTTGAGCCCCTCAAAGTCATCCATGACGGCTGGAATCAACTTCTTCCAAACTCCTGTTAATGTTATTTTGACTTCTTCCCATGAGTCACAAATTTTCTTCATGGCATCTAAAATAGTGAATCCTTTCCAGAAGGTTTTCAATTGACTTTGCTCAGATCCATCAGAAGAATCACTATCTATGCCAGTTTATAGCCTTATGAAATGTATTTCTTAAATAAGACTTGAAAGTCAAAACTCCTCCTTGATCTACGGGCTGCAGAATGGATGTTATGTTAGCAGGCATAAAAACAACATTAATATCATTGCACATCTCCATCGGAGTTCTTGGGTGACCAGGTGCACTGGCAATGAGCAGTAATATTCTGAAATGAATCTTCTTCTCCGAGTAGTAGGTCTCTCAACAGTTGGCTTAAAATATTCAGCAAACCATGTTGTAAGCAGCTGTGCTGTCATCCAGACTTTGCTTTTCCATTTACAGGGCACAGACAGACTAGATTTAGCATAGTTCTTAAGGGCCCTAGGACTTCGGGAGTGGTAAATGAGCACTGGCTTCAATTTAAAGTCATCAGCTACATTAGCCTCTAACAAGAGAGTCAGCCTGTCCTTTGGAGCTTTGAAGCCAGACACTGACTTTTCCTCTCTAGTCATCAAAGTCCTAGATGGCATCTAATCTTCCAATGTAAAGCTATGAATTCCAATTTCATTCACATTGAAAATATGCTGTTTGGTGAAGCCACCTTCATTAATGATCTGAGCTAGATCTTCTGGAGAACCTGTTGCAGCTTCTGCATCAGCACTTGCTGCTTCACCTTGCACTTTTAGGTTATGGAGATTGCTTCTTTCCTTAAATCTCTTGAACAAATCTTTGCTGGCTTTAGCTTTTCTTCTGCAACTTCCTCACCTCTTTCAGACTTCACAGAACTGAAGAGTTAGGGTCTTGCTCTGAATTAGGCTTTGGTTTAAGAGAAGGTTATGGCTGGTTTGATCTTTTATTCAGAACTGTCATTACCTGAGACGTGGAAGGTTTGGAGAGGAGGGTCAAAGGTCAGTTCTGTTTGGGATGAGGTATAGTTGAGATGTCCATTAGATATCTGAGGGAGGATGCAGAGTAGGCAACTGAGTATTTATACAGTTTGGAATTTGGGGAGAGTGGACTGGACTGGAAATATGAGTTGTATTAAAATCTGAAACTGGAAAGATCATCAAGGAGTAAACACAGGAAGAGAAGAAATGAGGATCAAGGACCAAGCCCTGGGGCACTCCAACATGAAGCAGCCAGGGAGGAGAAGAACCAGCAAAGGACCCTGCAAAGGCAAGAGAAAACCCAAAAGACTGTAACATCCTGGAAAGAAATGAGGAAAGTCATCACCTGTGTCCAGCGCTGCCAACACGATAAGCAAGAAAAGAACCGACCACTAGATTTTAGTGCGTCACTGGTGACCTTGTCTAAGCTCTCCTGTTGGAGTGAAGGAGACAAGCCGGGCTGGGCAGGGATGGGTTTCAGAGAAAATAAGAGGAGCAGGATCGGAGGCAGCAAGTACAGACAACAATTTCAAGTGTCTTCTACAAAGGGGAGCAAAGAAATTGGGCAGGGCAGATAGAAAAAGTAGGGTCAAGAGAATTTTTTAATATGGGAGGAATAACAGGATGCTTGTGGGCTGATGACAATATTTA
This sequence comes from Camelus dromedarius, assembly GCF_036321535.1. Taxonomy (NCBI): domain Eukaryota; kingdom Metazoa; phylum Chordata; class Mammalia; order Artiodactyla; family Camelidae; genus Camelus; species Camelus dromedarius. The sequence goes on from NC_087439.1 coordinate 48,632,284, forward strand.
ATAGAAAAAGAAAAACCACTGATGACGGAGGAGAGAGGGGAATTGCTAGGACTACGTCCTTGAGCAGATGAGGGGAAATGGACCTAGTGGAGTGGAGAGCTGGTCATTATCCATGATACAGGCAAGAAGGCAGAACCTGTGGACCCAAATGCTAACAAGGTTGAGTCGATGCAGTGGCGGACATCTGTGGGAGCCCTCTGCTGACTGGTTCAATTGGGAGCAAGGTAGGACGCAAGATTATGAACTGAGAATTGGGAGGTGTGAGGGGAAAGAGAGGGTGAAATGTCTCAGGGACGCACAGTATGACTAGTGGGGAGCACTAGTTCGAGGTTCATATATTTAATGTGAAGCCTGGTCAGAACTCGGTTTCTCTCCAGCCATATTCAGATCCTTGGGAGTATGCACAGAGTGGGGAGAGGTGGATTTAAACAGGATTGTGGTTTTACCAAGCAGGTATGACACGAGAGAAGATCACGCAGGGGAAGCTGACTGGTCCCCGACATCTACGAGACCCCTTTCTCATTCAATCTCACGATGATTGGTCCCCAAGGCCTGTGGATTCCAGTGCTTTACACATTCTCCTTTCCTGCTCTTCCTGGCAAGATCTAGAACCAGTTTCTTACTGTATTCTTTATCACCTGTCGCTAGGATTATCATAACCCTTCTTACACCACTCTTTTCGTCTCTAAAATGTCCATTTCCTCCCTGGTCTATTTTCCACACTGCAGCCAGAATGTGCTTTCTAAGCCTAACCCTAATCGTGTTTTTCTCCAGCTTAAAACACTTTCACTTCCTTTAGCTTTCAAGATAAAGTCCAAACTTCAAAGCTTAGAACACAGAAGTTTTTATCCGTGATGCCTGCTTAGCACTCTGCTCTCATCTGTCACTCTCCTACAGGACTCGGCCACAGGAACTGCACACATGTAGCAAGGTGACTGCCACAATTCTGCTGAAATGCTTGGTTTACTGCTCCATTCCCCACCGAGACAGTAGCTGTTTGAGGAGAGAGGTCCTGCTTTATTTGACTTGAATCCTGAGGACTTAGAATATTGGTTGAATGAACAAATACATGTCAAAGAAAGAATGGAGCCTCCCCAAGAGACACAAATATACATGCTTCTGCAAACCATATTATAAAAGCATTGTGTTGAAAAGTAAATTACACTAAGATACCTCATTCACATAAACATTTAACAGTCTTTATCACACACACCACTCATCACAGCCAGTTATAGGTAGATATAATCTACCAGAGTGAGGCAGGTAAGGAAAGAAATGACTACAGTCAATTTTCTATAACTAGGCCTAATGGGAAACCTTCAAAGACATGTGCTAGCAACAACATAGCAAATACACACCTCCCTGGTATTGTGGCTAGAATTAGAATACAATGTCAAATGTGTCACTTTCTCTACATTTTTCATTACACTAACAGCACTGTCTTGAGTCTGGCACATTTTGGTCCAACCTCAGTCTGTTTTACCCATGTAACCTAGAAAACACAACTGCAGTTGTTACAATAATGAGGAGCTGTGTTCAAAAATGCTATCAAGCTCCCTGCATTACCAAAAATGAGTCACAAAGAGAAGAGGTTTGGCTTTCTGAGTTTAAGAGTTCTAACTACATTCCCATTGTTTGGCTGCCAGAAAAAAAAAGTGTGTCCAGTTTAAGGCTGCATGTTTAAGGATGGTCAAATACCAAACTGGTTTGAGTTATATCATATTAGTATGAATTAACTAAAAATATGGAACTTCTTTGATATCTCTAAATACATAACGTGTATCTCATATACTTATGTAATTTATGCTCATGTCTGTCTCTATGTATACATATACCTATGAGTCACTTAGTAGCCATCTAGGTTATCAGATCAATTGTGGCGTCAAGTGCCTGGGTTCAAGTCACCCTTACTTTAGTGATGCTGGCAATTCCGATCTGCCAAAGAGAAGCCGTAAAGTGCTTCCTTTAAGTGAAAAGGTGAAAGATCACAACTTGATAAAGGAAAAAATTGTAAGCCAAGGTTGCTAAGGTCAATGGTAAGAATGAACCTTCTATCTGTGAAATTATGAAGGAGAAAGAAATTCATGCTAGTTTTGCTGTCTCACCTCAAACTATGAACTGCATCCAGTGTGCAGTAAGTCTTAGCTAGGATGAAAAAGGTTTTACATTTGTACAGTAAGATACTTTGAGAGAGAGACTACATTTATATAACTTTTATTAAGTATATTGTTTTAACTGTTCTATTTTTAAATTATTGTGTTTATCTTTTACTGTGCCTAATTTATACTTGATCTTAGCCAAAAGGCCAAGAAGCGATTCTGTGCCTAATTTATAAATTAATCTTTTCAAAGATGTTTATGTATAGGAAAAAAAATAGTGTATATATATAGGGGTTCAGTACTATCCGCGGTTTCAGGCATCCAAGGGGGGTCGTGGAATGTATCCCCTCTGGATAAGGGGTGACTGACTAGTGTGTGTGTGTGTATGTGTATGTGATATTTCTCAATAATGATAACTGTGTTACTCTGGAACTTTTCACAGAACTACTGCCATTACCTCACTTTCAGCCAAAAGTTTAAAAAGTTGTGTCTGGTCAGAGCATGGAGCAAAATGGAATATTTTATTAAATAGCATTTTTTAAGTTCTCACTACACGTCAAATTATTTCATCATCTTTGATCATGGCACAGCAGCAATGAAATGCGCCACATACTCACCAAGCACCACGTTCATTCCATGCATACCTACATGCACACTGTACATCTACATATATTTAAACTGCAACAGGACATTTAAAAGATAATCTCCCAAAATCCCTGCTTGGTCCTCTTTGTGACCAATTATATACTTTCAGAGTTATTCAATGTTTTTTTTAAGCCAGATGTCACAATAACAAAATCTATTTCAACATTTTCTTAAACAATGAAGCAGTTCTTTTTAATGGTGTATGATCTAAGAAACTTATTATGAATCGACATTACCTAATATAGTCCTTATTCAATTTCTCCAACTGTATCCAAAATGTGTAGCTTTATATATATATGTATGTGTGTATGTATATGTACACACACACACACACACACACACAGCCAGGACTCTACCAAGGTGCATGCATTACATTTGGTTGGCATGTCTCTTTAGTCTCCTTTACTTTAGAATGGTCCCACAACTGTTATTTCTTTTATGAAAATGACATTATTTACAAGCCCAGGACAGTTGTCTTATAGAATGTATACATTCTGGATTGGTCTGACTTATACTTCATAAACAGATTTAAGTTAAACATTTTTGGCAGAAATACTATATAGGTGATGCTGTGTACGTCTGAGTGGCTTCAGAAGACACATGTCAGTTTGTCCCACTGCAGGGAATGCTAAATCTGACCACCTGGCTAAGATGGGACTGCTAGACCTCTCCACCTATAAAGATGTATTTTTCTCTTTGCTGTTTCATAAATAATCGAGACCATGTGATTATTCTGTTCATCTACAACCTTTTACTCAATGGTTTTAATGTCCAGTGATGATTCTTGCCTGACTCAATTATTAGTGCAAATCATTATCATTCTTTCTATGTTTTTAGCCACCATTCTGCTGTAAAGAGCAACTTTACATTTTCCCCCTTTTCTTTTCCTCTTTGTATTAGGGTAGGGTTTTTAAAAAGTATAATTATAGACCTATAAATTCTCTTTCCATTCAGTGTGTTATAATTCATTACTATCATTATTCTTTCTGATGTCAAATTGTCCCAAGTTTTGCTTGTGGGAAGTCTTCAAGTGGGCTCCTGTATTTTTTTGACACGTGCTTATCCATTTTTGAGCCCTTCTTGCTCTTGACATAAGATATTCCAGGATCTCTCTGCCCCATATTCTAGAATCAGGAATTTCTCTAAGGAGCACTGTCTCCTTTCAGTAGGAAACAGTATTCAGAAATTGGAATCAAAACTTCATTTTTAGTGAGGCATCACTGCTTCTTCACCCTTTCTATGAACTGAGATGGAAAATACATTTTAAAAAATCTATACAGTCATATTGATAGCTCCAGTTCAAATTCAGTACCACAGTGTACTTCTCAATTTCCCCCCATTCTGTATTTATATCTCCTAAAAATCTTGGTTCCCCAAAATCCAATATAATTATTTATTTGCTCTATCCAATATTACAACAAAATTATTGCAGAATTCCTATACAAGTACCACTAACAACAACAAATCTACTATCTATAGTTTAAAATCTTTTTGTAGGTTATGGATCTTCAAAAATTTCCCTCTAAGTATGTATAGACAAAATAATATATTTAAAAGTTACTTAAATTAATTTTGGATGATTATGTTATGAATTTGTTAGGTTCATTTGTTCCTATTTGTATTCAATTTTAGGGTCTTTTTTATCAGTTTTATTTAATTTGGTTGTCTGAATATGTGAAACTGCATAGTTCAAAAGTCAAAACTATGTAAGAACGTATCCTCGGAGAAGTCTCACTTCCATCCTTATCCCCTCCCCACTGCCCCTCACCCACTACTTATGGATAACTCTTTCACTGATACCTGGGTTAATTCTTCCTGTCTTTCTCTTTATTACTAAACAGGGACCAAATTACTAGACATATATTTTGTATCTGGAAATCATTCCATAGCAGCTCGTAGAAATCTTTGTTATTCTATTTAGTATTAGAGTTTATTCAATCAATTGCCCATGAACATTTAGGTTTTTTCCAATATTCTGCTATTACAAATAATCTGACGATAAAAAACTCTGAACGTATGTTATCCCACATTTGTATAGGCAGTTCATCAGGGTGAAGCGCTAGAATTTGCACTGGTAGGTCAAAGGGTAAATGTAGGTATAGTTTTGTTAGATATTACAAAATTCTCATGAACTTGTAGAATTTCACATTCCCATCAGCAATATATGAGTGCCTGTTTCTTCACAGGCTTATCAACTAAGGAGTATATTCTAAGCTTTAGAACTTTTGCCAATCTGAAAAGTGAAAATGGTCTGTGTATTTTAATTTGCATTTCTCTTATTATTAATAAAGTTGAACATCTTTTCATATACTGTCATATGTCACATCTTTTTTGGTGAACTGTCCATGACTTCTGCTCATTTTAAAATCATAATTTAAATCTTTTTTAATGGAAAAATTATTTCAGTAATGCTACAAGAATGCCTTCAAACTTTGTTTTAAAAAGTAAAAAACATAAAAATGGAAGAATGTATGAATTCACTGAAAAGAATATTAACATCACTTAAAACTATACTGTTATATTCTATACTGTGTTCCAAACTGTCCATTATAAAGTGGTAGTTATTTCAAGTGAGAAGAATGTTAAGAAAAATGCTTTTAAGTTACCATTTCACGATGCTAACTAGCTTTAACACAAATAGCCAAGCCACTGAGGAATGTTAAAGTTTGGGAAACAAGTGACTGAGAGACATTTCATTGTAAAATTTCATCACACCCACCTCATTAGTACAGGTAATTCTCCGAGGATGAGGGGCTTCCTGCTGCAGTTGATATACTGGGAAGGTAGAAAGTAAAAGATGTTAGTCTCCCTTAAGTAGCACGTCTGAATATATTAGGAATTAAAACCTGGCTGCTTTTTACGTTCACAAGAAAACGGTAGGACAGTCCTATTGGTTATTAAATTTGTTACGAACAAAGCAAAGAAAGTGAGAGCCCAGGAGCAAACACAAATTAAAAAATCATAATCCACAGAAGTGTCTTTTTGCCTTATAACAAATCAGTTCTGATATCTGGCTCTGTTCTTCATAATCTGGCCATTTATTTTCCCCAATTATTGTGGATATATTACATAAAGCATGTCTCTACTATAAATGAATAATAGTTGTATATTTTTAAAGCACATTATTAAGTGTCAAACTTGAAACTAAAATTAGGATTTATAGGCTAGAAGTTAACAGATACGCTGTTTTTCTCCCCTATTTATATTGTGAACATCTATCTTCAAAGACAATCTCCCCTAGAAAAATTTCTGACCCAAAGTTACCACTACCTATTCAATTAGGGTATATGTAGCAAAAGAGATTATTCAGGTACTCAAATAACTTGCCAGAGGATAACTTTTAGGGTATCTGAAAATGCATTGGTGAAAATTCTATAGATGCCATGTCCTTCTAAGACTATGCAAAACATGATTTGCAAAAAGGTCCATTCTTCAGATCCATTTCTCCACATTGGCAACTATATCTCCACAAGATGTGAAAATTCAGTTCACATTTCGCTTTCGACCACTAATTCTCAAAAGATCAGTTGTTTTCCTTTGTCAAGAAAATGCTTTGGAAAGTACTGTCATCTATGGAAACTTCATTATGAGAAATGAATGGTGGCCAAGAAGGACATTAAAAGTTACTAGAGAAAGTAAAATGTTGACAGTGATTCAAAGCATAAACACAAGTGTCTGATTATCGTCAGTAATGCATGTTCCTATTCAGTAAGCAAATAGTAAGATAAGCCGGGATGGAAAAAGGAGTGATAGTATCATCACGTTAGAATCTCACCCTCCCTTTGTTTTAATCAGTTTCAAAAGGTATAGTTCATTTCATGGAGAGAAGTAATTTTTAGACAAATGCCTCCTCCCTGGTTATCAATGGCTAAGCTGTCTTTTAAGACTCATTTTTAATAAAAATATATAAAGGGAGGGCCTTCAGATATTGTATAAGTGAATATAAGATATGAATTTAGGTAACATCTACCAAAAAGATCATTAAAAACTCATACACCATAATAAAGATGAATTAATTCAGGTCCTTCTCAATTTAGAATTTTTTGGTAATCTAAATTGGAAAATTTAAACTGCACAATCATTAAATGAGTCACCAAAAATTAACAGCTAAATTCAACTTAAGAAGATAAAAGATTCAAGTGCTCAAGATTTTTCAATCACCTTAGCAGTGTCAATGCTTATGTACTTATTAATGAAATTCTCACTATCTACAGATAATACACTGTTAATCAAGTTCAGAGATCACAAGTTGGTATCCTGAGGTCAAAACTGGCTCACATGTATTTGATTTGCTACTTTCCAAACTTTAATTTGTTTTTAACATTTAAAGATTAAGAGATTTAACAACAACAACATAAGCAAAAGAGAATTCTGGCTTCTCTTGAAAACTCAGAAGATGTGACAACATGGGGCCCAGAGTTTTCGATGCCACAGTAAAGGGGGTCGAATTAGGGGCAACTCCCTACAGACAGGGCGTCCACGCTCTGCTTTCCCACAGTCCCCACCAGACTCACTCACCTCATTTATTACATGTTACACCCCTGGTTTAATTTAAGCAATACATACCAAAAGGCAAAATTAAAAAAAAAAATGCATTTGTTTCAGAGGTCCTCAACTTAGACTTCTTACTATTATATTATTGGTTTGAATTTGTAAGGTTTTAGAATTGTTTTCACAAGCTCAACTAAATCAAAATTGGAAAGCACAAGAGAGGCATGGGTAAAATAAGTTTCTTATAGAATCACAGTGAAAAGCTCTTCAGAACCCATCAAGCAAAGACAAGAAAAAAAAAAAAAAACCCACATAACACGTTGTAACTTCTGACATTAAAATGTAACTGAACCCTTCTGTGTTACAGATGTAATAATGAATAGAAGTGAACAATCAGAACATGTTGAATAGTTTCCATTCTGTTTGTATCTCCTTATGTGGACTGACATACCTGATTTTTTCAAAATCTCAAACCATTTAGACTTTATCACCATTTTGAGAATTTTTTAACTACAAAAACTGAAGTCATAATACAGAGATGATGAATGCATCATGGTTTATCTGTCCCAAAGATGGTAAAACAGAATTTGTTAATTATCAACTTTGAACAAGACATCTACAGGAATTCAAATGTCATGGCTCAATTATTAAGGGTACTGGGTGCAGCCTACTATTACAGTAACTTAAAATTTCAGCCACTATTGATGAAATAAGAGTGTCACAGACTTGCCAGGTTAAAAAATTTTTCCTGTTAAAATGCACAGACTCCAGACTCCTGAACAGATGAACTTCTTACAGTACTATTACATTATATTAATAAATAGCTTACTGGAGATTATTTACAGCTAGCTGAATATAAAACTGTAAAACTGCCTGACTGGCAAAGGGAAAACAAATAAAAATAAAACAAAAGAACTCAATGTACATCCCAATTTTTTCTAGGATCATAATTTTGGGAAACACATTTAACAGCCTAAATGATCATCATCATAATTACTTCAATATGAGAATGTCATTTTTACATGTTTTCTTATTAGTTAAAATGTGCTCGTATATAAATTCTTAGAAGACAACATCATGATTGCATAAAGAAGTTTCACATAACCAATTTTTAAAATGGGCCTTTCCACTTGGCTTTAACAGTTTAATCATAACATTTCCTTGAAATGGAAATTGTTGCACTTGATGGTCAGAAGATAAAGTCTATTCTAATAATTTCCTCTCTGTTTCTACTATGAAAATGATGGGGGGAGGAGGTGTTCTTCAGGCACTGAAGTCACTAAAAGAAACTATAAAACAGTATTATCACCAAAAAAAGAGAAATAAGCCATTTTTAAGACAAATGGTAGCTACTCTAAGACATACGAAGATACAGAAAATACAAATTGCATATACCACATTTAGTAATCAATATTCTTCAGGAGGAAAAATCACCAGCACGATTCAATAACAGTCTGAGGTTTTATAAATGCTCTTATATTAAAATGCACAAGGCACAAGTCAGAGCTAAGGGAATAAAGATAAATTGAAAACCAGAAAATGCAGAGAAGAATTTTAAATAGGCTTCCCACCAATGAGATTATGAGACAAAATCTTTGGGAGGTAAAGAACATTAGTCATTTTTATATATTCCTTCAACTATATTCCCCAGAAACAAAAAGGAAGCAGCAGGGGTGGGGGAAAATGCATCTATGAGACAATATTTTTAAAGACTATTCATATTTTGCTTACTATAATTGGCCCGAAGTGGCAACCTATTAAAATAAAACTATCTATTGTTCTGGGAACATAAAACCAATGAGAATTTGAATTGCTGCTCCTTCAGTCAGCAAATTTCAGCAACTTACAAATACCAAAATGTAGAGTACCAACATTTACAAAAATGCTAATAATCCATATTTAAAGGACAGGTGTCTTAGGCTGCTTATTCAACTCTATAGACAACAAATAAAAGCTTAACAGTAACTGGTTTCTGAAATAGTGTACGCATGGATTTTTTTTTAAACAACTCTGATTATATTAAATCTACTTCCATTTTTTAAAACCTGAAATAGTTTTACTTGATGCAGTAATATTCTCTGGGAAATAAGGAAGGGAAAATTAAAAACCTAGACTCTTGAAAAAATTTGTATTTTAATGCAAATTTTCAAGAACCATATAGAATTTGAATGTCTCTCTTTTGTATTTGGGAAGGCAATTCCTAAGGAAGAACACCACTTTTCTTTTGCCTCTTTTTTACTCATTCTTTCTATCAAGATAGCTTCCTGACTTACCATCATTTATTTATTTATTTTTATATAAAGAGTCAGGATCTAAGAATAAGTAGATTCCTTGAATTCTTAGCTCACTTCTCCTTGCATTAGTTTTATCAGCCACTGTCAACAAGTGGTCTCAAGCTCCAAGATATGGAATTCCATGCAAGCTCAGAGGAAAGAGACACATTCCAGACATGCAAACCTCGTACAGACGGTGGAAACACTCCTGTTTCTCCACACTTACTTTTTCAATGCTATTTACAAATCCTGTTGTGAATTAATTTTTCAATCATGGACACAAAAATGGAATGCATCTTCATATCTAGTGATCCTAATATTGTTATATTACTTATAAAGCACTATAACCCACCCAATTTAAATTATTTGTATACTTACAGTAAGATTTCCAAACAGGAGGTCTATATTCATCTGTATCTGAAAGAATAAACATCAAATTAACATTAATGAATATTTATATTTTAAATGAGATATTTTAATCATTAATTCAATTATAATACACATTTGTTGAGGTCTGTTTGTCCTAGGCATTGCACTAGGCACTAAAAGGCATTCAAAGGTTTTTTTAGTCTTGGCCTTTCCTTCCTTGGAGTACAATTTTACAAAGATTTTTGAAGAAAGTTATTGTATTTATTCAACTGCTTCTCACATGAAAACATCGAGCTTAATTTTTATTGCTGGCACTCATTTACAGTCACTGATATAATAGTCAATAATGTCTTTGGGCTGAATTCTATGTTTATTTCACTGAAATATCTCTGAAATCATTGTAATTTTTCTATATTTCTCTTCATCACAGTTGGGGGATTCCAGCCTAATTGCTTTTTCTCCATCTGGAGCAAAGAACAGCAAGGTACAGATCTTAGACCTCATACATCCTGGACAATTAAAATCAGGAAATGAGAAACACTTCAGTGGAAGAGAGCATATCTAGGGAGTTACAAAGAACATGAGGTGAACATGTGTTCTCCAAGTTCATTTCCCCTCATTCTGACTGAATGCAGATGTAGGAGATAGTGTGAATAGGCAGTGGAAAGAGACAGAAATACAAACACATGAGGGAGATGGGAGAATTAGAGAAAGGAGAGGGGATAATGTGGTCTGCTTTCTCCTCTGTAAAGCATAGCTAAGGATCAATCTCGCCAGCACAGAGCCCTGCCCTACAAGGCCATGTAGCCAAACCAGCAGACACAGCATTTTGGTGTGGGGACGTGTGGCCAGACACATCACCTGGCTCTGCTGGTATCCGACATAAATCCATTGAGGAATTTGATCCTAAAAGTCATGTTCTCCAAGGAAGCTAGAAAATTCCGGGTAAGTTTATTGAGAAGACTGATTCTTGTATACGGAGTGCAAATTAAAATGGTTGTAGGTTCAAAACATTCAGCCCCCAACTCCCAACCTTTAAAATGCAATCTCAGACTTCATTTCTGACGTGTTACCATAAATTACACAAACATCTTGAGTCAGAGGACTACAGCAGGACTACTAACGATGGGCACAAGAACATAAAAGGGAAATTCTAAGTCATGTAGAAATTGCTCGGCACCCAGTAGAAGTTTCCATATATGTTTTCTCAAAGAACAAATAATTACATGAATAAATGAATGAAGTAATGCAGCAAATACAGGTGACTCATTCTTTGCATCAGTTTATTCTACAACGTCACCACAAAACTGAATGAACCAATAGTGAACCACTGCTCCTAAGGGAAACACAAATTGGGTTCCTGTGAGCCTCTGATCACAATATTTTCACCAACCAATCAATACACAACCTTGTTTTCTGTGTATTTCTGTTTAAAGACACCTTATTTAGTAAATACTGTTGATTCATAAACACTGAACACACAGCCAACAGCACTACAACTCATGCCTCAAAGAAGCTTATCTAACATGTGTATTTTCCCCATAAGATACATCACTGCCTTCTTGAACTTAGGAATGCTAGACAGCGTGTTGACACTATGCTTAGGGGTCATTTTAAAAAGCAAAATCACCAATAAAAAGCCACAAAAATGCAAAAAATGCGGCACTAAATAGACTATGAAAAAAAAACTTGTTTACAGTAAGTATGAGAGCTGAAACAAAGAAGGTAGGGTTGCCTTTGCTCAACCTCAGCTGGGACTGTCCATGTCATGCAACCCAGGTATTTTGCTACTCTACAAATGTTGGCAAATGACCGTGAAAGTGTCACAAGTATTTATTTTACTGTTACAAATAAACGCTAGCAAGCAAGCAAATTTGCAATACAGAGTCAAGAATAATGAGGACTGTTGGTATATGAATGAGCAATGCTTTAGGAAAACTGCCAACTCAGGGGAACTCACCTAGCAGTGATAGAACATTAGGATGAAATATGACCCCAACACAGTGATATATACATATAGATATTTACTTTGCTAGAGTGTGTGTGTGTGTGTGTGTGTGTGTTTGGAGGGTTAATTATACTGAGGTTGTCTTAATAATGATAATTAACTTTATTACATATTTTTAATAGTACAAAAAATTTGCCTCTGAGCAGTCAAGTCATTTTACGATTTCATTGATGCCATTTGGATACTGTTATACTGCCATTCTATCCTGAGACAGTTCAGGGTTTTAACAGGGGAGTATACGCTCACTCTCTTGGCACTCAGCCATATTCATGAGTGTCTTGGCCTCCTTGCCAGGATCTGACCAGCATAAGCTGCAGTGAGCAGGCACCTCCTGAACCTCCATGTGGAAGACAGCACATGGCCAGGAAGAGAGAGGGCACTCAACAAGGCTGGGACTCAGATGTGGTAAAGAATTTACCCTTGTCCTCTAGAAGAGCTCTGAATTTTGCCCTCAGCTCCTAGGAGGTAATTTTATTTGCCTGGGAGCCCTGGGCTAGCCAGAGAGTAACACTGTGACTTAGGATGGAGCTCTGGGTCACAGAATGTCAGTCAACCTGGAGACTGAGATCAACCACTGTGGGCAGTCAATCATAAGGCCCACATAAAAGCCAGACTCCCAAGACTAGGAGAGCTTCCTTGGTTGGAAACACTCTGAGCATATCATCACACATCAGTGCTGGCAGAGTATGCATTCTGACTCTACAGAGAGAGGACAAGGGAAGCTCTGCATTTTGTACTCCTGGACCCTGCCTTCTGTTCTTCTTCCTCTGGCTGATTTTAATCTGTACCCTTTCCCTGTAATAAATCATGACTCTCAAGATTTATTGAGTGTTTAGCAAGTTCTGTGAGTCCCTCTAGAGAATTATCAAACCTGAGTGGTTTGAAGGAACCCCCTCCAACTGGCAACTAGTGTTAGAGGTGAGAGGAGTCTTTGGGATTGTGCCTTCCAGCAGTTGGCATGAACTCCTGGCAAACCTTGTGCAAAGCCTGTACCTATGAGCAGTGAGGGCCTCCTGGAGATTGCTTTCACTTTGGAGATGGTGAGAGAGAAAAGGTTAATAACCAAAGTTCTGTCTCTGGGGGATTACTTATCTAGTCCTAGACAGGGCTTCCTTAGGGGAACATCAACCTTTACTTGCTGTTGTGACTTTAGGAAATTTACTACCTCTCTAAATACTAATTTATCTATAAAATGGAGGAACAATATCATCTAAAATGGGAAGAGTAACAACAGGGGTTTGCTGTGAAGATTAAATTAGGTATCATACATAAAGCACCTTGCACTTAGGAGACCTTTAGTAATTGGTCTCCTGGCTTCACCAAAACTGAATTTAAAAACACAATGATACTACCATAGCTGCCTCAGGCCATTGTCAATGACTTCACCTACATTTCTTTTCTTGTTATTCTGTTTTTCCCTGTACACCCACTCTACAGAAGACATTATTCAAGATGCTACAGATCACAATTCTGTGGCCAAATGAGTATTTTGCAAATAACCAAGAAATACTGGGATTTAAGTTTGAGTTTCCTTTATATTAAAACAATTCTAATTATTAGTGATATTTAAGAACACAGTTTGGGTTCTAAAAGTCTTTTCCTAGCAGTCTATTTTTTTAGTGGAAGTATAAAGTGGTGTAACCTCTCTAGGGAACAACTGGCAATACATATCATAAACCTTTAATACGTATTTGTTAAGGCAAAGATTAAATGACATGCTCTTTGAAAGGAAATATTTAAAAATTATGACAGTCTTTCTTATGTTTAGGGGCTGAGACCTGAGGTCACCTTGGTGTGGACCTTTCTGTTGAGCAAGTCAGGCAAAGGGTAGACAGCACCATCCTCAGGACTCAGGGGAAAGGGATCCACTGGGAGGGGAAGTTGCACAGCTTAGAAAAACATACCTTAAACTCCTGATATGCAAAATTAATTGCTAGAGTTATGAAGACCAATTTTTCAATACCCTAAATCCTTCAGGAAGGGAAGAAACACTACCCCAATCTTTGATTCTTCAGATTCAAAGTTAAGAAGTTCTGTCATAGAAGAAACTTACAGCCCAAACCAAGTTCCATAGACAAGAAATGGTAGACACACTCCTGAAAGAAAATGACTGTGAAGATGGATTAACTGAAACAGGTGATCTAGGGTCTCACAAGGGGCTTATGGGTTTACTGGGGAGGACAGATTCTCACCCAGCAAGAGGCAAAGGCCAGAAGTATCTCTGACTTCAGCCTCCCTGGCACAGGGAGTCACTGAGTGCAAGAGTATGAACCAAGAAACTGCAATCGTGACCTCTAACTGGGGTCACTGCTTCAACCTGGGCCAGGTCTGATCAAAATGGGCATCCCAGTAGCAGGCAGACAAGCAACTGCCCACAAAGGGCTGGGCTTCAACACCGGCAGAAAGTGCTAAGGAGGACGATAAATAGTGTACTATTTTACCACAGTTCTCTTTCTGGAATTTGGAAGAGGATGGGACCATTGTGGGACTGAGTAAGCCTCCTGAGGTTCAGATTTGGAGGAGGAGACTGCCTAAAGAGGAGATACCAGGTTTCCAGCTAATTGGGGCACTGATTCAGAGAAAAATATATGGAAGCATATTTGGCTCCTGCATTTATATCACAGGTCCTCTCAGTCCCTTCTGCATACCTTTTGATCCAGCAGTTCTACTTCTAGGAATTTATTGTAAAATAATTAAGGATGTTAAGAAAACACTAATACAGAAGAATATCACTGAAATACTACTTGTAAAACTGAAAAACTGGATTCAACCTAAAGCCTCACAAGTGGAAAACTGATAGAATCAGTGACGATAGCTTCCAGTTTGAAGACCCTTCAACTACATCAAAAGGACCTCACCTTTTAATCTGTTAGAAAATCTGAGACATATCTTAAATATTTCTAATCTTTTAAACCTGTGGCTCTCAAACTTTTTGGTTTCAAAACACGGATGCTAATGAGATTTTAATATCTGTCAATATTAACATATTAGAAATTAAAACAGAAATTTTAATAGTATATTTGTTAATTTATTAAAAATAATAAACCCATCATAACATAACATTTATGTGAAAAAAATAACTTCATTTTTCAAAACAAAAAAAATCTCCTTTCTATTTTATACAACTCTTTAATGTCTGGTCCAAGTGAAGACAGCTGGATTCTCCCATCTGCTTCTGTATCCAACCTGTTGTGATATGACATGCCATGTACATTCTGGAAGATCCAACCAGCCACTTGTGGTAGAATGAGAGTGAAAAAGGTAAATAATGTATAATAATAATAATACTGGTAATTTATTTTTATTATTATTACTATTACTACTACTACTACTACTACTACTACTATTATTATTATTATTATTATTATTATTATTATTATTATTATTATTATTATTATTAAGTAGTTTTGACTTTAAGGAAACTCTGAAAAAACTTGGAGACTTCCAGGAGTCCGCAGAACATACCCTGAGAACAAGTGCTTTAAACCATGATTTCTTTGGCATACCTAGGATATGGGGTAAGGTGGGATAATATACATTTCAATTAACAGAAGAAATACAAAAGTTAACTAAGATGGGAAAAGATAGGAAATCATGAATTCTTTCAGCAGTTCTAAGTCCTTCAGCTTGTTCAAAGAAGTTATCAAGGGCCTTCCACCAGAGGTCTCAAGGGCTCCCACCACTTTTTTTGATTCTGTCAGAAAACCCACCCAGACCAAGCATATAAATGTGACAGGCTTCCATCACTAGAGCGTGATTGAGAATGACAGCCAGACAACCTATGACCCAGTGACAGCTTGTTTTAAAACCTTAAAAAACTCAGGGACAGCTGCTTAAAATAGTCTTAGCACAGTATGGATGAGCACTTAAATTAAGTACAGACCCATGAAATCCATTAAAAGATTCTCTCCGTTGCCTTTAATATCAGTAATAGTTTTCATTCACTACACAAAAGATAATTTTATATAAATGTCAAAGTTATGCTGGCATACAGAAATGTTAAAATAATCAGAAAGTTTCATTCATTCAATAAATATGGATTAAACACCTGCTATGGGTAAGAATGTCAGTTACAAGGTGGGTCCAGATGTATTTTATGTCTTCAAGAGCAGTAAGAAAAATAAGATGGATATGATTACTACCAGCAAGGTAATATAGTAAGAGTAATACGTAAGAGTATAAGAAGAGTAATACATAATACTCTTACACATAGGAGTTTCACAAACCACCACCTTGTCAAAATGCCTGACAGAACAGGTCCCCAGTAAGTATGTGCCGAACTGATGAAAAGATGGAAGGGAGGAAGAGATCACTTTTGGCCAGAGTGTCAGGAAAGACAAACCCGATGGTTTTTAAAGTAGAGAGGCTAAAGGAAGGAGACTGGAAATAAAAGAGAGAACAACATTCTAAACAGAGGAAACATAGTAGACAAGGGCTCAGAAACAAGAAAGTGCAAAAAGTGTTTGAGGAACTGCAAATAACTCAGTGTTTGAAACGAAAGACATGAGGGAAGCTCGAGACTCAGGCACCAGGCACTGGAGGGAACCCAGGCTGTGCTGTCCAGGAGGCATCCATAATAATGCACCATGTGTTTTTCTCTGCTTTGCATATTAAATCCTCAGATGTCTGAGAGGAATGCCATGGTCAGGCCCAGGTCATGTCTCACGAGTCAGAGAAAACAAGCCAAGCAGCAGGAAGGCCAAAGGTAGAAGAAACAGCAAGTCAAACTGATGGAGCAAAGACTAGGAGGAGGAGAAAGTAATGGACTCAAACATCACAGGTGGTAGACAAGGCCTGGGAAGGTGGGGGGGGGGAGCCCCACATCTAATCAAGTGCGAAAGGAAGAAAGCAGGTTTTGTTTGAAACAGTGTCCTCCATGACTCTAAGCAAAAATCTAAACAAATCAATTCAGGAAAACAAAAGAAAAAAATGAGATCATTAAACTGTATGGAAAGTAAAGGCCAAGCTGATTAGTACATACTGTGTGATCTCACTTTTTAAATGAAAGGAAAGCTGGGAATGTCTATGTAAACATATGGGGGCAGAGGGACAAGGAGAGAGAGTATGAAAGATCTAGAATGACATATGCTAATTTAAGGAACAGCAGTGATCTCTAGGTTGACCCTTCTCACCCAGGCTCCCCATCTAAACCACAAAGCATGTAAAATGTTGTGAGTGACACTTTCTCAGTTCTCCCAGTGTCCTTCTAGAAGCAGGAGAGAAGTTAACTTATTACATACAACGGATGCCCTGGGCCACTGGGCCATTATTCCTCTCCCAGAACCAGAAGGAGAAAGCCTTCCTTTGACAGTCATTTTTACTTTTCTTATATATCTATGTATTTTTAAAAACTATATAATGCATATATGACATTTGTGCTAAGGAGGAAAAAAACTATTAAAAACAGAAAGTGTAACTATTTGTAAGAAGGGGAAACATGGAAACTGATTCACAAAGAGAAAAGCCTAATTTAATAAATTCCACAGGAAATTATACTTACTCTGAGTAAGTTCTTGAAATGAATACACTACTAGAGAAATCATATTCCCAGTCTGAGAGGCTTAGAAACCAACTACAAGTTTTGTGACAAACTTCTAAATACCACCACCATCTTCTAAAGTCTTTGAACCCTCCTCAGAATCTCGGTGGAGGTCTTCATTTACCTCTTCTCCCTATTCTAATTGAAGTTGCTGAATGGCAAGCAGTCTTTATGGAAAAGAGAACAGTTTCTTAGTGATTTTTTTCACTTTTGATTAATGGCTAAAATTGTGAGTCAAGAAAATCTTATTTTTACATATTTTATCATCTTTATGAAAATGACTCCAATATTTTCTTGCTTTTTTTAAACTCAAAGATACAGATTTTAAGAAAGATTTATTTTAAACTTATTTTGCCTATTTCTTTTGTGCTTTTTTCTCTAAATAGTTATGTTTTCAGGACATCCATTTTTTCTTTAAATATTAAAAATTTCAAGATACTTACCTGTACCTTTAGGCAATGATTTTAAAAACCATAGTAAAATATATCTAGGATAATATATTTCATATGACAGATTATAATTTACAATACTAGGGCTGCTGTTTGGGAGGTATTCGATGCATTCATTTATTGACTGACAAGATTAAATCTACTTATAAATACCCTAATGTTCTGAATTTTTAGATTAACTTAAAACATTGTGTGACTGAGTAAATGTTTATGCTCACTCCAATTTGATCCTATTTAGATCAAGTGTATCTATAGATGTCACTGAAAATGACTGCCCTTTGAAAACAAAAAAAAAATTATTTCATTATTTTTATTACATAGTTTTCTTTTTATTACACAGTTTTGTGCATCATTATATAGTTAAGTCTTATGAATTCTTTGGCTTGGAATAATACTCCACCGGTGAAGCTTAAGCCTGCTCAACTTTTTACTTTAAGAAATAAATAGTTCATTCTAGAATAGACTAGAATGTTAAATTTAAGCTGCTTATTGTTTTAGACTCAAAACAAAAAGGCTTTTATAATTTTTTAACAATACGATGGATTTTCTCAAAAAGGATCATGTTGCATTTTAAATGAGGTTTAGGCTCAACAAGGTCCTACTGTATAGCACAGGGAACTATATTCAATGGCTTTTAGTAACCTGTAATGAAAAAGAATATAAAATGGGGGGAGGATATAGCTCAAGTGGTAGAGTGCATGCTTAGCATACACAAGGTCCTGGGTTCAACCCCCAAGAACCTCTTCCAAAAATAAATAAATAAACAAGCCTAATTACCTCCCCTCCAAAAAGTAAAAAAATAAAAAGAGAAAAAAAAGAATATAAAACTGAATCACTATGCTGTACATCAGAAACTAATACAACATCGTAAATCAACTATACTTCAATTAAAAAAAGATAGAAAAATAATAAATGAGGTTTAGACTAATGACATATAAACACTCAAAAACTACGTGATTAATGTTTTTAAGCACGTTTGTTTCAGATTGCCTTTGGTTCGAAAATTAACAGTTTAGATTTCTGTAAAATGATATTTATTCATAAGAAAAGGAGCATTCTTTCCCTTGAAATGAAGACTCACCTTTCAACCTAGTGGCAAGAGCCTCCCTGTCCCGCTTTAATCAGAAAATACAAGGCATTAATGATTAATCTCCACCTGTTGCTGTTCTGTTTTTTTTTTTTAATTGAAATTGTTCTGTTTCTGTAGCAAATTGTGGTGTACCAAATTTTGGCATACAAAAATAATAAGATGCTTATGACCAAAAAACTATTTTATAAAGCGACCTTTTTTAAAAGAACAAGGGCCTAAAATTCACAATAAATACCAAACAATTACTACTGTTAATATTTGAAAGGGTCATAAAGAAAACAACCAAACTTCTTACTCCAATATATTTCTTGGAAAACAGAAATTCACAGTAATAATTAAAAGCCTCAAAATAACAAACACGATTCTAAACTAATGCGAAAACAAGTAAGAACTTTGCTAGGTTTCTAGGTAACTCTCATCCTGACTAAACTTCTTTCCTAGAAGTTGCTTGAAACATGGTGAGTAAGTATCTCAACTAAGATAATTAAAATTCACTTTGCAAAGTCATGGCCGAATCAGGTCAGTTAAATTCACCCTTAGAAGAAACAAAGTCATTTAAAACTGCTCCAAGTTGAAAACTGATGTGTCATGATGCAATTCTGACAGAAATAAACTATTTTTAAAACCAAAGATAATTGTTTTTAATTCTTCAGAGAATAATGACCCAGAACTATTAATACAAGGGGGAAAATAAAACTTCTGAGGCTGTGCAACTCCAGCACTCATATTTAATTTCATTGAAGATCTTCCAAAACAAATACTCTGCAAATGCAGTGCTCAGCTCTTCACCATGGACCCGTAGCTTGGGCCAACAAAGCCTCCTAAATGAAATGTGAGCCAAACTTGGAAATTTCTTTTTAAAACTCAAGCTTGGCCTTTAATTAAAGACCTAAGCGATGTTTCCTCTAACCAACTTGGCAGACCCAGCAAACAGACAATACAAACAAAGCCTTCTGCTTACTCAAATCTTTTCACTATATAGTACTCTTGGAACAAAAAGCTATACACAGGAACTGGGCCATTCAGATCAATTCAAAGGTGAAGGCTGTTATTTAGCAACCTACTATTTCTTCTGCTAGCCAACAAGTCTTATCTCCCTGAAGTTTCCTCTTTAAAGGGCTTCATCATTTCTAATGATGTTTATCGTAACATGTTGGCATATTAACAGAAAGACCCCAGGCTCTCTCACCACAAGGTTTCTAACATAGAACTTCAAGAGATTCAGCTCCCGCCAAGCTTCTCAATAACCTCTCAACATGCCCATTTGGATTCTGTTAGGTAAGTTAAATCACCTTTGCTAACATGATACAGTTCCTAAACCTTTTATCACAAAAAACAGACTACACAAAACTCAATGATGGCAAGAAAGTATACCCTTCTACTTCATTTCTCTGCATCTCACATGTAAAACTAACGGCAATAAATTGTTTATGAAATTCTTACAATTCATTCTTAAAAGAGTATACCATATGGTATATACATTTTACTACATACACAAAAAAGAAAACACCTGAGGAACACTTTTTCCAAATCCAACAACCAGAACTTTTCAAGAGCACTTGAATTACAGATATTAAAGTTGTGGTCTATATATACAATGGAATACTGCTCAGCCATAAAAAAAGAATAAAATAATGCCATTGGCTGCAACATGGATGAACCTAGAGATCGTCATTCTAAGTGAAGTAAACCAGAAAGAGAACGAAAAATACCACATTATATCACTCATATGTGGAATCTGAAAAAAAAGACACAAATGAACTTATCTACAAAACAGGAACAAATTCACAGACATAGAAAACAAACTTAGGGTTACCGGGGGGGGAAAGAGGGTGGGAACTAAGGGATAAATTGGGAGTTTGAGATTTGCAGATACTAACTACTATATATAAAATAGATAAACAACAAGTTTCTACTGTATAGCACAGGGAACTGTATTCAATATCTCATAATAACCCATAATGAAAAAGAATATAGGTGTGTATGACTGAAACATTATGCTGTATACCAGAAATTGATACAACACTATAAACTGACTATACTTCAATTTTTAAGAAAAGCACAAAATAAAATGTAATTACAGATACTAAAATGTAACCTCATGAAAACTCTTTGCAGATTTTACTTTTTATAAATACAAGTTCTGGAAAATAACCAACTAAAACTACACTCTTAGTGGGGATCTTCCTACTCAGTTATCTAAGAACTGTAACTCAGTTGTCTCAAAATGCCCTTGCTTCCTTCAATAGACTTCCTCCTTGCTCCTTTCTTTAAAGAAAATACTGCAAACAATGTTTTTTCTCCTTGTTATTCATCCTTTGGGACAAATTATTCCTAACCCATGCGTTTCCCATTGCTACATAGCTTTGTAGCAATGACTCACTTGGATACTTGCCCTTGGAAAAGGAATCTATCACCATATTCTCAGGTTTAGGAGTGTGCAATAGTGTGTGTTTATTAGAATGCATCATTTTTTGACATGGATTCATAGCATAGTTAGGATTCCCCAATGCTAGCAAGCAACCTTTCAAAGTCTTGTCCTACATCAGTGTTTCCAAGCATTATCAAAAGCACAGGTACTCAGAAAATAGGATATACTAAATGAAAGTTAAATGAAACTCTATGGGGAAACGCTCCTATTACTAACACTTTGACATCACAGATTAAGTGAGATGGGAAAAGGTCACAACATTCTTCATTTCATCATGATAATTTCCAAATGTGCTTCTTTCTAAACTGGACTTCTCTGGGAAAAACAATCAGAGTCTGCCTCTGTCTTTGTGTGTTTCTCTCTCTCTCTCTCTCTCTCACACACACACACACATGCACACACAAATAGATTCTGAAGAACACAGAAAAGTTTGCTTTAGATTACAAGTTGGGGAGCCAAATGTGGAATAAGGCAGCTGTAGGGAAGAAAACAGAGTCATATATGGAAGTAATATTGTGTAAACCACAAATGAGCAGAGTTGGATAATTCTAAGCACATGCTAACTGTCCCGAGGTACAGTAAAATGCTCAGCATGCTTTAATTAACTGTGCTTTGACTGCACACATGACAGTATGGGTTGCCAAGATACAAAAACCCTTTGGAAGTGGGAACTTGTGTTCCAAATTGATAGGTACCTATTTTTCTTCCTTTGAGAGCAGAACACAGGGCATGAATGATCTGGGGTTATAGTCTCGTTTGCCAACAGCTGCATCTAACAAGGCCTAAAATGAATATGTAACGGACTTATTTGTCTTAGAGAAGTTCTTGCAGAGTGGGGACACAGGAACAACTAACTGAAAGTATAAGAGCAACAAAGACCCGCCTTTCTCAATTCTCAAACTCTGAATGCTTTGAACAGTGAAAGTATTTTTATAACTCATTTGGCAGCAAACTCTGGTCTGCTCTGAACCTGAAAGTATTTTTACAGTTCTTTATAACTCATTTGATGGCAAAACCTCACCTTAATGGATGTGAGAATATTTAGTCGCTATTTATTCCATGGAGTGTGACTTCGTTCGTTTCACTGCAGAAATACCGTGTGATTACAGAGTGATGTGTCAGACACTGCAAGGATGTTATAAAATATAATATTATATATATATATATATGAAATGTATTACTTTCTAAAATTTGAAAAAAATCTGAATTCTAACATACATTTGTTACCAAGGGTTTTGGATACAAGATTACTCATTAACATTATGGCTGATCATGTTACATTAAGTCAGAACATGACACTCCTGCTAGATTCTCTCCAATGGCTCCTGTGTCACTGAGGATAAGAGCCAAGCTCCTTACTATAGCCTACAAATCTGCTATTAAAGAGGACCACAGCATTGACATCACCTGGGAATCTGTTAGAAATGCAGATTTGCAGGACCCACCCAATTTCCATCTATGAGTCAGAATCTGTCCTTCCACAAGATCCGCAGGAAGTGCACGCATCTGAATTTCCAGAAGCACTGACCTCTAAGACTCTGGGTGATCCGTCCTCTTACCCTGCTGAGTTCAGCTCCTACTTTTCTTCCTCTCTCACACGCTCCTCTCCAGTCTCTCTGGTTTCCTTGCCGTTCATCAGACACAGGAGAAACACTCCCACTGAGCTGTTCCCTGGGACTGGAATGTTCTCTGTGCAAGTATCTCTGTTGACTTGCTCCTTCAGTTCGTGAGGCCTTCCCTGTCTCCTTAACCAAAATGCTCAAAGCCTCCTGGCAATTCATGTTCGCTTCCGTTTTCATTAGTTGTCATTGCAGTCTTTCTCTTCAGTACACATCTCCATCTAAAATACTAACATTTTACCAAACTATGTTGCTTTCCCTTTGTCTCTTTCCACCAGGATGTACACTTCGTGAAGGCAGGGATTCTTCTGTTTGTCTTTTCACACCGCTTTTTCCTTCATGCCTAGAACAGCAATTCTCAGTGTGGTTTGTGGAACTCTGTGGGTCACTGAGACTTTTTCAGGGGGGTACACCAGGTCAAGACTATCTGCATAATTATACTAAGAAGTCTGCCTTTTTCTCTGCATCGGCAGCTGCACCGGCAGTGCCGAAGCCTAGGGGGGAGGACTGTTGGTGCTTCAGCAGTTCTGTGTTAACACCAGACTGTGTTAACTGCCACGGTAGCCTTCACCAACACACATTCACGGTCTTAAAATAATTCAGTTTCACTTCAAAATGTCCTTGATGAAGCAATTTAAAAAGTATTAATTTTATTAAATCTTGACCCTCAAGTACATGGCTTTGTGATAAGGTGGGAAATGTGCATAAGGCACACCCACTGGATTCTGCATGACACTGTCTTGAGGAAAAGCACGTGTGAGATCACTGTGAGCTGAACTAGCTGCAATTTTCATAAACACTATTTCATGGGGAAAAATGAC
The DNA here is from genome assembly GCF_036321535.1 of Camelus dromedarius. Classification (NCBI taxonomy): domain Eukaryota; kingdom Metazoa; phylum Chordata; class Mammalia; order Artiodactyla; family Camelidae; genus Camelus; species Camelus dromedarius. The sequence continues at coordinate 48,656,118 of NC_087439.1, forward strand.
AAACTCTACTCAGACTTGGGTTTCAGGCATCTATTTTCTTGAAAATGAACAAAGCTTGTTACTTTGAGGAAAATGAATGATTCATGAAATTCAAGATTTCAAATGAAAGTTAGAATTTGGGGAAACTTGTATCTAAGCCTATGAGCTTGATAGTTTGTTAATATTTAAAGACTTTTCCAATGAGATCAATAGTGATATTAAAGAATGTGATTTGTTAATACACTCTATATTAAAATGTGTTAACTTTTGGAAGAGCCATATACCTCAATGAGCTAGTATTTTTGAAAAAACAAATCCATGGATAGGACAAAATCACGCATGCATAAAAGATCCAATCAAAGTACAAGACAGGCCAGCGGATTTTAATGTAACAGACTACATAATGTTCATTGATATGGTTTCACAGTCTACATGACAACTGACGTTTTAAGAAACTATCACCTGTCAAGTTTCACTGTCATATCAGAATATCCATAAGTATTTTAAAAGATTATTAAAACACTTCCCTCTTTTCCAATTACTTATCTGTATGAGGACAGATTTTCTTAACACACTCCAATCAAAACAACATATTACACCAGATGACTGCAGATGTGAGCTTTCTCCTTTTAACCTAGACATTAAAGAACTATAAAAATGTAAAAGAATGCCACTCTTCTCACTACTTTAAAAATAGTTATTTTTCATAAAATACGTTATTTATACTAACATGGAATGGTTTATTCTTATTTTTTAAATGAACTGATAATTTTTAATTTCTCAATTTTATTTTCAAATACAGTAAACAGTAATACACATAACCCACAAAAACAAATGCTCCTTAGGTCCCTCAATAATGTTTAAAAGTATAAATGGGTCCTGAGATTAAAAGTTGGAGAACCACTGGGCTAAAACAGTAACTGGTAGATAGCAGCAATTTTTGTTGCTCTGAACACTTACAATGTGCTGGGCTCTTATTAAAACACTTTTACATTTATTTCATTTATGCCTCACAACAACCTTGTAAAGTAGGTATTATTACTATCACCATTTTACAGGTAAGGAAACCAGTACCTGAAAGAGATCAATGCATTTGTTTAAAGTCACAAGCAGCAGAGCCAGCGCACCAGCTGAGGTCACATGACTCCAGATCTCATGCTCCTAACCACTGCTGACACTATGATAAAGGCATGCCTGGTTAGAAGCGGGGCAAACAGTGCAAAGCCAGGTGACAACTTAAAAAATATCAAGGCAGTAAGAAGCCACAATATAAAGCTAGGGATTGAAGAGGCAATCTAAAAAGGTTCATGTGAGCAGAAGAAAGACCAGAACAACTTCTCAGAGGCAGAATCAGATGTTTGAGGAGATATTTTCAGTGCAGCTCATAAAGTTACAACTACCACTAGGCTGAAGAACAGACAATAGAAATCTGAGATGTCTATTTAGCTTCAAGACCAGCTTCCAAGGATAGTAGAGACAAGCTGGTACCTTCTGGTCAGGTTCATTCATGATGCTATTAAAGCCTTCTTGCTGCTGTTAGTTTCCCTGTATCTCAAGCTTGAGTACCAACTTCAGTGAAATGTTTAGGATATTCTGTGGTCCCCATGTCCAAAGAAAGCTTCCATCTCATTAAATTAAATTTATCCACTCCAAAAAGTGCCTTCTCTCAGGCCCACAGCAAGGTGATAGCCTGCAGCTTCATTATGCTGATTGGATTAGTGACAGGAAAGGCACTTAATGTCTGCATCTTATGAAGGAGTCCTATGAGTTCAAGAACAGTCATTCCTTTCCAGCTTCCAATCTTCCTAAGCTAAAAATTCCTGCTAGAACGTGCAGATATACTTTCTACAATCTTGACGTTCCTACATCCTGTAAAATTTAAACCATGACTCACTTTTGTTAGGGATGATTAAAAAATGAGTGAGGCAGGGTTGGAATGGAAAAAGGAGATAAGTGGGTGGCAGAGCAGTAATCTTAGTCTTAGCAATGCACCGTTCACACAAATAACAGAAGTTAGGGAGATCTCGGAACCGTTCTCCTCACTCTGTTGAGAGGGAGGCCACAGGTCAGGTTAGAGAGTTCACCTATGTGTAATGTGTTCAGCGTTGAGACCGTGAGGAATTAGGTTGTAAAATCTGATCACAGAAAAATTCTGACTCCACTATGCATACAGAAGACCAGAAATAGAAAAATACAACCCCTTGGTATGCATAATGTCTGCAGCAATGGAAAAAAATGAATTTACAAGCATAGTCTCAAAACTTTGGATGAAGGAGATCCTGAAAAGTTCCTAATATATAAAGAATGATAAATGATCATTGATATTCTTTTTCTCTAGTCTTCTGTCTTCTTTTCGTATCAGTGAATATAAAAAGAAAGTGATGAGGGCTTTCACAGCTTCACCAGTGATCCAGGATTACCCTAATGCTATTTTTGCCTGGAACCCTTCAGTTCCTCAACCATGAATTCTTCTACATGCGGTCATTGAACTAAAAGCCCAAGTTTTAGAAAGAGAACGCTAGAGAACGATGATCATGCTCCCTGGTATTTTCCAGAGCTGAGTGGGCTGTGGGCCAAGCACCATGCCTCCTCCCCACCACAGCCCATGCTGACATATGGTATACAGAACTACAGTGACTCAACATTTTGCTAGATCATAAAACAGAAAACATGTATATGAAACACATTCAGTTGTGTTTCAGACTCCTCAGAGCTCTGTGGTCTTCTTGCATGACAGTAATGGACCAAATTAGGCTACTCAAAGCCCAGTCACAAAACACAATTTTCTTAAGAAGGGCAGAAACCTGGAGCAGAAGCTGACAATATATCCTACAGGATCAAAAAATTAATGACTGAAACAATGTTCTGGGATATGTCTCTATAAACACATCAAACAAGCAAAAGAACAAGCATGCCTGAGTGTTTTACCCTTGGGTGCTCAGGAGAAAGAGGAATTACACTGTCTGCCTGGCTGGTGTGAGTTTTAGGCCTGACCACGAGGACGTGCCTCACTCCGTGCTGCCAGCTTTGGCAGTGCAGGGCCGTGGTCACAGGGGTGCGTGCGCCCTGGGGGTTCGGAAACCTGCCTTCAGAAGCACTTACTAATTGTGAGTCTGACCTTGGGCAAGTCAACTGGACAAATTAGCTCTTATCATTATTATTAGCAAAAAACATTTTAACTTGATTCCTGACATTAAAGAAACTTCCTGACATTAAAGAAAGAAGTGTAGGTATCACTAGTAAGATTCTCAAAGACATTCTTCAGAACATGTGATATGCTATAACCCAAGCCATTACAGAATGACATTCCTTTTTGTCATTCTGCAATGAGCATTCCCTAAGCTAGTAAGCATTGTAGGATGAATGGGAAACAGTTTAATGAAAGTGACTATGTGACGTGGAGTCAAAGTTGTCTAATTCGATTCCAGCCAACATTTTTCTGATAGGATTGTTGAAATCATGCCATGAACGTGACAATTTTACGTATGTTTATGTAACAATACATGGCAAGCAGGGGATGGGGCACAGTAGGAACACCGGTACAGGTTAAAGCTTTATGAAGAAATAAAATACATGACGTAGACCGGAACAAGGGATCTCTTACAAGAACACAGCTAGAATTCCATGAGTTCCGGCCAGTTCTAACAGGAAGAAGGACTATCAGGTAAACAGAATACCTAGAAGTCTCTCAAGATAACATGCTTTAAAGAATTTTCCAAAATGTCGGTATTTAAGAGACATCAAGTCTGTTCATCCCCCAGTTCTACTTCAGGACTCAGGAAGAATGCTGTGCTGACACCTAACACCTTTCACACAAGAAATGTTAAGAGCCCAACAGTCCCACCAAAGTGAAAAGGTGGATCATCAGTTTGCTGAGAATATCTGAATAGAGTCTTCTTTTGTTTAACTCTAGACTTGATGCAGCTTTCTAATAAGCAATGTTATTTGTTATTCAAAAAGCAGGCAGTGATTTACATCATGCAGCTGTGAACAAGCATTTCGTTTAAAGTACTGTCTGCATGCTTTACTGCACTAACATTGTTAGAATGCCCTCAAGGATGCTGAATACTATGAATTGGAGAACAAAAGGTCATTGCCACTGGAAAATGAAAAAAGACTTATCAGATTCAAACTAGCATCAAGCACAGAGAAGTGACAGCAATGGAAAAACATGTGCCTTTATCAGTCTGTAAGAGAGAATTATTTATCTCTAATCAGACTTTTTAAATTCTTGTATCATAACAAACATAAATTAATTTTCACAGTTCACAAGTGACAATTAGATCAAATTCTGCTTTCTCATAAATTTTCAAATATTTAGTATGCTCCTGAAAGTCAATGCGAACATGCTAGCAGTAAATGTTTTCCCAGTAACCATGAACTGTTCAAAAATAAAGGTAAAGTAAATATAATTTCATTCATTTCATTAATACACACACATACATGAGACTGATTTCTTTCATACATATAATAGACAATTTCAGAAAACTTGAGTCCTCAGTACAAAACATATGCCTGTAACTTTAGAGAAAATTCTTTTGATATTCTATGTAAACAGGCCATTAGAAATGATAAAAATGACACAGAACATATTGACAAAGCTGGATCGCCCTCTGGGGTTAACTGTTTTAACAAACTTGCCTAATACATAAGAAAAATAATTTCTGCATTTTATTGGTAAATGTAATATTTTCTGAAAGCATGAGAAGTTTAAGAAAACCCCTGGTGGCAAACAAATGCATATTATTATATTCACTATTGTATTCCTCTATTGCTCAACAGTAAAATGCTGATACAGTCAGAAGCAAGCTAAAATAATTAAAAAATACGTATTTTTGGTGTAAATGCAAGTGCCCCTCTAAAAGGAAAGAGTACTGAAGGGGAAATGGTTCTTTTTCTCACCTATTTTGGGAGCCAAATTTTCATTTCTTTGATTTTTTTCTTCCATTTTTTATTTTGAAAACTATCCAAACCTACAAAAAGGCTGAAAAAATAGTACAAGAACACAAGCGTATCTTTCATCCAGATTCACTCATTCTGAACATCTTGCCCCTTTGCTACCTCCTGCTTCTGTCCTATATACCTCCCCAATTTCAGAGTAAGTTGCAGGCATTACAAAACTTCACTCATAAATAGTTCAGAGTTTACCTCCTAAAAATAAAAACATTCCCCTAACCAACCACATTACCATCACACCCAAGAAATTAACCCTCTGTGAACCAGGAAAAAAAATCAACATGATTTACTATCCAGGTCCACAAAACTTTATTTTTGTATATTTAAGTCATTTTATGAATAACTTACAGATGTAAGAATAAAACGTTGGTGGGAAACAACGTATCAGAAATTTAATAAAAAATTTAAGCGTGCAAGCCCAAATTTTATCCCATGTTTTTCTGTTTTGAAGATAATATGGATAAATAGGCAACATTCTTTGCATGCAACCAACTGCTCACCAACTATCGTGCAGAAACAGAAACCTGCAATGTATCTGTTTTGTGAGTACTAATTCCAGGTTTCAAAAACATCTCTAACAGATTCTAGCTTATCACTGCCCTGGTTCTTCTTGCACTCACATTGTTGAAGTGCAATAAATAAAGATTTCATATTTCAAAACCTTTTTTTTTTTTTAACGTTCTAGCTTATTGTTATTCCTAGTTTTTCCTCTTGCACTTACATCTTCAAAACATAACTACTGAAAACTTGGACAGCTCATACTCTTGCCAAAGGGAGGAGAGCCATTTTCTTTGTGCCATAATTGCAAAATTCTTCATTTTTAGGTTTATAAAAACTAATTAAAATGACCACGCCAATAAATGTGTTCACTTCTACACCACTTATTTCCTTCCTGTCACTTTTATGAACACATCTGCCTTAGGCATTTGTCCACTTAAGAACTGTATCAGGCATATTTTGGCGCAAAAACATGAAAGATGAAAAAGTAATGTCAATTATTTTTAAATTAGCAAAATGGGATGGTCCATTTTTGCTGCAAAACATGATGCAATGAAATCCTTCCTATTGAATGGCTAATTGAATTTAAATACATTATTTCCTTTTTTCCTTAGATACATATTGCACATTGTCAAGTTTTGAGGTTCAGGAAAATTCACCTAAGACATTAGTTGGTAAACTTCTTCTGTAAAGAATCAGATAGTTACGTATTTTTGGCTCTATAAGCCAAACCACCTCTCTCTCAACCACTTAACTCTGCCTTTATAGTGGTAAAGCAACCATAGACAATATGTAAATGAGTGGGCATGGCTTTCCCAATAAAACTTCACTTACAAAAACAGGCGGTAAGCCAGATTGCTGATCCTGGACCTTGGATATCATCATCTAATAATTTATACTGAGATTCCTTCTGTATGATAAACGTAACCATCATTAAAAGTCCTGAGTGTTATTATTGTTAATCTTCCGATTTATCTATTAATTGTCATACATCTTCCTCTGTCAAAGTAAAAACATTCTGAATGCAATTAAGCCGACAAGGGCTTAATTTCTAGAATATACAAACAGCTCATACAACTTAATAACAGAAAACCAAACAACCCATTCCAAAAATAGGCAGAAGACCTAAACAAGCAATTCGCCAATGAAGACATACAAATTGTCAATAGACACATGAAAATGCTCAGTATCACTAATTGTCAGAAAAATGTAAATCAAAACCACAATGAGGTATCACTACACACCAGTCAGAATGGCCATCATTAAAAAGTCCACAAACGATAAATCTCAGGGTGTGGAGAAAAGGGAAAGAACCCCCCTACACGACTGGTGGGAATGTAAATTGGTGCAACCACTTTGGAGGACAGTATGGAGGTTCCTTAAAAAACTAAAAATAGAGTTACCATATGATCCAGCAATCCCACTTCTGAGCATATACCTGGAGGGAACTCTAATTTGAAGATACACGCACCCCAATGTTCATAGCAGCACTATTTACAATAGCCAACATGGAAACAACCTAAATGTCCATCGACAGATGACTGGATAAAGAAGTTGTGGTATATTTATACAATAGAATACTACTCAGCCATAAAAAAGAATAAAATAATGCCATTTGTAGCAACACACATAGACCTAGAGGTTATCATACTAAGTGAAGTAAATCAGAAAAAGAAAAATACCATATGATATCACTTATATGTGGAATCTTTAAAAAAAAAAAAAAGACACAAATGAACTTATTTACAAAACAGAAGCAGACTCACAGACATAGAAAACAAACTTATGGTTACCAAGGGGGAGAGAGGATGGGAAAGGATAAATTAGGAGTTCAAGATTTGCAGAAGCTGACTACTATATATAAAATGGATAAACAAGTTTCTACTGCATAGCATAAGGAACTATATTCAATATCCTATAGTAATCTATAATGAAAAAGAATATGAAAAGTAATATATGTATGACTGAAACATTGTGCTGTATACCAGAAATTGACATAACATTGTAAAGTGACTATAGTTCAATAAAAAAATAGTAAAAATTTTTTGAAAAATCTTTGCCATTATAAGCTGAAAATAAAAAATTCTAAATTTTCAAATGTGTTCAATGAAGTACGTGCAATGAAATTTTAACCAAACACAACTACAAAGATAGTATCTCCAAGCTTCTTTTATACCTTCTTAAAAAATGATGCAATACTGTTAACCTAACCAAACTTGTGTCTGTCTGCCCACCACAAAGCAAAGCTGCTCTACAGACACCAGGTTGCAGTAAAGGAAAGTACAGTATTTACTGCAGGGCACCAAGCAAGAGCAGGCAGCTCATGCTCAAAAGACCTAAACTCTCCAATGGCTTTCAGGGAAGGTTTTTAAAAGCAACATTTGGGGTGAGGATTGCTGCTTGTGGATTTTCTTCTAAATGGTTGGTGGTGAGGTAACAAGGTGATGTTTTGGGAATCTTAATCATCAACCTTCTGGTTCCAACCACTCTGGGGTCTAGCGCTTGTGGTTGGCATGTAATTACCAACCTCCACCTGGGAGGGGGTCTTAATTTCTGCAGAACTCAAGGATATGCATCAGATTGTTGTGCATATTCCTTGAGAAGGAACTAGGACTCTGCTTTTTCTTTATTTCTGCATTCCATCATTTCTCTAGTTAGTAACTGCTTAAGCCTGCTCTTTGGAATTCAGGGGAGGCCTAGTAGACTAAAGCTTTTTTCTACAAACAAGAAATGGGGGACAATGAGGGGCTTTTTGTACCCAGGAGGGCCCCACAGGGTCCTGCTCAGTTTCAACACTCTGGGTAATGCAATAGGAAAAGTGAAGGGTAACAAAATAGTGATCACGTATTTCACAACTACAGCATTCTTCTGTTTTCTTATTATTTGGAGTTATTTCTTTTAGCATAATTGGGAATGACTATAAATAACAATGAAATAAACCTAGGATGATGGAGTGGCAAAATATTTCAAGATACAGGAAAAAATAAGAACATAAAAATCCCTTAATGTAGCTTAAGACTTACAAAGAAACAGATCCGCATGATGATTGCAAGATACTGTTCCATTAAAAAAAGAATCAGTAAATTTTCCTTTTGTTCTTCAGAAGACCCCTTACAAATAGTTAGAACTGCTCAAAAAGGAAACTCAAAAATTAATACTGAGTAAGAAGGTGACTGATGGTGTATCTATGTTTAAGCATGTTACCAAATATCCTCAGTTATGTGGATAATGTCCTTTTGTTTTGTTTGATGTAGGATGCAACCAAGCTTCAGGCATCACATTTGGTTGCCATGTCTCCTTACCATTCTTGAACTGAGAACATTTCCTGCTCCTCTATCTTTTTAAAAATCTTTTATGACAATGACATTGACAAAAAAAAAAAAAAAACAGGACCACTTATCTTATAGAATGTCGACATTCTATTTCTGTGATTACTTCCCTGTGATTCAGATCAGGACCTGCTACATAATTTTCAAGTCCCTTGTTATAGAGGTGTCAGGAATTTCAACATGGCAACAGCAGAGCATTAGACCAAAAGCAAGGTTCTTCTGAGTGCAAATCCCTGTGTGACCACATAGGTCATACACCCATGAGGCCAGCCTTAATTCCGGTTAAACATTTCTGCAAACCATAGATGACGATTCATATTTCCCACTGCATCACATGAGGCAACATATCCTTTTGGTAAATACTAAATCCAGGCTTCAAACAGATCTCTCAAATGGTGCTAATTTATCAGCTTCTGGTTCTTCTTGCACTTGCATTTGTCAAAGCACAACAAAGACTCTAGATTTCAAATACATCTTGAATAAATCCTAGCTACTAGGAATGTAGTTAATGATACATAATAATTTGACACTGTTCCCAGCATACTATCTCTTATCCTTACAGACTAGCTACAACAATAAAATGTTTTCAAAATACCCTGGAAATCAAAATAATAGCTAAACTTTTAGTGACTCCACAGATGAAAACCTTTATTACCACAGATAAAATCTCATCTATTTAATCATCCATCAAACATGTATTAAGTACCAACTATGGACCTTGGCTATATTATGTAGAAATAAGTATGAGTAAGACACTGTCTGTACTTAAGAATTCCATAGTTTAGGGTGGGAGAAAGACATTTTTTAAAAATCACAATTCAGTTGGAGAAATGTTAGAACAGAGTTGCTAATGGATACCAGGAGAGCCAATTTCAACCCCAGACTTCACCATTTACTAAATTTTACAAACACCCACAGCACATTTTACAGAGGATTCAATGGAGTTGCAATGAGGAGAAAGAGCTGTAGGAAAAAATTATGTAGAAAAATGACAGGTATTATCATTACCAACCATAATAACTTGTTCTCAATATAAAGAGTAATTATTTCATTTGACAAAATACTCATGAGCAATGGGAGGTTTTTTGGACTATAAACTAAGTATATATGTTAAAAGAATGCTAGATCAACTTAATAACGTCACTCAAGCCAGAATCTCAGTCCTCCACTCCTTTTTCCCTGCAGTCAACCCGAGGAAACCTGTCTGGGGGTAGGCTCTGGCCACCTGTAACCCAAGGGGTACAAAACAACATTCAGGATGCACACAGAATTAACACAGCACATGCTTTTAAAATGCAATTTTATGCCAAGATTTTAAATTCTGGAGTTTCTGTATTTACCAGCTGACTTGTGCTTTTCTCTAGGGTATGGGGAAGTTAAGAAAGCCCTAAGGATAGAAATGCTTCTGTACAAAAACAAACAAACAAACAAACAAACAAAACAAACAAACAAACAAAAAACCAACCTGGAGCTGTTGTCACTTTTATGTTATTAGCATTATTCTTGTTGTCAAGTCTCTGTGAACTTAAAAGCTAACGCTCTGTGGAAAAGACAGACTAGTAACACTGACCAACACCACCTCTACCCTCTCCATTTCGCTATGAAGGGGAAAGACCCAACAGCAAGATTTAAAAGGAAAAAAGTTTTCACACTAGGAACGTATGTTTGCTTTGTTTGCTTATTTAGTTGAAACTCAGAAAAAAAAAAAAAAGCCCACAAACTCCTGCATGTCAGTTAAATTTTCTGCATTTGATCAGGTTTGTAAGCACTACATTTAGTTCTATTTCCCTGAAATTATGAGTCTCTATAACATAAAAATACCTGAAGTCCTGTTTTTGTCTGTGAAATTTTACAGCCTCTATTTACTATGATTTTAAAACTGCTTTCAAATGGGAACATGCATCATTGTTAAAAAGAAAAAGGCTGAATAATGAAGCTTAAAGTACACTGGGAAGTAGAAATGATTTAAAAAAAGAAATTCACATGAAGTATACCTGGTTTCCTAATGGTGATCAGGATGCTATGTTTTTCCTCAACCACAACTAATGAATCAGTAATAATCAGAACAGTTACCATCTAAAAAGCATATGATGTACTAAAAGAATAATGTTTTAAATGACTAAACATGCTGTGAACTAGCAAATGAACCTAAACTTTTATATTTCTTATATAAGAAATACCTGCAACAGAATTAGCACTCTTCCAGTTATTTGTGGCCATGTAAATTTTGAAGGAAAAGCCCCAAATATATTTTGCCACTAAACTGAAAATAGATCCTGGCTGCAAACAGTAAAGTAAGAAGCTCAACCTCAAGCTAATCTGCAAACTGAAAAACTGCTTAAAGCTTCCATATGGGTTGGTTTGAGAAACCCCTTGGAATGTAAAATTTGGCCAAATTTTGTCCCTTGAATACAGACTAACCCACATATGGCAAGAGGAGGAACCCAACTGGAGAAAGGTGCAACCATCAGATGATATCTTAATGTGCTCAGAGATCTAGTTAAGCAACTGACTGAGAAAGCTAATCTGGTTCTTTAACTTCAAGTTGGATAAGAATTCTTTGTATATTTATAATAACATCTATGTAGACATGTCATTTTGCAAAATGACGATAAAGGAAGTTTTGAGATCAACTAAAAAATCCACAGGCATACATTCAGAGACTGGGCTAAAAAGAAGACAGGGAAAATCACATGATGGTTCTCAGCATCAAGGCCTTTGAGTACCCCAGGAGACACTGTCATTCACAGGACATCTTTTGTCACTGGAAACATTTCCTTAACAAATATTTCTCCTATGTTAAAGCAAGTTAACTCTCAGCAGGGTCATAGCTATTGAAACTCCCACTAAGTGAAGCACAAAAACACTGCCCAAGCTATTCAGCGTCCCTCCTATGACTGCCTGAACACATCTCCCAAAGCGATAAAAAAATTCTTCCCACTTGTGTTAATGAGTTTACATGAGTCTGAATGCTCCTTAATTCAATGCAATTTTCCAAAAGTGATAGCTCAATTCACCATACTTGTCCATTAACTAAGGGAAGCAAAAGTAAATTTTTTTTCTGATATGGAATAACACATTAAAAATGGACAAATTACAGAGTAAAATATCAAGATTCACACTAATTTTTAATACACATCATTTAGCTCAAAGAAATGCTGTGCTTATGGTTGTATCAGTTTATGACCCACAAATGGCCCTCAGCAATCCCTAACCCCACCCACTTACTCTCCTCTGCTTTTGGTGGCAAGTAGGAAATCAAATGTGAGGTTATGTTGCTGCAGGTCCCTTTTCCTATAGGCAACAGCACATACCTCCACTTTGTATTGGTATCTCTCAGCAATTTAAAATAGACAGTTATATATCAGGAAATATCATGTTCATTTTTAAATTTACAATTTAAAATGTATTTTAAAAATACAGTTTTTTCCCCACATACACAATCCCCTGCCCCTCCACGAGATTCAGAAGCATTTTACTTGATTCAGTTGGCTTCTACTGAAGACTCTAGTATAAAAAAGCATTTCATCATCACCACAAAAAGAAAAAAATACTGTTAAAAAGAACACATAGGCAAAATTAAATGTATAGTGTTACATGTCAAAATAGCGATAAACTTTGGGGAGACAAGAGAAGATAAAGATTAGGAAGGGTTCCACCCTACTTCAAAATGACACCTGCACCCCAATGTTCATAGCAGCACTATTTACAATAGCTAAGACATGGAAACAGCCTAAATATCCATCAACAGATGACTGGATAAAGAAGATGTGGTATATTTATACAATGGAATACTATTTAGCCATGAAAACCAACAACATAATGCCATTTGCAGCAACATGGATGTCTGGAGAATGTCTAAGTGAAGTAAGCCAGAAAGAGAAAGAAAAATACCATATGAGATCACTCATATGTGGAATATAAAAAAAAAACATAAATACAAAACAGAAACAGACTCATAGACATCGGATACAAACTTGTGGTTGCCAAGGGGGTGGGGGGTGGGAAAGGAGAGACTGGGATTTCAAAATGTAGAATAGATAAACAAGATTATACCGTATAGCACAGGGAAATACATACAAGATCTTGTGGTAGCTCACAGAGAAAAAAAAAGTGACAATGAATACATGTATGTTCACGTGTAAGTGAAAAATTGTGCTCTTCACTGGAATTTGACACAACATTGTAAAATGACTATAACTGAATAAAAAAATGTTTAAAAAAAAATATTAGGAAGGGTTCCAAATGGGAACCATATCTAGGATGCTGGCAATATTCTATTTATTGATCTGAGTAGTCATTACATGAGTGTGTTCATTTTGCAATAATTCATCAAGCTTATGACATCTGTATTTTACTATCTTTATTTATTTGTGCATTTTACTTAAATATGCTCACTTATTGTATATTTTTGTATGTGACACTTTAAAAATGGGGAGGGGACTTAAGGAATAAATAAATATGGTTCCTTACAGTTCCACTGTTACTAGGACAAGGTCAGTGGTTCTACTGATTAAGTTTGAGGAGGGTGCAATCATTATCTCAAATAGTGCTTGTGATGGGCCAAAAAAATCTCAAGGCCAAAAATCTCAAATTTAACACACCACTTTTAGAGATCAGAAGAAGAAATGAGTAAAGTATCTCTAAGTCTAGAATCATGCTTTAGAACTCAAACATTCAGAAAAAACAAGTCAATCTATCAACCAACTGAGAAGACAAATCCTTTCCTTGACAATTACATCCAGGATGTCTACAATTTCTAAAGATCTGATGGGAAAGACACATGAACAACACATCCCAGTTTGAGCCATTTAATTTTCACTTGGTCTCAAATGTGCGCTATGAATTTAAAGACAGAGAAAAAGAGGGAATTTTATTGCTTGATTTTTTTTTTCATTTTCAAAAGTTTTTTAGAATTTAATTCTAGAAAGAAATAACTGGAAATAGGCACACTTGAAAGCACAATCTTCATTTTATCAATGGAAAAACAATCAAAGCACTTTAAAAATAAAATCCTGAGATCTCAGTATTCAAAGATGCCAATGGATGAATCAGCCCTGTGTGCTGTGTGTACATCCCCTACATCTGCTCCCGTATCACATTTCTCTGACTGATGTTTCTCAGGAAGTTCCTTAGCTCAGAAACTCATTTAGCTTAAATGCAATGTTTACATAAATTCAATGAAAAGCACTGAACTTTAAAAAGATGGTGTTATATAAGCCTTTTGAAAGGAGACCCTGTGCAAAACAGTATGATGTAAACGATGGCAACCTGAAACCCAACACTAAAGCCCTGATACAGGAAAGGGCAAGCTGACAAAGGAATGGTCTCCATGTGCAGCTACCCACGGAACACAGCCAGCACAGATGATGAGTGCTTTAAAAAAGGAACCCTTAGTGATTCTTTCTCTATATATAATAGATTCTTTCTTCACAAACTGTCATAGAATGGTGAAAAATGACTACTTTCCCAACCATCTAAAATATCTGATAATAAGCTTCAATTTAGATTTTCCAAGTCTGCCTTCATTTTCAAAAGAATACTCCCTTTACCTTTCTTATTTCTGTGATATGCCTTTGATTCTCCTGACCACTCTTTTGATTCTATTGACCACTTTTATGATGAGGCTAAGAAAAATGAGACTTATGGAATGCTATAGACCTAACTGTAAACTGCTCTGAATTTTATGGGATATGTTTTCTTATCTTAGTCTTTTATGAATATAGCTCTTTTCATTGAAATTATGGACAGGATTTCATAAAACAATAAGCAAATATAAAACTTTCCTTACCAATCTTAACATAAATTCAATATAATTCCCTTCCCTAACATTAATGTAAACAGTAAACATGTAAAACAGTATTAACTGCTAAACATACAGGAGGAAGAACGAAGCCTGATGTAACCCATATTCCGACCGAGCGGATTCCTGCTGCCCTTCATTACCAATCCACTTAATCTCATTCGTAGCAAAAATTCTGATTTCTGCATTCCAACTACACCTTCCTGTTTTCAAACAGAAAACAGAACAATTATTTTACAACAATTACTAATAGCCAGGTCCTTACAAATGTCAATATTTTAAGATGTCTAGAAACTACACTTACAGACTACATGTCTCGTAATATACTGAAGAATCACATATTCTTTAAAAGTTAAGTGTTTGAAGGAGAATGGCAAGAACGGGGGCAGCCCTCTGTGTTACACAGATCCCAGTGTGTGTTCAAAATAACGTTAAACTCTTCAGCAAAGATGCAGCTCCTACAATAGAAATGAGCACTTTTCAAAATGTTAAATTAAAGCTCATCAATTTCAAGGAGTCAATCTTTCTGGAAATCTAAACCTTCACATTTAAAATACATAAATATTTAGATGCTCCTTCTTAAATTGTTGCCAAATTTCTTTAACCTACGGAAAAACAGAGGAAACAGGTTGGCAACGCCATCTTGTGGACTCCCTAGAAAATGTTTTCATTCTCTTCATCAGTAGTTTCAAAAGCAATCACTATAAATATTCAATACAATATTCTCAATATTCAAAATGTCACTTTAATTTAAATCAAAGTATTCAGTAAAGGAATTTTCCAGGGTCCAAATACAAATAACTGTAATGAAGTACACGTGTAGATTTGAGGTCAGATCCTTCTTCTAAAGCACTTGGAGTATTTATAGTCAAACCATCACTCTGGATCTTTACAACATCCACAGGAGTTAGGCTGGAAAGATACAATATGCAATAATGAAGTCTGAGAATCTTATACCAAAGGAATTTAAAGCAGTCAGTCAGCAGAGAAGTTAGAATGATTCTCCCAATTTTGTAGTGTAGCAAACAAAGTCTTAGTGCCTTGCAAAACAGACGCCTTTTGTTGTTCATGAAAACTAAATCTAAATTAGAGTTAAGAATTCTAAAATTCGGTGGAACTAATAAATAGATATATACATAGGTCCACTGTATGTTTGTGTGTGTGTGTCTTACAAGCAAAAGTTTACAAGTTGAGTTAGGAGTTCAGGTAGATAGTATATGAAGATGAAAAAACAAGCCAAAACCCCTAAAGGACTAATAGGAAAAAAATGTCCCAGAGCCATGCTCATATGACTTTCTTTAGACTTTAGAAACAGCAGTTTTTTTCATAAAATATTAATATTCTAAATTTACACAGTGGCCTGCAGTTGCCTCACCACCAGCCCAAAGATACATTTTCTTTGGCCCACACAGTGGTTTTTTAAAGGCTCTAATTAATCACCAACACTTAAGATTAGGAAATTCCTCAACATTCCCTACTGTCTATGTTACCTATCTGCCCACCGAACGCATCCCAGCTGTGGACTTTGGTTTATACTTTTTGCTTGTAACTTCTTCAAGAAAGTTTCCTTCGGGTCTTTTTCCTGGTACTCTTTTTTTGGGAGGACAATGACATCCAAGTTCACCTCTTACAATGTTATGAAACAGAGCTACCTGCTTGAGGATTCTTCCCCAATTTTCTGCTTAAAGGTCCTTAATCCCAATTTCGCTATTGGTTGATGACACAACAATGCCTGGGGGTTTGCAGAACGTTCATCTTTTAAAAGCTATGTTCTGAAATGTGAAACTTTGCAACAGCTTTCTGCTTTGCAAAGGGAAACCCAAGCCTACTACTGGTTGGGAGAACTGGGAAGATCTGTGTTAAGGTTTGACATTTTCTTTATGGGAGGGAAATAAAAGACTTGGGGGGAGATGGGGGAGAATACTACTTTGGCCAAGTCAAGTTGGTTTAAGATTTGATAGAATTTTTAATTTCTACAACCCTTCACACCTGTTTTAATAAAATCTGCCCAGAGCATACCATTTTCCTAGTGTTACTAATGACTTTTTTCTTATTAGAACTTTATAAATGGTATTTTTACAACGTAACTACCATAATATTTTAGATGCCTTGTGACAATGATAGATAATATTATTTCTATAGTAGCTTTCTCAGGGGCTACTAATCTTTTAATAATAAGGCATTGAAAAATAAGATGTGAAGACTATTAAACTTCATCTTTGGTTTGCATTCTTTAGAAAAGAGACAGTATACAAAGTGATAATAAATAGTGTTACATATACAGTTCATCCAAGTTTTCAGCAGTAGCGATGTATTTTTGTAATTAGGAAAAAGTTTCAGACGGATATAATTTAAGGAAATAGGTTTGATATACAGAACGTGAGAGTTTAAAGTGAAATGTCTTTCTCATTTCAGTTTACATTACCATTTCTAAGTCTGCCTTAAAACCGTAATGTAAGTTTTGAAAAAATGCTAACTGAAAGTATTTATTATTTAAAAGTGGCTGCATTTTCTCAATAAAAAAATTTAGATGAAATTCACCTACTGTCAGTTCTTGGTCTCTCAATATAGAGATTATTAATTAAATGCAGTTTAATTGTATTTCCATAAGTCTTCTGTTCAAATTTTTAAATAATATAAAATAAGAATTGTACCTTGCCATCTAATTATGGCAGCTAAAAATACATAGTAAGCAACATATTAAAAGTGCACATTTATTTTAAATGTAAACTTACTAATGAAAAAAACTACCTGGGGCAGATCTTGTGCAAATTATCTAACATCAATACACGTAATATACGTTAATGTTTCATCTTGTCCTGGGAACAGAAAATAGCTTATTATAGGACCCCAAAACATTAGACCTCTTCTGTTGAGATTTTCATCAACTTTTGATTAAGTGAAATTATTTTTTTTTAAATCATTTAAAAAATTTCAAATGCTTCTATTTTCCCTAAGGTCAATTAAGATGGTTGAAAAACGATATGAAAGGAGAAAGGTTTGATTAGAGGAGTGACGTCAAAAGGCACCTGGAGCTGAGTGAGGTCTCACCCCAGAGGAACAAGGGACCTGTGCGTGCAGTCACTGCTCCTTCCCTCCCATCCTTCCCCAAGCCGAATCGCTCAGGGGGTGTGAGAGGAAGACTGAGGAAAAACAGCGAGCAAGAGCTCCTCTGCCTGGAGAGACCTAAGAACAGCAGCTGGGGGACAGAGGAGGGGCACACAAGAAAGAGGCTCCGGTTTCTCTGGAGAGTTGCAGAGCCATCTGTCTGGAAAACTCAGGATGACAGGCCTCCAAGTATTCCGCAAGTCTCCCCACTGTACAGCGACATCTGTTTCCTCCTTTCTTTCCATTACTGTGTTAGTAACCTATCTTGTGCCTTTTTCCTGTGCTTGAGAAATAATTTATCCTTTTAACTTCAACTAAAAGAGTGAACTTGTGACAAGCCGAGAATCATGTCTCATTCAAAGAACGTAACTTAAAGTCTCTGGTTCACTTTTAAACTTTGTGATGAAGGGAAAAACACATGAATTGTGCTTCTATGGCTCTCATCTTTAACTACGTATTTTGCACACACTATAATGAGCACCTTTATAACATCCAAATCCGAGAATACTAACAAGTGCCATCCAAACACTTAAGTAGGCAGTATCACCAAAAACAACTTACAGGAGCGGCAAAGTCAATTTCATAAAAAAAATTTTCACAATCATATGAAGTATTATTGGCAACACATGAAATGTCTTATAAACCACCGACTTCACCCTTCTTTGAGGGTTTCAGCACAATCTGAAAAACAATCATTAGGCATGAGCTTTTTTGGTCCACTGCTTAGTGACTTCTATTCAGAAACTTTAAAAACACTTAATGGGCCAGTTTTCAGGTGGCGGACTAATATGCAAACATCCTGTGAACTTGGCTAACCCACCAAGGTCTGAAAAGGAGTTTGAACAAGAACGGGCTCCCTTCACCATCTCCTTGCTAATGGCCTGAGAAAGTCTGAAAGAGCAGAGAACGGATATGAAACCAGGAGAACCCATCATTTCTCTTACCTTTAGCAGGGTCTCTCCACAAGGAGATTTCTGTTTTCAGATGAACAGTGGACCCACAGTAACATTAAAGGGACCAGCTAATCAATCCAGATTAACAAGCCCTGTGTTTGTAGATACCCTGTTTAGTGCCCTTCTCCTCTGCTTTGAAAGTTGAAAGAAGGATGAAGAGGACTTTTACAGGATATCAAGCAGGACAAATACAACTAGAATTTCACCAGAAACTTTTGAAAAAAGTCAAGGTAACAAAAGCAACCAATCACCAAATAAATGCTGTGTCTGTCCTTGACATGCGTCAATACTGTAGGAATATACGTATTTCTTCCTTTAAGGACTGAAAATTTAAGGATCATTAGGCAACAAAAACAATGTATGAGAGATATGGAGATACGCTTACTACTGTTAACTTGGTTAAAGCATTATAAAGTTACAGAAAAAACAGAGAATGCTATATATTTCTACCCTGGAAATTGTTAAACTACAGAAGTATTGTGGTTTAAGAACCATTTTTATCCACTTAAATATTTTTAGAGCACCTACTATGTGTGAAGCATGGCAAGAAGTACAGAAACGAGAACGAATAACTTCCCTTACAGAAACTACCAGCTTAGAAAAGATATGCTAAAGATAAGACACATAACTATTGTGAAAGGAACACATTGACAGACGTCACAGGAGATTCATGTTTAAAATAGCACAGAATTCAGAAGATGAAGGGATTCTTTTAGAATGGGTGGCGGGGACGGGGGGATTCAGTCCTGAAACGTAGGGCAGAGCAAGAGGTGGGAAGACAGAGAAAGGACTAGAATGGAAGCTACGGCAAAGATCAAGCTGCAAGACTTAGCAGCTGACTGGGTACTCGAGGCAAGGGAAGAGAGGACGGAAGGACAAAGGCTAAGGATTTGGGGCTGGGAACACATGGAGCCAGAAGTGTCTGCAGGGGATCCTGACAGAGCTGTGGAGGGGACAGAAAGGCAGGGCTGGGTTCTGACAAGGGAATCGCCCACCCAGTGCTCACTGCTGAAGTCTATGTACTCCCAGGTGAGAAAGGAAAGTGTTCCTGAAAAGCAATGACATTTAGGAAAACAACAAAGAGGGAACTGAGGAGCACTGGAAGGGAAGAAAAGGAATAGCGGGAGGATACAATGTTTTGAAAGACAAGCCAAAACGTTTCAAGAAGAAAGAGGCAATTAAAAATATCAAATAGCGTAGAAAGATCAAACACGAGGCCTGAGGAAGAGCCTCTGTGTACTGGCCATGAATCGATAAAGTACTTCCAAGCAGAAGCAGAACGTACGACGGTAGTTGACAGGAGGCTCTTCCTGACTGAACTTTAGTCAGGCTTCTCTCAGCCCACTTCTTAAGGGCTCAACCTCAGACCCCAGCCTTGCCAGGCCTGCAAAGCCCAGTTTTAGCAAGAACTCCAAGTCAGTTTAGAAAGAATCCACCCTCATCCTTGATATCTGATCTCTCCTGACATCTAATCAAACTCCTCCTCCCCTACCCTAGATATCTGACCACCATGGCCTGCCCTCAGCAGGAATGGGTGGGTCAGTTTAGCAAGAGCCGCCCCTACCCTCACCTCCCCTTAGTAATTTTTCACCCACCGACCACTCCCACCCCCCACCACCAATCTGCTCCTCTGCTGTAAATCCCTACTTATTCTTATAGTCAGAATTAACTCCCATCTCTCTCTCCCTCCCCTACTGGGATAGTCTTGACATTTATTGCAATAGCCTTGAAGAAAGTCTTCTTCTTGTTCTACCAAGTGTCAGAAATTTTTTTTCTTTTACAGTTGTCAACCTTTCTTTTCACTAGAGGATGAGTGACATTCACTAAGGCCTCATAACCAGTGATGATAAAACATGGTGGCCGGGAAGAGAGGGTGAAGACAAGGGTTAAGGAGCGGGCATGCAGGAAGGGGAGGGCTATTTCAATAAATCTCTGAGTAACAAGAGGGCCCCTAATAACTCATGACAGTGCTCAAGAGGGTTCCAACGCTGAGGGAAGGCTTTCTCACACGTACTAGGAGAGCACGGCTATAATCAGAGGGAAACGATCCAGGTTCCAGGGAAGAGGAAGAAACTAACGATACCAGACAGAGAAAAACGAATTCCCATGCTTACTGTTTTCAGTCCTCTTGCATTGTATCTTTTTGGAAACCACCTCAAAGTCCTTCTGGAACAATCAGAGGTATTAATAAGTAATAAATAATTTTTTAAAAATCTTCCCACTTAAAAATACGAGTGCTAAAACTGTTGTTTATATCTGCTCTTCTAATGACTACACGAAAACTAACAGCAACATTCATGTCACACACAAATTTATTATTATGAGAGAAAGATTATACTGTTTTTATTTTCAGACCTCTAAAAAGGTTAAGTCAGCCATTTTCATACTGAATTCCTATTCAGTGTGATTATATTCCCCACCGCAAGGGCAAAACATGAACAAACCAAGCTAATTTATGTGCAATTCCTTTGTACTATTGAAATGAAAAAGAACAATAGTTTAATGAAGTGGAATTTGTTATCTAATTATACCAAATAATTTAGAAACATCTGCTGGTGGTTAGTAATTCTATAGTTAAACCTCAAAGAATCTGCTCCCAGATAGATTTTCACTTCATTCAAGCCTCTGTGAGTTTCCAGTTGGGGAATCCATATTAGAGTATGGAACCAAGGCACGATAGAATGGCACATTTACTGAATTTATTTTTTTAATGAAAAGAACAAAAAATAACGACAACTGGAGGCTGTGTATCATACAGATTTGGGCCTTAAAATTAACTTCCAAATTTAAGAAATACAGTAGACTACTGTAACATCAAATATTCATTCAAACATTTACTGGTATGCATCAGACACCGTGGTGGTTAAGGACAGAAAGAAGAAACCCATAGCTTTCCCATTAGGGAACGTCACCCAATGGGGAAGACAGGGGAAGACAAACTAACCACTGTATCACCACCTGGTAAGTAGTAGGGTAGAGATGTGTATACAGCACAATGGATGCAGAAAAGGTGTAACTAACTCACAAAGACCACCTGGAAAAGATGAGTATTCAAGCTGAGTTCTGCATGATGGGTAGAGGGGAGTGAGGCAAAGAAAGGCTTGCGAAATGATGCCAGAGTCACACTGGGTACAATCTCTTCAAACTTCAAGCCGTTCAGTATGCCTGAAGCACAGTCTCTGAGGAGGAGGTACGAGATGAGGTCAGACAGGTAAGCAATGGTCCCACCTTGACAGCCTTGCATGCAAGGCAGGGAATTTGGACTTCATCTTAATGGTGATGAGGACTCACGGGAGGATTTTAGGTAAGGCAGTGAATTGTTACACTAATAAATTTCTAAGAGGCAGGTTTGAGTTTCCAATTATAGACTCTAATAATAAGCAAGAATAACCCCCACAAAAAAGGAGGAAAAAAGATAAATGTTTAAATTGATTCAAGGTTGTTCACAGGATAAGTACATAGAATGACAGTCCACTGTTACATTTTATTCTTCATTCATTTATTCATAAACTTGGACTGAGCACCTACTGTGTGCCTGGCACTGAGCTTACCCATGAGGGCTAGGGCTAGATCTGATTATATCCTAATTAACCCCCAAAGGAGAAGTAAGCATTGCCTGTTCCCTGAGTTTTTTTTACACTTTCAGGGAGCAACAGAAAGCATCAAGTGCCCAGCATTATCAGAAGTCTGCGGTCTCCACTGCACATCCCTGAACCAGGTCTCTACCAGAGCACTCTCAGACCAAGTCTGCAGTGGCTCGTGGCATGTATTTAGCCAAGCACACAAACAGAAATACCGCAGAACCACTTTTTCAAATGGGTCAAAAGACTTGTGAGATAAACAAATGGAGAAATTCTGCTGATATCTTGGATCTTTGCTACAAGGTATAACAAAGATAACATGAGCGACATTATTTACTACGTGTCTTCAGCCACTGTGTAGAGCCTTACATACACGGTCTCATTTACTTCTGCACCAATGGGAGAAGGGAACTAAAAGCCCCTATTTACATATAAGGAGAATGAGACTGGGACACAGAGCTGACAACTGGCAGAGAAAGGATTAAACATAGCTCTCTTACTTCAAAATCCAAGCCCTTTCCTCTGCACTACATGCTGTGGAAGGATCCTCCACGAGCTTCCCATCTCAGTAAACCTGACGTTCTGACCATGGTTTCTGGTCAGGGCCCTACATACTCTGTGACCCCAGCACTCCTCCCTCCCCCAGGGACCTCGCTGCCCTCACCTCCCACCCCTTCCCCTCACCCCACCCCTGCTCCTTCCACTCCAGCCACCCTCTGCCTGTTCTCAAAATTGCCCAGCACACCCTACCCTGAAGCCTGTTCCATGAGGTGATCTGCCATTTTCACACGACTTTCTCCCTTACTTTCTTCACGTCTCTGCTCAAAACGCACCTTTGCTGCAAGGCCTTCCCTCCTCTCCCTGCTTCATTTTTCTTCACAGCATTAGCCACCTGGCACATTACACATTTTTTTACTGTCTGCTCTCTCCACTGCAAGACAGAAGTTCCTTGAGGACAGGAACGAATATATCCCTGCTCATATTAGGCCTTTGATTCATCCAAAACAGAAGAGTAAACAAGTCACAGAGCAGAAAAACACACCCAGGCCCCAGAGCTACTCCTCAGGGAAACCA
Organism: Camelus dromedarius; assembly: GCF_036321535.1. Classification (NCBI taxonomy): domain Eukaryota; kingdom Metazoa; phylum Chordata; class Mammalia; order Artiodactyla; family Camelidae; genus Camelus; species Camelus dromedarius. The sequence goes on from NC_087439.1 coordinate 48,679,399, forward strand.
TGGAAGAGGACACTTGTTTCTGGCTTCTTTCCGCCTCTTCCCAGATGTCCTGAGCTTTCACACTGCTTTGCTTATCACACCGCCACCTACAACACAGGTCCCTCTCGGTAACACCCCATCCTCCAAATAAAACCTTCTTCCACTTTTTCTTGGGTAGTAAAGCTCCCTCAGTCAAAATGCTTGCTTGTTTTACTACTTTAAGATCTTCAGTTCATAAATTACAATCATTCTTCCATGCTCTATGTAGATAAGTATCTATATTTAGCATGTTATTCATCCTAGGTAATATGCTAAAAATCCTGCATTAATTTTAATATAATGGCATAAAATTCATTCACCAGGAAAGGCCTGCAGGGGCAATATGTCAGTCAGGCAGGTGTTTACATATCCCTCAAATGGACATCTACCCACATACCTAGTACAACTATGTCAAATCCTCAAATCATCTCTGACACAGTAAAGCCATTAAAGAGCTGAAAAAACAAAGCTCTGCCTAAAAGGTACAAGAGAGAAAGAACACATTCTGAGGGCTGAAGCTATGTGCTAACAGCAGACATGGGAAAAGCAGGGAAGATGAGCAGTTTAAAGAAGAGGACCCATTCGGTTTTTGAGATGCCAAGTTTGTGGTCATAAAAATCCAAGCAAAGATATCAAGTTTCCCGGACAACATCCTTTTGCTGCGTGCTTTACACCATGAGATATACGAGGTCCAATGAAATCCAAAGGTAAAAAGTTAGAGTGGAAAGGGAAAGGAACCACTTTCGCGCAGCTGGATGAAGCACAATGAGCTGGCAGCAGGCCTGGCCTGACTCACCTTCCCTCCTCCCACTAATGCCTCCTTTGTTGGCAGTAACTCTTTCCAAGAAGTGCAGCTTTTCTAAATTTAAAACAACTATTCAAAACAGGTGGGGGTATTTTAACCTATCAATTTTTAATTTTGTTTTTTGTTCGTTGGGGAATCAAAGGAAAAAGACTTCCTAAGAACACAGGAAGTTCTAAAGGTTCCTGGAAATAAAACTACTCTTTTAAAAGTAGTATCTTCTGTTTTTATAGTATGAGTAAAGTAAATTTTCCCTCTATTCAATCTGACTTCATACTCTCCCGCTGTGATTTTATTAATACCATCTTATATTGAGATACACTTCACATACCATAAAATTCACCCTTTTAAAGTACCCAATGCAGTGGTTTTTAGCATATTCACAAAGTATTCATCCTGCTTTTTTTAAAAAAATATTTTGTTTGGGGTTTTTGTTCGTCTTTTGGGAGTTTTTGGGGGGGGTAATTAGGTTTATTTAGTTTTTTTAATGGAGTACTGGGGATTGAACCCAGAACCTCGTGCATGCTAAGCATGTACTCTAACCACTGAGCTATACCCTCCCACCTCGTCCTGCTTAAATATAAGGAGCTAGATTAGGAATGTACATTTGTAACTTTTTGTCAGACATGATTTTTTTTAATATGACTACTCAATGTAAAATATGGTCACATCATTCTACTTTCTTACTGTTTCCTATTCTGTTTTTTAAATACAGTAAAAAGTCAAAGTTTATGGGAATCATTTTCTATATAATAACGACTTACGATTGGTAATTGGTTGTAAGGCCAGGTGCAAGAATTTGTCTTGCATTTGGGTTTGCAAAGAACATTCAGTAACTTCATTTAGTTTATATATTGCAGATAAAAAAGGTTTTTTTAAATATATAAATATGTATTCTAAGGGAGATACTGGGGATCGAACCCAGGACCTCACGCATGCTAAGCACACACTATCACTGAGTTATACCTCACTCCTCAAATTTTTCAAAGGTGCTGTTACTGATACTTATATAAGACTGAGAAAACATCAACTAACCATATCAAAGGATATTATTATCATCACTAGATGGGCTCTGAGGAAAGCTGCACACACCCCAACCCCAGCAAGGAATTCTCTGTTATGGCTGCTCTCAAGATGAAGCAAACTATTAATACTTAGGTTAAACCAATCTGATGAAAAATGTATAACTTATTATACTCTGTCATTCCTTCAGAACTATTATTATATGATATATAAAACATGATCAAACAGTATTTTTTTTGACTAATTCTCTTATGTTTGCTTTAGCTTAATCTAAAATATGTATTCTCAATGGAGGGTAAGACTGCCCTCAAGGGAGCAAAAATTGGCTTTTGGGGATCAAAAAACTTCCTCCTTTTATGCATAAGGCATATATACATACAGTCCATAAACAGAGTCTCTGTTATCAAAGTTTCATGGAGAGAACTAAGAAAAAATGTCTAAAAGGCTTCTTATGGAGGGTGATTTTTAAAAAGGTTGAGAAATACTGATCTAAAAGAATCTGAAACCCTTCTTGACAAATACGTTAAATTTTTTTAATTACACCTATCACTATATGCTATCCTCAAAGATCAGAATGCTTATAAGATGATTATTTGCAGGGACAGATGTGACTCAGACTGCATCAGCAATATTCCTCTTACACTGTACACAGATGGTGACTAGCAGAGTTATAACAACTATAATTCTTTTATCTCTCCTACATAGTATCAAATCTCCAAACATTAAAAAAAAATTTTAAGCTTAAATACTAAGTTTTTGACACCAGTAAGAGAAGAGATATGGGCAGGTATTTAAAGAAAGATGATGATTTTAATGACAGCTGAAAAGATGAAAGGAAAAGTAGCTAGGCTCTCACCATTGGACCACCCTGCTGCTTAGGTAACTCCTCATATTTTTTGATGAGCAACATCGGAAAACTAAAACTGTCAGCAGAGACTGTATTCAAGTGGGACTTTCCTACAAAATTATCTTTTGGTCAAATAAATCATACTGAAGATATGTAGTTGTCTTTTTAAAAATAAATTTTAATGCCAGGACAGTCAAGGGAAATCAGAAAATTTCCTGTCTTACAAAGAACACTCCATTCCCATTTAACTGCTCCAAAGGACCTCTGCAAAGATGCCCACAGGCAGGTGTCAGGATAGTGAAAGATGCCAAATGAAGCAGCATAATGAAAGGTTTCCATGGCAGGAGAAGAGTCTGAGGCAAGACAGAAAGAAATTACAGTGCAATCCTAAATATTAGAAGTGATCTATGGCGGTGATGATGGTGACTAAACAGTAATAAGAAGGAAAGGAAAAAGGGCGAGTGGGGGCAATGCCAGAGTCAATTCCACCCAGATAGAGGAGAGTTATTCAGGTTTAGCGAAACCAGCTGGACTGTAACTGAGTTCCCAGTCTCATCAGTTGGTCTGGGCTGTAACCCAGAGCTCCGTTTAGCTATCAGTGACAGCAGTTCCTGCCAAGGGCTGATGCTTTCTCACCCAGCTGTCGAGGAGGGCTCTACTGGTGTGGCCAATCAGGACACTCTGTCCAGCACACCAGCTACAAAGTCCTAAATTAAACGATCTGAGACTTTCCTTCTAGACCAGCAATTATTAGACAAGATGTGCTTCTCCGCAAGAGAAGTTCTAACAAGACCTAAATGTAACTAGCTAATTAGGTGCTATAGTTCTGGAACATAAGCTCTCAAGACAGGGACCATGTTTCTTGCCCATTGCTATAGATGTTTGTTGAACAAATGAGCAAGGTAAGGTGAATAATCAAATATGAACTACATTTGGATATTTTTCGGATTTGAGGATTTTAAAACTATTTGTATTGATGCTGATGATTGATTCACCTGAAACATAAAGAAGAAAAATGCTTGCAAATTTCTGAAACTTCAACAATGCCCATTTTCAATTCCCAAATGAGACTGTAAAATCAGGAAGGACTGGGGTCTGGTTCTTCTACCAAGGAATAAAAAGGAAATTTGCATTAAGCAGTGAAGGGGATTAATAGTGAAGACAATAGATAAGGTCTTCACCCTTCAGCTTAATTTGGCAAGTATTTTATTGAGCTCCTGCAACATACTTGAGTGGAAAAAAATTAAGCATATGTAAATTTTAAAAATTGTATTAGGTAATACTAGAGGCTCTCATTTTTAAGAATGAATCTAAGTTTCACTGACTTCCTATAAAAAGAACAATTATAAAAATCCTGGAAAGAAATCTAAAACACAGAGTAAAAAAACTAGACTCAGTTGCTGGCAACTATGCCCTGAATTGTGTCCCTCCAACAAATTCGTATGTTGAAGCCCAACCTGCAATGGCATGGTACTTAGAGATGGGCCTTTGGGAGGTGCTTAGGATTAGATGAAGTCATGAGGGTGGGGTCCTCCTGATGGAATTAGTGCCCTTACTGAGAAGAGACCACTATGTGAGGACACAGCAAGAAGACGGAGGCCTGCAAGCCAGAAAGAGGGCCCTGACCAGGAAGTGAATCAGCTGGAACCTTGGTCTTAGACTTCCCAGACTCCAAAATTGTGACAATAAATGTCTGTTGTGTAAACCGCCCAGTTTTTGGTACTTTACTATAGCAGCCCAAGTAGACTTAAGAGAAGGGCTTAACCAACTAACACACCCAAGAAACACAAGACAGGGTCCTGGCAGTGGTTACTCTGGAGAGGCTTAGATAGAAACTGTATGGAGCTCTGGCTTTGATGACTGATAAGTCACGTTTGTCTGATTTCTTGTTCCTTCCTTTTCCTTACTATTTCACAGAACTTTATCTCATTGCCCCTCTGTTCTAGATTATTAAGCTTAAGTACAGGGGTAGAGCGCGTGCTTAGCATGCACAAGGTCTTGGGTTCAATCCCCATTACCTCCTTCAAAAATACATAAATAAACCTAATTACCTCCATCAAAAAAAAAAAAAGTAAATACAAAGGGATATGAGGTACTTTTAACTAATACTAAGTAGTTAAATAGCAGTTATATCTAAAATAAAACACATTTCTTCTAACACTTGGGGACCACTCTTAACATATTCAAAAAACTATTTTGAATTGGCTAATTTGAGCAAATCTAGTATTTATCTTTAATACAAGAGTTGTCAAACTTGAGTGTGCATAAGAATCAGAGGGCAGTCCCTTTAAAATCCTCTTCCCCTAGAAATGCAGTTTCTGTAAGCCTCTGGGCAAAGGAAGCTACATTTTTAACAGACACCTCAGATGACTGATGAGTGGTGTGCAACCACACTTTTGAGGTCAAGTGTGCGCTGTCATTACTGAAACAATAGTCTCTGCCCACAGATGTACTTTGCTTTATAACAGAGAAATGTTCTTTTAAAATGCAGCCAAATTGGAATTTGTAAACTAAATTCTATTTTTCCCACAAGTTGACTTTAAAATTCTAGAGATACTTGGTTTATTCTGAGGGGTGAGGATGGCTTCTCATACCTTCTTCTAGAGGTCAAATTCCATGCTCTTCCTTTCCTGACCTCCACCCTCAGCAGCTGAAGATTTAATAACTTAGGAATTCATTTAAAAGAGCCTTATCACATACTCCACTTCTCCCGTTTAGCTGTTTTATTCATCAAGAATGTAAGTCTTTTAGAAGTTGTGGATTTGTAAATCTTACCTTTGAAAACCTTGAAAATGCAGACTATCTCTTTAAGAAGCAAAACGAATTTAGTCAATAGCTTTAAAGAGAATTTACTTCAGTAGATCTTACTGCTATGGATTAGCTGTAACAGTATAAGATAAACACTTCAGCAAAAGAAAATAACAACTATGAGTAAGGCCTTCTATCATTTTTAACTTCTGTACCAAAAGAAGTCCACACTTAAGGAAATACTTCGACTAAGTAATGTAGATTAGATACAAAGTATTGGAAGACAAGAGATTTTTATTTTCTTTCAGAGAAAGAAGAAACTTTTTTTTAAAGTTCTTATGGAGAACCAACACCAAATAAGAAAGGTCATTTCTGCTACTGTGGGTATTTGGGCAAAGTAAACAGCTCCAGACTGAAGACTGGCAAATTATGCTCTAGGCTGTTTTGCCACAAAAAGGCCATGTGACCTTGGGAAATAATCTCTCTGGGTCTAAATTTAACTTGTAAAATAAGATGGCTAAATAAAAGTAACTCTGATTCCAGCAGATTAATTCACTCTGAAGTATTTATATCAAAAAGCATTGTGGCATTTGATGCTTGCAACGTGCTTGATTAAATGACATTATTAAAATGTAACTGGAAACTTGATATTGTGAGTAACTTACTAAGACTGCCCTTATAGCTATCAGGTACATATCACTGTATTTTCTTTGAAAAACTGAATACTTTGTACGTCTAAATTTTCACATACTGAGTTTTCTTAAAGCAAGGTACATATGTACCAGAGTCTGTTTCGGTAAAAGAAAAGTATTTTTTCAGTCCTTCTTTCCAACCTATTGTCATTACAGACTTGGGGAGGGGGGAGGAACACCTTGATGTCTTAGTCACTGAAACAACAGTGTTACAGTAATTACATCACAGAAATAACATTTCTTTCCTAAAATATTCATATTCTCCTGAGGTTACTTATCTTCAATACCAACTTTCTTCTGTCTGCTCTGCTATTTGTTAGAGCAAACATTTTCCATTTTAACAAATACTAAAATAAGTTCACCACTTACTCCTGTTTTCATCGGAATATACTGAGTCCAAAAAAATTCCCCCCAAATCCAACAGGAATCAACACATGCATCTGGCAACTCCAGGTAGGTTGGGATGCACAGACATCTTGTTCCAAATAAATAAACTTTCCAGGATCTTTATTTACTGACTTGGAAAACATAAATTTGGAAACAACCAGCTAACTTCGCTCCCAAGTTGGCATCTCAGAGAATCCTCCGTTTACAAGCATCCAAGACCTCAGAGCCTCCCAGCCCAGAATTGGCCAGGGGAGCACACGCCCATCGGCCCTGCCTGGAGAGGAAACAATGGGAGAGGCGCGAGGGAGCGAGACCGGCGCCCCGGGCGCCCCAACTCCGCGGCCCCGGCCCGCGCCCGACACCGCGCGCCGCATCCCATCCCCGGGCGTCCGGGCGTCCGGGCCCCCGCCCCCCAGCCCCGGGGCGCGGCCCACCTGCGGCGGCGCCCGCAAAGCGCTGCACTTACCGAACAGGGTCAGGGCCATTGTAAAGGCGCTCGCCAACTGCTCGCCGCCGCCCAGGCCGGCGGGAGATCACCGCATCCGGCCGACGCGCTCACACCTCAGAGGGAGCGGGGAGTCGGAGGGGCGTGGTAGGGGCGCGGACGCGTGGGGAGGCTGCAGGCCGGGAGGCAGGGGGCCGCTGCAAGAAAAAGTTATTCACACGTTATTGTCAGGAGTACCCCGACAGGGGGGGACCCGCTAGCCCTCGGCGAGCCGGCACTTGTCGCTGCCCTACACTACGCCGAGCGCGCGCGGGCGCCGGTACCTGCGAGGCGGGGAGGCTTGGCCACGGCGCAGTGGCAGGCGGAGAGGCGGCGCCGCAGTGGCCGTGGCGGCGGCGGGGAGAGGAGCAGCCTCGCAGAGCCCCCGGCGGGGCGCGCTCACTCCGCATCCCGCGCCCTCGCAGACGCCATCTTGCGATAGCGTCTCCCACTGGATCCGCTGCCGCGCCTCCTCCCGCCTCCCCCTCGGGCGGCCGAGCCCCGTGCGTTCCCATGGCAACGGGCGCGCGCGGGGGGCGGGGGCGCGCGCCCCTCCTGCCCCGGGCCGGGAGGAGCCGCCGGGAGAGTCCCGGAGGCGGCCTCCTGGAGCCCGGCTATGGCGGGGGCGGTGTGCGTTTTAGCTGAAATCCCAGGGTTTTTGCTGAATGGGGTTTCAGGAGGTGCAGAGAGGAGAAAAACTGAGCTGTTACTCGAAAGAGGAAGAGTCACTGGAGGATGTTCCATGAATACAAGGACCCAGCCAGGGTCATCTAGGGATTGGGTTCGTTTGAGGATGTATCTCTCCCCTGGCGCCCTCGGGGTTAATAGAGTCTGGAGCCCTTGACCTGAGGCTGCAGGACTCCGGGAAGGGAACCCGGAGTCGAACAGAGACACTGAATATTGCTTTCCTCTCCATTTAGACTTAGGAGCCAGTAGGAGTAGTTCTGATCAGATCGTCATATGTGAGGAAACAGGAGTCGGTTAAAAAGCATCTGGGAATACCCAAAGTAATTTGTTACAAGGTCAATGCTCAAACCTAATCTTCTTTTTACTTTACACCTCTTTGATATTGTCTCAGGAAAAGTCAACACTCCCCACTGATTGGCACGTCTCCTTTACCACAAAAGATTGTTCCCCTGAGCTTTCTGCATTTATCTGATAATCACTGGCAACATCCTTCTTTCTGTGATGTTCTCTGCTCGCCTCTGCCTTTGCCTTAATTAACGAGAAGCTATATAACGCCTTGAGATTATCGGCCAAAAGATATTCTTGAAAAGCTCGGTTATGATGGGTTTTTGTCGATTTCACTTAATGTATTCAAAAATACAGTATTCTCTAGTTGTTATATTTGTTCCCTGGTTCTTTGTTTCTTTGTTTGTTTTTTAATGCCTCCCTTTTTCTTGTTTCTCTGATTAGGGATTTGATACTATTCCAGCATCTAATCATGTAGATTTCTCCTTTGGTTCTCCTTTCTTCCTAGATGCATCTTTCCTCTTTCAATTCCTCAGATGCCTTAATGTCATTTTCCTCTTCTCTCTACTTTTCAACGAATTATTTTAAGAATATTATATAAATACCTTATATTTATCTTAAGGATCAAAATCATTAAAAAAATGAATATTACTACTTCAAATAGAACCATAGTTAATTCATCATCCTTTTACAGCAACCTCAATCGTCAGAAGAAAAAGAAAAGCCGGTTGCAAGGAGGAGCCAGTCTTTTGTTTCACATCAGTTAACTCGAGAAAAAATAGGTAACATAATTCAACACTGATGAGCAAATATTTAAGATGCTATATGTTTGCAATGTTCTGATGTAGTAAAATGGCCCTCCTTTAGCCACTAATATCAAAATAAATCTTGAAATCCCCAGAATTTTAAATCTTTAAGGAAAAGGACTCTTGATTTTGAGCAGCCTTTCTGCTCATGAAAAATAACAAACACAGCTCACGAAGAGAGATGAAAAACTCAAGGCGGCTTTGTGGGACAGATTTTATAACCATGTAAAGATTGCAGTTGATCTGCTCACAACCAGATAAATCAGAAACTAAGACACCATTTACTCTCTCAGTCAGAGGGGACCTGACCACCATTTACTCTCCAACCTTTTGGGGACCTAATTTCCCTTTGAGGCTCTAATAAAAATACTGTCTCTCTTCCTGGAAAAGTGTTTATGTACATACAAACACTCACGAAAATGTTTTTGCACACTTTCAGGGGGATTGTGGACTAATCAGAGGATCTTAGGTTAGCCTCCAGATACCCTTTGTAATCTCTGAAAGTTTTTGCCTTTATAATTAAATTTTTTAAAATTCCCTTTTCACACAGAAGCATGGAATTTTGAACAGAATGGGACCAAAATCCCTTAATATACAGAGAAACACTCTGAGGGTCCAGTGGTCAAAAAAGTTTCCCAAATGTGTACACCTGTATGGTGGCAGAACTAATAGGAAAATCTGAGGCATCTGGTGTTCTCCTTGACTACCTCCCCCTCTCTCCACCTGCCACCGATTTAAAGGATACATGGTTTGAATTTAAAAAGAAAAATCTGTTTAGTATTAGAAGTAGAGTTGCAAGGAGGGTATTTTGTCCTCAGTCATTTTACATGTTTGGGTCTTCTTGTAGTTTGAGAAGTTGAATTTTGTTCAAAAGTATCTTCATTCACATGCTCTTCTACTCAGAACTATGTGCCCAATCAGCCCAAGAGAGAAAAAGTGCTTTTCTCTCCTTTGGTGAGCTCTCGTAGAGAGGTAACAGAACATCAAGGTTTTGATGCTACAATCTCAGCTTGTTGGTAATTCTCTCCATCCTTTGGAGGAGTGAATCAGAGAGAAATTAACAGTCCTGTGTTCAGACTTGGGGTCAGGTGAGGACTGTCTTCCCCTCCCCTTCCTCTTCTCTGTACAAGTCTTGGCACCCCCATACCCAACACACACACACACGCGCACACACACTGGAACAATACAGCTGAATGTTGCCATGTTTCCCTTTTTAAGTATCTAGCTTTCCACAAGTCATTCTTTCATTTGACTTCCTCATGGTTTGATGCTCTACCAAAATGCTTTCCGTACTTGATCAAAGTGCTATCTCTTGAAAATCATTTGTATAATGTTGTATTACCCACTGAGGACTAGAGTGTATTTCTTTTCTCACTTAACTGGAAATAAAGCAATCGCCTTTTTGTTACAGATTCAATGTAAGGAAGGGCGTTAACCACCTGGGGGTGATTATGATGGGTGGTGCCTTAGATTGTTTATGAAAAAGGATGAAAAATGAATTGGCTTTTCAAAACATTTATGTCTTCATTCAAAAATTTAATTTTGTGCTTAACACATAAGCACCTAGGAGGACCAGATATGCTTGCTCTGTTACTAAACAGTTGTTAGATTTTAAGACCAATGTTTTCCTCTTTCTCATTCTTACCTTCCTCATTCGTAAAATAAAGGATGGGACTAAGTTATCTCTAATGTTCTTTTTAGGCTTAGCTGTCATTCCGTGACATTTAAAGTACTTAAATCAACTAGATTATGGATAAAATAGAGAAGACTTTTTAATTTGAATATTCAGTATATTCAAAGTGTTGGTGTATCTAGTAAATCTAAGAGTCTTACATCACAGTTTCATAAATACCTAGAGCGATTAAGAAGTAATATTAGAACATTGATACCGTAATTTCATCTGTAGTATGTTATACTAACATTATATTTATTGTATAGAGAGCAACCTTTTTTTCAGGTTTAAGAGGATTAAAGTTCAAAGTATGCGTTGAACAATCCATTTCAAATTTATTAAAAACTCTTTCTCATTTTTATTTAAGTTTTGTTGACTAAACAGAACTTAGACAACACTTTGAATTGTTTTTTCTACATTTCTATCTAATGACTTTTCACAAGTTTTTTGGGTTTTCTTTCTGTTACTCATTCCCATTGGTAAACATTGATTTGTTCCTCAGTTTTGAACGAAGCAGAAATTAATAAGGCAGTTTCTGCCTCACAATAACAAGTTAAAATTATAGCACTTTATCATGTCAACACAGCTTTAAACACTAGGAATACCAGTGCTGTTAGCACAGTTCCCAAAATAGTGCAGGTTTGCTCTTCAAGAAAAAAATCACAGCACGTATTTTGCTAATGTGATAGAATCTTCTATTCCTCAGTTATACTGATTAAGATTTAAATTATTTATTTAAAATAGTCACAATATATGACATTCTCTTCTATGTTTATATTACCAGTTGAAGTATTTATTTCCATAGTGTGAATTTGTTTAGAGTGGATCTGGTCTGTTTTTGATAATGTTTTCCTTAAACACCTAATCTGGATGAGCTCCCCCACCCTGCGCCCCAGATCTGTGGCTTACCTGATGCCTGCCTGCGCTGTGTGGTTCATAAACAGCACTTTCACAGGGCAGAGCCATTTACATACAAGAAATGGAGGCAGCATTTGTCTTGAATGTAAGGATTTAGACCATGAAATTTTTCAGGGGAAAAAAAAAGAATATTTATGTCATAAATTGCAAAATAGGCCTTCAAGCTTAAATAATTCAAACTAAGGTTTAGGAGAATTAATTGTGTTCTACTGACCACCAGAGGGTGCCTAAATTATGTCCGTAGGAGTGATCTTGGCTCTTAGAAATGAAGTAAAATTTGAAAAGTACATAAGAATCCTTAAAAATTGAAAACGTTCTCAGTTCCCCTCCACAGTGTGCTTCTTCCAGTGGCAGAAGATAATCCCACCAAAATTAGGCTAAGTGGGGAGATGGCTATTGACTGGCTGGGCACAGATTTGGAATAGCATATTACTGAGAAATTGCATATTACTAAGCAGTTTGCTTAGTCTTTATTATATCACTTTAAAGTGAAAATAAACTGTGGAAGGGCTGTGTGTGTGTGTGTGTGTGTGTGCGCGCAGGTATGAAAGGAGGGAAAATTGAAATTCAAAAGCAGAATGAAATGGTTTTCTATCCCTGATTCAGGATAATCGATTTCTTGTTAATTGCTCAGCTTAAGAGGAAATTTTAGTTCAGCAGGTGATGACCACAGGTATTACTATGAACCCTAGGTGAGAATCTTCGAAAAGCCACAGGTTCTATTTTTTAAATTTTGTGGTAGAATTAATTTTGACATGTCAAAATGACCACTAGTTTCAAGTGACCAGGGGAAAAAAAAGGGTAAAAAAAATCTGTTTTTAATTTGTTTTGAATACACGTTTAAAATAATACTTATTTCTTGGTAAATAGTATAGCAGATCTTTTGGAAAATTTTTATAGGTTTAAAATCAAATACATTTTCAAATACACATTAGATAAAAGTACAGCAATTACAGCTGCTCTTAAGTAAAAGTTTTTGTTCTGAACTATAATCATAGTGTAATACTTTCAGCCAGCATTTCCACTTGTGTGTATTTTTCTGAGTTCACCAGGCTTATCTAAGCACAGTGTAGCTAAATGTCTATTTGACTTGAGCAGTTGGATTTCTGCCAGATTTTGTTTTCAAGAGGGTGTATAAGAAGATTTGGCTACAAATCAAACCTCCCTAATGTGGCCATGGGTTTTCGGGTTAATGTGGGTGTCCACAATAAGATGACTTATTCAAGTTGATTACATCGTGAGTTATAAATCAGCAAAATAGCTATGAACTCTGGGTGAGAATTATACAATCTCTAATGAAGTAACAAAGCTGAAAAAGAGAGAAGTGTATTTCCATGATTAAAAACACAATCTAGGCTCAAACCTTGTCTATTCCTGTGATGGATTTGTCACAAAGCTCCTTTGTATCCTCTTGTAAAATAGGACTTGTATCAGACATTTAGGACGATATACTGATTGGAATTTAGCCATCCATCCTTCACCCCATCAACAAATATTTACTGAGTACCTATGATATAGCAGATGTGCTAGATTCTGGCAAAGGAGTCAAAGATATATCAAACATGTATCCAGATCTTTAAAATTTTGCAGACCCTGGGGATAAGACTTATAAAAGTAACAATGACAGGACCACCAGAGGGGTACAGATGAAATACCATGGGAGTTCAGAGGAGAGAAAGATTCTTTCCAGCTGATGAAATGGATAAAGGCTTCATAAAGGATGGAGCTGTGCTTTGAGGTATGGACGGGGATTAGGCAACCAGAGAAAGGGAGGGGCGGGGTTTAGATAAGAGGAAGGCTGTGGGCAATCCTAAGAGAAGAGTTGCAGACGGGACAGTTTGGCGGCAGCCAGCACTCAGGGGAGAAGAGGCTGGACATGTACGTTGGGGACATATGTAGAAAGCCAAGCTGTTGCATTGATGCTTATTATGTTATCTGAATCCTTGCAGTTCTTCAAGTACTTGAGGCAACTAGAAATTTGAATTCATTATGTAAAACTCTGGCCTCAAATTTTTAATTGCCCTGTTTTCCAGTAACAAATTGAGTACCCACCAGTATCTCTAACTGTGTGTGTGTGCTATTGTTGTAAGCTTACAACTTAAGGCACAATAGCACAGTATACCCTTAAGGCGCAGTTTTTCATTACTGATATAAGTCTATATTTTAAAGTCTTCCTGATAATTTCTGACTTTTTGGTCAACTTCCAGTCAGACCTTATTGTATCATCATTATTTTACTCCATAATGTGGCTGACAAAGAGCTTCTACCAAGTGTAGGAGTCACATCAGTTCTGCCATTTCTTTCATGTTTACTTGTGCTTGTATTCTTAGTATGATTTTCAGGGCACGATTTCTTTGAATGCATCTTTTTAAGACAGGTGTCCATTTGGTAAAGATTAGTTTAGATGAAAAGCATATAACATAACCCATAAAGCCAATTGACTTGGCTGTGTAAATAGCAGTACGTTGCAATGAGCCAAATGAGAAAAGACGAGGCAACTGCATTGTTGACATCACCTCACCGTGGAACTCCCTTTCTTTCCCAGGATAACTTGCACATAATGCGTGTGAGGTGGGGATTCCCAACATACAAACTGAGTAAGGGAATCTGTGTCAATCTGTACATAAAATACTAATAAAGCTTAATTTTCTCCTCACTTAGAAAGATTGATAACTATACACAAAGTTCTAATTTTTCTTTCCATCAGGCAATGGAAGTCTTGCATACCCTCTGGGGGGTGCACACTGTACTTTGGAGATTGCTGGAGACACTGGGAAACCAGGGCAAGTATCCGTGCAGAAGAATGAATCTGATATCTGTGAGTAGAATAGGTTGAAGGGAAACTCAATGACAGTGGCTCTCAGTTCAAGCCCTATCCACCTAAATATTGTAATTGTTACCAAGTGCTAAGTATTCTGGTCTCCACTTTGAGTGAGCCTTGCTTTCAACAAGTTCCAGGAGATGTTACTCAAAACTTCAGATATGTGGGGGGAAATGAGGCTAAACTTTAGAGAGTCAAGGGTGGAGAGAGAGAATACTAGCCATAAAGAAATGAAAGACTAGCACTAGAGTGAACCCTCCACAACTTAGAATCCAAGCATGGTGGGAGAAAGAGGTTTTGAATATTTGTTTCCTCTTGATATTGATGGAAACATAGCCTATAAAACATGTAGCTCATGAGCCACTGAATTTGACTAAATCCAGAGTTGAAGGCTACCTCCCTAGAAGTTCTCCAATACCACACTGCATTTTGGAAAACACTGGTCAGAAAGATCTGGCTTCAAACCTGGGCTTCACCTCTCACCATCTATGTGATTGGGGGCAGGTTTAAATATTTTAACTAACAAGGTCCTACTGTATAGCACAGGGAACTATATTCAATACCTTGTAATGGCCTATGATGAAAAAGAATATGAAAAAGAATATATTATATAACTGAACCAGTATGCTGTACACCAGAAACTAACACAATGTTGTAAACTGACTACACTTCAATAAAAAGAAAAATAAACAGAAATAAATAAAAAGGAACTGTAGCCTTGCACTTCACAGACTATTACAAGATATCCACCTTAAACCTCACAGGAGCGCTTCTTAAAACCCCTGTCCTCTTTTTCTGTCACAGCCCACAGCTGTTCTGGAGCCGAGCACTCTCAAATCTCCCAAATTCTCTCCCACTCCTCAGCCTGTACTGCCTCCCTGCGCTCTCCCCATCCCTAATTTCTATGGTACAAAGTGATCTCTCTGGTTTCTGTCTACTCTCTCCTTAACCTTCAGCTGGTACTTCACTATACAGGGGATCCAGGAACTGGCCCAGCAAGCAAGAATCTTCCTCCCTGACCTCCTGCCTTTCAGTTTTAGTCTTTCTCTGCCCATTATGTTGATTTTGTACCAACACACACACACACACAAAAGCATAGAAATCTGGTCTTTTCGTTAGAAGGTGAGATGGTAAGACAAAATTCTTGTAAGTTTGTCTCCAGTTTAAAATGAGTGCCAGAAACTGTGTGAAATACTTTTGCATACATTTTCTCATTTGAACATCACAGAAACCGTGTGGGATAGATCTTAGAATCCAGGACTTCTAACTCAGAACTTCAATCCTTGGGTGACTGGTGCATACCACCCTTCTCTAAAGAAATCTAGGCATGGACACATTTTTATCACTGGTATATTAACATACATTGTTATAGTCTGCTCATTGAGGACCTTTATTGTAAAAGGTGGCCCAATATCATAAATGAACGTTTTATTATAAAAAAATGAGTTTAGAGTTGATGCTCCAATTTGAATCAAGTTTAGAAATTAAACATTTCTTCACTTGATAAAACATTGATGATGATAATGTACCAGGAGCTCATATAGACACAGAGATGAAATCCAATTAATAAAGCTAACAACATCTATTTACAAAACATCTATTACGAACTCAGTATTTTGCCAAGTGTTTTTTGATAGAAAGGTGTAATGTATGTTTGGGGTAGACCAAATGAAAGAAATATTATTGAATCAGAATGGGGTTAAATTTTCTAAATGCTGGGGGAGGGTCAACTTGTAGTTCTTACACTCAAGTCTCTCTGGATATTGGTGACTGGTGGGAGATAGCTGGCCAAGCAGGAGAGAGAGGACAAGGAACGGGAAGGGGTCCTTGGAACCTGCCTGTCGTTGGACCATCAGTGCCCCCACAGTGCTCGCCCAGGAATTGCACAGGGTCAAAGGATAATCGGTTCTTTGGCAGATGAGTACCAGGATAAAATGTATTTTACTGATTTTAAAATTCTAATCTGAGGTAGAATAACCAACTTCCTGTTGAGTGTTTATCGTATCCATGAGTGACTTCATTAATACTCCTCATTTTCTGGGCTTGGATTAGCCTGATTCCTAGGCTTTAAAATCATTGTCAGTGCCCAGTACCTCTTAAGCTGTGAAGGGAAACTGGCTGTCTTAGGGTATGCCTTCCTGTGTTTCCTGTGTTTCTTCTGAGGAACAATGCACACTGGAGAAAGATAACCTCCAGAGACAGGGTGAAATAAAGCGCTGGTCCTGACAAAGAGAAGAAAACATCCAGAAGGAGAAAAAGCTCTCATATCCGGTCTTCACTCAGCCTGACCCTGCCTCTGAGTTCTCCACCCCTTTCCCGTCCTCAGAGCATTAGGTTAATTGGTGCCTCCAGTTTGAACCAAGTCTCCCTTTAGTCCCAAAGGTCCTTCCCCACAACAGTGATGGGAAACGCTGGCTTTCTACCATTTAACATGCATTTTTATCCCATTACTTAATGTCACAAAAATGGTTGACTGATTTCTCCAGTTTCTTTTTTTTTTTTTTTAAACAGTATAATCTCCTTCAGGGAAGTAGAGTTTGCTTGTCTTAGTGTCATCAGGGTCAGCCCCAGGCGTCTCTTAGAGGAAGAGAGTAGGGCTGGATGCTGGTCGTTCCACTGTCCTTCCTGCTCTCCCAGACCCTCAGGGCCTTGAAACTGCACCCTTCTTTTTCCTTCCCCAAAGCTGGGAGTTAGAGTTTCATTTGACTTGAGAGTATTTAAATGCCAGTCCTCCTTTAGGGCCTCCTATTAGTTTTCAAGTCTCGGTAGCCCATGGCAGTATAGGGCTATGCTAATACAGATGCTTGGTTAAAACAAAACAGAAGTATCTTTCTCTGTATATAAATTGTATATGTGAATTATATATAATGATGTATAAAATATATAATAATAATATATAGTGATATATAAAGTACATGTTTAAAATATACATATAATGTTATTGTTCAACTGAGATTCCGTCATTTAAACTGAAATTTTCCATGAAGCTACCCCACCCAGAAGTAACAATCCTTTTAACTCCCAGAGAACTCTATGCTTTAAGTTCAAGTATGAGTCTAAAAACACCTTATATTTTATTATAATTATTTGAGTATATATATATACAAATATATAAAATATATGTTTGTGAATATATATACTTGTAAATAATACACAAACACACACACACATATTCTGCCTTTCTGCCCGCTGGGTTCTCAGCTCACTAAGAGTAGGTTTCTGTTAGGGGTGGGAGGAATAGCTCAGGGGTACAGCGCGTGCACAAGGTCCTGGGTTCAATCCCTAGTGCCTCCATTAAGGAGAAAAAAAAAAAAGAGTATGATTCTTTTGTGTTTTTCTTTACATTTCCCAGCATATAGATACTCAGCAAATATCAGTTGAATATATTAATGTCAATATAAAAGCTAGTGCAGTGATTTCAAATAGGCTTCCAAAGTGCTGGACCTCCCAGCGGGAAGCACGCCAGGATATTGATAACATTCTGGGCAGTAGTTTCTATTGCCCTGCTCCACCCTTAAGTTTGGCAAAAGCAAATGGAAGGTTTTGTTTAAGGTCTGCACTTAAACAGCATGGACTCATGATAAAGGATTAAGAAATACCAGGATGTAAGAAGGTTAATTGTAACTGCTGAATATTTGGCTTTTCCGTGTTTCATTTGTTTGCTCCATGAAGTAAGCTTTCCAAAGTCAAGCCAGATTTCTTTTCACATCAGTTCCCAGAAAACCTTACTTTATCTGAACAGTCTTTCTATACCCTATACCTAGTGGCCCTTTTTATACAGAGGCCAGAGACAGGTGCCTACTTTCTCCTTTAAAAAAAAAAACATTTCAATTACAAAAATATTATTTTTCTACATATAACCACTACAAAGATATTTATGCAAAAAGAAAAGAGGACAGAAAAACCACTGTTAATCCCACTAGCAAAAAACAGCCACTGTTAACATTTTAGTTTACATTCTTTGAGATTTTTTTTCTCTGACTCTATAGATGGGGCACATGTAAGCATGGCTTTGCCCCTTTCTCTGCCTCCTCAAATCCAAATGGTTACAACACATTAGTACCACGGGACTTTACCCTCTACCATAGTTGTTTGGTACATCCATGGATAAACACTGACCAAAGCAGGGTCATTCAGAATTACCTTCTCTCTGAGGATGAAGCTGTAATGTTTAAATTAGGGACTGCTGGAAATAATCTTTGACAATGTGGAATAAAAAACAGAAAACAGTTTAGTGGGAAAGAGTTGCACAAAAACAAAAAGAAAAGAGAGGCCCTGATAACATCCAAGCATCTGGTTCCAATTATTCTAAGGCTTGGAAGAACGTAAACTTCCTTTAAGTTCTATAGGTAGAGTGGATGCTGTGGTGTGCTGCCCAGATCCTCTCCATCAGGAGTAAGGTACCCATTCCCCCAGATGCTGGGAATATCTGTTGCTCATGGCTCGTAGCTGAGTCACTTCCCAGGACCTGTCTTTGGACTAAAGGAGCTGCTTGGACCAAGGTCACATACACTCTCCACACAGGAACAGCCTACATTCAGTGACTCGTTGTTATATGAGTATTAAGGCCTGGGCTCCTTGCCTCAATGCGGTGCAGCTCCAGAGCTCTGCATGCCATTGACTGTGGCATTGATTATAACTTTACAGTTCAACTTTGCCCTCTGCCCAGTCCTCCTTTTCTCACTCTCTTACAGATGTTGATTCAAAGAACACTGTCTGCTAACCTTTCTGTATGCAAATCCCTGTCTCCCTCTGTTTCCTGGGGAGCCTGACTTAAGACAGTGAGTGTGGTAGAGATGTCTAAATGTCCCACATAGTGCGTCTCCTTTCTCCCTTTGTAACATGGCTTATAACGTAGCCTTGTAACAAATCACTCCACCATTATTACTTGACCTAGAGCAAGTGGTTTCTTGGTTTTTGCAACCAAAAGGGTACTAACTAATATATTATCTCCTTATGATAAATTTCTATAAGCAAAATTAATGTTTCACAATTTAAAAATTTTTTCACATTTAAAATTTTAAAAATGTTTCAGATTTTTAGACTTTTCATCTACATTGCGACATCATCCTTCAGAAATACTGCACCACTTTACATTCTCATCAATAGTGTATAAAAGCAATCATTTCCCAGACTATGCACAACACTGATCATATTCTTTTTTTAGTTATTTATCCAACAAATGTTTATTGAGTGCTTGCTATGTGCCGGGCTGTATCCTGAAGGCTGGGGGGCAATCCCTGCCCTCGTGAAGCTTGCATTCCATGTGTGAAAAGACAGCCAATTGCAAAATAAGTGAGTAAGTTGTATTGTACACCGGTAAGTGGTTAAGTGCTACAGGGACACATAAAACAGGGGGAAGGGGCAGGCAGTGCAGGGGGTGAGGGTGTCCATTTTAAGTACAGTGGTCAGGGACGCCGTCACTGAGACGGTGGCTTTTCAGCAAAGACCTGAAGGAGGTGAAGGATTGAGGCATGGGACTATCTCAGGGGAAGAGCATTTTTGGCAAAGGGGCAGCAAGTTCCAGAGGCTGGATCACATCTGTGTGTTCAAACAACAACAACCAGCTCAGAGGCTGGAGCAGGGAATGGCAGGGGGCAAAGGGCAGAGTGAGAGGAGATGTGGTTAATGAGGTAATGCGGGCTACTACATGGTCCTAGGGAGTGTGGCTTTCTCTAGACAAGATGGAGAGCCACTGGAGGGATGGGAGGGCATAAGTGTTCCAGCTTATGATTCAAAAGGCGCCCCCTGGATAAACAACCAGGTCCTACTGTACAGCACAGGGAACTATATTCAATAGCTTGTGATAACCTATAATGAATAATAATCTGAAAAAAATGTGAGTGGGTATATATATATATATATATATATATATATATGTGTGTGTGTGTGTGTGTGTGTGTATGTATATATATATATATATAACTAAATCACTATTATGTACACCAGAAACTAACACATTGTAAATCAACTATACTTCAATTAAAAAAAAAAGGCACCCTCTGGCTGCTGTGTTAAGAAAAGACTGCAGCAGTGGCCCCATCCTCAGGGGATACATAAATGCCTCAAACTGCAGATAGCACTGAACCCTATATATACTGTGTTTTCTCCTATATATACATACTTATGATAAAATTTAATTTATAAATCAGGCACATTCAGAGATTAATACTAACAATAATAAAATAGAACAATTACAACAATGTACTGTAAGAAAAGTTATGTGAATGTGGATCTGTCTCTCAAAATATCTTACTGTACAAATTTAATACTTTTTCCATCTTAACTAAGTACTTATCATGCACTGTGGCTGTAACTCTGCAGTCTGAGGTATGACAGCAAAACTAGCAGGAATTTTTTTTCTTTTTTTCCCCTCTTACCATAGATCTTAGTAACCTCAGTATATGATTTTTTTTCTTTCTTTATTAAGTTGTGAACTTTCACCTTTTCACTTAAAGGAAGCACTGTGTGAATTAGCTTCTCTTTCCCACAAGCTGAAATTGGGGCACAGAGATGCCAGTCCACTTGTCAGTGGTGCTGGAACTGGGGTGGCCACAGGGTGGATGAACCATTTCTCAGAGAAGAATGAAGCAGATGCTTAGAGAGAAGCAGAGGGGAGAGAGCAGGCAAGCTCAAAGAGATGGGGAAGGTGCTTTGGTTCCAGGTAAGGTTTTAGTTCCCATTTCCAGACTCTCGTGTAGCCTTATTAAATCTCCTACCTCTAGGGTCCCGTTTAAATCACAAGTATTGTAATGAATTTCCCTTTAATTAAGCTGGCTTCTACTGCTTACAAATGAAAAAGCCTAGCCTGAAGCAGTAATCTTGGCAAAATACTTTGAGTACAAAACCACAAGCAGAATCCCTAAAGGAAAAGTTTTTTAAAAATCTGTCCTCATAAAAATTAAAAATATCTCTAAAAAAATTACAAACAGTATTAAATTAAAAGAATAACTCCAGACAGAGAACTACACATATTTGATAAAGAGCTACATTCTTAACATCATTGAAAATCATAACAGAAGGTAAATATGCTAATAGCAACATCAGCAAAGATCTTAAAATAGGCCACTTCCAATAGGAGTACAAACAACCAATTTATATATAAAATGTTCAAGTGCAGAACAGAGGACAATGAAATACTATTTTTGGCCTAGCAGTTAGGCAAATTCTCCTAACTGGTCTCACACCTCAATTTTGCCTTCACTATTCCTTAGTCCTTCCTTATATGTGGTTTTGCTATCCGTGGCCAACCTCAGTCCGAAAATATTAAACGGAAAATTCCAGAAATAAACAATCCCCAGGTTTTAAATTGCACACCTCTCTGCGCATTGTGATGAAATCTCCGCCAGCCCGCTCTGTGCTGCTCGGTCCCGCCTGGGATGTAAACCATCCCTTTGTCCAGCACATCCAGCCCATTAGTCACTCAGGAGCTGGCTCGGCTATCAGATCAACAGTTGGGATATGGCGGTGCTTGTGTTCAAATCACCCTTATCTTACTTAATAATGGCCCCAAAGTGCAGATGATGCTGGCAATTTGGATACACAAAAGAGAAGCCATAAAGTGGCCCTCAAGCTGCCCTAGTTCTTGTTTCTGTTAAGCCTGGTCCTTCAATTGATTTTAGGACTCTAAAAGCCACCCCACGCCTTCTAATACATTTCCTTTGTCTTTGAGGTAGCCAGAATAGGCTTCTGGGGCTTGTACCAAAGACCTCCATCTGCTAGGTGGCTCTTGTTTACTTCTGCCTGGTTGGCCTGCCCTCTTGTCCTGTGAACAAATCCCACCCATCCTCTAACCACTTTCCCGCTAGATACTATCGCCTCCAAACCAAGATCTACTCTTCTCATCCTTTGCGTGTATGCAACAGTAGACCCTCCCCACCCCCCACCTTTCTGGCTAGCTTTAGTTTCAGTCAGGTTTCTGTCACTTATGACCACAGTCATTGTGTGCCAATCTCCCCATTGTCTGTCCTGGACACACGTACCAAATGCCAAGCATGAAGCCTGGGTATCAGCAAGTGCTGAGTAAGTAAATCAACTCCTATGCTCCTAAAATCAAAGACATTTTTACAAATCTCTAGATGACAGAGAACCAGAAACATTGCTTTGAGCGGCACGGTGGTTAAGCATACCTCTTCTGAAGCCAGACTGTCCGGGCGTAAATCCCAGCTCTGCCGTTTATCAACTCTGTGATCTCAGGCAAGTTATAAACATCTCTGTGTCTCAGCTTCTTCAACCCTAAAATGTGGATGATAATAGGACTTAAAAAGTGGTTATGAGGATTAATTTAGTTACTTTACAAAAAGCATTTAAACATGCAAGTGTTTTTTTTTTAATTTTTGTTTTGTTTTGATGCTGATAATTTTTTGAATGATATAGTCAAGAATGAAAAAGAGTTTGATGTGCTCTCAAAGAATGATATGCTAAAACCCCGATTACTAGTTGTGGGATCTTAGATGAAATGGCTACTCTCCCTGAGAATCAGTTTATTATTATTTAACCGGGCACATCTAAAGTGCCATAGTCTGGCTCAAATAATTAGAACACAAAGTGGTTTACAGAAGTTCATCTAATAAAGACCCTGGTATGGGGTTAGCTGACCACAAGCTCATTTTGAGCTAGTAGAATGGCAAGGCTGTCATAAGACTTTCAAAGATTAGGCAGCCCTGCTGGCAGTAGTGTCAGTTAAGGAAGATTACAACCCTTGGGTCTTCGCTCAGCGCTCACCAGGTGGGAGTACACATTCAGCACTGGACAGGCTGGAGAGCGTCTGGTGGAGAATGAGGAAGAAGTGAGGGATGTAGCAACCATGTAATTTGAGGAACAGTTGAGAGCCTTCAAAATGCTTGTTCGGAATAACAGGAGGTTCAGAGAAAATGAAATAACAGACACTTAAAGCGTTGTCCTGTGGTGGAGGGATGGGACTTCATCTGATGTGCTCCAGAAGCGCTGGGCAGAAGGTCCCGGTGGTAGACCCTAGCTCAGCGAGGGGATGTGTTCTTTACCCACAAGAGCTGTCTGGTGATGGAGAGTGCTGCCTTACAAAGTGACAAGTCCTTTACCCAGAGAGGAGCTGGGTGAACATGAGTTTAAGGACATAATAACAAAGAGCCTTCAATATGGCAGGATGGGTCATCCATGATTACTCTGTTTCATTTCACATGCTGAAAAAACATGACTCTACTTTTTGTTGTTGTTGTTGTTGAGATTTTGTTTTAGATTTAAGGAAGGTCAACCAAACACAAGACTAATGGGTTGCAACTTTTGAAAAGTAGAAGCAGCTGCATATGTTGGTTGCCTTTGCCTTAAGGGGCGTGGAAAGAGCCCTGGCTGGCCCCCGGAGCAGCCTGTCCCCAGCTGGTCCTGACTTCAGGGCTGTGCCACGTGATGGGCAGTGAGTCTGCTTTCACAACTTCTGACACGCGCAGTCACAGCCTCAGAAGGACCGGGAAGAAGCCTGGCCCCAGCGTGCTGTTAAGATGAAGCCTTATGAATCCATCCACCTGAGTGTAGTTTTTCATTTCGGTCACATCCCTCTCAGCCGTGGAGGCCTAGAAGATGGAGTTAATAGTACAAATCCTGTCTGCAAGTACATTTCTTTCTGAAGAAAGAGTTGCCAGAATGTTTGCTCACAGAACAACCACTGGCTAGTGAAGCCCATGCTAAGTAAACACGAGGGGATTTAATGAATCAGGGGGCCAGAATTACTCTGTTTACTCCACAGTGAAAGTGGTTTACTTTTTCCTTAAAAAATAAAACAAAACAAAACAAAAACTAATTTTTTTCCATGCAAATACTGCTCTATCTACATGCTGCTTTTTAAAAAAGAAAAATTATAGGAAGATAGTATATTAAAAGACTATTGTTTAAAAATCTATTTCTTGTACATTGTAGATTCAAACTCAAAAAGCAATGAGCAACAGCCCAAGGACACTTTGATATATCTTTTGTAGGAAGAAAAGTAGTAGGAAGAAAAGTAAATATCTTGTAATACAGAAATTCTTAAATGCCCTTGTTTATCCAAAGAGAAGCGGCAAGAGGTGTCAGTCAGTGAATCATTTTAACTCTTTGGGTCTCTATCATTGCTTTCCCTGGAAATTTTTTATTTGTTTGGGGGTTGGTTTTTTCCTGATTATCAAAGCAATGTATAATCATCATTTACAAATCTGAAATATATGGAAAGTTGTGAAAAACTTTCTAGGTTCAGAAAAATGAATATAAAAACAAAAAAAAATGCACATTTTAGGTGGTTGGTTTTACATTTACTAAATGTGCCTGAGCGGGCCACACTCACAACACTTCTGACACCAAATGTGTTGGATGTTTTTCTCCACCAACTGGTTCTTCTATTCTCCAGACACCAACTGGGCGTAGTACAATTCAGTTCAATTCTGACCCTAACTATCTGGAGTTAGCATGCAGACCCCTGTAGGACTGCCCAGTCAAAAGTCCCAGACTATCTGTCACCTGTTCTTCTGATTAACCAACTGGCTATTAATAGGGGGTTCTCATGACCCTCTTCCTCAGGTTTATTAGTTTGGTAGAATGGCTCACAGAACTCAGGAAGGCGCTTTACTTACTATTACTGGTTTATTATAAGGATACAACTCGAGAACAGCCAAGAGATGCACAGGGCAAAGTATGACACAGAGCTCCCACGCCCTCTCTGGGCAGGCCACCCTCTCAGCACTTTGGTGTTCTCATCAACCTGGAAGCTCTCCAAACCTGTGGTTTAGGGGTTTTCACGAAGGTTTAATTATGTAGGCAAGATTGTGAAGTCATTGACCACTGATGATTGAATTCACTCTCCAGCCTCTTTCCCTTCCCCAGTCAGGGGTGTGGAGGTTGGCAGAGCTGAAAGTTCCAACCCTTTACTCATGCCTTGGAGACCAGCTCCATCCAGAAGCCATCTAGGGGCCTCCAGATACCAGCCACCTCATGAGCATACAAAAGACACATCACTCCCCAGAGGTTCCCAGGGTTTTAGGAACTGTGTGTCAGGAACTGGGGACAAAGACCAAATGTACATTTCTTATTATGCAACAGTGCTCCTTTTAAAAATATTTAAAATGCTCTAATAGTAGGTGTTGACTGGTTAATCTTCTGAGGATCTCAAAACAATTTGTCAATATCCCTTCTCTGACCGTAAAAGGGCATAGTGAATCTTCCAGATTTTAAAAGCATGCTGATCCTTTCAAGCTCTTTGGATCCTCACACTGGTTCATTCCCTGGTAAGTAGTCTCAAAGAGGCAATGTGCTGATCCAATCTATGCTTATAACTTTGGTGACCCTTTTGCTGGAAACAGATTCTGGATTAAAGGCTTCCGGGCCAAATGACAGAATGGCAGAACTTAAAGACCATCAGCTAAGTACCTGGTTGATTCATTTTAGTTAAAGTTGTTCTGCTAATGGGCTTTCCTTCTCTGTGTGGTTACAAATACCAGGCAGCTTAACTAACACTTACTGGCAACCCCCGAGCCTGGGTGGCGTTCTCTAAGTGTGGTCCTGGCGAGCAGCATCAGCACCACCTGGGAACTTGTTAGAAATACAAATTCTCAGCCCACCTCACACCTACGGAATCAGGAATCTGGGGTGGGGCCCAGCAATCTGCGTTTTAACAAGGCCTCCAGGGGATTCTGATCGATGTTAAAGTTTGAGAACCTCTGCCTTAGGTGCTCCCCCATGGAGAATTGGCTCTAATTGACTCTCAACTACAATCACATGTGTATCTGGAGCTGGGTGGCAGTTACATGGGGACATAAATTCATAAAAACTCTCCAAGTTCTACACTTAAGATGTGTGGTTTTAATTAGACCTAGATGTTTGTTTTTTATCACAGCCAATTGTATTTCTAAGAAAGCTGATTGGGAAAGCTGGCTTGTCTCTGTGAACGAGGGTGGTCAGACCCAGGGACCTTGGCCAGAGTTAGTGTTCTCTAACCAGTGGTCTCTAGATGGGCATTCCACAGTACCGACAGCCAAGGTGGCCCGTCTTCAGGGACCCCAAGGGATTTACTGACATCTTTTGGCAGTGAACGAATCCCCAAATGACAACCTAAACTTGTTCCGTATCATCTTGGGTATGTCTCCCAGCTGTGGGGCACAGACACAGGAAGCCCCGACGTGACACCTGGCAGCTGGTTTGGTCTTCCAAGCTGGGGAACGGAAGCAGCAGAAATCTAGGAAACAGGGATAAGACTCAGCTGATCCGGGCTCTGTATATATACAAGATTTGAGTAAGAGAGAAGTCACAGCCAAAAAACCATGAATCACACAAACAGCGAGAACAGACCTGCTCAGAACAGCCTCTCTTCTGCTGACAGGTCCTCCGAAGAGCGTAAGAAACAGGGAGGAAGGAGATGGGTCAGGAAGGGCCCTGCAGCGCCACAGCCTCTAGCCGGCGTCTGTCCTCTGTCCCGGCCATCAGGGTAAGGCGCAGACCCCTGAGAGCCACAGGGGCAGCTCTGCACCCAGTCTCAGAACCACAGAAATTCTCTGCTTCAAGCCTGAGGCGCCTTGTGCATCCTGAAATGAAAAACATCCAGCTTCCAGCCCCAATCCCGACCTACCAAGAACTGCCTTCTGAATAACCGCCCCTCCTCCACCCTTATTTGGGAAACTCACGCTAGAGTTCGCAGGTGGGCCCACTTGTGCTAATCCCCGCACTGCCGGGCGGTGCGAGCCTGGCGCGGTGAAGTTGAAGAAAAGCCGCGCCCGCAGGTGGACCCCGAGGCTAGACCTCGCTGCGCGCATGCGCACAGCTGCCAGCCGCGCGCGCCCGCCGACTTCCTCAGGGTTGTGTCTGCGGTCAGAGACCTGGGGAGTTATGCCAAATCAGAATTTTTTCATCCAAGTGCTCCCAACAAGGTATTTTTCAGTGAAATGCCCAGTGAAATGGAAACAAATTTTAAAATCACTCCTATTTAAATCAGTGAAATTTCCCTTCATTTCTCAGACCCTTTCAGGCTGGGAAGCAGGTCTCTGCATTTCGGGTTCCAGCTCCTACTCATTTTGTTTCTGATGCTTCCAGTTGCATAGTTTCCCTTTGGTGGGTGCTTGTTAGTTTCTTTGCCTACTCAGCATCCAAACTTCATTTTTATATTGGGAGAGTCTTCCATTGCGTAAGTCTTGGTGAGGAGAGGCCTCCCTCCCACTACAGAACCTGAAGGGGACCCCTATCTCCATCCCCTGGGGGTTAGCATGGGCCGCTGGGGACCTGAGCTCAGCCAATTAGATGTTGCCACCTGCGGCTTTAACTCTTGAGCGATATTGCAAAGGTGAAGGGACCACTGAGAAATTATTTACTGGGACAAGAGTGCAGTCTGAGCAAGTGTCCAGGGGTAACAACCAGTGGCAGCTTCCCAGCCACATTGTCCTAAGATGTGATCTTGTCAGCTAACTAGTCAGGGCTAGTTTCTGTTCTCGGTCCCCTCTCCCCTTGTATGAGGTTTGGGCTCCTTTTCCCAGATCCCAGGGACAGCAGTCATTGCTGCCAGGGCAGGCCCTACCACCCAGGACCTCAACCCTGCTGCCGGGGGCGCTGAACCTGATTGGCAGGAGCTGGCTTTCCTGGTGACTCCCAAACACCTTCTGTTTGTCTGCTGAGAGCCAGTGTTCAGCTTATTTTTGGGAGGTTTTATTCCAGGCATAACTGTTTTCAGGCAATTCAGAGATACTTCTCTTTGTGTGAAAGCAGCACTTTTGGCAACACAGGTTGTGCAAGAGGGCTGCCGTAGCAAATTCCCAGAGGCTGGGTGGCTTAAAGCAACAGAAGTGTCTTCTCTCACAGTTCTGGGGGCCAGAACTGAAACAAGCTATGGGAGCTCTGAGGGGGGCCCTGTTGCCTGCCTCTCCCTTGGCTTCTGGGGTTACTGCTGTGATCTTTGGCATTCCTGGGCTGCGTCACTCCACTGGCTCATCCTTACCAGCCTCCCTCTCTGTGTCTCTGTGTCTTCTCCTTTTCTATCACTGTTAAAAGGGAAGGTTTGGAGAAAACAATGTGAAATGAAGATGGCCATCTCCAAGCCAAGGAGAGAAGCCCGGAACAGATTCTCCCTCACAGCCCTTGGAAGGAACCTACCTGGCTAACATCTTGATTTCAGACTTCCAGCCTCCACAACTGGGAGACAATACATTTTGTTATTTAAGCCACTCAGTTGGTGGTGACTTGTTACAGCAGCCCTAGCAAATAAATACAGATGCCATCCCCAAACTCTCCCAGGGCCTTCCCAGCAGCCACTGCCTTCCTTATTATTGGACAGAATTTAGCCATCACTAAACTCTTCACTGGCAAAGGGCCTGGGATTACAGTGATTGATTTAGGTTGGGGCCAGAGTTCCCTGAAGCACATGCATGCCTGCTTCCTTAACAGAGTCAGGACTGAAGGAACAAAGAAGAGGGGCCGGAACACTAGTGGGTAGACGATGCCAGTATCTGCTGAACCACCTGAGGGCTCTGTTCTAATGACTTGCTCAGAATGCTGGCTTCTGTATTGTTCTCATCACTCAGGTTCCATTGGGTCTTGAGGAATACACACACAGAGATTACTTTCATTAATGAAAAATTTAGTAAGGATACCAGAACATAACTAGAAGAGGAATTTAGCATTTTAGGAAAGAACTCAATGGGCACAGAGAGAAGGGATCACTCCCTTCTACTGTATCCTGAGCTGTTTGATAATATCCAGAAATATTCAGCAAAAACAAACTCTCACAACCAATGTTTGAAATTAATTAGCTTTCAAACTTTATTTCTTACTGCTCCAAAATACTTTTGACCCCCAATCTCCCAAACAAATGAGGAAAAAGCAACAATAAGGTGAACAGCAGTTATGAGAGTCCCCTTCCAACTATGTCCAGGACAGTGGCCAGCAGGTTCGCTGTTACCAGTCACCCCAAGGGACAAAGCAGGAAAGCAAAGGCAGCTCCAGAGGAACGTGTGACGTGGGGGTTTTTCCATGGCTTGTCGGTTCTGTGCCTAGACTCTCCTCTCACTCGTTCCTAAATTCCTCTCTCCTAAGCCCCAGTCTCTGCCAAGTTTACTAAGTTTCTTTGGCACGAGTATTCCCGCTTTCAGGGGAAGTGCCTACTTCCATCCTCCCCTTCCCAGGGGACATTTGGCAATGAAGAAGGATGGCCTAGTCCCTAAGCTGTCATCCTGTCTTTGCTGGTATCCCCTGAGGTCCTGTCCCTCTAGTGGGCTAGAGTCACCTGGCCTGTGGTCACTGAATATGGATGTTGGTGAGTCTTCCCTCAAGGTTTTCTGAGACCCCATTGCTCTGATCCTACATCTCTTTTAGGCTCCCAAGTCTCTCAGTGCTCCTTGCCCCTCCTTTGGAGTCCAGGAACTCTTAGCTGCATTCTCTGCCCCATTCTGGAGGGTCCAGGCCTCTGGGAAGCTGCCGTGGGAAACACATACATCTAAACAGCTCTCTCATCCACTGCTAATCCCCGTCCTGGTATCATTCCAAACACAGGGCATCTCTAGGAGAATTGTAACTTTCTTTGCCATGTACTGGAAGACAGGAAACAAGTCCATCTGCTTTGAGTTTCTCCTCACCTATCTACTGGTCATCGTCACTCCCTTATATCAGAATGTCAGCCCCCAAGTAGGGGTCAAGGAACAGGCTCTCACATGTGCTAAGTACACATGTCCCCAAATATTCCCAAGCTTCTCCTCAACTCAGGAGACACAACCTGTATGTCACATTCTGCAGTTTCTCACCTCAGGGGTTCTCGGTACATTCTATAGCTAATTTTCCAGGCTTAACTCTCAGCATTTGGAGGTGTAGCAAGAATCCTTGTCTCATTCAAGCACTTAGTTCTTGCAATAGAAAGCCAGCCTCTCATTAGTGTTTTTTTCCCCTACCACCGGCTTTAAAACATCTTTTTAGAAAGTCAAAATTGAGCTCTAACTTCTTTGTTCTAAACTGTGTCTATCGTTCCTCTGTAGGTCACACACCTAGAAAACTATTACTGCTTTAATGGTTAGCGTGAGAGAAGTAGGGTAAAGAAATGAAGATTGTATAATTTAGCATTAAAACATTAGCCCGTTATAGAATCCTAGCTCTGCTACTTTCTGTGTGACCTTGGGAAAATTATTTATCTCCTCAGAGCCTCAGTGTTTCCATTTGCAAAATAGACAAATACGACCTGATCCATGAATTTGTTGTGAGAATTAGATGAGATGATTCATTTAAAATGTTCAGTGTAAAACTTAGCACCTAGTTCTTGCTTTTGTAGACACATACTTACACCTCAATTCCATTTTGTAACAAGGCAGAGTATAAAAGAACAGTTATAAGGATGTACTATGTATTTTGAACAACAATGAGGTAGTGGTATGCGTGGCAAGCACTAACAAGTTGCAGACTCCTTCAGTCCACCAGAAAACTAAGCCATCGGAGTGGGTTAAACCCCCAGAGTTGAAGGCCATCTCCAAGGCACACCAACACTTAAAGGGCAAACATACAAAGAGAAAAGATGGAAATGAGAGTGGTGGGGGACCAGGAGAGTGTGATGTCATCGAAGTCAAGGGACAAAATCACTTCAGTAAGGGAGGAATGGCTACTTGAGGTAAATGCTGCCAAGAAGCCCCAAGAGCCCCGATTCCATTTGGTTGAGGAATAAATGGCGGATAAAGAACTGGGGACAGCAAGTGCAGACAACCTTTAAAGAAGGAAAAGAGGGCTAAAGGTAGAGGTGGACACTGAACAGGTTTGAGGTTTATCTGCTTTTAGGGCAGGAGAGCCATCCCACTTTAATGAAGCTGGGAATGCGTCAGCAGGGAGGGAGGCGCCTGGAGACAGGATGGCAGAGCGAGGACCACCCTGAGGAGGCCTGAGGAGAGATGCCAAGATTCAGGTGGAAGCATTAGGCCCAGGCTCAGCGCAGGAGAGGACACCTCTCCTATCCTAACAGGACGGGAGTCTGTAGCTTCAGTGGCAGGAAGCTGAGTGAGTTCCCATCTGATGGCCCCTCTTTCCCCTGAGAAGTCATAGGCAGAACACCTTCAGAAGGATGGGCTGATGGATAAAGGCTTTAGTGGAGGTGACTCTTGGGGCTACACAGAAGGGACACCGCAGGGCTCACAGATACATCCAGTGAAACAAACGATCATGGCATGCTAGTTTTGAAAATAAAAATTTGAAATTTGGGAAGGATATTTTTCTGGGCTTCAAAGTAGAAACATCCCATTGGCCGTGTAACCACAACAGAACACATGCATTAAGAAAGGAGTATTCAGTGGTAATTGGTGCAACAGGATTTTCTCTGCCCAACTTTTTACAGTTATAGCCCCCCAAACCCAACTTTGGAAACCCCTTAATATTTTAATATTAAACTAAAGTTACCTGGTAAAATAAACTGATAGTGAATTGATTCCAAATTTTCTACAAGGAACTTGTGTTCCCCTCACTTTTAAAATATTTTCAACTACCACTAGGTGGTGTTTTGTTCAGTTAATTCAAGAGTAAAATTTCTTTTGATTCCTGTTTCGGAAGGAAATGTACTGAAAAGTAAACAAGCTACCAACTGCATTTCAGTCCTAATATTTACTTTCCAACTAATTCCAATTTTCTAGACCAATTATGGTATAAATGAAACCTTTGCTTTTCTCAATACACACTGTCCTGCTTGTCCTTAAAGGAAGTGGAAATGAGTAGGTCTTTCTTTTTGTCCCCTTTAGCCCCAGGGAAGGGAGTGATGCAGAAGGCAAGTCCTGTATGAGAGAGAAACACGAATATTCGCCTGACTGAGAAATCACTTTGTATTTACAATCCTTGTACCTTTTTAATAAAAATTAAATTTTCATATTTAAAAAAATCAGATTTCCCTTTAAAGATACTTACTAGCCTTTTCAGTCCCATTTAATAGTGCCTATCATTCCTAGACATGCCACATCTTCTGCAAATTCATTACTAAAGACACTTTGTTAAAAACTGAACTTGTCAATCTCTTGTGAAGGCACTCCAAGCTGTTAGAACAACTATTTAAGTAGAATAAACACATTTTTCTTTCTCATTAGAAATGGTGAAATAGGATTTTAGGTACCAACCTGAAGCCTTGCTTTCCCTCTATGTCTGTCCTGGGTTTGAACCCTAAGCCTGCTACTCACCAGCCCTACGACCTTGGACAAGCCTCCTGACCTCTCTGTACCTTGGCTTTCTCACCTGTAATACCAATATCTGCCCTGCCCCACCTCTCGAGTTCTTAGGGTGAACAGATTTTTTTTTAAATGTTATAAAGTTTTTGGTGCAGGATGCTTGATAAATAGCAGATATTAAGTACAAGTGCGTTCTTCCTTTCAGATTCATTGGTCTTTCCACCTGAACATTGAGTAACATACAGCAGTTGTGCAGGACATCTGCTCACTGTGCTCCCTCCCCCAACCCAGGCCCAGTGTCTCCCCACCTCCATCTTGTTGTGTGTCCCCGGGGTTGACTTGTGTAGACTCGATGAACAGGTTCCTTTGTCGTCTGGCTGCTGGTTGAGTTTGGCCAGTGGACAGAAGATTGGTGGGAGGCTGGAGAAAGAGGTGGGGATGTTTGTTGGTCCAGGTCCCTTCCTATGGGGGCCTGTGGGCTGGCTGCAGCCCTCTGCACACAGCTCTCTCTTCCTCTGGAACTTCCTTGGTAGCTACTCACTCTCACTCTCCGTGCCCTTGCTTTGACCCACCCCAGTCAGTCAGCTTCTAGGATCCTTAGACCTTCCTCTTTGTACATAGTCCCTTTAGTAAATTCTCACATTACCTAATTTAAGTGTGCTGTCTTTTTCCTGCCGGGTCTCTGTGATCCAGGATTTCTGCTCATTTGGAGGCCGCTACAGGGAGTATCCTTGGGCTCTTTATTACTTGGGGCTTCTGTGTTTCTCCAGAAATCTTGATGAAACTTGGACTGAACCCAAATTCAAGGATCTGTGTGAATTGGGAAGCCTCCCCAGTCCTTCCCCCAACTAGGTTCTGCTGCTTTCTGTGCTCCTGAGTCCAAATCTCCTTGGTGCAGCTGTGCATCAGACCCAGATTCCTTCTCCGTGGTCTTAAGAAACTCCAAACATATTCAACATTGTGTGATGCTCTGTGATTTTGCTGAAGAGTCGGGGTGACACAGCAGGGACTCCATAGTATCACACCCAGATTTCAGCTATCATTACAGTCTCCCAACACCTGACCCCTCCCAAATGGGCCCCCATGATCTCTCATATCACGTCATCCACCTCCCACGCTCCCAGCATTTCTCTGATTGGAGCACCCATGACAGCTCTGTCTGCTTTCCCCAGTCCTTTCTTCTGGAATTCCAGGACACAGAGTCATCTCATCTTGTGACCCTTGGGGAAGAAAAGCAGACTCAACAAAGTCCTGAGGTCACCCAGTGGGCTCCACACTTAGGCTAACTCCTTCCCTAACGCCACTGACAGATAAACCCCTAAGATCCCACAGCAGACATTGGAAGAGCGGACAGTTTGGGAGCAGTTGGCAAGAAACAAACCAAAGCACCCAGGGAGCCGAGTGTTTACCCCACGACGCTACTTGATGGCCACAAGCTTGGTAGACTTGGCTTTCCCCTCTGTGCACCCAGTAGCCACTTTTACACAGTTTAAAGGAGCTCCTCTAAATCAATGATTAAATATCACCACCACCACTCCCCGAAATAAACAAAGAACAAAATCTGGCTATAGGAGGGGCCCCAGCCCAGGGCTGTGGATACTTAACCCAGGGACTCTTCCTCTTGGAGCAGGAGGTGGGCTGGTGGTGAGGTCCTGGGCCTAGAGCCTCTTTGGCTGGGTGATGGCAGGTTACTGCAGGCTTAGAGCTCACAGGCCCAGCCAACTGCCAGTGACAACTGCATCTGGTTAAGGGTCCGAACATGGCCGAAGCAGTGTGGGAGCTGAGAGGCTGAGAGGATGCTCTGCTGGTCACTGGCTGCCTCAGCTCCTGCTGGACAGTGCTCTCAGGCTGCTGCCCTCCCTGCCCCGGCTTTGCCTCAGTCACCCGCAGTGAAAGCTAAGGTCAGGTGGGAACATTTAAACAGGCTTAATGAGATCCGCACGTTGTTAGAACTTGGAGCTGAGGCCCCTGGTTGCCCGATGAATTCACAGGTGTAGGTAGTGTGCTGCGGGAGGGGCACAGTTTTCTCTAACACTGCGAGGGTCTCTGGCCCAATGAGTGGAGTTTGATAGTAATGCTTGCTACAAGTTAAAAAAAAGAGAGAGAGAGAGAGAGAGAGACTTAATGAGACTTTCCTGAGGGTCCAAGGATGGTGGAAAAAGTACCACACAGAGGGGGAAAAGGCACAAAGCAACAACAGCAAAAGCCTTACTTCTACTCAGGCCCAGACCTTCCAGGGCCACTAACCTGGAGCCCCTTCCTCACTCTCAGCCCACCCAAGGGAGGAGTAGTTCACGCCAGGCATCTCCATCCAGGCCCTGGAGTGCACCTCCCATTTCCTGGGAGGCGTCTCACTCCAGCCCAAAGCCTTGTCTCTGCGGGGGCTGAGCTGTTCCTAGAGTGACTGACAGTGGAAACATTCATCTCATCAATGGAAAACCCAGTCTCCTCACAGAGCCTTCATAGATGCAAATGAATAATTACCCAATAATTACAAGTAGATTTCTCAAATTCTGGGCTGTTTTATCTAATATAAGAGTATGTTTGGAACATCAAAAGCTGATTTGAATTTGGGTGTTGTAACAGCCTAAGTCCAATTCCTTTTCAGTCTCTAAGAATTCAAAATTCTTGGGATCTAGTTTATCCAGGGTTCACTTTATTATAACATATTTTGGTGATGTTCAGAATAGAAGGCTTGTTTATATATTATATATATATGTGTATATATATATAATATATATATTTTACCATTTTGAATGTTTCTGTCTCATTTAATACTTTAGATTTGAATGTTCCTCAACCCCCAATTTTATTAGTTTGCATTTTCCTAATGTTTTTTTTTTGTCTCTTTTTCAGCCTTTCTCTCTTTCTGTTTTATACGTATCTGTTGTACAGAGAATACAATTGGAGGTTGGTTGCTCTTTCACTCAACTTTATTATGTGGTATTGTTGGTTTTCCCTCTCACTCAATTTCACAATTTCTGCTGAATTAATATTTTTCTGCATTAATGCAGGTGACTCGGTGACTTCAGGGCCTCAGGCCCTTTTAATTTTATTCCTCCACCACCTGTACGTTGTGAACCTCATCTGTGGGGTCACCGTGGCTCAGCTCCACGTGGACATCGCAGCCAGGGGAAAGGGAAAAAAGGAAGGGCGTGACCCGGGAGTCGCACACGTGAATTCCATTCACTGGATGAGCCTGAGCGCCGCCACGTGCCGCCGCCACGTGCCGCCGCCACGTGCCGCCGCCACGTGCCGCCGCCACGTGCCGCCGCCACGTGCCGCCGCCACGTGCCGCCGCCACGTGCCGCCGCCACGTGCCGCCGCCACGTGCCGCCGCCACGTGCCGCGGGGCAGCAAGGCGGTCTGGGAGACGCCGGTGAGTGGAGAGAGCGCCTGTCTCTCAGATCTGCCTCCTCGCTTCTAAACTCGTTTTTGATGCTGGGGTCGGGACTCTGCAAACTACACTTCTTTGTCAGCAGACTTTGTGGTGCGTTCCAGCAGGGGGATTCCGTCGAGGGAAGCTGGAAGGTAGGAGAGGGGGTGATGCTTCCTTTTTTGCTGGCTCCCCTTTTCGTGTCGCCCCAGGAATTGGTCCCCGTCTCCCAGAACCGAGGTGTGGGTCGCAGCTCTGGGGGACCCTTTCTCAACCTCTAGGCCCTACAGCTTCGGTCTCTCCTCTTTGTTCCCCCAGCCCTAGGAGTTGGGGCAGTTTCCTGAAGTCATTACCTCTGTTTTCCTTCCCTGAGTGCTTTTGTTTTTTAAGAAAAAATATGTATGTAGGATACATTCTGGATTCCTGGGTGTTCAGAGATGTGTCTTGTAGTGAATGGGTACACACGTCACCTTTGTCATGTGATACAGATTTAAGATAGTTTCATTGGCGAAAAAGAAAACCTTACAAACAGAAGGAGCGCAGGGCACCAGTGCCCTGAGCTCTCATTGTTTCACCGAAGGGTGGCCTTGGGGCAGCCTAGTGGGCGGGGCGCCTGGACTGGTTTCCAGGAGGGGAGGCCTGCAGTGCTTATGTATTTATAGGCAAGACGGGAGGAAGTGGGGACACTTGGTGGATGTAATTGTGAGGTCTCCCGGTGGAGGAGGCTGAGAAAGAGCCTCCAGAACTCAGCCTTTGGCTGTAAGCTGCTTTCCGCTGGGCTGGCTCAGACCCGCTGAAGGGGCTGCTTTTTCAGCCACTGCAAGAGCTGAGGGCATGAACCTGCAGGGCCGCTGGGTGTTTATCTCCTCAGTGACATTTGCACTAACGTATCTGAGATCATGTGGCTGCATGTGCGGTTCTAGGGTCAGAACACCGTGAAAGTGACTCTTAGATACTAGCTGGAGTTTCTTGTGTCCTTGAGAACTGTATGAGATCAACTTAAACCGGAATTTTACATCCTGTGCGTTTCCAGAGCCATACCCAAGATTTCTTCAGATGCCGGGAGGGTTTGTGTCGCATAGTGGTTAAGAGAACAGGCTCACGACCTAAACTGCCTGTGTTTAAATTCTGACTCTCTTGCTTGTGTGACCATGTGACCTTGGTTACTTAGACTTGGATCGCCTTATCTGTAAGACAGGAACATAGCACATCAACTGTGCCGACCAGATCTCTCCAGTTCTCCTCTTCTGGCCCCTTGTGTGGGTTAAGCTATGTGACCAGTTCTTGGTCGTGTGTAGCGATGGTATCTGTGATCTCGGGAATTGCTGATTTAAGACCCTCAAGAGCTCCCTCCCCATCCCCTCCTACTTTGGCGTGGTGATAAGCAATGTTTAAGATGACAAGAATTGTTCAGTTTGCACACACAAATGAAAGGGAATAGAGAGCACCTTAAAATTTAAGGCCTTAGAGGTATGCCTGCCTTCCTGAGATCTGGGGACAGAGTACAAAGAGAGGTATATATACAGTTGTCTAGATATTTGAAATTTATAAACTGAGGTAAAAAAATATTGAAAATCATGTAAAGCTGTTTTTGTAATGACTGAGAGTCAACAAATGTCACAGATGACTAATAATTACTGCATGTATTTTAGGTGTTCTTCGGTGGGTCAATAATATTTACATGTGTAGGAAAATTGACACAAAATTTATGACATTTGATATAATTTTTATTTTAATAAAATCACTAATTATGTGGATATAATAAGATTTTACATTACTTCTGTTCTCTTGACAGTAGTGATATAAAGGGTTAAAAGTAAAGTAATTATGGGCATTTGACATTACTGGGAAATGATACTTTATTGTGCGAGAGTCTGCCGAATTCACGTTGAGAGAAAAGATTTAACAAGTTAGTCTTTTTCTTTCCTAAGCACTTCCATTCCTCCAGTCCTCCACCCACTCTAAACTAGTGCCATCTCTGACATCCGCAGTGATAGCCTGCGAGAGTTCATGACTCTCTGATGTAGTTACTTTGTTGTGATGACATATGAAAGAGGTGTGAAGTGTATTCCTGGAGCCTGAATGGTGTAAGTTATGAGAGCAGCTGTTTAGGGCTATGAGTTATGCTGTGCCAGGGCTGAGTATCAGATGGTAAGTGACAGAGGGACTCTCTGAAGAATGGAGCGGAGGGAAGTAGCCCCTCTTGTTGAGGTCTGAGAGGACTAGAGTGGCAGAGTTGGAGAAGCCACCTGCTCTTAAACTCTAAGGGACATTAAGAAAGGGTGTAATTGTTAAAGGCCAATCAATAATAAACCCAGCAACAAAGAATTGAGTCTTCTCACTTATGTCTGGTGGCTCAAACTGCCATGATGAGAGAGAGAGAGAGAGAGGTCTGGGAGTGAGACATTAATGTTGTAAACTAGACTTAATATCTTTGGAAAGATCTGAATAGGCTGGGTGTGCCTACTGGCTTATGACACCGACTTGAAGCAAATAGATCATAAGCCAGCTGAGATTTTGAGAAAGCTATATTGCAGAAGAATCCGTGAACCTTGGCTAAAAAGATTTTCACAGTTTGAAACAATCTCTGGGCTCCAAATTTGGCACAGGCAGGAAGTAGGCTGTGAAATCTTAAGACTCCCAAGGAGGACGTAATCTCCAACACTCACCACGATGTGGCCAAGGAGAATAATGGACATGCAGGAACCTCCAGAAAGGTGATCCAGGGGCAACAAAGGATAGAGGAATCCTACCAACAAGTGGAATGAGGTCTAATCAAGGAAATTCCCCAGCTGCAGAAAAGAGAAGAATCCTCACAGTGCCTGCCCATCTGATTTAGTTACTGCTGCAGACCACTGAATGCTGCGTGTCCTCTGTCAGTCTTTTTCTGGAGGGGGAAGTTTCTGTTGTGGTTGTCCTCTCCTTGACTTGTAATGGCACAGTGGGAGTGTTGGGGGTCTGAGAGAAGGTTAACACGTCCATCAGTTTCTGTGGTGCTGGGTCACATGGAGCCACATCCATATCTGATAGGGCTGTGCCAGTTCAGCCCTGGACTCACCTCTGGACTCTGAACTGGATGCAGTAATTTGCTGGGACTAGAGTTTTTCTTCCTTTGGGAGATGAAAGTATGTTCAGTGTGGGAAGAAGAGTGTGCTCAATATTTGGTGACCAAAGGGGTGGACTGTTGTAGAGATGACCACCTTCTATTGAAAAGTGTGCTCTATCTCCACAGCGTAGAGATATTGCTGGAAAGATGTACAGTCAGTTCTTCTGCCAAGGACTGGAGTTTTACTGGAGTCGTGCTTTCCTGGCTCTGGCTTTATGATGGGAGCCCAGTGCAATCTCTCACTGCCAAGGACGTCTAACTTCAAATCCAACTCTCTGCTGTGGGCATCCTCTTTCTTTATGGCACTCCTCTTGCTTTATAGCTCAGCTATGTATTGAAATATTTTAAATATTATATGTAACATTTTAATGTATTTTTCTGTCCTCATTAGCTGTATCTGTGATCTTGAAGTTCTCCTAAACAATAGCAAACATACTAAAAGAAAATTCCAAACTTCCAAGAAAAAATGTTGAATTAAATCACTGGGAAAGCAGAAGCATTAATTTGATTTTTCTTTTAAAATATGTTTATTTTATCTTATCCTGTGCATCTTTTTACAGTTGTAATTGGACTGTAAATTATGATTTTAATGTTTGCATAATATTCATTAGGTTCCATACAATATTTTTGTAGTGAATTTCCTAGTGGCTTCTGCTTGCTATTCATCAAGTAGAACATAAATATAATACACTAATTTACAGTTAGATACATCTGACCTTAAGAGCTTAAAGTTAAAATTTTAAATTCCTAACTAACTTTCCTTCTAAATAGAATTTTCCTAATAGACTTTCCATTTGGGAAAATACAATGTTTGTTCTTCTGGTTTCAGAAAGAGGTTCTGCTATATATTAAAGATAAGTTGCTTAAGTTGGGTCCATTTTGGTTTCTCTTGAAGGAGTATGATGTATGATGTATGATGTATGATGTATTACGTATTACGTATTACTATATCAATGTTTTTTCTCTGTCCAAAAGAGTGTTTGTGTTTCACTCAGATGGAAGACATAGAATCTCAGAAGCATACTGAATGTGGGAAAACTGATCAGCAGTGGCATGTCAGGGTGTAAAATCACTGGCTACTTGTTTCAAACACTGTCCAGCTGAATCTGCTTTTGGTGTAAATATTTGCCTGTATTTAAGATGATGAATAGCCTCAAGAGAAGTAACACACAGGGACTGGGATTTGGTCATGGAGTTTTAAAAGGCAGGTTGTTAATACTGGTAGTGAGCCACTCAAAAAAGTTCAATGTAATTTCAGTAAAATGATTTTTTCCCTGCTATTTATTTATTGAAGTATAGTCAGTTACAATATGTCAAGTTCTGGTGTATAGCACAATGTCCTAGTCATATATATTTATTCACTTTCATATTCTTTTAAAATGATGTTTTTATGTAATATTTTTATTTTAAATTATGACACATTTATAGAAAATTAGACATGAGAAGTGAAACTGCTGAGTGTTAGGACGTCACCAGCTTTATAAAGTGTTATAAGGTTGCTCTTCAAAGTCATGGCACCAATATATGCTCCACCAGCAATAGAAATGTTCTTACATCTTCTCCCAGTGGTTGGCCACATCTGATTTATTTTTCCAATCTGATGACAAATGTTTATATCATTTTGTTTTTATGTACATTTCTCTGATTATTATTGGGTTGAATCTTTTTAAACATACTGTATTTGTTTGCTGTTTGGGTTTCCTTTTGTTTGTCTATTTTTTTTTTTGTCCTTGTCTGTTTTGTTCATTATTATATTTGTTTTTTCATATTAATTTATAGTTTATAGAAGTTATTTAAAGAGGATGTTATTTATACCCCCTTTTTTAGTAGTTGCCCCAGAATTTATAGCATTCATATTTACCTAATCACACTGTATCTTTAAACAAGATCATACTACTTCATATTATGTATAAGAACCTTACAACAGTATTATTTCAGTGTCTCCTTCCATCTTTTATGCTGCTGTGGTCATATATATTATTTTTGAATATGCCATAAACTTATAATGCATTGTTATTATCTTTATACAGTAAATGATCTTTTAGAGTGATTAGAAATAAGGAAAAAGGTCTTTTATATTTACCTTCATTTTATCCATTTCTGGAAATTTTTCTTTTTGTTGATTCAAGTTCCTGTCTGTTACCATATTTCTTCTTCCTAAAGGACTTCCTTTGACATTTCTTGCAGTGAAATTCTGAAGTTAATATATTCTTTCAGTATGTGCTTGTTGAAAAAAGCCTTTGTTTTTCCTTCAACTTTGAAAAATATTTTCATTGAATATAGAAATGGATTCATCAGTTTTTCCTCCAGCAATTTAAGGAGACACTAAAGAGGCTCGCTTAGTTTCTTGGACAAGAAATATGCTGTGATTCTTACCATTTTCCTCTATGTAATTTTTCAATTCAGTTGCCTTTTTTTGCTCAAGTTGTATGAGTTCCTTATATATTTTGATATTAACCCCCTATCATATATGTGATTTTCAAATATTTTCTTCCATTCAGTAAGTTGCCTTTTCATTTTGTTGATGGTTTTCTCTGCTGTGCGGAAGCTTTTTAGTTTGATATAGTCCCACTTGCTTATTTTTGCTTT
The DNA here is from genome assembly GCF_036321535.1 of Camelus dromedarius. NCBI lineage: Eukaryota > Metazoa > Chordata > Mammalia > Artiodactyla > Camelidae > Camelus > Camelus dromedarius. The sequence goes on from NC_087439.1 coordinate 48,720,758, forward strand.
TGTTGCCTTTGCTTTTGGTATCAAATCCAAAAAAATTGTTGCCAAGACCAATTTCAAGGAGCTTGCCACTTACGTTTTCTTTGAAGAGTTTTATGGTTTCAGGTCTTTATGTTCATCGATTAATCCATTTTGAGTTAATTTTTGTGTACGGTATAAGATGGTGGTCCAGTTTCATTCTTTTGCATGTGCCTGTTCAGTTTTCGAACACTGTTTATTGGAGAGACTGTGTTCTCCATTATATGTTCTTGGCTCCATTGTTGTAAATTAATTGATCATATATGCATTTCTGGGCTCTCAATTCTGGTCCATTGTTCTGTCTGTTTTTGTGTTTTGATTACTATAACTTTGCAGTATATAGCTGACCCTTGAACAAAGTGGGGTTGAAGGCACTGACCTCTTGTGCAGTTGAAAATCCTCATGTAACTTACAGTTGGTCTTCTGTATCCAAGTTTCCTCCATATCCATGGTTCTGCACCCGTGGATTCAACCAAATACAGATTGTATAGTACCATAGTATTTACTATTGAAGAGAAATCTATGTATAAGTGGACCCATGCAGTTCAAACCCATGTTGTTCAAGAGTCAACTGTATTTTGAAATCAGGGAGTATAATGCCTGCTTTGTTCTTCTTTCCCAAGAGGGCTTTGGCTATTTGGGGTCTTTTGTGGTTCCATACAAATTTTAGGATTGCTTATTCTATTTCTGTGAAAAATGCCATTGGTATTTTGATAAGAATTGCAATGAATCTGTAGATTTCTTTGGGTTATACAGACATTTTAACAATATTAATTTTTCTAACTCATGAGCATGAAATAGCTTTCCATTTATATGTATCTTCTTCAGTTTCTTTCATAAGTGTCTTTATAGGGTTTCCAGCCTACAGGTCTTTTACCTCCTTGGTTACATTTATTTCAAGGTATTGTTTTCTTTTTGATGTAACTGTAAATGGGACTATTTTCTTAATTTCTCATTCCGATAGTTCATTATTAGTGTATAGAGATGCAACAGATTTTTTTATATTGGTTTTATATCTTGCAACATTACTGAATTCATTTATTCTAATAACTTTTTGATGGAGTCTTCAGGGTTTTCTATACATGATATTATCTGCAAATAGTGACAGTTTCACATTTTCCTTTCCAATTTGGAGACTTTCTTTTTTCTTGTCTAGTTGCTCTGGCTAAGACTTCCAATATTATACTGAATAAAAGTGGCAAGAGTGGGCATCCTTGTTTTGTTCTTAATCTTAAAGGAAAAGCTTTCAGCTTTTCACAGTTGAGTATGATGTTAGCTGTGGGCTTATCATTTATGGCCTTTATTACATCAAAATATGTTCCCTCTATACCCACTTGACAGTTTTAATCATAAATGGTTGTTGAATTTTGTCAAATAGTTTTTCTGTGTCTATTGAGATGATCATGATTCTTATCTATATTTTGTTAATGTAATGTAACACATTGATTTGCAGGTGTTGAACCATCCTTACATCCCTAGAATAAATCCTACTTGATTGTGATGTATAATCCTTTTAATGTATTATTGATTTCAGTTTGCTAATATTTTGTTGAGGATTTTTGCATCTATGCTTATATTAGACTGTAATTTTTTTTCTTGTGGCATCCTTGTCTAGTTTCTGCATCAGGGTAATGCTGACTAGTAAAATGAGTTTGGAAGTATTCCTTCCTCTTCTGTTTCTGGAAGAATTTGAGAAAGATTGGTATTCTTCTTTAAATACTTGGTAGAGTCTACCAGTGAAGCCAACTGGTACTGAATTTTTGTTGTTGGGAGGTTTTTGATTACTGATTCAATCTCCTTTCTAGTAATCAGTCTCTTCAGATTTTCTGTTTCCTCATGATTCAGTATTGGTAGTTTGTATGTTTCTAAGAATATTTCCATTCCTTATAGGCTGTAAAATTTGTTTGCACATAATTGGTCATAGTAGTCACTTATGATCCTTTGTATTTCTGTAGTATCAGTATTAACATCTCTTTCATTTCTCATTTTGAGTCCTCTCTTTTCTTGGTGAGTCTAGTTATAGGTTTTTCTGTTTTGTTTCTTTCCAAAGAACCAGCTCTTAGTTTCAATGACCTTTTTTTTTTTTTTTTTTAGTCAGTCTCTATTTCATTTATTTCTGCTCTGATCTTTGTTATTTCCTTCCTTGTACTAATTTTGTTCTTCTTTTTCTAGTTCCTTGAGGTATAAATCTTAAGTTGTTTGACTTTCTTTTTCTTTCTTTCTTTCTTCCTCTCTTTCTTTTTGATGTAGGCATTTATCACTATGATCTTCCTGCTCAGAACTGCTTTTGCTGCATCTCATAATTTTTGGTATGTTGTATTTCCATTTTATCTTAATATATTTTTAAAATTCTCTTTAGATTTCTTCTTTAACTCATTAGTTGTTCAGTAGCATGTTGTTTAATCTCCACATATTTGTGAATTTTGGATGTTACATTTTCTAAAAAATTCTTTTTCTTAGGTTCTTAAACCAGGACTGTAGAGTTGATACTCAACTGTTTTATGTCTCTGTGGAATTTAATCCCCATTCCTTCCTAACATGTTTACTTGTGCTTTTTTGGTTATAATTTTTTAAACTTTATTGAAGTATAACACTATATATGGAAAAGCATCTAACCATACATATCCTTTCTTTTAAATTTTTAAATCATTTCTTCCTCAGGAGTTTGTTTCTTCCTCCTTCCCTACCTTCCTTTCCTCAAAACCAAATTTGGGTGTTATTGCTCCTCTCTGCTGTTCTTTATTAATATTAATTTCCACTTTTATTTTCCTTTTTCTAATCTATTTTTTGCGTTTTCTTGTTTTTTTTTTATAACTTAAGATACTTAGCTCATTTTCAGCCTTTCTTCTTTTCCTATTTATTTAAATTTATGAAATTCCCTCTGTCTACATGTTTAACATGCCATGTTTTCAATCTCCTGTCTTTGTCTCACTGCTAAACAACTGTTAAATAATAGGAGTTTTGACTGTCATTTTCCCCTTAGTGTTAATAAATTTACATCCTTTTAAAAATTATTAAAGCAAAAATAATTTTAAAAAGCTCTTTTGGGGGAACAATCTCCTTTTCTGTCTACTTCTGTAGGTAGCAAAACCTACGAAAATTAAGTGACTAAAGTAAACCTACCTTTATTTGACTTATTTGATAGTTAAAAATGAAATTCAGAATCAGATACTTTCCCAAATAACTGAAGAAATGCATGATAAAACCATGGCAACTGTTTTGTTAAAAAAAATTCTAGCTCAAGGAATGATGTTTTAAGTGTTAAATCTAATGCAAAATGAGGCAAGGGAAGCACTGTGACCATGACAAGGGTACAAATGACATCTTCTTCTCATAAAGCCATTGGAAAAATTTGCCTGTCCATTTGAGGAAAATAGACACAACTCACTGCCCCATGGTGAATAACAGAACCCTGCTAGTTTGAGTGCTCTGACATAATTGATAATTTTGTAATTAATATTTGTTGCCGTAGACTGCTACAATAGAATAAAATTATGCATAATTTCTTTTATTGTAGGTTCCAATGTCACATGGCCTTTGCTATTTCAGAACTAATAAATCCTTTAGTGTTGGAAACATTTTCACCATCATACTTTTTCTGTGGAAATAGGTAATTGGCAACTCACCACTTACTTAAATGGAAGGGCTATTTATTTCTCCAGAAAGGTCTTTATTCTACATTTTGTGATTTTTTTCTTACACAGAAGGATCTTAATACTTTGACTCAACGAACACCCAAGTCTCAATTTGTATAGTTCAGAAAGACCTACTACACTTAAAAATATATATATATGAGAATTACAGAAATTTATTTGCAGTTATTAAAAAGTTTAAAGACATGACTTTTCATAATTACATCAGGCACAAAAATGGTATTTTAATTGCTTTAAAAGTACCTATGGTCAAGATAATCTAGAAATGTCAGATTAAAAATTTCTAAATATCTTTCTTTTAGAATGAATGGCTTTGATAACTGTTCTCTAGGTATTTTTGTGTGTGTGTCTGTATGTGTATATTTTTATAAGATGAAGGCCTAGCAGTAAATAGGATTCTTCCATAATTATATTCTCACAAATAAATTACTAGTGTCAAGCATCAAATTCTATAGTTTCAGAGATGGAGAATTAGCAAAACTACACTTAACAGTAAGTACATGCTAGAAACAAGAGATTATCTTTTCTGTCCTCTGAAATAAGTCAAAGCAAATGAGTGTGATATTTTAATAGATCATTCATCAAACTTTGTGACATAGTTTGTCTTCATGAAATCTTTTACCTACTATTACGTAATTTAGATTAAGCACATTTGTTGGAATGTGTACCTTAAAATAAAAAATAGCCATGTGACTCTTTGCATCTCTTCAGATTGGTTCAATCTGAGAAGACTGAAACTCCAGCGCTCTCCAGCAAAACTGGTAGGTCTGTTTCTTCACTTAGCACTATCCCTTCTAACATCTAAGATGATGTACTTAATTTACTGTGTTGTTTTCCAACATCCCCCTCTCCTTTCTCAGAATGTTAAGCCTTACAAAGGCAGGGGTTTTTGCGTTTTGGCTATTGGTGTAATTAATCCAAGTGCCTAGAACAATGACTGACACCTAGTTGCGCTTAAACATTCACTGAATAAAACAAGGTGGTAGGAGATGAGGTCAGAGATATAACAGGATGTGGATGGGGGAACAGAGCATCTTGTAGGCCACTGTAAGGACTCCAGCTCTGAATGCAATGAGGAGCCGCTCTAGAATTTGGAGCAGGGGAGTGCTGTAACCTGATATATATTTGAAAAGCTTCACTGTAGCTGCTGTGCTGAGGATGGGCTGTATAGGCAGGGTGGAAGAGAGGAGAGGATTATAAAGTAAATACAGTAGTAACCTGGGTGGGGAATGATGAAGGTGCAGATCAGGGTGATAACACTGGAAATGGTGAGAAGTGGTTGAATTCTGTATTTGGAAGGTAAAGCAAATAGCATTTCTTGGTGGGTTGGATGCGGACTATGAGAAGAGAGAGGAATCAAGGATGAGAACACGGTTGTTCTGGCTTAAGCAACTGGGAGGATGGAGTTGTCATCAATTGATTTATGAAACATTATGGGAGGAGTGTGTTTGAAGGCAGGGTGAGGGAAGATTAGAGTTCAGTGTCAGAGATATTCTGAGATGTTTTGTCAGGCAGTCACCAAGAGACATCAATGGCTGGTGAATCTGTGTGTGGCTCTGCGTGTGGCTAAGGGAAGGCTCAGTGCTGGAGACATAAAGGTTCATGGTGTATGAATGGGGCTTAAAGTGAAGGCAGGGAAGAGGAAAGAGACCTGAGCACCCTGCAGCTGAAAGATCTTTGAGAAGGAATAAATTTTACCACAGAAATAGAAAGAATATCAGGTTCTTCTCAGGTAATAAACACTCTGAAGGAGAAAAGCATCATTATCAGGTGATGTTACTTTATGAAAGATAGGTAAGAACAAGCAAATTATAAACATAATTTAAAGATAGAATTTATTCTCTGATGGTTTACTCATGCAAACTGCACATAAAAGAAAATAGTACAGTTTGTGTAACATTGCAAATATAAGGACTCGAAATGCTAGGTACAGAAGTAGTGTGACACCCTGAAAGTCAAAATGGAATTTGTGTTTTTACAACTAATAATGATTTTTATTTGTTGAGTACAGACTGATTTACAATGAAAGTTTTGCTAACCTTGGTAATAAGCTCATTAACCGTTTACATGACTTCTTACATCTATTTAGTTTTATTTTACAGTTGCAAGAATTCCTGTTACCAAAGAACTTTAACTTGCATAAATAACAAAATGAAAGAAAAATGCACTGAAGGACTTAGGAGAGTGAAAAATTGAGGCTTTATCTAACCCATCCAAGCTAGAATAAAAATAGCCTTCTTGCAGAATTCATATTTTGTGCCTTTGAGATCAACTCCTTAGCATTAATATGGCAAAATCATGATTAGAAATTGATTACCTGAAAATTATAAAATCAGTTAAAAATAAAAAAAATTTAGAAGTAGAATTATCAACTAAAAATGCTCTCATTTTTAATAAGCCAAACAATTAAATTCCTATTATCTTCATATCTGAAAGTCCTGAAATGTCACTTGTATAATCTGAATGTTTCCCAGTTTGGAACTTAGGCAGGTGGGATATTTCCTTGAATTATCAAGGATATTCCATACAGGTTTTTAAATGTCAGTCTCATTAGGCGATGGCTCTGAGACTTTAGCAAATAGTGTAGTAGGGATGCAGAACAAACTACACAACTTACTATAAATGCATTACAGATATTTACACAATGGAATCCTGTTTGAACGCCAGAAGTTGCTACTGGGGAGGACTCATAACTATTTTACAGAGTTTTCTTACACACGTCTACTACTTTTTTATTTTTAACAATTTCATCTATTTTAAAATATTGTACTGTATTTTGAACATAACTGCAGAATAAAAATAGATAATGGCACATTAGAAAACTCAGTATCCCACAGATGATTGGATAATGAGAAAAGTGTACCTACAATCATCTCATCAGAAACAAACTACATCATGGAATGTTAGTTATCCAAGCCTGCACAGTAATGACATTTTTAAATTGCAATCATCTATTGGCCAGCATCACACTGAAGGCATCGTTAAACATTCAAGCAAAGATTGCTGGCATAAACTACTGAAAGACATACACACACACACACACTCACTCACTCACTCACTCACTCTCTCTCTCTCTCTCTCTCTCTCACACCCTCTCTCTCACTCACTCTTGTTTCCCACATTATAATTACATTGTTCTAAAGATAGATACTGATTTTTTCCCACAAGAAACATTATCAAAATTTGCTACTAAAAGATGACAGTGCTTTCACAAGAATAAGTACAAGTTAGCTTGCAAGTACAAGACAATGGGGGTAAACAGTCTTAAATTTTCTAAGTAATAATTTTTAGGCTTTTCTGGCAACCATACCTTGATTATGCATAAACGTCTCAGTTTGAAACCTGAAAGCTGCAAAAAAAAAAAAGACCAACCCAAAAACCTAATTTCAAAAAATTATTAGATATCTGATAACCCTGTATCATACATTATATAATTTCATATTTTGATAGCCTCAAAACAAAGGGTTTAAAAATACTGAATTTAAGACTTGAAAAATAGTCATTTTTGAAATGATAAAGGATTCCACAATTCATGCCTACTTAAAATGTTAAAAAGAAAATGCACTATTATTGATCTTCATTTAATTTGAGTGTGCATAAAAGCACTGTATGTCTTTTACCATGTTTCACTCACTTGTTCTTCCTTTTGCATAATGTGCAAAATAAAAGGCAAAAAGATTAAAAGCAAATTTCTATCTTTCTCTTGCTAGTGCTTTATGACCTTGTTACCATTACAAAGTCAATAGGGACTAAGCAGAACTTTGGTATAAATGATGTAACAACACTACCATCACAACTGAGGGTTCAGAGGTGGTCAAAAGAAATGGAAGTGGGAAAAGAGATTCAGTAACACCCCCATTTATTAAAACACCACCAAATTAAAAGTGAAATAAACCACAATGAATTATAATACAATTTTTACATTGAGCACAGAAAAATTAATAAACCTAACAATATTTATAAAAAAAAAGAAAAATCAGTCTTTTTCCAGAGACTAAAAACTATTGTTCAGTCTGATCATTAACTGCTGCTACACCAACTTTAGAGCCAAATTTAATTTCAAGTAAAAAAAAAAAAATTTACAACCACAGATTTCGCATAAATGGAAACTGGTCTTTCCTTGATTTCCCTTTGAAGTCACTAATGAGTATCTAAAACTGCTGCACTGCAGGTTTTTAATCAACTTCCTGAGGGCTGTGACTGGGAGGAAGGAGCCATAACAATCTGCGAAAGTGCAGGCTCTGTACTCTGGTCCGCCATCTGGGTGAGGACTGAGGTGGCTACAGCTTCTGCCTTGGAAGTTGAACTGACTCCATTGGATGTGCTGACAGAGCTGTGCTGGATAGCTTCAGTATGTGGACTGCTTGGCACTGACAGGTCTTCTGAACTATCATCTTTATCAGCAGCTGAATGGAAAAAGGAAAATTACTCAGTTTCCTAAAATAGCTGTAAGGTTGAGTCAAAACACAGAATAAAAAGTTAGAAGGCATTTTACAAAATCAGATATTTAGAGAAGTTGGAACTGAGTAATTGAAAGGTTGCTGAAAGTCACCAAGTAGGTAGCTTTGCCTGCAACAGGCTGAATAAGGGCACAACAGGAGCATGGGAAACACCTCAGTGCCCAGTGCCACATAAAACGGAGCTGAATAATTATTTGCTAAATTGTGTTGAAGAAAATTGGGTAGGAATTTGGCAGACAGGTCTCCTATAGATATAGTCAAACACTTATCCAGCAACACAGTCTGTTTGCCTACATGCGATTCTTATTAAAAGATTAAAAAAAAGGTATAACCATATGCATAAACAAAATGAATTCTTATACACAAATTATATCTTCAAATAATTCCCTCTGCAGAGTATTTATTCTGGCTGACTTTCCATCTACTGCAGCAACGGATGATTACAACACCTGATTCTAATGATGCATACACATGAGAATAAGCAATATTTAGACTCTAAATGCCACCAGCTGTTATAGCTGCATGAATTAATTGAGATTCAAATAAAAATCCATATAAAACTCTAGATACGGTAATTGAGAAGATATTCAGGAAAGGGCGTTCTAAATATTTATGAAAATAAATCTACCAATTTCTAGGCCTGAACAACAAATCTACATGTTTCTTATTTTAACAGAAGAGAAAATCCAGTAATTTCATTTAGTGAAACATTTGATATGCACAACACACACATAGTCACAGTGTATGCAGGTTGAGCACAATGACAGCATGAACACCTGTGAACCCAGCCCCCAGTAAAGAGAACACTGCCAATATCACGGATGCTTCCTGGAGGCTCCTCTCCTCACCAAAGGTAATCACCATTCTGATACATATTTCTTCTACTGTTCACTTGTTTTCCCTTGAAGTTTTACCAAAAGGTATGTATCCCTAAACAGTATCATTTAGCTTTCTTTACTTTTGAAAATTCTAAAAATAGTATCATACTGGATGTATTCTTTTGAGCCTTACATTTTGCACTTGGCATTAAAATAATTTTTATTTAGTGTTTAGAAGTGACAATAAGCAGGCTCTCTATCAAATCTGAGAATGCATACTGGCCTGCCTACTGATGGCCAGGTGCTCATTCTGAAAGGCAATTATTAAAAGACTATGGACCCTATGAAGCAGGACTTACCCTATGATTTATAATGTAAAAGACAGAAGGGGAGGAACCTGACAAGCACAACTTTAGTTCAAATACAATTCTTCATTTTGAGGGTTTTCTAAAATATAGTAGCCCTTATGGAATTTTGACACATTTGCCTCAAATGCATGCATTTTTGGAAAGCAGGTTTTAAAATACATCAATGAGAATCTCATCCTCTCTATAAATCTGCTTTAAATGCAAAACTACACCACTGGATAAAAATGTGATCTCAAGATACAATAAAAAAAAATCACAATCAGTAATCCTTTATAAAATATATAAAGCAGAAAGGATACTTTTCTGATCAAGCAATAATGAATGTTATAAAATATTTACAATTTAGTTAAACAGCCAATACAATTGTTACATGTTCAAAGAAAACACTAGAGAATGACAGTTTAAAAGGAGAGAATAGTAAAAAGCCCTCTATTTCACCATTATTCGACAGGACAACAAACTGACCTTTCTCTCAATGTTAAGTTCTAGGGAATAGACTAGCTTTCAAAAATAAAGAGGCTGATACGTGATGAATGGTGTAAGGAAATGTAAATATAGAGTGGAGGCAATTACTCGAAGTGAAACAGTAAGTTGTAAGGGACAAATACTTTTATCTCAGGCTTTCAAAATTAGGTAAAGCAGATCTTCAGGCTGTACGAAGAATCAGGTACTCACTTATAAATTATAGAATTATAAATTTGTGTATAAATACCTTTATAATGTGATAGAGCTGCACCTACGTCCAGTTCTAGATGGTAAGGGGAGAAAAATTACTAGTATAATCACAAGCACTAGAAAGATGCAAGAGATCTTACTGCACTCAGTATCATTTTCAGCCCTACTTAAGCTAAAAGAAACCAGCTGTTTGAAAATTCATTCCTTTTGAGGTTCTCTACCAATGTTTTTATATATGTATATATATATATTCGTTAATGAAAATACAAGCTTGCAATTAAATTTAGGGCCCAAGAAGCTTTCCTTCCCACTTACGTTTACAGAAACAACTATAATGCACCATTAATTACGCCCAGAGATCTAGAGAATACAAATTCATGGCAATAAGATTACTCTTGTGTTTTATTCTTCATGGAACCCAAATAGTAAGAATGTTTCCATATTTTCATTCACGTTTTATACAGTGTGACTTTTAAGGTCAACAACTGTCATGGTTTTCCCATGACTGAGGAGTTTCCTAGGATGTGGGACTTCTAGTGTTAAAACAGAGACCCTATGACTGTGACTTTATACTGTCACTTTTACCTGAAAGATTTTATAATATTCCTTAATTTCTACTAAATCTTAGTTTTCTATCACAATGTTTTGAAAGAATTAACTAGTATTACAGCTCATCACCATTAGCAATTGCTGTGTGGTACAATATGATAAGTAGTGTTAGGTATTTGTGAATTTCTCCACATTTTCTCCAATATTTAAATATTAACTTTATCTCTGTATTTACCTTAACTATTAAACAACAGAGAAGTCAGATTTTTTTTTCCCCCAAAGGTTTCAAAATTGAAAACAAGTTACTTAGAAATTTCTACAAAATCACATTATCTCCCAGGAGCTGAAGAGAACTAATTTTATGCAAGAACTATACTTATCTCAATTTGATTATCTAGATAACTAGACAGGGAAAAAAGGTGGAAAAATTTCAGAAACCTCAAACTTCATTTATTGGATCTTCACAACCTAGTATACTGTCACTAAAAATTTTAGTTACCTAGATTTTTCAGTCAGTTTGAGGATACAGTATATAAATCCATACATCAATACATTTAAAAATAGTCTTTATTACTTAAAATAAAAAAAAAATTGGCTTGCATTGCTGGGCATATATTGCCTGAATAACAGAGATATAAAACTGTTGGGGCTATCCAATAAATTAACTAAGATTAAAAAATTGAAGATAACTTTGAATTGAATGCAACTTAAGAGTTAATTTTCCTTCTTATTTTATAGTCACTTGCGTATTTCTTCTTTTTGAACTATCAAAATTCAAGAGAGCTCTCTTGTTAAGAAAATCATGTATGCATAATGCTGAACTCAGTAGCTTCTAAAGGAAATTATGTTGTTAAATCAGATGGGAGCCATAATGGCCTCATCCCTGCAGCAATCATTGTTAATACAAACCCTAAACATATTTCTATATGGTTCCAATTTACTCCACAATGTGTTTCACCATTCTGTCAAAATGACTAGACATCAAAGGACTGAGATTTATTTGCTCAAAACTGACAAAAATCAATGTTCTAAATATATATGGCAATAGAGAGTTGCTAAATCTACTGAATCTTTTAAATTAAAAAATATTGCCCATTCTGATGAAACTGCTTACAATGACTACAAGTAAAGATGGTGGCCATTAAGTTTTATCGTGAGCACCTGAGGAACTGTTTGCATCCAATACAAAATGTTTCTTTCTTTTGAATTACTGACACTGGCAAATTAAAATGAAGTGGATACATATGGTTGAAACAGTCTTCACATTTACAAATATCCTGAAATATCACTAAATCATAAAAATGAAAGCTGTGGGTTATATATTATGAATGTTGCCTAATGCATTCCCAGCTCTGTTATTTGTTACAAATTTGTGTACGGTGGACAAAATTGGCCATTTATTCAAAAGTAACAGCTGGTTCCAACAGCGTGCATCTTATCAAAAAAGGACATTACAAGAAGGAAAAAACACTATTAACCTCTAAAATGCTGAAAACAGAAGAATTTCATTTTGGGGGGAAATATTTAACAGGAAACTTACAAGCAGATAATTTAAATACTGTTCTCTTTTAGTATTTTTATGAGTAACTAGAAGATTCAACATGAAGATTCAGAACAATAAAATTGCACAGTGCTGATATCTAAGAAAGAACAATAGGATCTGATACGGTAACAACAGGATCTGCTACATATTGTCAAGTGAAGGTGGAGGCTGGAAAAGAAGTAGTGTTTTCACTCTGTCAATCTAAGAAAAGTGTTAATCTGCAAAGATAAAATATCATCAGTACTTATACTTATGTAATATTTATAATATTTTAAATGATTAACTAATCCATTTTGTTGATCTATAGTAATCTCTAGAAAAAAATAGAAAAATTCAAAAACTCCAGATTCTAAGTATATCCCCCATTCCATAATAACCTTGCAGAAGCTGTGATATTTAATATTAAATATTAGAATTGCAGTTTCCAATTTTTTAATGGTAGCTTGGTTCACTCTGGCAGTATTTCACTGATGTAGCCTAAGGCTATAGGTAATGGAACATTACTCACTATGATAGCCAGATTTCTTCTGCATGGCGGTTACAGGGCAATCTTTATGAGCCAGAAGAAGCTGTTTCAGCTGTGCCACTTCATTTCTCAGCAGGGTGACTTCACTCTGGAGAAGAAACAACTTTTGTACCTTACCAGCATCAGACTAAACATTTTTTACTGTTTAAAACAAGTGACAATTATGATATGAAAATTGGACATCTTAAAAAAAAAATACCATGGAATAAACATAGTATGCTGCTTAAATGTCTTTAATCAGCACATATCAGCTTTTATATTTTAGTATTTGTATAAAACCTACAACTTTCATAAAATTCAAATAATACCACAACTGGATAGCATTTCTCAAAGTTTTTTACATTATCATTTGCCTTGGGACTGTTTACATACTACAGGTTAACCTATCAGAGCTATTTTTATTTTACATATATTACATGCTCCTCTGATTATTTGAAAACTCAGAAGTATCAAGGGAGTCAGGATAAAATTTCACTGACTCTATTCATTTGGAAATAAAAAAATTTATCTTGGAAACTAAACTAAGCAGTTTTCTAGAAGCTAGGGAAAGCCCCATAGGGGAAAACACAATAACCAATGAGTCATGGATACCTACACTGCATTGCCAGGTACTGTGCTGGACACAGAGTCAATGTCTACATGGCTGAGCTGCCTTTTACCTAGGCCATTTGTACCCATCTAAATTTAAATCTGAAATCAATGGTGATTTGTCCTACCCCTTATTACAGAATGAGCAGTTCAGCCTTTGCTTTGGATGCATTAATCTGGTAGATTCTACATTAAAGTTCCAAATTGAGAGAGTCCAATTAATTCCCTTGGGTCACCCCAAAATATTAACACATAAATTAGTGATAACTACCAAATACTCAAGAGTTAGAAATACTATGAATTTAATAAATTATTAACATTAAAAAATCTTAACTTACAAACACTTCTACTTATTTGAACTTACATTAACTTTATTCAGATTTCATCCATGAACCCAAAATTAAATGAAGAAAAACAGCAAACAGGTGTACATAAAAGTGCAAGCACTTCTTTTTCTATCCCTAAATCTCTTAACTAGAAAACTGTATATAAAATAATATACTCATTAGGCCTCCTTGACAGAAAAATACAAATCAAAAGAATAAAAGTTAAGCAATCTAAAGGCAAGTCTGTTGAGTCAAATAGTTCCTCACACCCCAACAACAAACTAACAATGTATTAAGCACAGAACAGAAACTGATGCTCACAATAACTCTGAACCATTAATAAAAAGTAAATTATATTTAAAATATTGTATCTGAGACAAAAATGGGTGTATAGTGATTAAAGTACAAAAGGGAAAAGTCAGAGGTTTTGCTTTAAAAAATAACCTATTATTTAGAAAACTAATTTCTATGGAATACTGAAGTCATTAGTGTCAATACTGCTAATTACAGCTCTTTATTAATGGCACTATTTATGAGAAACCATATTATGAATAATCGAATATATATTATGCAAAAAAGTTTCTTTTTCCTGCTGTGTCAGCTTGATTTTGAGACTCATGTCTACAAGTTTCTCTCAATTTCTGTAATATGAAATAGGGCTAGATGTGTATTTTTAGTGAGAAATACATAATTTCTTATCATCTGTTACCTGTGACCACCCTTTGCATTAGTTTGAATCTATTAAATAAGCAACACAATCATTTTGACCTATAAAAAAAGAAATTTCATAATAATTAAATATATACTGCTGTCTCCATTTAGAACGCCTTGCTAATTATTCCACTTATCTTTAAAGAGTCGACTCAGTACAATATGGTATAAATATGCATAGGAAAAGAAGTTAGTCCACTTCTGTGCTCCCACAGCCATATATACATATATGTATGTGTGTATTTACGTAGTACTTATCACACTAGATTGTAATTTTTGGTTTACTTGTTTGCCACCTCTGCCAGATTGGGAATTTTTCAAGGGCAGGGATTATCTTGCTCTTGTATTCCAAAAGCATAGCCCATAGTCTGGCATAGACTGAATACATAGAATTACCATGGTCTTCTCTAAAATCTATTTCCAGGAGGTAAAAAATACCAAAGGTGAAATGAAATAGCTTAAATAATATAAAAATGGTCCAGGGTCCTAATTTCATTATTTACTGTCAACAATCTCACCAACATATCTCAGTCAGAAAATAAAAACTGGCATATTTTATAGCATTATCTCAATTATAGAATTTTAAAAATCAGATGCCTTCTCTCCTAAATACTCTATATAGGCATTCATCATAAACCATTTTACTATAAAACAAAATGCTGTGTTAGATAAATTCCTGAGCAGTTATGAGCTGAACTGATACAAAACAGCTGATTTAAATAATTCTGAGGATTAACCACTAAAACAATATTCCTTTGCACTCAATTAAATATATATGCATATTCAAAATCTCTTTAAATAGACAGGTTTGAAACTAATAAATGGAATATCAATTTCTGTATTTCAAACTTAACAATTGGTGGTATTATGGTTGTTCATCTAATTAGACTACCTGGTCCATTAATAAGTGAACAAATGAAAAGACGCCACTAGCTAACAATGGGTAATGAACATTAAGGACTGAAGAGGTAAGGTATTTGACTCCTGTTACAACTTATATTAGTGTTAACTGAATTTAACTGGAGTCACACTTAACAAACAACTGAAAAAAGAACTGGAGTAGAAGAGGAAATTAAAAACTTTTTAACATTTTAATATAATTTATATATACCTAAGTGAAATACTGCACAAGTACACTGTTCTTTATCAAAAATTCAAATAGTTGAATTTTTCCTGCTATGCCTTCTAAATGACAGAAATGGTAAGGAAAAAAACCCCAACAAATTCAAGGTGTATGCTCAATAGAAATTTAGTCCAATCTTTTACAACATCCTGATCTAAAATGTTTTACAATGATAAGAGATTTTCCTAATGATGATCCTGAAGCTCAAAAGTGATTTTTGATTGAAAGGTTAAATTAGTAGTTTGTATTACTGTATCCTAATATTCAATTTCTTTAAAAATTCATATCAGCACTAGACTGAAAGCAGCAAATGGGACATCGTTGCTAGGAAAGAATTGGGATTGTGAGAAATACTGCAAAGCAAACAAGTTGGGAGTGCTGATTAGGTATGAGAGAGGGCTGAACCTTGAAGGAAGTGGATTTAGCTGAGCTGTAGAGTCCTAAGTGTGAGCATGTGCTGGTGGCCAACATCAGGTCAAGGAGAGGCTGAAAATAGGAGGCTCATCCAGGGATATAACCTTTACATTAGGCAGAATCCGACAGAAGAGGCTAAAGCCTGGCCAGCGTTTTTTAAGTCATTTATGATAAATGTAGTAAAATTCAACAAATTAATCTAGATATTCAAAATTATAGTCTCATACCCATATGTATAAAGGACTTAAACATAGAGCTAGACAACATTTAGATAAAGTAGTTGTGTAAATCATGAATTTAATTCTGAAATTTTTTGACACAGAAAGACTGGAAACAGAATCAGAGAGAACTGCCTACATACGTATAATGAGAAGACTCCTGAAGATCCTATGGAGAGACCTCAGGGTGGAAAAAAAAGAAAGCCGAAATAGACACACACACACACACACACACATATATCTGTATTTACATAAATATATAAAACCAGTTTGCTTAAGGCAAAGTGAATCTGAAGGGGATAAATGTTGAGTCATAAATAGATTTAATATTAAATGAGTAAGAAATATTTATACCTCTTGTATCTATTTGGCTTATTTCAGACTGGATTTTAATTGGATTCAGCCTCCAAAGCCCTCTGGTCTGTTTGTTATTAGTATATTTGTAGAATATGTTAATTATCTTCCTGGGTCATTCTGAAGATGAAGTTAAATAACTTGAGACTTTATGAAAACATTTTGAAAACACTGAAGTCCCATTCAGATGTGAGCAATTATTGATTTTTTTTTTTTGTCAAAGTAAAATGTATTTGGTAGGATAAAGTAGATGCTGAAGAAAATTATTATTATGGTCTAAAATAAAATGTCAATTATTTTGGCATTGTCTGTATCATTGCTCGACTCTATTTGTAGTTACTCAAAGGTTAATTACATACTGGTGAAAAAATAATATATTATTTTTACAGTTTGTCTGAAGCAGATCAGACTGATGAAATAATAACAGGATAGCCAACTGATTAATCAATCAAAACTTTTCACTGATATCTGGCTACAGACTGAAGACCAGGATTCCATGAATTAATGATCTTAGAGTTTCTAGTTCAGCTACTATCCACCAAATTAAAGAAATAATATTGGATAGTTTCTTCTTTGGGAAATTTCTCATTGCTAAAGATAGTTTTCATTTTTAGTCTTCACAAAAATCAGTGGTTAAGTATCTTAACTTCTCACCACAAGTTCCAAGTGCTGTCATGGATGCAGAACCTTACACTTCAGAACAAAATAGTTCTTTAATTTTTATCTATAACAACAGAAAAGAAGATGACAGGGTTTTTAGTATTTTGGAAATACTCTGCAAAATGAATGGGAATGACTCTTCTCCTATTCTCATACTTTAATTACTTACTTCATGTCTGTCTTCTCTGCCAGACCACAAATTCTGTAAGTGCAAGGACAATGTCTTTTTTCACTGTGTCTAATAACATGCACTGCACACAATAGATGCTTAATGACAGAATGAATAATAAATAACTAGCATTTGCATAGTGTAGTTACAACACACTTTTCTATACCCTCTCTCATGTGATCTTCAAAATAGCACTTATTCTGAGTTGACAGATGGGGAAGTAAAGGCTTGGGAAGATTTTTAGTAAAGGCTAGTAAAAAGAAGTACTCAGAATAAAATGCATGAGGTATAGCTGTCATCACTATTACCCTTTTCCCCCTCTAGAATATAGTTAAAAACTCAGGAGGAGAAAAGGAAGACAGTTACAGAATATTTTTTTCTAGAATTAAAACAAACAGGTATTGTACAGCATCTCCCAATTGCCATCATTCCTTTCTATTTTAAGTGATATATACTCAAATAAAATATTGTTTAGTTACCAGGAATAAAAGATTTGAACCCTATTCCCTTTAAGTCAATGGACCAATAAACAAAACCTTTTCCATATCATTAACTTATGAGTGAAAACTCCTCACGTATCCTGCTAAGTAAGAGTGCTTCTATTAATTTATTAAACTTCCACTCCACACTCATTTTGCAGTTCCTAAGTTTTGAAAGCAAAATCCACAACAAAGTCTCCAGGTTTTATCCAGAGTAACTGTTAAGGAGTTCTTGTTAGTGAAGAGAAGAGCCTGCCTTTTGTTCATAAAGGTAACGCTGAAATTGTAAACTGAAAACTAACCCCCAAAATGAATATAGCTGAAAGACAAAGACATAACACGGTTAAAACCATTTCAAGTAAAAGACAAAATCATATATTACCTTTTAAAATATAATAGTTTATAACCAACAGTATCCAATTCTTGGTCTAGATTACCTACCATAAATGTCTCTAAATACAGTTTAATGAAACTGCTCTTTTAAGCAATGATTCTAGAAAGCTAAAATATAATTAAATTCAGTGAGTGGGGCAATAATGTTGAATAATTAGTATTTTCTTTAAAACCTAATATATATTTGGTAAAAATATGAACAGTCATACCTCAACACTCATTAAATCTTTTATTATATATAATATATAAGTAAGCATGGGTCATTACTGCCCACTACACTGATCAGCTAAGCCTATATGTCACGTGAAGGATTATTAAGGAAATGTAGAACTGATGAATGTTTTCACATAGAGTTTAATTATTTCTTTGACATGCAATTTTCTTTACAAGTCGTCCTGTTCTTCACAGTTAACGGTTCTGCTGTTGGCCGACTCAATGAAATTTTTTCTTCCCAGAATCCATTATAAGCACATTAACTCTTTATACTCTGAAAACTAGAATGTCACTTTTTAAAAACTGTTTTTATTTTATATGAAAAATACTTGAGAAACAACAGAAAATAAAAAATCACATATCCATTTGAAACAAAAAAGAGAAAGTCATAAATGAAGTAACCTTTCTTCCCAAACTATTCATGCTTTCCAACCCCCTCTTCATCACTGTTACATGCTGGTACATGTCATTCTTAAATTTTTACCTACATTTAAAGATTCATTTCTATACCAACTTTCACACCTGCACATTTATCCTTCTTACTATAAACCTTTTATTAATGAGAAAGAATTGTGCCATACATTTTAGTATGCAACTTTTGAGTAATTCATTGAGGTGAAATTCCCATAACATAGAATTACCCATTTTCAAGTGAACAATTCAGTAGCGTTTAGTACATCTACAATGTTGTGCTACCACCACCCTAGTTAAAAGATACTTCTATCTACTTAAAAGATACTTCTGTCACTTCAAAGTAAAACCGCTTGCCTACTAACCAGTTTCTCCCTATTTCCTCCTCACCTAGTCCCAGGCAACTACCAGTTTGAATTTTGTCTCTATTCTAGGTATTTCATATAAATGACTCTGTGTGTGGCTTCTTTTACTTAAGCATAACGTTTTGAGGTTCGTGCACATTTTGGCATGTACTTTCATTCCTTTTTATGGCTGAATAATACCACGATTTACCTATTGAAGGACATTTGGGCTGTCTCCAGCAACTTTCTTTTTGCCCACAACAATATGTTACAGATACCTTCCCAAGTTAGGACATGCGGAAAGATCTTACTCTCTCCCTTTTTTGCAAAGGTATTTTTTAAATCCCTGATAACACATCATTTCACCTACCTTCATATTTTGGTATGCATCTCTAAGAACACTTTCTTACCTAACCATGATGCCATCATCACTCAATTATTAATGATTAAAAATAGATTTTTATGCTTACTAAAATAAGTCAGAGAAAGACAAATTCCATATGATATCACCTATATGTGGAATCGAAAAAATAAAACTAGTGAATATAACAAAAAAGAAACATACAGAGAACTAGTGCTTATCAATGGGGAGAGAGGTGTGGGGAGGAGCAAGATAGGGGTAGGGGATTAAGAGGTACAAACTACTATTACAAAATAAATAAGCTACAAGGATCTATTGTTCCACAGGGAATATAGCCAATATTTTATAATTATAAATGGAGTATAACCTTTAAAAATTGTGAATCATGATGTTGTACACCTGAAACTTACATATATCATATGTCAACTATACCTCAGTTTAAAAAAATACTGATTTTACTTGTTCTGTTTATAATTTGAGGTATTAACTAAAGTTACGTTCAACTATAGAGTTTAACTTAGTGATTTCCTGAATTCCATTTCTGTTTATGCTTTGAAACTATAGCGTTAGCTAACTTTTGCCTAGATGTTAAATCTTGCCTCTATTCCTCCAATCAAGAAATTTCTACCCAAATTAGGAAATATAAAAATATAACATATTTTACAATAATGATTTTTAGTCAAATTGTATGGAGGAAAAAACATGAGATTAATGAAGTAAAGATTACATTTATTTTGAACACTTAATTTTCCAAGGTTTTCTGAAATAATAAAGCACTGCTGCTAGTCATAATGGTGACCAGTGCTGCAGTATAATTAAGGAAATAGCAATATCTCATTAAAAGCTATTAATACTGTTATAATGGGTCAAAACAGGAAACAGGTCCAACCCAAAGTCCAAGACTCTGAAAACAATATCATATATTTATATACCACTTTATATTTTTCAAACGTTTTTACTTCTTAAAAAGGCACAATAAGCCGAATTACAAGGGAAAATATTGATAATTTTGTCCTATTAAAATTAAAATTTATATATTTAAAAATATCTACAAACATTCTAATGTAACTGATTTATGTAACAACCCAGAGAAGTAGGACCAACAGGCATTATTATCTCTATTCTACAGGTAAGACAACTGAGACTAACAAAGAATGCTATGTTTAATGTTAAACAATTGTAAAATAGCCAAGTCATTCAAGAGTGTTAGTTAAGAACAGAAAAGAAAAACACTGATCCACCTAAATCATTTGTTATGATATGTGAATATTTAAAAATTTAAATGATAATAGTTAATATTCTAACAGAAAAACCTGGAAAATAATTGCCAATTTTATAGTATATAAATAAATTGGTATCTATAATCTGTTTCATTTTCTCCAAGAGGAAAAAAATTCAGAAGTTTTTTCTAAAAATTTATGAAAATAGTTCTTGAATAAGAATTTATCAGATAATTTGTTATTTCTTAACATATCCTAGTATGTAAGTACATATTTGAAGTCTCTGATATAGTAAATCATGTCTAATTTTGTTCTAAATGGTTAAAATGGTTGAAAGTAAGTTTTGCAAACATGTTTTAAAACTATGTCAATATTCAAAAAACAATTTAGTTTTAAAAGATATCTGCCTCAATTATAAAAAATTTTAAGTTGTAAAATTTACATTAGGTTAAAAGCTATGCCTGGTGCTAAAAAACTTTTTCCTAAGCATTTAAACAAGACATTTATAATGATGATATCTTTAAAGATATAAGAAGAGAGCAGGTCTCATCGTAAATTATGATTATATAGAAGATTCACTTTTAACTAGGAACAGACAGCTCAGAAGATTGACCAATAATAACTATAATTTATTAACATCAGTTTTCTAGTTGATGTTCACCATAATTGGTAGTTTAGAAGATTTTACTCAATATTCACAACATTAAAACAACAATAACAACAGGGGAAAAAAAAGGAAGAAAGGAAGAAAAAAGGAAGGAAAGAGACTTAGTGCTGCTTGATACTGTCACTGGAAATCTTACCAAAGACTGAACGGGAAAGGGGCCTTAAAACATTTATACCCCATGAGGTTCCTAAGAAATGTATCTGAGGCACACTGGCAGGGCAGTATGAAGTGACTTCTACTGCCACTGGCCATATTGTACCTGTTCTGTGGATAATTAGAGTCCTTCAGTTTCCAAAGCTGTCAATCTGGCACCTTTCACGAGCACTATATTCACTTTAAATAAAACAAACAAAACAAAACAAAATTTATAATTCAAGAACAAAAGAACTTAAAAACAAAAACTGCAATTGAAGCAACTTTATAGTTGTGATATAAACCAAAAAATAAACAAGTGAAAATATCAATGATATTTATAATTTTAAGATTCTTTGTTCAAACTCTCTATCACAACTTTATAAAGTTTAAGCCAGACAGTTTAGGTACTTTTATAGTACACATGTAAACACTTATATTTAAAAATTTCTTCATTGTATCAGTGTTGAAAGTCTTGTATTACTTCATCTCAGTATTCAAATAGGTTTATAAAACTACGTTTTACTACAGATTCCATACACTCCCAGTACTGTGTCCTAAAATGTCTGGATGGCTACTAGAAAAAAACAGGAAAAATCTCTGCTCACAATTATTAAAAATAAATAAAACAATTTACAAATATGGACCATACCTGCAGTTGACCGTTTAATGAACTCAAGTCTTCTGCTTTCTTTTCTAAAGACTGAACCCAGACTTTCCTTTTCTGTCGGCATCTTGAAGCTGCTGCTCTATTTCGTTCCAGAAACTTCCTCCTTTTTTCATCAGGATCTTCATTAGCTGCTCTTCTTCGACGACCAGTTGTATTTTGGGTCTGTGGAGTTGTGTGAGCTGGAGAAGCCTGTAATAAACACAAATGAAAGACTTTTACATTTGTACCTAGTGATTAAATTAACATAGGCAATAAAGGGTGGCAAAGGTGAGAGCCATTAACTTTGTTTTCTAAGTCTCATTGTGTACATCAACATTTTGGAGCAAAGTGAAAATCACCCTGTGGTTTAACAAATCCCCTGAAATAAATGAGCATTGTTAAAACAAGTATTACAGTGAATGTATTCTTTAAAATTTGTATAATATTTTTTTATATAGAAATATGAAGAAATTAAAATGCAATACAAATGATCATGTATAGATCTTGTATTTTTCCACATGTACAGTTAAGCAGACATTATGGTATTATTCAATCTTTTGAAAATTATTAAAGTACAAAAAAATTATTTAAATTCACTATGGGAAACCATGTTTTCTATGCTATTTTTGAAATAAAAATAGCACTAAATATGTAAATTTTCTTTAAAAATTGATTTCTCTAAATGAAGAAGCTGAAAGTATGTACATATTTTAGTGTATTCAGCTTTTCTTCAATTTTTGAATTTGGGATCAGGTTCATGTAATTATTAACGATTATTTTCCTGGTGGGTAGAATCCTACAGGAATTTACAATTTTCATTTTAATTGGTCTCCCTGCCCTACAACAGATCAGTCTGGTTATCTTACATCAGCCAGAGACAGAAATCTTCAGTCTAGTGTTAGGACTATAGAACAATAAGTAGCTTCAAGCCCTGCACAAATCCCCAAACTGTGCCACAGAACACCTGAATGAGGGAGACAGGAAATGAACCCTTAGAAGTATTGCAAAAGAAACAGTACTTTGTGGCCATGGGCACATGATACAAAGAAGCAGCCTGAAAACCAATCTTTTACCTCTAATTAATGACATTTTAAAATGATGTGAACAAATAAAAACTTCTATCTTCTCTTAATCTATACAATAAGCAAGAATCTTAAAAGCTTAAGAGAAGTTCTGCAGGGAAATAACCTTAAATATTAGTTTTCAGTCTACAAACTCAAAAAAATCAAAGTTATTATTCCTTTTCTAAATAATCAGCATTAAAAATTATGAGGGTTATTTCATTTATACTATATTTTAATTATAATTAAGATCAACTATTAAATTAGATTGTTTCTTTTACCTACATAATTGCAAGTTTATCTTTTAGGAAAACATTTCTATAGCTTGCTTCAAGAATGGCAACTTTCAAATATTTTCTTTTCTTTACCCTCTTTAACCAACTGATAATAGCAGGTTTTAAAATTTTACTCATTTGGCTGAATAGGAGTGAACAGGTTTTTGTTTTTGTTTTTGTTTTTAAGTGACAACTATTACAGCAAAGGCTAATCACAAGTATTGTAAGTAGAAATCAGAGTTACTTCTGTGTATTTTTACCCCTAACAAGAATTTGAGACTACTTAGGAGCATTTATTCATCTTTCTATCCCTACTTCCATTGATTCATTCATTCCACTTCACTTAAAAAAAATACAGAACTATTCTTGTGATACAGCAGTTCTGCCCTCATAGAGCTTCATTCCAATATAATAGAATATAAAGATACAAATAAAAACTAGATCTAGGGAAACTATAGTTAGTATAAGAAAACAAATTACATTCATTTATTTCCTTTTTAAAAAAACTTTTAAGATTGTAAAAACCATACTGAGCTTGCAGACCATACAAAGAAACAGCCATAAGGTGCATTTGGCTCATAAGCCACTTTGCTTAACCCCTAAATTATGACATTAGAACACGTTCACTTTTCCTCTCTTTTGGCCCTAGGTAAAGTTGCTCAGTGGATGACAACCACAACTACCTTCCATTTTATCTTATGTTTCACAAAGATAAAATATGGTTATCTAAATACTAATGCTTAGGAGGCAGTCTAAAACTTGCTCGTATTAGTTAAGTAGAGAAGATAAAAGGTCTAAGTAGAGCTCTGAAACATTTAACAGAAATACAGTAACCCTTTACTGTAGAAATATACTGCAGACACATAGAAATATCAATCATCTAATAGGCAGTCACAAATTGGAGGTGAGAAGGGCCTCTAGTATAAACAGCTGCCATAAAGCTTATCTGCTCCTTTGGTGATGTTTCACAAATGTTAATACAAGAATCGTTTGACTTATGTTAGTAATGTAATGCATTATGTACGTTACTTGTTGAATCAACAGAAAAAAAATCAACGGAAGAAAACTTTTCTCTAAAAAGTATTGATGATATTGTGCCATATCAAACCAACATATCCACAGAAACATTTACAGGCAGTAACAATTGCCTATTTTTATTTATTTTGTATGAATACTTTTACACTGAACTACATTTTCCTTAAGGCTTTTGATGTACTTTCTGAATAACAGTATAACCAGAAAAAAATTTCTCAAAGCATATAAAGTAGTCATTTAAGTTACATTGTGTTTTTTTTTTTTTTTTTTAAGGATAAATGAGTGTTGAATGAAAAAAGCAACACACATACCGGAGTTTCTGTAGTGGATGTGGCTGGCTGTTGTAATGACTGTGGTCGAGATTCCTCTGATTGAGTCCTAACCAATCCACTACCATGACCTTTGACAGTATCACCATTGGTAACTGGAGGATGTTGCTGGGTCAAAGCAGCTTTTAATCGCTGAAATGCAAACATCAATTTAAAAAAAGGTCCCTGCTTTTCACCCAAATCCAACTCCCAACATACTGTTTTGTTAACCAAAAGAGCTATTTGTTAAGAAATACATAAATACATTAGGCTTGAAAAACTAGTTTTCATTTATCATATTCTATTGCATTCCTAAGGTCATAATAAATATCAGTAAGACAAATAACAGGACCTTTGGAAAGCCTGAGTCATTTTTGTCTAGTACTACTAGGGGGTTCTATACTTAGTTATTCCTTTATCAATTTAGAGAAGAGTGAAAAATAAAAACACTGTTCCCTGAAAATAACTAGATTTGTTCAGATAAAATAAGCAATACAAGTTAATTACATAGATTTCACCTATTTTCTTCCATCCCAGTCCTATATCTCATATCCCAGTCTTCTCAAGCTCTACCTAGAGTCTTAGACCAAATATCTTATTTTACAGATTTGAGCCCATTTGATCTCTTGGTTGCAGGTTTGATGTCAGTGCTTACTTGGACAATGACCTGATGTTGCATTTTTTAGGCCACCATACTGACTGTCAGACTGAACCTCCTCCTAGAACTTACAGCTGGGTTTGCGTCCCTTAGGTCTTCCCTGTTTCCAGGAAGCAGACCTGGTTCCACGTTTATTGCTTCCACTGTCTTCCATTTTGCCACTTACACGAACTGCACTTAATCCGCTGTCAGAGTATGGCAGATCTACTGTTAGAATGAGGTCCCAGAAATTTATGGCTACTTCTTTTAAAAAAAGCACAATTTGAGTAAAGCTTATTATTCTGTCAGCAAAAATGTGTCATATTATGAGTTATCTTATCTCCCCAACTAGACAGTAAGCTCTTTAAGAGCAGAGGTTGCCTTATATTTCTTTGCATTCCTTTCAGTAACTGGTACATTGACTTGCTGCATAGGTGAATAAAATATATTTGCTAATTGACAGAAATTGGTTTCTTTGAAAATGGCACATGTGATCTTTGGGGTAGTCTTATTGTTATGATCTCTAAATATGAAATAATTAGTACAAGATAATCCTATTATAGTATCTTAGCAATGAAAGGGACCTCAGGGACCTGAGAGACCTGGGGTTATTATTGTTGATACTGTTCTTAATAACTCAGACATAGTTTTTCAATTCAAAATGAAGTTTTATCACAAAATTTGATGCAGAGATATGTCATGACATTTTCTTAAGATCCACACACAAGTGCATATGTCGGGGGAGGGAGGTTACAAATACTGATATGAGAACTGTGTTGCAGTCTACTCAGTGCTTCCCACACTACCTAGGAGTAAATAACTGCCTTGGTATTACATGTTAAAAATAGATTCTTGGCAACCTTTCCTCTCTTCTTTCCCTGGAAATAGCAGAAAAGGGTAGATAATAGAGAAGAGCTTCAGAAAAAGTACCCCAAATGATTCTAGTACAATTGTTTTCATTCACTCCAACTAAGAGCAAATTAGAAAATTTGTAATTTCTTTATTTTCATCTGTGAATATCTTACTATCTATAACTGATCCAGATCCCTTAAAAACTGAAGCATATATTAAAAGACCACTAAAATTTCCACTGAAGCAATAATTATAACTAGACAAATGTCAGTGTACATTTTCTACTGCTAATCATTGTAGATTCTGGGTATGATTTTAAAAACAAAGTAGTGTAAATGTTTTACTGAGGTGTAAGTTACATACAGTAAAATGAACTCTTTTAGTGTACAGTTCTGAGTTTTAACAAGCACATACAGTTGTTCAATTATCCCTTACAGTCAGTTCTATTACCCCCCAAATTCCCTCATGCTCCTTTCCTATCATACTCCTCCCACGCACAGCCCCTGAAAACCATTACTCTGTTTTCTGATCCCCCAGATTTTTCCTTTTCCAGAATATCATATAAATGGAATCATACAGTGTATAGCCTTGTGAACCTGGCTTCTTTCTTTCAGCATAATGTACCTGCTATCCATCCCTGTTGTGTTACTAGTAGTTTTTCAATGAGTTTCTAAGAGACAGTATTCCTATTTTACTGACTTTACAGACCCTGAATATTTGACAGATCATTTGCTCACAGTCACAGAGCCATTAAGCTAATTCAAATCCTGGATTTGAACCTGAGCTCCTTGTTTTCAAAGCGCACAATTTTACCATGGCATCATGTTACATGTATTATCCTACCTGCCCCCCCGCCCCAAAGGGGAAAGATCAAGAAACATAATCTGAGTCTGGATGACTTGATGATTCAAAAGACAACCACGAAGGATTCAGAATGCCAAGTCTGATACAGCAACTGCTAAAGCCAAAGCCATATCACCCCAGGATCAGGTATGTTTTCCCCCTCCTTTCTGGCAGAGTACTTCTTTATGAATTGCAAATAGCACCACAATATGTAAAGTTCTAATATCTTCACTGATTAGTATATATAATGTACACAGCTAAGAAGATGCCTTACATTCAGAATTTAACTCTGCCTCAAACTATCTGTGTGACTTTGAACAAATCATTTAATCTTTCAGTCTAAATTTCCTTATCTGTAAAACTGGAAACAATGATAATTTCCTTGCAGGGTTGAGGTAAAGATTAAATATAACATGCAAAATTTCCTGACTCATAAAAGGATTTCTCAAATATCAGCTTCTTTATCCTATTTTTTTCAAAAATAGCTACTGAGGCCTCTATTTTCTTAGCATGGGTGTTGGGGTGAGGACACCAAAGAATCAGGAGAGTTCCCATATTTTTTAAGAACTTAAAAAAAATTTTATGAGGGGGAAGTATAATTAGGTTTATTCATTTATTTTTATGTTTGGAGGAGGTACTGGGGATTGAACCCAGGATCTCATGCATGTTAAGCATGTGCTCTACCACTTGAGCTATACACCCTCCCCACCAAGTTCCTATACTTTTGTATTTTTAAAATATACTTAGAAAAAAAAAAAGTACTTAGGGGTCATCTTAAATATTGGTTTAACCTGAGATATATTTTATTATGGAAAATATGATCTCAAGACCACATGATACAGTGCATCTTTCAGGATCTGGATAAGATTCCCGGCTCCTTCCTTTTTTTCTTCCTTCTTTTTTAAAGCAGAAATAACCATATTAGCAGCTAATACACAAAACTGGGACACTCATAACTGATGGAATAATGTGGAAGTGAATGTATTAAAACTAATTAGATGGGTGACCAAAGTAGTAGCTGGCTGTAATCAAGTAGGAATACTTAGGCTAAATGGTCAAAGAACCAAAAGTAAAAAAGACAGGAATTTGAAAGTGTTGGTCGTATAAATAGAAGGAAGAGAATCTGGAGAGGTGGTCAGTTTGCATAATTATAGCTTTTAAAAACAGAATGTGAGATATCAACATATAATGAACAGTATCCAGTCTATAGTGTTAGGTTAAGGCCTTCATTTCTGAATATGAAATGTGTATAATATAAGTATCAGCTGAGATGTGAAGCTTGGTAAATTATGTGTTGGTAAAACATTTTTAAATCCTTAGGTAGAAAACATCATAGAACTGAAGAGCATTTAAAGTTTTATAGTGAAGAGCTTAACTCTTGGAATTAATGAAATACAGTAACTGCACATAGGGGAGTCTGAAGTACATAAACATCACTCTCTTGAATAATCTTTAGTAGGGCAAGTTACTACCTTACAGAGCACTTAAAAGCAGCATCAGTATTCATTCATTATCCTCTCTTGACTGCCCTAGGGTATACAGTACTCATCCAGTGAGGAAGCTCTAATGTTTGCTCCATGCTGTTACATTGATTACAATGGGTCTAACTTGGAAAGTGTGCCACTGGGTACAAAATGAAAAAAAGATTTTCAAGGGTTAATTAACACAGCTCCGAACTGCAGATTTTTCTTTTTTTAAATAGCAACAAAAATACATGTATGCTAAAAAAAATTACAATGGGTTAGGTGGAAAAGTCACTAAATACGGTTCATATAAATTTTACAACTAATATAAGGATACCTGTAATCCACCTATATACATTTGTTAGAGACATTTTAAAGAAGGGCAACTATTTTGTCCAAAAAATTAATGAAAACATAAATAAATACAATGGATATTTATTTTACAATGGAATTTTGGAGCTAATTAATTAGTCTAATTATCATCTTACAGATAAAGAAACTAAGGCCCAAAAAGTGAAGTTACTTCCTAGAATCAAAGAGTGAGTAAGAAGCAGAGCTAGGACTAGGAATTCTGTCTGTTGACTCCTACTACATTGAGCAAACATTTTAAACAGAAGTTTTGCCAAACTAGGGTTTTTGTCTTATATTAAGCATTCTAAGTGTATTTTAGTAATCATTAAGGAAAGTATTAGACATTGGTCAGTCTATTTATTACTAAGATCAAAATTTCTCAATAGAGAAATCTAATATAAGTAAATAAAAATTGATTACTCAGAGAAATTAAATAAGCTTTAACAGGTCTATATTTTCTAACATGTACAATAAAACCCAGGCATAACTGTAATTTTAAATTAAAGGTATGAATGTTTGAAAGTCTTCATTGCTATATTTCTAAGCAGACCAGTGTCTCAATATTTAGAGAGAAATTTTAGCCTCGTAAAACTCAACTACTATATTGAAAACTTTTTTCCTTAGGAAGACATAGACTGTGTCAATTAATTAAAGAGAGAATAGCTTGTTGTGCTGACCAATCTGACATTCATTTAAAGAGGTAATCTGCTAAAAATAATTTGCTATTCAAATTCTGTTATATGTTGTACCCTTGAAAACAAATTTTATCACATCTGTCAGAACTTGGTAGGAAGAAACTACTCTATCACAGTTCAAAGAAAAAAACATAATGTTCTCTAGAAACAATTTATGAAAAAGTCAGACCCATATTTCATATGTGCCACAAAAGCTCATCAGAGTAATAACCCTCCCTCTCCTGGGTGTTATCCTACCATCTGCTGCTCTATTACTTATCTTTATTTTGCAACTAATTAACAGCATAATCTTCTAAATTCAGCAAGTTAATTATCATTATTGTGGTCTTTGCAGCATCATCAGTCCTTATGAAGTCTTGTCTCCCCACCCCCAGAGAACATATGAAAATGAAGTAGGTTGGGAGAGAGTCTGTTTCTTTGGAGTGGGCTCATTAGGTGTTTGCTGATTAGCTGGGCATGCAGAGGCAGGTCAGAAGAATTCTGCTGAACATGAGGTTCCATGCAGGGCCCAACTAAGTTAATGTAGGTTTCTGAACATTTGCCAATATGCCCTCTGTCAGCTCTCAGTAGAAACCCCCTGCAGAAAACCTACTGGCTACCCACTGTGTGCAAAGATATCTCTCAGTTTGTCACACAAGTCTTAAAGGAATGATTCTGGAGAATACTACTTAAACACTTTACTGACTCTTCTTAAACAAAATTCCTAGATGGTTACCATTTTCTTATTCAGAAGAGTTATTCTTTGATTACAAATATTACACAGGAAATTTGTTTTATTAGAAGAGTAACACAGATAGTAAATATCTATGGTTTTTGTGCTTAATGACCAACAAAACTCCTAAACCTAAATTTGGTGAGATCCTGTGCAATTCTGTAGAAAACAGCAGATCCTAGGAATTTTACTAGAGTATTAAAAAATACTAGATAATCTTTTATTTGTGGACCCCCAACATATATTAAAGAAAAACAACACAAAACTATGTTCTTACTTGACTTAAGGTTCTTAAAAAACAAAACAAACACAACTTGTCCTGAACAAATTTCTTTAGCAGAAAAGAAGGACTGTATTTAAATATTTATAGTAGACACAAACACAATGCATATGTATCTTCCTGTAAGCACTGGGCATCTGAAAATCAGGGCACCACAAAAGCATCCTTGGCTATCTTAGGATACAAATAAGTTTCTCTTCAGTTGTAATGTGCTTCTCAATCTTCTGTGTTCCAATGCTGCTATTTACATTTATTCTTACATTATTTTTTAACCATATTTTGGCAGAATCACCACTGCTATGCTGTTTAGCATGTCATTAACAGACTGTGACCACAAGGTCAAATAAATCCTTAACAGAGATGCAGAGGATGTTTAAATATTTTCAGAGTTGAAAACAACAAAGCAAAATCCAACTGAAGCAGTAAAAGAAAAATTTGTAAGTTTTATTACTTGGGGATTACAGACTGGTAAACAGTCAGAAAAATTATTTAACATATAGGGTGAATCTAGGGGATGTAAGCTAGGGACCATTCATTTGGAGAGAATGGATTTGAAGTTCTACTACTGATAGAGAAAAGAATCAAGTCCCATGATGATTTATTTGATCACTAAGAAAGTTCTGTGCACTGGGACATGAACCTAGTCTCAACTTTCTCCAGTTAGAATTATACAATTATTTCTTTATTTGCTAAATCTTTTTTTAGCCCCTTGAAGCTTAATAAAGTAAGTAATATCAATGACACTGATATTTTAATTCAAATTTAGAAATAACCTGTAACTATTTGGTATCTTCTGTTATAAAAGTATCTAAAATAACTTGCCACATAGAGTAAGAGACTGCCCTTAGATCTGAATTTAAAATGTTTAAGATATTGATCTAGTTCTGTGATTTTGGTTGGAAGAGCTAAGATAATCTTACTAAGCTTCTTAATAATGCAGGAATATTACTTTATTAGATTTATTTATATTAAAGTAGACTCTGAATAATGGTTTTTAAGCCCAAAAGTTACCATTAAGGGTATCAAAAAACTGAAAATGAAAACCAAACACCTCACTGCTATGATATAATTCAACTGCCATATATGTTGGAAAAAAATCAATAATGGCCTTCTTAAAAGGTAAGAAGACTTTTTTCACTCTCTTGATGATCATTGGAAACATTTGCAAGAAAAATCTCAAAGCTTAAGATCACATCTGCTGAATTTCTTAGTACTCAAGAAATGCTTGTTAAATAAATAATAATCAACAGAAATAATTGTTAAATGAGGCTGAGGCAAAATATATGAACATGAATTAAACAACAAAACCCAAACTATTTTTGGGTTACTCTCAAAGGTTGGTAGATTTGTTTTGTATCTACACCAAAATGTAAGTATAACTGATGATGATAAAGACATGCAAATACTAAAAATTCTTGACTCAAACCGATACACAGGACAATCAAATATACTAAAGATGGTATGTTACCAAACCACAATGTAATTTAATTAAAGTAGAAATCAGTAAGAAACAGATAAAATGAAAAGTCCCCAAATATTTGGGAATTATATACTAGACTTTAACCCATAGCTCAAAGAAGAAATCATAAGGGAAATTAGAAAATAAATATTAAAAATACAGCATATCAAAATTTGTGCAGAGGCAAATTTATAGCTTTAAGTGCCTGTGTTAGAAAGGTAAAAAGATTTAAATCAATAATCTAAGCTTCCACTTTAAGAAGCTAAAAAAAGATAAGCAAATTAAACCCAATTAGGTAGGAGAAAGAAAATGTAAGCTACAGAATGAGAAAATATTCATGATATATATATGTATGTGTAAATATATATAAAAGTTTGTATCTAGTATATATATAAAGAAGTCCTATAATACAATAGTAATAGACAAGTAACCCAATTTAAAGAATGAGCAAAAAATATCACAAATACTACCTGGCTAATTGGAAATGTAAACTGAAACCACAAGATGCTGCTATATACTGCTAAAATGCCTACAATGAAAACAGACAAAACCAAATGCTGACAAAAATGTGGGAGCAATTGGAATTCCCATACACTGCTGGTGGGAATGTAAACCTCTGGCAAAAGGTCTGGCAGTTTATTATAAAGTTAAATGTATACCTACCCTCTGATTCAGCAATTCCACCCTTAGGTAGATAGACTAAATGAAAGTATACATCCACAAAAAGAGTTACACAAGAATGTGCATATTAGCTTTATTCACAACAGCTAAATACTAAAAACCATTCAAGTGTCCACCAACAGGAGAATGGATAAAGAATTGTGGTATACTCACACAATGGAAAACTACTCAGGAATAAAAAGAAACAAACTATCATACACACAACAAGGATAAATCTCACAGACATATACTTAGCTGAACACAAGAGTATATATTGATTCCATTTATATGAAGTTATACAACTAACTACTGGTGATAAATATCAGAACAGCTGGGGGAGATGGACTGATTGGGAAGAGAAATAAAAAAACTTTCTGCATAGATGTTAATGTTCTATACCATAATAGGGGCAACTGCAGTTAAAATTGGTCCATTTCAATCTATGTAAATTTTACATTAAGAAAGGCTTATTAAAAAATAATTGGGTGAGGGTAGGGAGTAGCCTGATGTATAGATAAAACAAGAGTGGCAGTTATACTGCTAATAACTGAAGATGAGTGATGGGTACATGGGGTTCATTATAGTATCCTATTTACTTTGTGTATGTTTGATATCTTCCATAACGAAAATCTTAAAAAAGGCAAATAGATTAATTTCTGAGTCTTTCTATTTAATTAAAAACAGGACAATCTTATATACTATCCCAATTAAAATAGGCAGTCACCTAAATATGGCTATTTTATATATTAGCAAAATTCTAGTAAGAAATTTAATTGGACTGTTAAATTTAAGAGGGGCAATCTGTGACTCCCCATGCTGTCTTTTGAACCTTCAACCAGTGATAGTTTTTGTATATATTATAAAATATAGCTTTGGTATTTTTTTTAACATACAAGCATACAAAACACTTTTATTCTTATGAATTTAATGTTCTAGTGACTTAAAAGAAAAGGTTATTCAGGGAAATTTAATAGTTTCTACAACTTTTGAGAGTAACCCCAAAATAGTTTGGGTTTAGTAGTTTAATTCATGTTCATATATTTTGCCTCAGCCTCATTTAACAGTTATTTCTATCAATTGTTATTTATTTAACAAGCATTTCTTGAGTACTAAGAAATTCAGCATATTTGTAGAAACTAGCAAGTTGGTACGATGGGCTGAGGACCCCAGAAATCAAAGTTTAATCCCTATTTTTACGAGGAAAATGAGTCTCAGAAAAGTTAAAGTGGCTTGATTAGGGGTAGTGAATAGCAGAATTAGGATTAAAATGAAAAAAAAGTCTCCTGATTCCTACTCTATAGTTCGTCCCTTACCAACAATTTCTTAGTGCCTGAAACACAACTCAAAAATATGGCTTTCCTTTATATACTATGTGCAATGTTTACTAACTTGTATACTATTTCAGAATTCTTGTTAATACTGTTCTACTAATTTGTATCACTGTTCAGAACCACTCATTATGTCGGCACTGCCTTCAAATGATTACATCTAGTTTCAGTGGCAATATCCCTAGCCTCCAGCAGGAGGAGAGTTTGTCTAAAAAGCCACACCAAAAACCAGACAAGAACTAGAACTTTACTCCCAACCCAGTCATGTGTTTTGAAGTCCTACTAACTTGTCACTATGCAAATGTAAGCTTTCCTTTTCCAAATTTTCTAGTTCTTCTATAATGTAATAGTCCACAATTTTATAATATTTGATCTAAATCGTGCATCTGAAGTGGGCCTTAACGGAAAAAAACTAAATCAAAATAGGCTCAAGAAACGTACAGAACAAACAAAATCTTGCTTACCATTTTTGCTTCTGACTGTACTGGTTGAGGAGAGGAAGGACCTGGAATTCCTGGAACACTAGGCACCATGGTGACTGGTCGAACAAGCTATGCAAAAAATATTGAAAAATAATTGCTAGAGAACATATTCAAAGTAAGATTTGTACTTTATTGCACAATGGCTGCTATAATAATTTGTGTATTATAATATATATTTATATTCCAATGTTATACATTAATATAAATTATATTTATATATTAATGTTTATACTATTAATATAAATAATATAATTGAGGCCTCAGAATCAGAAAACTGTACCTCTATCTGAACCCTGTTGACCTTAATCCTGATTTATCCTTCAAAAGTTGTCAATTTTTCTGAGACACTTGCTTCCCTAATCTTCAATTTTCATAATTTCTTTTTTTAATGATTCCTTCTTATAGAAACTCATAATATTCAAAGTGACTGACGCAAAATTTCTCACAGATCTGTCACATTTCCATTTTGAATGTGAAAGGAAAGAATGTCAAAACTGGTGACAAGTAGGCATAAAAAGTAATTTCAGTGATACATTTTGCTTTTCTAAATGTATACATATAAAATTTCTTAAATATATAAATGAAAGTTCTTTGATATAACACATAATGAAAAAGATTATCTCTAATAATGATAGTATGGAACAGATTTTCCTTTTTTTTTGGCTTTTAAAAAAAAATTTAGTATCAACCCTGAATGATTAATTATTGTATAACAAAAGTGTATCTCTTTTTTCATTTCAGTTTCTCTCATCATAATTACATTTAACAGGATAACCATATAATTTCAGATCCATGGCAAGGATGCTTCCCCCTCAAAAATATCCTGAGAAAAGAGGAAGCAGTCACCTTATATTTGAGTCCTTATAAAGTCTTTCAAATAATGCATTTTGAACAGCAAAGTTCTGTTTGAAGACAACACATTATCTTGAAATTATTTCAATGAACGCTAATTTTAGATACTTAAGAAAGGTCACTTGGATGAACTAGTCAATTAAAAAAAGTAAATATTTAACACTGATTTTAGTAATATTCCTGAGGATGTAATTCCACCAAAGTGTTGGATGTTACTGTAAGGAGGCTTTCAAAAATAATTTTAAAAAGCTATATAATAAATGATTATATTATACTAATCAGAAATACCTACTACAAGGTAAAATAAGAAACTACCTTTCTAATTACATGAATTAGTATTAGGGCTTGGCATAAGATTTCCAAGATTATAATAATAGATTCAAAAAGTATTATACTGAAATTACTTAGATTAGGATCAAAATAATGTGCTTTGAAAAACTGTGCTACATTTCTTAAAAAGTGGTTCTAATGATGAAAACTTGAATGCTCAAGACACATTTGAAGAGCCTGAATAAAACTGTTTTATGTGAGAATAGGAAAAAACAGCATTATTTCTAAGTTATATTATCCCAAAGAATGTGCTTTTAAATATTCACTAAATTATTAAATATTATAAGTAGATATTTAACTATTATCTATCTTTCAAAATTTATATATTTAATATACCCCTCAAAAAACTTTTCTTTTGGGTATTTTCATCAGGAAAGTGGGGGACTATCTATTGTCCGTTCTACTAGACCATTTAGATTTTCACATGCTTGGGACAACAAAGGAATTTTGTAAACCCAACTTGACCGTAAATGTTCAGAGTGTTTATATAAGCAATTCCTATAATAATCAAAATATCGTGGAGTTACCTGGTAAGTGTTCCAGTATAAATATCTTCTTGAAGAATAGAAATCTGTGTTAATATTTGAATTTTACAAATCTAGCAAATTTTTGAAATGAGTTGAGTAAGAAATACAATTCTTAATATTAAACATATAAGGAAAACAATTATGATTTTGAGGATGGAAAAATGTTTTCTATACAATTAGTTTGTCTTGAGAGTTATATGCTATCATAATGGATACCAGTGAGTAAATATTATTCACTGCTAGTGTTTTGTTGAATTCAGTTTCATAAAATAATCAAGCACCACCAAGTGTATTTTCTGATTACAAAGATCAGTTGTGCTATAAAGAAAAGATTTAAATAGTCTAAATTTCAAACTTACTGGTACTGCAGCTGGAACATGCACATTAGAACTTGTAATTGATGCAGGAATAGCAACAGGCATGGTTTGTCCATTAGGAAGATGTAACAGAAGAGGAAATGGGCCTGGTACAGGACTAAAAAAATAAGGGCAATTAGAGGAAGGAAATTCATATCAATAATCTCTAAAAATACTCCTATTACTGTATCACTTATAAAATAAAATTTCCAAAGACATACACTGTATGATTTCATGTGTATGTGGGTTCTAAAAAACAAAAAAAATTAACAAAGATACAAAACAGAAACAGGACAGGTAGTTGCCAGAGGGAAGAGGGGTGGAAGGATGAGAGAAATTTAAGAGGTACAAACTTTCAGTTATGAAGTAAATGAGTCATGGGGATGAAATGCACAATGTGGGGAATATAGTCAATAATATCATCTTTGTAACAAAGGTGTTCAAAAGGTGCAAACTTTCAGTTAATAAGATAAATAAGCCCTAGGGATACAATCTATAACATGATTAATATAATTAACACTGCTGTATGTCAAAGCTGTTAAGAGAGTAAATCCTAAGAATTCTCATCACAAGGAAAAAAATATTTTTTCTTTTATTTTCGTGCTTCTGTAAAGATGATGGATGTTCATTAAATTTACTGTGGTAATTATTTTATGATGTATGTAAGTCAAACCATTATGCTGTGCACCTTAAATTTATACAGTGCTGTATGTCAATTACAGCTGACTCTTAAATTACACGGGGGTTAGGCGCACTGACCCTCTTTGCGCAGTCAAAAATCCGAGTAACTTATAGTTGGCCCTCTGTATCTGCAGATTCAACCATCTGTGGATTGTGTAGTATGGTAGTATGCATTTGTTGGAAAAAAACCTGCGTTTAAGTGGGCCCACACAGTTCAAACCTGTGTTGTTCAAAGGTCTACTGTGTATCTCAATAAAACTGGAAGGAAAAAAAAAGAACTGCAGCTCCATCCCAAGGAAAATGCCAATGTGGCAGAGGAAACGATACCATCTTTCTCATAAAATTAACAAAATGCCCACAAAAAATTATATGCTATATATACACACCACTCAAGTAACAAAAAACAAAACAATTTTTCAACGACTGCAAAGCATACAGTAAAATTTAATTATTTTAAATTTAATTGCATCTTAAATGCATAGTATATGTAGCAGTGTAGAAAAAAGAAAAAAAAATGTTATGATATACTCAGGACAATCTCCAATGTGTCAGATGAGAAAAATTCTTATCAGAAAGCTCCTGAAAGCTACCTGTAAGAACTGAAAGAAATGCTACCTGGTGATTAACATAATTTTGTGTTTTGTGTGAAACAGCATGAAAGTAAGAGACCATCTTAAAATCATATTCTATGTTGATTTGTTTTTAAAATTAAGTTTTAGTTATTTATTTTCTAGTTTATTAGATAATACTTACATTTATTAAAAAGAGACTACCGAAGTACTTTTTCCAAAAATCAAAGCATGCAAAATATGATTAACACAAACACATACACACAAAACTAAGGCCACAATTAGAATAATTAAATGTCTTAGGACAAATCATGACAAGAAAAACTTAATTCATATAATTCAATGATTGGCCTAAATCACTTACACAATTGGCCTGTTGGAGGACGGTGCCTGGGTGATTACAGTACTTGAGGTTGGTGAAGGTACTGCCTGTTGAATAATTACACTTGAGTCAGAACTAGTAAGCAGCACATTGGGAACCTGTAATGATGCTGGACGAACGATAGCTGATGTGGGTTGTGCAGTTTGTGCCAATGGTACTTCCTATTTAATAATGACACAGAAAAAGAATGGGATTTAAAAAACAAGTCAATTCATGTATGTCAGTGAACAGAATGTAACACATTTCTAAAGACCACAAATATAATACTTAACATCCCCTAAATATATTGATATTGAAAGTTAATTAAAAGAAAAATTTAGAAAGCAGCTGTAAAATTTCAAATGCAATGTTTACATTTTAATTTAAAAACATCTGAGTTTTTTTTCAGTACAACTTGTCTTAACATCAATTCAGAGATAAGTTAGGCTGGGCAACGTGGCTATAACTCTGTCAGAATTTTAGTGAAAAATAAAAATACAATCCCATTCTCATGGAAGGACTGAACTTAAAATCCACAAGGTACTGCCTAGTCCTACTCCATCATTATACTATGTAAAGAAGAAATAGGTCCAGGAGACCTCAGGGTGAACTAATGACTGACGAATGCAACAAGAAGGAATACCCCTAAAAGAAGTTAAAGCAACAATGAACAGAAAAAAATTGTTGAGTGTGAAGGGACTAGAATACTCTCTAGAAAAAAGAAAAGATATTTATGTCAAAGATTT
Organism: Camelus dromedarius; assembly: GCF_036321535.1. NCBI lineage: Eukaryota > Metazoa > Chordata > Mammalia > Artiodactyla > Camelidae > Camelus > Camelus dromedarius. The sequence continues at coordinate 48,759,660 of NC_087439.1, forward strand.
AACATCATTTCTAATAATTATGATAATGTAGAAACAATCTTTATGTCCAACAAGAACAAGTAAATACATTAAGAAAATGACAGAATAAAGTTCAACCATTAAAAATTATGACTTTGTACTTGAAAACTTAAAAAAAAAATTATTACTTTGGAAAATTTCTAGTAACATGGGAAGATGTTCATTAATGCTGAATGCCCAAAGCATGACATAAAAAAGTAAACTAGGATTCTTTTTTATATTTATCTTTGTATCCATTTATCCTTCTATGTATCTATTCACAAACATTTGTATATTTTTATGTATAAATGCATACATGTATCTAGAAAAAACATTTCAAAATATCAGTAATTCTTATTATTCAATTATTGGCTAATAGGTGGTTTTCATTTTTCTTCCTTGTATTTTTCTGCATTCTTCAAGTTTTTATAATGAGAATGCACTTTTGTAATAAGGAAATGAAAGAAACACAAAACATCTAAGGTCAAAGCATTTATCCCTAGGTAAACAGTTACTTTTTCTGCCTTACTTCTAGCTCCTCCGCCATGGCAGAAGTCTATTAGTTCAGTTATGGTTTTATAATAACATAATCTACAAAGAAAACTGTCATTGCCTCCTTATGTGTCTCATTGCCTCTTTGCTGGGCCCCACATGATGCCCCAAACAGTTGTGCTCATTCTATGTGCTAATTAAAGAAAATAATCAAGAAGTACTGATAATAATGGTTACTCAACATACAATACAGCCCAGGTGGTCCCAGGTCACTAGGGTACTCACATCCAGGAATGAGATCCTAAACCACCCAGAAAAAGACTGTGCTAAGATAATATCATTACCATCATCTTAGTCACTGTTACCTAAGATGCACTGATAAAATGAGTGACTATTCCTTTAACCCTTTAAAGGCCTAAATTAAATCACCTTTGTTCAAACAAGTTTTAGTTGCAAAGATGTTTAATTAAGCTGTCAGTGTATAAAAGTACCAAAAATAAAACAGCAAAACCCCCCTAAATTAAATTTATAGATTTATATATCTTTTAAAAAATAAGTTTTATCTAAAATGACTATTATTCTCCCTAGTTATTCTTCTGTGTGTAATAAAAAAGAATTATCTATAAAGGTGGAGTCCTCTTTCCCTGAAGTTTGAATATTTACAGGCTTTCATATACAATAAGACAATTACGATCTGAAACTGGTTTATGTGTAATTTATTACATTTACACTTTATATGGATCGAATATTGGACTTAGCTTGGACTCAGTTTGTATCTCTACCATAAATAAAAATTTCTAACCTTTTCATCACTGGTAGTAGACTCTGGGTGAGGTAAAGGACTGTCCTGGTGAGTTGTTTCTACAACAGAGGGCTCCTCAATTTTGCTTCTTATGATGGGTGTTGCAAGAGGAGATAAATCTAGCGGCATCTAAAAAGCAAATGTTAAAGAAAATATTAGGAGTTTAAAAGCAGCCAGTCAGTTTATCTAAAATGAGAAAGCAGGAAGTGTAAACTATGATTATTGTTCTGTCAGAAGTACTCTTTTTAAATTTCAGAGTTAACAACATACTTTTTTAATGTCATCTTCTGAGGCTTTCTTGAATTCATTTTCAAATGGACTTGCCAACTCATTAAACAAACCCACTTCTTCACAGTTTTTCAAGAATCTTGTTGGTGTTGGGGTCTGATCTGAAATAAATGTCAAGAAGTAATCACATAGACTTAAATATACAGGACCCTAAAATATAGCTAGTAAATTAACAAATTAGCAGGACTGGTTCAGTCAGCTCTTACTTTTCTTTGGAAAGACCCCTTCCTTTAAAGCAAACAAAATTTGGTTAAGATTCTACTGCAGTTTAAGGTATTTTCCTCCAACTTTATAAACCATAAAAGTATGAAAAGAAGTCCTTCTTGTTCTTTAGTCCACAACTTCTCTCTGAGTAGAGTGACATAAGCATCCTCTACTGAGATCAACTGTTATCATTATCTAACACAATAAAAATTTTAAAAAATTTACACTGAAACTTACAAATGCTTAAAATACATGCAATTTGGGAAAAAATGAGGACAAGAGCATATAAATTTGCTTTAACTTGGCCCTTCCACTAGTGTTCATAATCTACTATGAAAGCAAGCTTAAGATAAAACAATTTTTAAGTAGGTAGATCAAAATACTACAAGGAAGAAAAAGTGTTAAAACAAGAGCCCTCCAAACAAAAACAAACTAAAACAGAATCCTCCTTATTACTATCTCTGGAAGCTAATTTTCTATTTCAAGCTTGGCATTTTTCAAGCTTGGTATCAGGGGCTATATAAAAGTTACGTATTTATGGAATGTTCTAGCTTAATTTCTAGGCAACAGCAGAAGAGTCAACTCTGCTTTCTCAAAACTTGAAATATTTTATCTATATTTGTATATGAACTCACACCAGGCGCACAATACATGTACTGAGTGTATGTATGCATGTATTAGCTATACGATAAATGCCAGTTAAGGTCGAAGCTGAATGAATAGCAAGTTTACAAATTTTGCCTGTTTAGTCTTATTTTCAAGGCTATTTATTCATATTGATCAGAGTTGGCAGTACATTCAAATTCTATTCACATTTTATACATTTTAGGGCATCGATTTTATAGGTTATAACTGGGAGCTAGCCTAAGCTAAATAAAAGTGTAAGGATGACTCCTGGTTTAAGATAAAATAGTCATAAAACCTTTTGTGAAATTAAAATTCAGATATATCTGTTCACTATTTAGTCCCCAAAGTGGGCATTACTTACTGTTTTATCTTCACCTCACCCCAACATATACCCAGAACACTAATATGTTTACTACACATAAATATATTTAACACAAAATGACCTACTTGTCATACACATTATAAACAATGTAGGCCTATCTCAGACACTATTAGTATTAGCAAAATTACTGAAGGGACTTAATATTTTGTCATCATTTTACCTATAGTCTGCAACATACATAACTTCTACCCCCAAAAAGACTTAACAGCTTAGGTCCATCATGACTTTAGTAAACTGAACACAAATTTGACTCTTCTGTTCATGCCCGAGGGGCTGTCTATCTAAGCCCAAAAGAAGGCTCCTATTTTGTATTAAAGGGAGAGAAGTCTTAAAAATAAAATGCATATGCCTAAATCACTTCCATCAGTGACTACTGGAACAATCAGGTTTGAGAAGAGAAACATCAGCACAAGCACAATTGTTTAAACATGCAGATGGCTTATGGCTATTTATCATCAAATATATACCACACACATCATGCATTATATTTATACAATAATGCTAAACTACCTCATATCAACATGTATTTGTAAAAAATGGTCAAGTGCTATGTTTGAATGTGTTCTATTTTTCAGTTGTATTAAATGTAAACAGGAAAGTAATTTCTAGAAACCAATCTTAAAACACTTTTGAGTTAAATGTTAGAGTGAGAGATACAGCCCTAATGCAAGAAGTTCCAGAAAAGCAAAGACCTTCATGCCTAGGAGAGTGAAACTTCCAGGTTGTTGTTGTTATTGTTTGACTGTGTTGTTGGTTCTCTTAATAGCTGATGCACAATAATTTAAAGAAATGCGTATCTCACTCTTGTCTGCTTCCTTTTACTTTCAGAAATGAAGATATGTTGAATGTTCCCCTACATTTTTAAAAATAAATTTTTTTGGTAAATTACCAACTCTGTTACCTCTAGTTTTTTTCAATATAAAAATTCTGATCTTGAAATGGCAGGAAGAACCATCTATTTGCCTCATTATCTCTTCAAAGCACTGCACATGGCAATTTGATCTCTATGTTTGGTAATAATTTAAAAGTATTAATAATATTCAGTATGCAGGTATAATTCCAGACTTATAAGTAATAATAACCTAAACTTTACAAGAGAAAAAAATTAAAAGTTAATTTGAATATTTACAATATGTGAATCTGTGGTTATGACACAAAAAACTCTGAAATTTAAATTTTATATAAAACCTTGTTTACTTATCACAATAGTTATGTACAAAATGCAATGAAATTAAATGTTATGTGTGTGTATGTGTACACAGATGTGTGCATATATATATTTAAATACCAAAAAAAGGGGTAGCTAATACAGCATGGAAGGACAATAAACCAAGGCGTGAACTGGGTTTCTCCTTTTGTATACTGAAAGATAATCATCTGCTTAGGTAATACTGTATGTTTAGAGGAGCAATATACAAAAAAAAAAAAAGCACTGACTAAATTTAAGCCCCCTTTATTGAGAGTATTTTACTCATATAGATGTTTAGTCCAAAACAATAAAAACTAAACAAAAATCCTAATGAACAAGTCTGCTAAATGCTCCTTCTCCGACAGGAGGAGCTTGATCACTTCCTGTCTTCACACAGCATTGTAAAGCAGGTGTAAACAGCTAAAAGAAACCTTGACTAAACATCACATTAGTTCAACTATCAGTTAAATATAAATTTTGGAGATGATATGAACGCTCCTAGGGTTCTAATTAACTTCCATAAAAAATGACATTGAAATCTACATTTGAAAACCACTCAAAAAAGTGAAATGAATGGTCACAAGGAAACATGGAAATGTAATGGGTAAAATACATGTTGCCAACATTTATTGTAAATGAAGTCATTGGAATATCACCAGACTATATTATTTACAGAGAATACACAAAAACTGTGCACATTCCAGGTGAAATATGTATATAAGCTATTAATAAAAGCATATACTAACCAGCCACAATGACACTGTCATTACGTGCTGGACCAAATTTCAGTGTCATCTCATGTTTATGTTTATGGACAGCCAAATGATCCTCGTTGGTAAAACGCTGTGGCAAAAAGTTTTAAAATATAGTTAAGATTTTCAATTTGATCAAATAAGTTAAATGATAAGGAAATTCATTTCCACAACATGTAAAACCACCATTAACAAAGAAATAGCAGTTTGTTAACTCTACAGAATCTATTGTTAGTATAGATAAACATATTAGATTTCAAAAAATCACAGAGAAACCTATTACCCAAGGATAAATAATATTGATATAATATTAGGTCACATAACTCAATCTGAGAGCATTTAAAAACAAAACCTGAGGCAAAGAAACTTTATATAAATTTCATTTGGACACTAAAAATAGACCGCTGTTAATTTTTGCCATCTCTTAGTAGAAATAAATACTCCATGGTATAATGACCTTTGAAGAAAGCTTGTATTTCACTTAGATTTCAGGTTACTTACCACTTTTAAAATGAGAACTTTCTTATAAAGATATTACTCCTGGACAAATTAAGAAGTAAATCAGGTTCTTTATGTTAACCACATAAAGAAAATGCCTCCAGCGAAGAAATAGCAACAAATAAATAATAAAGCCATTCATCTTAAAATAAAATTTTAACTTAAAAGTTAATGATTTTTTCATTATTTTGTTTCCTCACAGTTCTTATATAAAAAAAATGAAGCAAAATTATGTTTAAAGCTACACTTGAGTTGGATAGGCCCTGCATGCTAAAGTGACATTTATGACTACAACATAATATATGCATTGTTTAAATATCTCCTGTGTCTTGACATCTATCTTTATGAAGATGATTCTTATTTTAGCAACATTTGTAACTAAAAATAGGGAGCACTTTTAGTTATTTCAGAGCAATTATTATAAGATGACAAATTAAGAGATCTAAACTCACTCTTTAGTCTACATCCTTATAAATGGGGATGTAAAAATTATATATATATTCGAACTTGGTCCCCCTTAATCACTAAAAATGGATTCTTTCTCTTGTGGTTCTACTACTTCCTATCCAATTCACTATATCCTCTCATGCAACTAATGATAGTAACTTTAGGGTAACCTTAAAATAATGTAAAAGAATGAAATATTTCTTTCCATTATGCTTTGTATTCTGAATATTGTAAGTATGACACTTAGTACCTATATCATCCCTAGCTAAGCCCACAAGCCCCTCAGGCTGTAAAAGTTAATCCTTCTCATTTGTATCCTATTTTGCTCTGCACAGTGCCTTGGTTATATAGCACCTGTTAATATTATATTGATATTTTTGTATGTCCTTTTAAGTAGGCTGAGCTCCTACTGTTTGAGCTTCCCCAAATTTAGCATATAGTAAGTAGTCAATAAATGCTAACTGAAAGACTGAACTCTTTACAATAAAAGAACTGAATCTTCAAGCCCAGTCTAAAGGAAAAACAAAAACCCCACCAAACACAGGCTGTTCCTTAAAGTACATTTAGCTTTAATTTGGCTGTATTTTGCTCATAGTAAGTATGCTTACCACTAAATCTTTAAATTACTGTACACCAGTGGAAAGTTATTATTATATGACCCCTCTTCAGAACCTGCTTGTATTCCCATTGAAGGTGAGTGTCCAAATGCAAACAATACCTCTACCCCTTGATTTAGTCATTTATTTACTCTTCAAAAGCTTACTAAGCACCAAATATAGGCGCTGGGATTTTAATCCAGTTTTTTCTCCACTCAGTGCTATTTTCCTACTGCTTTATTATTATAAGAATCCTTACCAAATTTGGAGAAATAAGTCATCCTTTGACAGACTGTTGAATATCAAAGCTCTTAGAGAATGAACATAGCTATATGTCTACTGGAGTTACTTCACTGCTTTTTACTTTTCATTATAGTTTTGAATGTATGTGTCTTACACTCTACACTACAAGTATCTTAAAGCAAAATTCGCTTTATGTTCAAAGAACATAACAATGTGGTTTCTCCATTGAGGGCAATCATTAAACATTTGCAAATGAATACATTTTGGTAAAGGTCTTAGATTAAAAAAATGGCAAAGTCAGCATAATTAACAGATAAGAAGAGCTTAGAAAGTTATCGCCTAGAGATTTTATTCTAACAGTATCCTCTGCTTAGATATTGGTTTGAACACAAATATCCAAATCAAACAGCAACTACATGTAGAATAAACATTATGTTTTCTACAAAACATGTGAAAATGGCACCAAGACTGATGCTAAAAGAAGCAGCCAAAAGGATCCTAAAGAAACATTTAGAACTGTATGAATAGTAAAAAGGGAAATGCAAGGAATATGAATTTACAAAGTCTCATGGAGTATATACAGACCAAATTTACCCAAAAGCTATTTATAAAGGAATTGGTGATCACATAATGGTATTATTTATATACATGGGTAAAATACACTGAAATTGACACTTGATACAGGTGAGTTTAACCTTGGCTATCATCTGAAAAAAACTTATTTACCTCTAACAAGAACTTAAAAAGACAGTGTCAAAAGGTAGTCACCACGAAGAAAAAAAAAATATATATATATATATGTATAATGTGAAAGGCATTCTTTTTTCAACAAATACTTATAAAGTAGCCACTACAAGCTAGTATTTTTGCAGGAACTGTTTGAATTGCTTTCCTACACAAATTAAAAAATTTACTCTAAAAATAAGTTTTGCAGAAAAATTATGATATTTCTAGTAATAATACATTGAATTTATATAATTTCTTTCTTCCAAGCAATTAAAAGCACAGCTCCAATGTAAAATGTTGTAGATGTGCAGTGTTTTCTTAAACAAGAAGACTTGGAGCATACAACTGAATAAATAATGGAAAAAGCAGTCAAGAAAGGCAGGATAGGATAACCATCTCTCTTAAAAGGTTAAAAATGGAAGGGAGGTAAAATAGTTGTTTCCATAATAAATTAAAACTCTGGTATCTGAGAAATCTGTGTTTCCAAGGATTGAACACTCTCACCAGAATTAATTACTTAAGAAATCAGTCATTCTGCATTTAACACACACATTCACAACCATAATATAATTATTATCCTTATTTAAAATAGATTAAATAGGTACAACTAAGTTATAAAGTCATCAGGCCAATAATAGCTCATTTACTACTTCTTTCACTATTTGATACATTCTATTCAACATTAGGAACTTACTGATTAAACATACACACACTCCAACTACGATACCTTCAATGAAACTTTAAACAAAAAGAATCTTTATTTCCTTTATAAAAAAGCTTATAATGTATAAACATTCTACCAAAGAAAAAAATTTTCAATGAGAGCATCACCAAAAGCAAAGATATTATCAACAAAATTTAAGACTTTCAATGTTAAATGAATCTTTCACTAAATTATCTCAACTTTGTCTCTTTCACCTAATTTCAATGGAACATCATGTTAAAACAAATGAGATTAACAGAACTCTTTCTATGAAGTAACTAATACTGACTGAGACATATTAAAAAATTAATAGTAAGAGTCAACGGTTAAAATTTTTGGCATTGAATTCTATAGGTCTCTCTCTGAAATGACATTATCAACAAAATATATTTAAAAATTTGAAAGTCTATCTGAAAATTTAAATTGAACTAAGTCTATTAAAAGTGTTAAAGCTAAAATTCAAATTTGGAATAATGTTATCATTCACTAATGACAAAAAATAATTTGCACTACCGTCATCAAACTGGTGTTTCTAAAATCAATTCTTATTAGAATTTTTGATTTCCTAGGAAATGCTATTTAAATCTAGAGAGAGAGGATACCATCTCTGTTCTAAGCAAGATTTCACAAATGGATGATGCTGACATTAGGTTATCATTTTGGCCAGTAACAGTTACAAGGTGTGATAGGTGTGATAACACAGAGATTATTTTAAGTATCTTACAGAACAAATATAGGCCAAAAAATAGTTAATAATATTTAGGATTGGAGTGTTCATGATGAAACCAGTGCTTAGATAAATTATTAGTAAAAATTAAAAAATATTTTAGCTTTTAAAAACAATATGGCAAAATGTTTGAAGAACCATAAAAATGTATATACATTTTAACCCAGTAATTCAATTTCTAAAAATGTATTTTGAGGAATTAGAGGTGCATATAAAGGGTTACACAGAAGACAGTCATCACAGTGTTGTGGTTTTTTTAGGCTGCTATACTTAATTTTTAGTCCATGAAAGAGGAAAGGGTAGATTATGGAACATATTCTGGCAACAGAATACTACACAGGAACTCAAATCCATGTTTTCAATTAACACACAAAATGCTCATGATACACAATGCCATCCGCATACAAATAGAATACAAAACTATATGTGCAGTTTGATCCCAATTTTGTTTGAAAAATCAAAGAGGGGAAAGATTTAGGAAATGCACCAAATGTTAACAGAAGTCCTCTCCGGATTTTTATTTTGCCCTTTTGTCAACATTTTCTATGATACTTTTTTAATTAAGAGGAAATAAAAACTTTTTGTTAGTTGAAAAAAAACACATATAAAAAGACCTGTATTCAAATACACCTTGAAGTTTGAACATTCTGTTTAGAGATGTTTCACTATAAATGTAACACAGGTGTAGGCTTAGGTTCAATCTTATCTCCAGTATCTGCAGGTTCTGTGACTGTAATATATTTAAGATTGACTGCTCACTTGCAAAATGAGGCCAGGAGCACCCATTTCATAGGGTTGTTACAGAATTAAATGATATAACCCACATAAGCTTCTTAGCACAGTGACTGGCTTAATTAAAAAGGTTATTATCATTGTAATTCTTTTTTTATTACTAGGACAACTATAATATGAACCTTTAATTCCTCAAATCCTTTTTGAAACAAGTTGGAGTACAAATAAATAATAGACATGGTATATACACACTTGATAAATATTTGAAAGCTCTAGTCTGTGGTTCATAGGCAAATTTTGTGTGTGTGTTTCTGAGGTAGAGTTTTTTGTTGTTACTGTTTTGAATACTTTTTATTTTGGAAAACCTTTAAATTTACAGAAAAGTTGCAATGATAGTACAGAGTTCCTACACATTCCTTACTCAGTTTGTTTCTCTAGCATTCTCATCTGACCTTACTGTGGTACATTTATCAAAACTAAGAAACCAACATTGATACATTACTATTAACTAAACTCTAGACTTCAGTAACTTTGTTTTAAACTTTAAAAGTATTACTCAGCTTAACTAGACTCAGGTTTCAAATTAAAAATCATCTCTGAAAACTATGACAGGGACTGCTAGCTGTCCCTAGATATCTATTAACTCTTTTTCCTTCAGTGAAAGAACTTGTGAATTTTGGGTGAGCACTTGTCTGCCCAGAACAGTTTTCTAGCTTCCTTTGCAGTTAGGTGGCCATATGATTGAGTTCTGATCCAAAACATGAGTGAAAATTATTCGCATTACTTTCACTACACGTGCTCTGCCCTGCTTCCCCTTCTCCCTCCCTTTCTGTTGGAATGCAGACTTGATGTCAGGAGCTGGAACAGCCATGTTGGACCTAAAAGTGGAAGCTGCATGTTGAGGATTACAGAACCAGCCAGCCCTGAGACTCCTATTTCTGGGCTATCATAGAAAAAAACAAACTGCTCAATCTACTGTTAAGGTTGAGTCTTTTAGCCAAGGGGCTAAAAATTTACCACCACTAAGCCTCTCTAAAAGTGTGCCATAGCCTCTAAAGGTAATTTCTTTTGTGCAATGGAATACACAGAAATGTAGTTTTTTATGGTAACTATATTGAAGAAAATATTTGTATGTCTAAGTTTTGATATGCTTTCTTTTCTCTATTCAAACCTTCCACATCTCCATCCCTCCTTTTTACTCTCAGTTACTATGGATAAATGGTCCATGGTCCCACCTAAGGCCAGTCCCTTCACCTGAACACTGGATCCCATCCTCTCTTAAGGACCCCATTCCTGCAACAGTCCCTCTCTCTCTCTGCAGTGTCAAATATGTTTTGACATTCCCACCTTAAAATTCAAAACAAACAAGCTCCATCTTCAGTCCTCCTCCAGCAATATTTTACTGTTCCCTTTAAGCTGAATTCCAAGCAAGAGGTATCTTGTAATGTCTCCACTTCAGGTTCTCCATGTTTACTCCAATCCCACTGCTGTCACTGTGCTGCTCTTAGCAAGTTGTCTAATAATTCCCATATTTCTAAATCCAATAATAAATACTGAATTCTCACCTTATCCTATCATTGTCCCCCACACTTTGAAATACTTTTTCTATGTGACTTCAAGAACACAATTTTCTTCATTGTCTGCTGCTTCTCAGCCTCCTATGCTACATCCTCCCCCTCTCCCTGCCGTCTAAACACTGAAGTGCCTTATAACTTAGTTCTCACCCTTCCTATCTATACTATTTAAATATAGAAGTAAAACTAAACAAATATGAGGATTTTAGGTTATTAGACAAAATGTATTACAAATCTTGACAATGTAAAAATAATAATCAGACATCATGGGAGGAGAAAGGAGAAATAGGATGAAGAATGAATGTTAACTCCTTTTATAATAGGGAATCTAGAAAACAATTCTAACTTTTTGTTTTTCATATTTTTTAGAAAATTAGGTTTTTCAAGCAATCTCTCTTATGATACCCATACACACATACGTTCTTATATTCAACAATAGGTTTCTTTTTATTCTGTTGAAAATAAAGAAATTTTTAAAAAGTAATGTAATAAATCCCCTTGCACACTTCACCCAGCTTTAGCCATTATCAACCTAGGATCCATCTCATTTCATCTCTACTTGTAACTCACCTAATTTTTTTTTTTTTTTGAGGCCAACCCCAGGTATTATTTTACCTGTAAAAATTTCAGTATTTGTCTGTGATAGATTGCAAAATATGACCATAAATTCCTTCCTTATCATATGCAACTCCTTCCCTTGCAATGTGATAAGGCTGGTTCTCCCATCCAGAGGAGGGTACCTATTTCATGATCCCTTGGGTCTGGTCTGGTCTGGTGATTTCCATTGTTCAACAGAATGCCAGAGAAGTGATGCCCTGTCACTTCCAAATTGAAGCTTCAAGGAGCTTGAGAGTTTCTGCTTTTATTCCCCTGGGATACTGCTGCCCAGAGACTGCCAGATAATAAAATATACTGAACATATATCTAATAATCCTGGGCATGTCTTTTCATAGTTTGACTATGCATCTTTGGGACAGACTCCCAGAAGTGGGACTGCGGGGTCAAAGGGTAAATGCATGTATAATTTTGCAAGATATTGCCAAACTCTCTCTAGAGGGTGTGCCATCTTGCATTCTTACCAGCAATGAATAAGAGTGCAGAAGGAGTATTTTTAATATCACTGAAGTAAAACGGTTGCTGCCTTCCCAAAAGTATAAACATTCTTGTGGTAGAAAATGTCAAAACAATGATAGACAGATTGATTTATAGACAGGAAAGTTAGATGGAAAGGTTGCTGATATATATTATGAGGAAAAACAATGGATGACTTTTGGGCCTGATAAAGTACTTGAACACCCTTGTTATCTCTGCAGAAGACCTTAGCCCTACAAAGGGTCTCCTTCCTCTTCTTGACAGGCTGAGAGGTAGCCTACCTCTCTGTCTCTTGGCCATTTGTATTACGAAGCACAGACTGGGCATATACCATATGTGAGGCAATCTGCTGTGAGAATTTAAAACAATGAATATTAAAACGTTCCCAGACTTTCTGTATCTGGTGTTGAGGTGAAAACTCTTGCTTTCCCCTGGGGTGTGTTGTGAAATGTTCCATTTGCCTCACCTCATCAAGTACAGAAGCATTAACACTGTCTACATACAAACTGTATGTGCTTAAACAAATTGTGTAATTTTTCTCAGCAATTTTAAAATATTTTCTTGACCTAAAGGTTATCTCATTTACATTTATCTTATTTCCCCTAATTTTATTGACTCATTTTTTTCCACTGGTTCTATCTCCCAGATAGAGAGAAAAACAGCCTGAGCTTGGGAATTGGGGGTGTAGGCAAGACACGGAAAGGATAACTTTGGGGTAGAGGCACCAAAAACTGGGGAAAAGATGGATGGTACTAATTTGACTTCTTGGGTTCTCTTTCTCCCTGACCTTTTGCTGGCGTTAGCATTCATTTGGAATCTCTCCTATGTAAATTTAAATGTAATGCTTTTTATTAAAAATGGCATGTATATTACTAAAGAGTTAATCACAAGATAACAATTCCAACTATTTTAAGCAGAAAAGAATAGGACAAGGAATTGGGAACTTGTTTGAAACTGAGTTTCCAAGAATGATTCCTAGAACAACAAAGCAAAACTGGTCATAGTCCAAAGGCTGGCTCTAGAATTACACTATATTAGCTGTAATACAGAGATCTGATTTTCAATAAAGGGGCTGAAGCAATTTAACAGAGAAAGAAAAATCTTTTCAACAAATGATGCTGAAATATCTGGGAAACCATATGGAAAAAAGTGAGCTTCAACTCCTACCTTACACAATACACAAAAATTAATTTAAGATGAAAAACAGACCTAAATGCAAAACCAAGCTTGCAGAGGTAAGCAAAGTAGAATATCTTTGTGACTTAAGGGTGGGAAAAGGTTTCTTAGATAAGTCACAGACAGCAACAACCACAGAAGAGAAAAAATTATTACATTAGACTTCATTAAAATTACAAACATCTGTTCATAAAACAATATTATTATGAAAATCAAATTGAAAACCACAGACCTGGAGAAATATTTCATAATGGACTGGTATCCATTATGAGTATTTAAAGAACTCATACAACTCAATCCATTAAAAGACAGATAATCCAATTTTTAAAAACAAGTAGAAGATTTGAAAAGATATTTTGCAAAAAATAAACAAATGGACAATAAGCACATGAAAAAGTGCTTATCTTTTCATTAGACACCAAAGAAATGCAAATTAATACACAATATGTCAGTATACACATAATAAAAATGGCTAAAATTAAAGACTGACCCCAAATGTTGGCAAGGATATGACACAACAAGACCTCTCATAGACTGTGGGTGGGAATGCAAAGTATTACATCTGTTTTGGAAAGCAGTTTGGCAATTTCTTATAAAGTAAATATATAAAACATATGATCCCACCACTACACTTCCTAAAGTACTTACCCAAGATGAAAGAGAGCATGTATTCATACAAAGACTTGTACATAAATATTCATAACAGTTTTATCTATAACAACTGAAAACTGGAAATAAGCCAAATGTCCATAAACAAATGACTAAATAAACTAACTGTGAAATAAGGAAATATTATTCCTCAGTTGAAAGGAATTAACTACTGATCACATAACATGGAGAAATTATAAATTAATTATGTGGAAGGAAAGAAGCCAGTCAAAAGTACATACTGTATGATTCTACTTAGATAGATTTCTAGAAAATACAAACCAATCTATAGTGACAGAAAGCAGATCAGTGATTGACAGGGGTGGGAATGATAGAAGGGAGGGATAACAAATTAACAGGAGGAAATTTTGGAGGATAATGAATATGTTCACTATCTTAATTGTGGTGATGGTTTTATGGGTATATACATATGTTAAAATGTATCAAATTGTACACTTAAAGTATGGGCAGTTTATTGTATATAAATTATACCTCAACTTAAATAACTAAAGAAAACATTAAGAACCAAAGAAATACTTTAATGCTTATTTATGATTTATAGTTTGTATATTTTACTCTGTAATTTCAGTAGACATTAAATTTATTCTTTCATTCCTTAGTATCTATAGTTATTTTAAGATTAATTATTACAACAGTAATAGATTAATAATTTAATGCTTTCACACATTCTGTATTAAAGATGTTAGACTTAAGAATATTAATACATTAGTGATAGTCTAGGGGTAAATATTAGTTAATTTCATTAAGAGTTCAGCAAGTAAAATAATTTTCATACAAGATAATGTATATTTGATTTCCAATTAGGCAGTTTACAATGATTTTCAACCAATAATGGTCAAACGAAAAAACTTTAAACCCTGGATTTTGTCCAGGTTTTCCACCTTTCCATTACAAGACTTAATTCTTTTTTTCCCATACTAGATAGTACTCTTTAAAATTCAGATATGCTATTGAGGAAAATGAATTTCTTCCCCAAGTTTTTCTGGGTTATTTTCATTCTAACTCCAAAATTCTAAAAAATATTATAAAAGAATTCCTTTAATGACAACATACAGTGTCATCAGTGTTTTAATAAATGTGAATATACAAATAATTTATATATTACCTGGCCACATCCAGGGGCAGTACATAGAAAGGGTTTGTCATCACTCATATTCCACAGGTCCTTGTATTGCCTATAATAAAACATTAAGAGATAGCTAAATGTTTTATAGGACAGATTTTTAAATAAAAAATAATTTAAAAAGTAGTATTATTTGATTTTCACCAAGCTTATTACCTTTTCTGATTGTGAAATAAAACACTTTTACTGACATTTTTCACTCCATCTTCCATCTTATTATGAATAAAGACACATAACAGGCAGATTTTACACTATAGAAAAAAAAATTAAGAACTCTGATCTATCAAGCTAAATCTTTCCTGTTTAATAGCCTAAGTGCAGAAAGAATGAAATAATTAGAAGATTACCACTTTAACCCCCAATGAAATAATGGATCTGGGCAACTATCATCAATGTCTGATAAAACTATCAGAAGTAAAGGTGACGGGAACTTTATAATGGTTGGGTCAGGTTGACAGCATCTAAACTCAAAGGTGAGTCTTAAATTAACATTAAAAGTGTGACAAATAAACATTATGTGTCCCCAATATGATGCAATAGAAAGCACATTAAGTATTCTGGGAGGTGGGGGTGTCAAGCCTGAACCTAATTAAGCCCCTCTAGATCCAAATACTAGAAATACAGGACACAGCAAAACAAGTCAACACAATCAAGATGCAATTAGCCAAATTCTATAGGATGAAAGACCTGGTCTTTTCAAGAAATAAATGTCATGGGGAATAAAAGAAAAGAGAAGGTTGGGGGGAAAACTGTTTTGGATTAAAAGAGGTCTGTCTAATAAACACACTAAATCAAATGCAATATGGGGACTTTTTTGGATCCTGATTTGAAGCAAACAACTACAAAAACTAATTTCCAAGTCATGATTATTTTCCTACTTTTTGATTTAGACTTAAAAGTTTCTAATTATTCCTCTCATAAACTTGTATGGTTTTATTTTGTCTTTGCTTTCTTTCTAGAAATTACATATAATAACAATATTTGACTCAACTAAAAATTCTGTAACATTGTTCCTTTTCAACACTAGCTTGTTAACCCTTCAGAAATATATTTCCCAAAGCTTTTTCATCAAGGATGACAACTGCTATTATGGTCAAGTTTGGGAAATGCTGGAATACTTTTTTATTGGTAGGACTTTTCAGACACTTAATATGTTCAAGGGAAATGACCAGGGCAGCACCTAGAATATGGGATTTTTGCCACATCCATTTGCTATTTGAACCCTCTTCACAGAACATCTCATGGGACTAGTATTATTTGAAATTCATTTTAGAAGAAATCAAAACCCTAAAATATGTTTATATTTGTCACAGGTAAGTGTATTTTGATGCTCTATTTGATAATTTAAAAACATGATAGGAATAATAGTTAAACTATATACTAGGTAAGTGTTTTCTTATTTATGAAAAAAACACTTGAAATATTTATCCAGAAACAACCTATGAAAAATTTTATAATCTAAAATATGAAAAATGGTAGAAAATACCAAATATTGCATACACACCTGGCAGAATTCACATGTAACTTGAATTTCATAAGTTGAATAACTTATCACGTCCTCTTTTTCATGGCAAGGATACTGAAAAACGAAGTGGTTTCATACTATTAAAAAGTTTTGAAACATTTCTTGAAACACAGTAGAAAATAAAAACACTCAAATAATTACACTCTCTGTAACACTATTGTGATCAAAAATCCATTCACTATTAAGAGTCTTTATAACAGAGCACTGTTCCTGAAATATGAACACCCATATAAATGCCTTAAACATAGGTATTAATATATCCAACTCTACCACAAAGAGAGTAAAAGAGAAATATTTAACTCAGCCTTTAGGACTGTGGTCGAAGGGCAGTCATTAAAACAGTGAAAATCCTGACTTTTGAAGTCTGATTAAAAAAAGATGAGACCTAGTATTTCAAAATATCTATCCAGAAAGCTATTAATTTTTTAAAATGTAGTCAATGGTGGTCTGGTTCTCAGCCTAATTCATCAAAATTTGTCCCATAATGTAGTTGATCTATTTAAGGAGCTCCCTATTCCCTAACTTAATAATTTACTTATTTGATATTAGCTTATGGACTAGTGCAACATACTGAAACTACCAAGGTCAGTGGCCCATTTTTAAACTCTGCTAATACTCCATTTTACACTCACTGAAATGCCAGCTACTGGGGTGAACAGAGTTAACTATATTCTTATCCAAATAATGGTACATAAAGAAAACTTTCATTTTACATAATTTTGCTTATAAATGTGGTGTCAAGAATGTCTTGCTCAGGAAAACTGGGTATGTCCTTTAGGGAAATGTGTAAATAGCTATAGTTCTGAGTCTTGGAATCAAGGATGATCTGGTACAGGAGATAGGAAGAACAAAGTTTTTTCCCTGGCCTCAGGCAAAACTTGTATTGGGTAAGGTTCTATCTTGTCATTCACATCCACCTTTACCATGCTGCCTATGAAGGGGGGGGGGGAACCACACACACTAGAATAATCCAAAGGAAACCTGTAAAAGTGATGCTTCAGTCATTACCAGTAGAATGTGAGCTCAGTGAGGGCAAGAAATTTATCTCTGGGTTAACTATCTAAAACAGTGCCTAGCTTATTAGTAGCATTTACTCATTAAGGAATGAATAAATAGCTGTATAATATTAACAAGTCAGATAAGTTTAGTTTTCTTTATCTAACTGAAAAAATTCATCTAAAACTAATAAGAAAATGCAGTTCATATTGCTTTGAAAAAATCAAAGCAATATTTAAACTCAAAGTTCAAGAAACTTTTAAACATCAAACTTATGCTAAGACACAAACATGAAAAAACAGTCTCTGCGCTTGAGAAACTTTCAGTCTAGCAGAAGAAAGAATACAGAAATGTAATTTCATTTCGTTTGGTAAGAATAAGAGGTAAAATATTAAAAGTATATAGGTAGTGCAGTGACCAATCCAATAGTTCTAGAAAAGCTTTCTGAGGGACATGACCCATGGTCATGACTACTGCTGTCCCATCTTCTATAAAAGAACTTCCTCATCCACACAGCAGCCTATTTCCTAGCCGACCAATAAAAATTCCTATTCCTTATACTATTTCCTAATACCTAGCTGGGGTAGTTATAAATGTAACAGTCAAAGCACCTTGAGACATAAATGATGGTAATTCCTCTGGGAGGCTTAAATGCTCTCTCTTTGTTAATCTAACTGAATCTCAAGCTTCTAAATCCAGGCTTATCTCCATTTTATAGCAAGGATGGAAGTATACTCCTGGGACAGCATGGAAAGGAGGTTTAGCTCACCTATAAATTGTCAGGGAAGTCAATGACTGCAGAAAGAGAACAGTTACGATACCACACCACTCTGTGGCAAGCATCCACACCTATACTGGTAGAAAAATCACTGTCATGAAGAGTACAAAGGAAGATTCAAGGCAAGATTTAAAGGAAGTCAGTTTCTCTGGTTTCTCTAACCTCTCTCTTAACTCTTCGTCTAAAATTCCTTTATCTTCCCTGCCCTCATGATTTAGTGCCAAAGTTCCCCCTTTTCTTCTTTCAACCAACAAATATTTGAGTGTCTACTTGGTGCCTGGCACTATGCTACATGCTAGGGATGTAGTGGTAAATTAAGGTAGGTATCTGCTCTTCCAGGATAGTGAAGGAGCTTATACTAGCTAATCAAACATCCAATTCAGACCTCTTCTTTCCAGTTTTTAAGGCAGTTCCACATTTAAACATGTGTATGTATATGTTCCTCACATTTTCTCTATGTCATTGCTATAAGGCATTTTATTTTAGAACTCCAAACTTGCTTAAAGATATACTTTAAATTTTGTTTGTTACAACATAGCCACAGTAATGTCCACTACTAGGTATCCCACATAAATGATCAATATTACATAATTCTGAAGAAACTTTAAAGCTCAAGTTTTAATTGGGATTCAGAAGGAGGTCATTGTTATTTCTGGATAATATGAACTAAATTGCACTTACTGAACTAAGATGTTTAAGGGAATTTTTAAATTTGCTCCCAGAAAAATACAGAACAACAAAATAAGAAGTCACCCAAAATACCACCATTCAGAGATAACTACTGTTTAACATTCCAGAGTACATACTGTCTTATTAATGCGTAAATATACATAAAAAAATTTTAATTGTAAAAACAGTATTACAACTTCCTTTAAAAGATAATTATCTAAATTCTGCCACATCATTAAATAGTAACATCAATACATATTAGATGTCATTTTAATGGCTATATAGTATGTCATCATACAGATATGACATATTTATAACTAATTCTCTATTAGTGGATTATTATCATCAATGAATATCCTTGAGGACAAATCTTTGTGTAATATCTGTAATTATTTCCACAGGATTAATTTCTAGAAGTGAAACTGCTATTTTAAAGTGAAGGCATATTTTTAAAGGTTTTGATTTATATTGCTAAACTGTCCTCAAATATATAGCACTGACTTCTACTTTACCAGTAGTGTGCAGAAAGACCTCATTTCTCAATACCCACACCAACAGTGGATATTATTTTTTTAACATTTAAGTTAACAAATTAGTGAAAAAAAGTTTTAAGTTACATATCTTGACACACAGATGAAGTTGAACCTTTTCACATATATAATGGTTCTTTGCGGTTATCTGTAAAATGTTTCCTTTGCCCATTCTTTTTTAAAAATTGAATATATTTGACATACAACATTGTGAAAATTCAAGGTATACAATGTTACCTTAATATATTTATACATTGTAATATAATTATCATTGTATTATATTTATTATATTACATAATTATAGTACAATACTGTTGTCTATATTTATTATACTGTCTATATTAGATCATGGCTTATTTATTACTCATTTCAAATGTATACCCTTAAACATCAACTTTACACCTCCTTTTCCCATTCCTAAAAAAAAAGTTAGTCCAAAATTCTCTCTCTTGAATATAGATCATAGACTCTTTCTTAAAACATAGATTTCTGATCATGTACCTCATTGTATTCCTGATCTAGCCCTAACTACACATACTACAAATGAGGTCCTAAAGGTTAAAATGACTTTTTCCAGGTAAAAAACAATACAAGAAATTTCTACTCTTACATTGTGCCTGCCAGCTGGTATGCTTTGTTATACTACACGTATCAACTGTTATGCCTTGCAATTCTTTATCTACAAACTAAATAGCAATTTTATGTAAACCATCTTTTAAAAAATAGTACAGAAAGACTCTTTTGGCACTTGTAAGGTTATCTGACAGACCCATTATCAGACAAAATCACATAATACAAAATGCTCATAAGAAAATAGTAAAGAAAAACCCTCTAAGAAAAGAAGAATAGAAGGAAATGAGAGAAATTAATATAACTTAAAATTAATATAAAGCCAAGACTCCAAGGAAAATCATATATAAGGGTATCTTCATGGAAAGCAGCTTAGACAGGCTACTGGGGGGCAGCCTGTCTAAGTGCAAAGTGCAGGAGCTTGGGCAGGATGAGAAGGTGTCCATTGGTGGGGGGAGTTGGTCTGGAGCGGAATCTAAGTTGGGTAAGGAAAGGTCAGTCTGTGCACGGAAGGGGGAAGTAGGCTGATGTGGGATGACAATGCCCAAGAAGGGTAAGGAGGTATCCACATGACGTAAAGAATAGGGATGGCACCAGTCCAGGAAAGGATATCGAGGCCCAAGCAGGAGGATGTCTACTTGATGAGGAGAAGGTCTGGTGGCTACAGGCAATTCACTACATATACACACAGGTATTGACTGAACAAGTAAATTTATCAAGGATATAGTGGATGAAGGTAAATTCACACTATAGGTGATGGTAATTACACAGAGTGAATTAGATGAGATTTGGAGATGTTGGTGTGAACTCACAACTTTCAATATAAATATACAGATATAGAAATACAGATGATAATGTGTGTATATACATGCAAAATAATTCACAAACTTCCTGAGCTGTGTCTACTGGGAGAGCCTGGGAACACCTGATATCCCAATAGAAATAAGCCCACTTAGCATCCAGATCTGATGTCTAAATACTATTCTCCACCAAAAGGAACCTGGGATCCTTGAAGAATTGGCTGATTACAGGGCTGAAGCAGGAAAACTGCATGATGGGCCTTGAGTATCTTGTGCAAGAAAGTAAAGAGGAACTTACGGATTTGGCCAGAAAGTGGACAATTTGAGGATCAAAATAAATGATAGTAATAGATCATCATATCATGAATAAAACAGGATTTCATTAACCTGATATGAGATACCTACTGATATAGAAGAATAAACTGGAAGTTTAATAACACAGGTTATTTACATCCTCTCAAAGTATCTCCTTATAAAATACATTTTAATTACTAAAGACAAGAGTAATATACAGTACAAAAGTCTGGCAAATATCACTTTACTCAAGTGGTCCAAGTTAACAACACTAAAAATAAGGGAAATCAGTATCATGTGCCACTGGACGGTTTGCAATGAGGAGGACACAGCATCACCTCCATGATAGTCGTGCCAAAGATACATAACCTGAATCTAATCATGAAGAAATATTATACAACCCCAAATTGAGGTAAATTCCTCAAACTAACTGGCCCATAATCTTCAAAAGTGTCCAAGTCATCAAGGCCAAGGAAAGACTGAGGAACTATTTCAGACTGAAAAAGACCAATGAGACATGACAGCTAACTGCAACATGAGATTCTAGACTGAATCCTTTTACTATAAAGGACAGACATTATTGGAGTAACTGGCAAAACTTGAATGTGATCTGCAGATTAGATGGTAGCACTATTTCAAAGTTAATTTCTTGATTTTTCAAGGTTGTATTGTGGTTTTGGAGGAGAATGTCTTATTGTAGAAAATAAAGTATTCAGGGGAAGGGGACATCATGCAACTTACTCCTACAAGGTTCTGAAGCAAAAAAATTAAAAAAGGAAAAACTTACAGAGGGAGTTTAAGTTATATATAAATAACATGCACTATAATAATTCCTTATATAACCATTAAGTAATTAGCATCATGTTTTTAGCAATAGTAATGAGAAAAATACTAAAATATTCAAATTCTCTAACAATTTTCTGCCTGTTGCTGGTTTATAACTTAAATGTTATGAGATGTCAAAGAACAGAGAAACTATGTTCTGTACTGCAAGGGTAAGAGCAAACAATCATCTGTAGTAGAACAATGTCTGTTTCTGAATAAAGACTCGAGCGGTGATGTTAGACAATCATTTGTCCTATTAAGCAACTTTCTTCTTTAAAATATGAAATGTGGGTTAAATCTGTTAAGCAAGATAGATAATCCTTTAGGTTGCAGTATCAATACCCATGACATTCTGAATTCTGTCATTCAAATGATTCAGTTGATTAAAACATTTGCTTTTCTTAGAACATCTCTAGCAAAAACAAGAGAGAAAGCAATTCACTTCATAGAAAACAGTATGAGCAAATGAATCTTTGTAAATGGGGATGCGGGAGGGAATGAGTCAATTTCTGGTGACTAATTTCAGAAATTGCTAGATTCTAAAATGAATTTGACTGATCCTCTAGTTAGTTGGTTATAGACTACAAATGCTGTAACCTCTTACCTTTAAAGCACATACTCCAGTTTCAAAGCAGATTTTTAAAATATGGATAATACTAAACGCTACATACAACATACAGCATTTCCAAACATTTCTAATACAAATAACTTATGAAATTTATTTGGAAAATACTTGACTGTCTATATGGTACCAGATACTATATTAAGAATAAGAGCTATGGTCCCTGACCTCAAAATCAGATTAGTAATAAGGAAGACAAACAAGTGGGAATAGTAATACTAATTAGGTGATATACATATAATAATAAAGATATACACAGGCATTATGGGAACATAGAAGAATAAAGAGTATACTGGAGCTGGTCATCTCTCCTCAGCACCCATAATACCCTCTTAGAACTGATTGCCAGCAAAGGGCAATCCTATATTTCTGTGGCCCTGACATACCTGTTTCAGGTGAACCAGGGGAGACACCTGAACAAGTTAAAACAATCAGACTACCTCTTCAGAAAATTTGTAAAAAGAAAAAAGAAATCAGCCAAACAGAGGTATACAGTAGACATTCAAAATCATACTCAGGACTGGTGGACATTTTCTGTCACATTCATACTGATAAGAAATTAATGAAAGCCAGAATGGAGTAGGCACAGAAAAAGAGACAAGATACTACGTACCCAAGAAGAAGGAAATTAGTTTGTGATGTCTGACTATGCTTTCTGTATTGGGTCATGCAAGAATCTTCTGTATACTGAGTATGAGCTCCTTTTTTTTTTTATTTTAAAGTTGAATTTATCTGATTTTCCACCCTCTAACTAAGACAAGTACCTAGTCAACCCTGGAGAGAGGGTCTGGGAAGGTACTGAAGGAAGTAGTGCCTGGGCTTAAGTCTTCTCAAAGAAAGAAGGGATGATGTTTTGGGCAGAAGAGACAGCATGCAGAAGCACAATAAAGTAGAGTATACTGAAGGATCTCCAAGAATTTCTGACAGCTAAAGCATGGGATATATGGTTGAAGGGAAGAGAAGGGAGGCAAATCTTAAAGGGCCTTTAATATCCCAGCAAGGCATTTGGAGTTCAACGTCACCCCATCTCATCCCTACCCCAAGGTTATAAACTGGCCCTGCACCAAAAAACTTTTTTGAATGTATATATATTTTTATTGAAGTATAGTCAGTTTATAATGTTGTGTCCTGCACCAAAACATTGAGCTAAGAAAGTTTTTCAATTTTTTAAATGGTCGTGGGGTATTAGTGGGGGGAGGGGAGAAGCAGCAACAGAGACTATATGTGACGCCCATAAAGCCTAAAAGCTTACTATCTGGCTTTTTAAAGAAAAAGTTTGCTTAACCTGCTGTAAAAAATGGAAAAATTTTAAATAGGTGAATTAGTTAATCAAAGGGGCATTTTTGCAAGATGACTAATAGAAATGCGGAGGATGGATTAGTGAGAGTAACACTCACTACGCATAAGAAAACCAGAACAAGTTACTGCTAGGAAAGAGCTATACTCAAGCAGTGCCAGACAAAATGAGAGGAAAGGACAAGTTATGGAATAAATGCTCTTAAGATAAAGCCTCTAATTCTTAACATTGTCTGCAGAACCTTGCATGCACTGACCTCTGCCTCCCACCTCAGTCTTATGCTACCTTGATTTCTTGGCAACAGTTATGCAGGCTTTTAGGCAGCTTCCTCTCTCAGCCTAAAGTGCTCTTACCTCCCACTCATTTGTTCCTTTGTTAGTTAATACCACTTACCTCTGATCTCCCTCCATCCACTATCCCTCTACCCTAAAATTCAGATGTCTCATTTACTTAGTCACTCAGTCAATAAATATTTATCGACCACATGCAAAAGGGTAGGAATTATACTAGATTCCAGGATACAACGATGCAGACACAATCCTGGTCTCACAGAATTTACATTTTATGGAAAATACTTCTAACAAAATCAGTGGACTTGAAAATTTAAGCTGATTAAGTAGATCAAAAGTATTTTATGTACGTATCAGTGTGTAACAAAATTATTGAGCATTGCCACCCTTTCCTCCTTATACCTGTTTAAGCATTTTTACTTTTTCAAATATATGTACATTTAGATGATTTCCCAAGTTTTTGTCAAAATCAGAGTAACTGTACATTTACACAGTTTTATTTTCGATCTGAATCTCCAGATTCAGGTACAACAGAACAGGCCAATTTGCTTTTGTATCTTGATACATCTGACAAAGTCTATCACTAAACTATCACATTTTGAAAGCTTTTGTATGCCACATCACATTTATTAAATCAATATTTGCCTCCCATTTTTACAAGCTACATCTGCAAACTGTAAAGGGCTTGAGAAGAGAAACCATTATACTTAATATCTTTAACATTAGCACACTGTGACTGGCATATAGTAGATGTTCAATAAAGGAATGTTCGAAGTACTATATAACTTTCTATTAATGTTTCCACTCAGCATGAAATAATCGTAACACTAAACTTAGTTTTCCTAACTCAATCCAAAAGCAAATAAATTTGACATTTTAGTTAGCTTGTACAGTCGCAGAGTGGGTAATACTTTTTGTCCAAAGTATTTTTGAAATACAGAAAATATCAAGGATTACCTCCTGTTACTGTCCTTATAAAATCCTAGGAGAGTTGAGATTTTCATATTGTGACCCTTTGCTATAGAAGGTTCTACAGTCAGATAAGTCTAGGAGCCTCTGGTTTATACAAAATTCCGCATTTTTATGTAAGTCTTCTCTGCGCTTTTTATATGCTGATATGAACTGTAGCTCCAAAAGGACATTTCCAAATTTGCTGTGCCTCAGAAGTTTTTTTTTTTTTTCTTTTTCACTAAATACTATTAATATGGTAGGACACTAGCATTCTGAGGACTAATGTCTGGAAAATTCTCGAATTCTGTAATATTTGAGAGATAATCACAAAATAAAGGAACACTTTTGCACTAAAAGCTTAAAATCTCTTACCTTTCTAGCTGGTGGGCCATGAGCTTTATTTACTCTGCTGCCAGGAATCCCTCAGCTCTAATCAAGTAAGCAGTGCTTCTCAAGTTTCCATCTAAGTATTCCTAGGGCAAAGGAGAGGCAGAAAAGAGCAAACTCATTACTCTGCAAGATCTAAAGAATTCCACAATAAAATTTTCAAATGTTTATTTTATACTTTAAAATGCTCACGAGTTTTGCCTTCCATTTCATTATTTTTTAATATAAAAATTAAGGTTCCCTCCAAAATCTTCAGTGCTCCATGAAAGTGTTTATCCTGTGGCCTCCCATAGGATACCTATCAGAGGTGTAACAGTTTCAGGGATTAAAGTATGGCATGGGAATCTTGGTGAAAAGAAAAATAATACTTTTTAATATAATGGAAGAGAGGTGGTCATAGCTGATCAGTGGAATGGTAGTGCTGGATCTGAGTGGAGATTAATAGTTTTTCTTGTGTCAGTGCTTTTCACATAAGACTTTATGTGCTTCTTGTCTGGAAACTACTTGATTTTTTAATTTCTGTATCAGTTAGGATTAGATTCAGCTGGGTGTGACAGAAAACTCAAAATAACAATGGCTTAAATGATTCTGAAGCTTGTTTCTCTCACATGAACACAGGCAGTACAGAACCACAGTCATTAGGAACCCAGGCTCCTTCCATTTTGTTGTTTTGCCATCCTAAACACGTGGCGCCCCCTTCATGGTTTAAAATAACTACTCAAGGTCTAGCCATCACATCAAACAGCATGGAGAATGGGGAGATGAGCAATAGACTTCCTTTAAAGAAACTTATCTTATAGAATCTTACAGAAATCTTTTCAGAATCTTTTCAGAAATCTAGAACTTAAATCACATGGCCATGGCTAGCAGGAAGCTAGGAAATATATTCTTTATTTCGCCATATGCTCAGCCAAAAAGTGGAGCATCTACAGTAAGGAGAAAGAAGAGAATGAATACTGGTGGACAACTAATTGTTTCTGTCATCATACTCAGCTCATTCCAAAATGTAAGATGGTTAGGTACCTTGTAGAGGTGCCCTGAGCAGTCTACTAAAGGGAACTTTCAAAAGCAGAAAGCCCTGCCAGTGGCCAAGGAGCAAGATCAATATTCATAAGGTCTTTTCCAAATATGCAAGGCCAATATTCATAAGGTCTTTTCTAAATATTCAAGGCCAATCTGTAGGTGACAGAATAAGACAGAAAAAATCTGAAGACCATAACAACAATGCAAGAGTAAAGAAACAACCTAAATAGTTGCAGTTTGGGAAGATAAACTCATTAAGCAGTTCACAAAACTTAGAAATGATTACACAGGACCATTATGTAAGTAATGGTGTGTCTAAGGTAAGACTGGGTAAGACTTGGCAGAATGCTCACTTGCCAATTGCATTAGGAAGATAGTGATCCCAGAAGCAAGATGTTAAAGGGAAAGTTGACTTTCCTCTTCCATTATTTGAGGGCTGAGCTCCCATACACGAGGGACATGTATGAACTTGGAGATTTCCTTATTGCACAGACTGTTGGAAAGAAGGGTTGCACTTTACCCTGAATAAAGTTGGCTTAAACAGCCTTAATATGTTTAAAACTTCTGATGCAAATACCAAAAGCTATAAGGACTGTCATTTCAAAGCTGGCAATAAAATTCTATTTTATATATAGACTGTTCCTTAAAGGAAAAGGGACCAGAAAAGGATATTCAGCTATACAAATGTAAATTGGGGACTATAAATGGAGCAGCAATTCAAAGGACAAATGGCTCTGTAGGATAATGTTAAAGTTTACATCTTCCAGGCAGAGATAAATTTCTGCAAACTGTTCCTTTTGGGGAAATGTTTATTTTTAAGTATGGCTCCAGATTTTTCTGTGGAGTGTTTGTGTTCTTGGTTCAGCAGTTGCTCACAAAAGACCAGGAACTTACACCCTAGAAAACAGCAAGATAGACCTCTGGGCTTCTCTTCAAGCAAAAAGCAATAAGCTAGCCAGCTGTATTTGGCATATACAGCTTACGTTTTATGCATGCAACGTTAAGCTAACCATCCTGACTGAAAGACATTGAAAATGAGGGGCTTTTTGTTTTTTGTTTGTAACTTGAAGGGCACAGATGTAAGGAACATCTCTTTTATCATTACTACCCTACCCTAGTTACTGTATACGTATTTCTTATATTTGGATATAACTAACTAGTAGGTAAGGGGGAGAATCTCTGCTGAAGGGGGCAAACATTCTCTCTTGGACATGGACTCAGTAAAGTCCACTCAAGGGCAACCCTGGGTAGTAGAGAGAAATTGCCTTCTGGCCTTGTGGGAGGACAGGAGCTAGGCAGGTCGGGGACAGACTTTCAGGGCAGCAATGTTCAGACAGGTGTATGTATTACTGAAGGTAGACTAAGACTTTCCAAGGGACACCTGAGTGAGATAAGTTTTAAGAAAATCAATTACTGTATCTTCAGTATCCTTATGTTTGCTTTCCTAAAAATAATCTGCCTAGATTCCCTAAATCCTCATTCTTCCACATTTCAAAAGAAACCCATACCTTTTCGCCATACTAAATCTTAATACAATGCACCGCCCAGGTTATAAAAAAACCTCCATGGAACAAAATAAGGGACTAATTTAAAATAAGAGTGTCTTAAAGCTTCCATTAATCAAGGCACATTAACCTCAGCCTTGTGTCTTTCCCTGTCTTATAAATATTGCTGTTAAAGCAAAGCCTGGCTTTAATAATGGTGTTTTGCTCTGTGTTGAGGAATGTTCTGAATTAAGATAAATTGTACACTGATTACAGGAACAAAAAAACCCCTTTGATTTAATGATTGCCTCTTCTATTCTCAGACTACTGTCCAAAAATGCATTGTCCTGAGAGGGAGCTCCATGAGAACAAAGCAAAGAGGAAATCAACAGGAAACTCTGAAAAGTTCTATTTATATTTGTTGCAGAGAAGTGGGATAAGGTGATTAAAAGAGTTTAAAACATTAAAATACACTGGATTCAAATAAAATTATGATGAAGTAGAAATTAAGTAAGTTCAATAAGAAAAAGGAACAACAAAAATGCCCAATTGTTAAAGATGAATTAATTCAAGTTTGGTTTTTAAAACTAGTAATAGTACTAAGTCACTAAGGATCACAGTTGATCTTTGAACAACGCAGAGGTCGGGGCACGGATCCTTTACACAGCAGAAAACCTGAGTATAATTTATAGGCAGCACTTTATATCTGTGGATCCTCCGTTTTCACAGTTCTGCTTCCAAAGATTCAACTATTGGCAGATGGCACTGTTGTATTTACTACTGAAAAAAATCCACGTAAGTGGATCCACACAGTTCAAACCCATGTTGTTCAAGGATCAACTGTACTTATAAGAGATTGGTATCCGTATCTTGAAAAGCCAGAAACTGTACTTCTTTTTAACTATTTAAACTTACGAAGAAAATGTTAGGAATCAACTTAGAAATGTGCAACAGTACATAGTTTATCAAATTTCTTTTCAGGAGTATATATGCGTGTACTTGGCAGAACGGCCCTCCAAAGATGTTGACACCTTAATCCCTGGAACCTATGAATAGGTTATGTTACATGGCAAAATGGACTTTGCAGATGTAAAAATGATCACAGATCCTAAAACAAGAAGATTATCCTGGGTTATCCAGATGGCCCAATCTAATCACATAAGCCAGTAAAAGCAGAGAACTTTGTCAGATTTTGGCAGCAGAAGCCACAGAAATATGCAAGCATGAGAGAAGACTTTACTTGCTATCACTGGAAGGGGCAGCACTGAAAGCATTTCAGCTTCTATGAGCAAAGACCAGCCCTGGCTGATAGCAAGGAAAGAGAGACCTCAGTTCTGTAACTTCGGTCAACAATTTGAATGAACTAAGAAGTGCATTCTTCCTCAAAAAGAAGAAAAGAAAAAAAAGAATGCAGCTCTGCCAACATACTGATTTTTGGCTTGGCTTTGTAAGATCCTAAGCAGAGGGCTCAGAGCCCTAGACCTCTTTTATATACATACAAAAACTGAGGTAAATTCGGGTTGTTTTATGATGCAAAGTATGTGGTAATTTGTGATGCAGGAATAGAAAATTAATAAAGTAAGCAAAAATGCTAAGGTATTCAGAAATATAGGCCCGTGGCTCAAGGAACCTTACAGATACAGCACCTTCTCTGTGCTCTAATTTCCTTCTCAAATCTTGGTCAAGTACCACAAAATGCCAAGAAACTATCCTAGAGCTCACACTAGGAATAGCAATATGGTCATAATAGCAAACTTAAACCTATGAAGTTGAAAACACGTAGCTAATAAGCTAGTAGGATGTCATTCCCCTTTCAAGGTTAAAATATCGTTGAGTTTTTAAATCAGAACAAATTTAAATGGTATGATTTCACCACTATCCTCACCAGTAAGAAAAATATACTAGTTTCAGGACTGTCAGAAATAATAAAAGAAAATAACACTGTATTGGTTAAGATACATTAAGTATACTGCATGGCACTCACATGTCTATTGAGTTTATCAGAAGTTTTATTTTATTTCTCTTTGATTTCAAATGTACATTTTCCTAATAATTAATTCTAATCTTACTACCTTCTTTATTTTTAAAGCCAGAAACTGAGAGCTACATAGCTTATCTTTCAGACAGAAGATTTCTACATTAATCTTTAATCCATGAATTTGATCTTATCCCATAAGGTTATTCGGTATATAATGTTTAGTTCATCAATGTAAGGAAATCACTCTTTCAGCAGTGAGAAAAATATAAGCTCAGCATTAATGGAAAAAAGCAGCAGTTTTTAATGGTTCTCCACTCACAGCAGACAAAACAGATGTTCTTCACACATATCACAACTCCCAAGAGCATACCAAAGTTTTGAGGAAATTCCTCAAAGCAGATGGGACACACAAAGAGAACCACAGACTTTTCTCAATATTGTATTCATAAAAGTTGGTCCTCTGGATTCAACCAACCTCGGATCAAAAAGATTCGGGTGGAAGAAATTCCAGAAAGTTCCAAAAAACAAATCTTGTATCTGCCTCCTGCCTGTTAACTACTTACATAGCATTAACATTGTATTAGGTATCATACATAATGTAAAGATGATTTAAAGAATACTGAAGGTTATATACAAGTGCTATGCCACTTTATATAGGGGACTTGAGCATCCATGGATTTTGGCATTTGCAGGGAATCCTGGAACCAATCCCCCACAGATACCAACAGTAATATCAGCCCAATTAATAAAAATACAAGTAGACCAATTCTTAAGTCAAACTTCATTTTTTAAGTGAGTCAATTATTCCTAGACCTCTAATTCCTAGGTGATAAAAGGTAAGCAACTTCTTGTTTTATAGTTTAAAATTAATTAGAATGACATTAGAAATAGATAAATACAAACAACTTACAGATTAATGGTTACAAATATGAACAGTGTTAATGCAAGTTTTTTCTAATAACATCATTTTAGACTTGTCTGGCAATCATATCTGTTATATGAAATAACATCTATAGCATTACTTTTGCTCAAAGGAAGATGTGTAAAATGTGCTTATCCATCATTGCTCTTTTCCTGACTAAAAACTTGTATTTGTAAAAGTAAAAAGAATAAACAGAAATAGAAATTTACAGCTCACCAAGAACTACAATAATTTCTAACCATCACTGCTCAGGAGTACATCAATAATAATTTCTCATTATGAAGAGAGCAAAAATAAGATAATGTACAGATTATGTACAATCCCCATGACAATACTGATAAGCTTACCTCTCCTCCCTTGCAAAGTATGTCAAAATTCAAGTAAATGAAAGAGATATTACCTCAGAAATAACCCTCAATCCAAAATCCATACTTAAACGATCATTATAACCTACCTTACAAATGATAAAAAATATCAGTGATAACAATGTGAATGAGAAATATTGTTCTTATATTACATAATTAGTAAATAATTCAAAAGAGCAAACATTAGAAGTGTGATATTTTAATTTAATCATCTTTTCCACTACAGACAAGAAAAAAATGAAAGGTCTTACCGAAATGTTTATAGCAGGATTCCTAGAGCAGAAGAAAATGATTATTTGGATTGTATGGAAATCATAGTATCACAATTTTATCATCTGAAAATATGGATATGTGTTTTATACAGTTTTATATAGAAAAAAGTAACCCTTGGGAAGAAGGGATGTATATGGAACTACAAGTATAAGATATTCTCTCACATGGATTTATGAAAATTCTAAGGTAGTAAGTTCCACCACAAATTTTAAGTTCCTAGGGAAAACCCAACATTATTGTGAAAGTTACCAAACTTTGTACTGCCTTGAAGCCACATCACATGCGTGCCTGTCAGAGTTGTGCTGGGTTATTATTTTTGAATGAACTTTAACAGTAATAATTACCATACCATACACTGAGTACTCATTAAGCTCCTAACACTGTTTCCAGTATTGTATTATTTGAATGTTCACAAGGCTATGAGTTAAGTATTATCTTTAAAGATATGGAAACTGAGGCACACAGAAGTTATATTATATGCCCAGGGTGACATAGATAATAAGTGGCAGACTCATGAAACCTAACGAATAACTA
Source organism: Camelus dromedarius (assembly GCF_036321535.1). Taxonomy (NCBI): domain Eukaryota; kingdom Metazoa; phylum Chordata; class Mammalia; order Artiodactyla; family Camelidae; genus Camelus; species Camelus dromedarius. Next base: position 48,791,812 of record NC_087439.1, read on the forward strand.
CCCTAAAACATTAATTATAAACTTAGAGTGTGCCAGAAGAGGATACTGAGGAAACAAAAACTCAGTCAATCTGGCTGTAACATACATATTCTTTTTTTAGAGATGTAATTTTTTTTTATTGAGTTATAATCAATTTACAATGTTGTATCAATTTCTGGTGTACAGCACACTTCTTCAGTCATACATGAATATGCATGTATTCATTTTCATATTCTTTTTCACCATGAGCTACTACAAGATATTGAATATATTTCCCTGTGCTATACAGTATAAACTCGTTTATCTATTTTATATATACCAGTCAGTATCTGCAAATGTTGAACTCCCAGTTTATCCCTTCCCACCCTCCTCCACCCTGGCAACCACAAGTCTGTATTCTATGTCTGTGAGTCTATTTCTTTTTTATATATAAGTTCATTTGTCTTTTTTTTTAGATTCCACATGAGTGATATCATATTTTTTTTTCTTTCTCTTTCTGGATAACTTCACTTAGAATGATATTCTCCAGGGCTATCCATGTTGCTGCAAATGGCATTATTTTATCATTTTTTATGGCTGAGTAGTATTCCATTTTAGAAATATACCGTAACTTCTTTATCCAGTCATCTGTCGATGGACATTTAGGTTGTTTCCATGTCTTGGTTATTGTAAATAGTGCTGCTATGAACATTGGAGTGCAGGTATCTTTTTGAATTAGAGTTCCCCCTGGATATATGCCCAGGAGTGGGATTGCTGGGTCATATGGTAAGTCTATTTTTAGTCTTTTGAGGAATCTCCATACTGTTTCCCACAATGGCTGCACCAAACTGCATTCCCACCAACAGTGCAGGAGGGTTCCCTTTTCTCCACACCCTCTCCAGCATTTATCATTAGCTATAACATACACATTCTTTATTTGAAGGGTTACCTATATGGAAATAATGTCATTATGAATTTTAATAATTCATAAATGTATAGTTCAGAAAGTAGCTCTTATATTAAAACAAACCAGCATAAGAATCCAATGTGTAAACTATGTAATACTGCATAAAATTTAAAGATTATTGTTACTAGAATGTCAAAAGTTTCAGTAATCTGCAAAGGAAGTAGAGTGAAATGACAAAATATGAAATATACACTATCTGTCCCAGCAGATCACTGGTAGGCAAATAACTAAATTGATATAGTCAACGAAATAAAACTTCTAAATAATGCAGCTTACTCCCATTAATAATTCCTAGCTAAGTAAGCCTCCTTTTTAATAAGCACAATTCCAAAGTTGGTAAAACTATGACAAAGTTGGTGTGTTCATATTCTGATGATGGCTTAACTCTTTGGGGAGGCAAAAATTTGGCAACTGTAGAAACATTTATATCCTTTGACCTAGTAATCTTATTTGAGGTTGGTATCCTACAGAAACAATTCAAAATAAGAAAAAAGATATATGCTTAGAGATAATTAGGTCAATGTTAAAATAGGCAGAAACTGAAAATTACTTTCCTGTTGGGCATTTAAAATTGAGAAAATTTTAATAGTCAGTTGGTAAACTATCATGTAATCATTAAACATTATAAAGATTAGATAACATGGGACAATGCAAATGCTATAAAAGTAAAATAAAAAATTGTATCTATGATATTATAATTCTGTAAAAACTGTAATGTATATAAACAGATTAGATGACAACAAAAATGATGAAAACAACTGTTAGTAGGGCAAAATTGGAGCTGATTTCTGGTAACACTATTCCAATAAGTATTAAATAAACAAAAGGAAACGCACTAACCCGAACAGTAGAATTAGAAAAAATAAAGGTGTAAAATTGGAATGACAAAGATTTAGATTCAGTTAGGCAAATTAAAGAATGGTAAGGGAACATATTTATAAATTTAAAGTCATATATAGGTGAAGGTAATCATATAATACCAAAATAACCAAAACACACTTGGCAATTTACCAGCTGGCTTTTGCCACCCTGTCTTTCCCTACTAATCTTGTTGAGAGTCTCTCCAGTAATAAGCTACTATTACTGTTGCAAGTGCTTTCTATTCCTTGGGTATTAAGACAGAAAAAAATCATTGAGAATCACTATCTTTGTTAAGATACAGAATGCAGACCTGGGTGAATAGGCCTAGCCCTTCAAAGCATTTTGTTTATTTATATCCCTTCTTGCTGCAAAAAATGTGTTTAATTACTACCAAAGCCAAAATGCCAAAAAGAAAAAAAAAATCACTTAACATACTTAAAAATGTAAATGAATACACCAGTTTCAAGGTTGTTTAAAAAAATGAAAATAGGATATATAATAATTTATCTATAATTATATGATATACGGTTATAATATATGCAAAATAACTCCAGTTATTGTTGGCCTTCAAGATCCACAAACTTCCTTAAATTTCTATGAAACTGTACCTTACACTAACTTTTTAACCTTAAGAAACAGAACAAAAGAAATAAAATATTTTGTGGGATCTTCCCCTAAATATGAATAGGTGAATACTATCACTACTACCTCATGACTAAAAGTTACATTAAGAGAATATGCAGAATTTTAGATAAGTTCTCAGTCTCAAGAAATAGGTGTGAGTATAGGATAAACACAGAAATAAACTAAGTTAAACTACTGACTATAATAAGGCAAATCTGTTGTTTTACTTACAATATCTTTTAATTACAGAGAACAGCTTAACAAGTACTTTATGGATTTATGTTTAAAAATCAATTATTGTTATTCATTATGTTTTAAATGAGAGATTCTGGTGAAAATTTGGTTTTAAATAGGGAGACTTCAACTACTTTACCTTCTCTAGGACTTTACAGTAAGAATATCAAAAAGAAAGAAGTGCTTACAGACTTACTTCATACTAGAAGGGAGAGTGTGAAGACAAAATGAGTGGAAACAGCATATATGGTGGGATTGTTTACTTGACCTAACATCTAACATGATCTAACAATTTAATTTCCCAGCAAAGAATATACAAATCATTAAAAGCCACGTTTTCCAAAATAAAAATGATTTCTTGAGAGTTAATGCTAATCATTGGTAGATGTCTGATGTAGAGCATATCTTTTTAAAAAACGATATTCATTCAGCTTCTAAATCCTTAATACCAATAAAAAGCATCCCTCCAAATTATTCGCTAAAGAGCTGACATAATCATTTCTACTGTTATCTTAGTTTAAAAATATGAAACAAATACTCCAAGTAAAAAAGTAAATGCAAGAATTTCTGGATTACATATTTAATAGATATTGAATATGAAATAAACATTCTTAGTAAGGTATTTTAAAAAGAACTTCCAAAAAATACAACCAGATCTATAGAAGACATTATGTACCTTAAACACACACCCACAAAAGTACTTGAAAGCTCCTTCCTTACTGACAATTAAAAAACAAACACCTATGTTTTGAATTACCACATATTATATTTTAAATAATTAAAAACTCAATGGTAGTAACATCCTCTCAAAACAAGATTTAACATGTCTTATGAAAGCAGCATAAACAGCACTGTAAATTTGGAATATTCTTGCAAATTATTTTACAAAAATTAGGATTCACTTATTGATGGCCTTAAAGATTCATGAACTTAATTCTGCTTTCTGATTTGAAGAAAGGCATCTATATTTTAGAACACACTTTACAATGATGTTCCTGCAGTTTTGAAAAAAATGTTAACAGTGAATTCTTCAAGTTACTGTAACAAATTTAAATTTAATTACAAGATATAATAGCTACTGTATTTGTCTTTTAGGGCACTTAACCCTGTAGGGATGACTTTTTAACAAGCTTCTCACCGTCTCAGTTTTGGTACAACAGACCAAGGGTATAAGCTTTAAGATTATGCCTAAAATGACTATTACTGACTGTGGTTATGAATTACTTCAGATAGGACAAAGTGTGCTCAGAGGAACAGTTTTTGTTCTGATTTCAAATATATACATGACATTTATTTATGGTTACCGTCTCCATAATTTAAAATTTCTAAGAAATTATAACTTTCACATTGTAATTTAGGGATTAGTCAACAGGAGTAAGGTCCACCAGGAGTAATCCCTTTTACTCCGTCATATTCACAGTAGTTCTGCTCTTGGCCTGACCAGTTTTAAGACTCTTCATTAAGCAAAGACAATTTTATACTACTTAAGGGCACGAAAATAGTCCCCAGCTCCTCCACCCTCTCCCTCCTTCTAGCGTCAGTTCAACCAGCAAACACAAAACACACAACACACACACACGCACACACAGTCGGCCCTGGTCCCCAGAGCATCAATAAAAAGTGCAGGTTATTTCCCTATAGAAGCTCCGCAGTCCACTCAAGAAAAATTGGGGAAAATACCAGAATTAATCGGCACCCGCACCTCAGCCCCGCCCCACCGGGAAAAGGGGGAGGGGGTGGCGGGAATGAGAAGGGACAGGAAGGACAGAAAAGGCTGAGACTTCCAGCTCCCAGGTTCTCCAAACCATTTGTCCCAACAGCTTCCACCGCAGCCAGAGACCCTGACCCTATTTTCAGCCGCCCCTCTGATCCTCTTCCCCACCACCATCACAGACAGTCCTCAACCACTGAGTGGGAGACCACAGCCGGCCCTCTTCTTGTTCAACCCAAGGACTGAGGAGGGGTGTCTCCCTGTGCCCTAGGGGGATCCGACGCGTGCCCCAGGGACCTTTGAACTGACCAGAGAAGTGGAAGATATATCAGGGGGAGGGGTCTAAGAGGAGCCGTTATTCCTTTTTCCTCTTCGTTAGGAAAGCGCGCGAGAAGGAGGGGCCGGAACAACAAATGCCAGTTACCTAACGGTCCGGCCCGGCCAGCCGGGCTCCTGAGGCCCACGCCGCGCGGGCCGCTGAGGTAGCAGCACAGCCGCAGCCGCCCCAAGAGCTAGGCACCGAGGCAGGAGCGCCCGAGGTGATGGTAAGCGGGGGGTGGGGACTATGGTGAGAGACGTCGCCATGTTAGTGCCTTCCTTCTCCGTATCCCTACTGTCTCCAGTCCTGCGGCCCTCTCCCCATCACTACTCACCTTTCCAGGTCACTAGTTCATGCCTCTTTCGGTCGCTGGGGAGGCCCGAGCTCAGCGGTGTTTACAAACTACCCCTGGAGGAAAGGGCTGAACCGCACTTTAAAGGCCACGGGCTCCCACAGGCTTCCGTCCTCTCTCGCGAGATCGGACTGACAACCCTTCTCTCCGCCCACTCCCGGCATCCCCGCTTTCTTCTCAGGCCCCTCCCCTCCACGCACACGCCCCTTCTTGCCTTCCTTCAGACCAAGCGCCTCCGGGTCAGGTGGTTCCGTCAGGCTTCAGGAAGGGGGCGGGACTTCAGGAGGGAGGGGTGAGGGGGCGGGAACCAAAGACTACCCGGGCGCTGGTTATTGGATAAAGAGCCCGGAGGGCGGGAAGCAATGGTGGAGGGGGCGGGACCAGAGAGTCAAAGGAGTGGTGCCTCCGTAACCCGCGAGCTAAGGAAGGCTGTGATTGGCAGCCGGCTGGAGGCGGACGCGAGTTGGGGCGCGGGAGCAGGTGGATGTAGAGGTCGCCTATGGAGGTTGATGGTATGCAGGCAAGAAAGGTGGACTCTGGAAAGGCTGCGAGTTGCGGGAGAGAAAGAGGAGGAGTCCTCTGAGCCCAGCTCGGGGAGCCTGGTATTTCCCTTGCTGTCCCTTCCTAGCCCGTCGGTAGGAAGGAGGTTAAAGCGTAGGGAGGCCCGCGCTGAAACCCACCTTCCCGCTACCCTGAAGCCTGGGAGGGGGAGCCTCGGTTAAGCGGAGGTTTAGAAGAGGCGGAGTTTGCCAGAAGTGACCCCACCCCCAGCCCCCGGCACGCCTAAAGCGGGAAAGCAAGATGTCAGTTCTGAAAATAAACGAAAAACCCTTTACTATGAGTGGCGTTTGTTCGAATTTTACTAATCTGTAACTGGAACTAATTCCTCCGGCTCTAAGCGCCCAGTACAGTGCATGATACTAGCATCAATTATGTTCTAAGTAACTTACTAAAAGTAAATACAATGCCTTCCACTGTATCTCCGTAACATAATGCAATGCCGGGACTGTTTATAAAAAAAAATCCTCCATGTTATGGTGGATACTATTTTATCAATTTTCCTTTACTTAGTAGTTATAGATAAAAATGTCAATTTTAATAGAAAGAATTTTAAACCTTTAAAACAACAACTCCGTATTAACATTTTAGAGAAGACCAAAGAACACCAAATTCGAATGTGGTGTAGAAATAGCATTCTTTCCACAATACTAAACTACCGCTTAATAAGTCGATGCACTGCCAAAAAAAATTCTGTCAAGCTTTGAAAGTAGCTGTTTAAAGAGGAGGGGGGATCACTTGATTAACATAAAGGAAAAAGAGTTCATATTTACTGCTGCAGTTGACACAGATACACTGCTAAACACAGAGAGAAGTAGTGCTGAAAATACTTCTTGTCTCTGATTCTCTTTACAACTTAAATATTTCAAATATTAACTGTAGGCATATTCACTGTTGAGAAGTATGATTGGGGCCCCTGCAAAAAATTGCATTAATTTTTTAAAGCACTTTTTTCAGTGCCTTGTTTTCCATTTATTAAGTGATGATTTCTAGAAATATTAATTAAGAATATTAAGTTCACATATGAACATAAAATGCACTCTCAAATATTATTTCCAAACTCAAGTGTAACAAATTGTTGGAAGATTGTGGGGCATAGTATTTGAGAGTTAATGAACCTGCAGTTCAATAATGGTATCTGGCATAAGAATTAAATTGTAATGGCACTGGACCTTTTAGTAGGTTTCTGGCCTGTATACATGTATGTGAGCCAACTCACTCCTCTTTTAAAACTAATTTCATTACTCAAGAGACCTGAAAGAAGCCAAATTATTAACACTGTTTAAGTCTCAAATTAAAATGAAAGTGCCATCTCTAACATTGGTAACACTGTAGTAGTGTTAGTGTAGCATAGCACTACTACCCCACTGATTATTAAAACCTCAGCAGCTCGGATTACTGATGATGAACATGGTGACGGACAAAATGTGCAGCTAACTGATCACAAATTGTTAGGTCTAGAATACATTCACTAAAATGATGCTTCTCTCCACCCCTAAAAAGGTCTAATGTGAGCAAATGAACTATAGATGTTACGGCACTTCAAATTAGATTAAAAAAAATCATTTTCTATTCACTTATATCAAAAAATTTTAAATTCTTTTCTCTGGTTTTGATTCATTTTCAATTGCTGGTAGGTTTCGTTTTAAATTTCTTCTTCTCATCCCTACTTGTCCAGTCTGTTGCCAAATAGATAATGATCTATATAATGTTAATCCATCAATCTGTTATTGCTCATAAGAATTCTATTAAAACCCTGCTAAATGTGTGTGTGTGTGTGTGTGTGTATATCTATATCTATATCTATATCTATAGAGAGAGAGAGAGAGAAAAGGGAAGGTATAACTTACAAGACATAGTTTCTATTTGTAGCTAAACAACACATAGCACACCAGGGTATCCCTTATGTCTGCACTGGACTCAGAGAAAAGAGCCTCTGCATTTTCAAAGGTATCCTCAAGTTGCAGCTCTTTACAGTAGATTAACTGGGATTTGGCCAGTGGGATCAGGAAGTGTGTGTGTGTGTTTGGCCAGTGGGATCAGGAAGTGTGTGTTTGTGTGTGTGTAGGAAGCAGGACATGATTATCCGCCCACCTGGTATCTGAGAGATGGGATGAGGACAGCATGGCCCTTTAGTTGAGTTTTTGGGTAGCTTCCATTTCATGGCAGATCCTTTCTTTCCTACGACAGCCCAGGGTTTTCTTGCACATTGATGAAATGACCTATCAGCACCCATCCTCACTATGGAAATTTCCATTCTGAACATTTCAAGTGCAAGGAAGACCACTGTCCACATCACAACCCCAATCCTTGGTTTCTCAAAAGGATTTATAATTAATTGTGTGTGGCATTGTGAGGAAAAATTAGAGGGCTGTATCTATCTTCAAATCATACCAATTAGCCTATGCTTCAGTGAGACCAGCCCAAAGAGAGAGAATGGAATTTAAGGGCCTCATTTTCATCCTTCATCTCAGTGCCTTCTCTTATCTCTCTCATTCCACTTCCTAGAAAGAGGGCTTGTCATCATCATAGTCTGCTTTCCACACACTATTTAGTTACCATTAAAAGTAGACGGAACCACTCCTAGACTATAGATTTTTGTCTGTCATTCATGTCTACTCTTCATGACTCCCCATAACTCGTCTACTCGTCAACCTGAGGTCCAAATAATACCAAAGCCATGAATTCCTTATATGCTAGACCCTCTTGGGCCCTTAGACTAATACCTTGCTCTTTCCAGTTACCTTCTTACCTTGAACACAGCCTCTTAAGTTACCTGTCAACCGAATGCTCTGTCTCTAGTTTATTATTCATAAAGCATCAATATTTATTGAGCATGAACATCCCAGGCACTGTTCCTGGCCGTGAGACTACAACGATAAAGAGGACAAAGCCCTGTAAGGAGATTCTCATGGTGGGAGGAGGGGTGACACAATACATATATTAAAAAGTAAGAATTTAAATAGTGGCAAGTGCTATGGAGTAAACAGGGCAGGAGTGTGACGACATGCAGTATTATAAGCTTACTCCTTTCATACAACTTTAGAGGACTTGAGAGCTACAGACATTCAGATATCTCTGGAGAAGTAAGTAGATAAATGTTCTGAACTGTCCTTTAGATACAAGTCTTGAAGGAATGATACTAAGCTGTCCAGCATCTGAGAGACTGGGCCAACCTACATAGCTATTTGATAAAGCACAAACCCTGGGACTCTCCCATAAAAGGAGCAGATCCTGGAATCTCCATGCCTGAGTACTGACTAGTGCTTTTTGTTAAAAAGCAGCCACTTTCAATAACTATGAGTCCCCTTAAGAATCTCTGCCAAGATCAGTTGTAGGATGCTAGCTCATTCTAATAGGTGGAACAACCAGAAGCCCTTGGATTTACGTATCCCTGTTGATCGTAGGTCAGTTCCTCTCTTCAATATGTAAGCTCCCTTGAGAAAGAAGCTCTAAGTTACTAAACATCTAAGAGGAGACAGATTACTTACATCATTCAGGAAATAGAAGTACAGATTTTTATCAGAAACCTGTGCCAATTTTCAGAGATTATAAATACGTTGATAGCTGAAAGGATGAGACCTAGAGAGACAGGTTACCCTCAACTTACAAAACTGACATTTCTATAGATTTGGAAGTGAAATGAGTATCAGAGCCTGTTTTGTCAGTGATGGATTAGAACAATGGTTCTCAAACTTTTTGACTCTGGGACCCTGCACCTCATAACATGTTAACATAAATAACATTTTTTGGGGGGAAAAATAATTATACTTTCCAAAACAAAAATCAAATGACATTTTTCATTTTTGTAAATCATCATGTCACACTTAAAAGAAGAGAGCTGCATTCTTTTATCTGTTTCTGCACTTGATCTGCTGCAATATGTTGTTTTGGTTGAGGTGAATGATGAAATCTAGCCTCACACAGCTATGTAAATAGAAAAGGAAGGACCTCAAGAACTCCCTGAAAGGCTCTTGAAGCCCTCAGAATTCTCAGATCACGTTTTAAGAATCACTAGATTAGCAGTGCATTCCAAAAGGGAGCAGAAGTCTCCAAATGAGTGAGTTGACAGCTTTTGGAAAGAAAAGGAGTCTGAGTCATGGCATGCTGGGAATCGTACTATTCTGATAGTATTTGAGAAGCAAGCACTGTAAACTTTGCATTTAAGTATACACAAATCATCTGGGTTCCTTGTTAAAAACCAGATTCTGATTCAGAAGATCTGCTGTGAGGCTCCAGAACCTATAGTTCTAACAAGCTCCCAGGTGATGCCAATGGTGATGATCAATGGACCTCACTTTGAGTAGCAATGCTTTAATAAATTATACACATCACCAGAAAACCTACGGGAAAATGCACAAGTGAGCACGCATGTGTATGTGCGTGTGTGTGTGTATGGTAGGATATGGATAGGAGAAAGAGAGAGAGAAGTATAAATAAACTCATGCTATCAACTTTTAAAACTATAAAATAAAGATGTTATTATTTCATATGAATCCTATACTATGACAAATTTTCTCTGCTACTTATTTAACTATCTCTACATCAAAGCAAGCTAAGGTATAGAATAGTTATTGGCAGGGACAGAATCCAACCACCGTGTTTATTGAAGCAGGGGAGGATGGTATTAGATCTGAAAAAATAATTTTTGCCCCTAATAACGTAAATAATTGGGCAAGTGACTGATGGACTATGTGTTTGGATCTTAAATCCACAGTATTATCAGTAGAGTAATACCATGAAATTATGAAATTTATGTATGCTCAGCATGTAGAGAATGCAATAATTCATTTATAATTTCATGCATAGAAATCACATACTATAAAAGGCTTTGCAGAGGATAGTACTGCAAGAATACAAACTTTTCCTTACTTAACATGCAAACCAAACCATGTCATGAGTATAGTTTATTTGGTTCTCAAATGTTACTTCCCATTTCTCTAGTCTTTCCTTAAATTTAGCTTCAATGACATTAATTTCTACCCAACTTTAGCCACTCAGCAACTGAGACACACAAAATTTGATCATTCCCTTGGACTTACCTTATTTCTACTGATGTTGAACTCTGAAATTTAAAAAATTTAAGAAATTTTTTGGTACTTCCTGAAATGGATTTTGAACCTTATCACAACCTCTGGGCCCTTGATCTCTTCCTCTTTTTAAAAAATTTTGATAAAATACACATAAAATTTACCATCTTAACTATTTTTAAGTGCACATTTCATGATACTAAATACATTCATAACGTCTTGCAACCATTACCACCAACCATCTCTGTAACTCATTTCATCTTGTAAAACTGAAGCTCTATACCCGTTAAACTATAGCCTCTCCCCCCATTTCCTGTACCTCAGACCCTAGCAACCACAATTTTACTTTTTGTCTCTATGGTTTTGACTACTCTATGTACCACTTATGAGTGGAATCATACAGTATTTCTTTTTGTGACAGGCTTATTTCACTTAACATAATGTCCTCAGGGTTCATCCATGTCGTAGCATGTGTCAGAATTTCCTTTTTAAGGCTAAAAAGTATTCCATTGTATGTATATATCACATTTTGTTTACCCATTCATCTATCAATGGACATTTGTGTTGCTGTTTTAGCTATTGTGAACAATACTGCTATGATTTCAGGTGTAGATACCTCTTCCAGGTCTTACTTTCATTGTTTTGATTATACACCCAGAAGTGGAATTTCTGGGTCATACGGTAATTCTATTATTAATTTTTCGAGGAACCTCCAGGTTTCTATAGCAGCTATACCATTTTACACTCCTACATACAGTGCACAAGGGTTCCATACCCATGCCAACATTTGTTATTTTTTCTTCGATAGTAGGTATTCTGGTGAGTGTGAGGTGGTATCTCATTGTAGCTGATTTGCATTTCCCTAATGATCTGTGATATTCAGCATCTTTTCATGTGTTTGTTGGCCATTTGAATTTTCTTTGAAGAAATGTCTATTCAAGTCCTTTGTTCATTTAAAAATTTTTTGGGGGGGGGTTTGTTTTTGCTGTTGAGTTTTAGGAGCATTCTATATGTCTGGATACTAATCCCTTATTAGGTATATGATTAAAAAATATTTTCTCCCATTCTGTGTGTTGCCTTTTCACTCTGTTGATAGTTTTTACTGCACAAATTAAAAAAAAATTTCATGATGTCCAATTTATCTATTTTTTCCTTTTGTTGCCTATGCCTCTGGTGTCATACCCAAGAAATCATTGCCAAACCCAATGTCCTACAACTTTTGCCTGTTTTCTTTCAATCTTTCAAGAGTTTTATAGTTTTAGGTCTCACATTTAAGTCTTCAATCTAGATTGAGTTACTTTTTGTATACAGTGTTAGATAAGGGTCCAACTTTTTTCTTTTGCATGTGGATATCCAGTTTTCCCAGCATCATTTGTTAAAGACTGTCCTTTCCCCATTGAATGGTCTTAGCACTCTCATCAAAAATTATTTGGCCATCATACATACACACACACTGGAATATTACTTGGCCATAAAAAGAATGAAGTATTGCCATTTGCAGCAGCATGGATGGACCTAGAGAATATTATAGTTAGTGAAGTAAGTCAGATAAAGACAAATACTATATGGTATCACTTATATGTGGAATCTAAAAAAATAATACAAAACAGAAACAGTCACAAACAGAAAAAACAAACTTACGGTTACCAAAGGGAAGAGGGAGGGGAGGAGGGACAAATTAGGAGTATGGGATTAAGAGATGTAAAATACTGTACATAATATAGATAAGCAACCAGGACTCACTGTATATCACAGGGAATTATATTCAACATCTTATAACCTGAAAAAAAATTGAATCACTTTGATGTACACCTGAAACTAACACAATCTTGTAAATCAACTATACTTAAAAAAAAAAAAGGAGTGAAAAAAATTATTTGGCCATATGTGCAAGGGTTTATTTCTGGAATCTCTATTCTATTCCATTGGTCTATTATGTCCATCTTTATGCCAATACCACACTGTTGATTACTTTAGCTTTTGTAAGTCTGGAAAGAGGAAGTTCATACATCTTGTTGTGTTTTACTTTCTCCACACCTTCCTGTAGTTCTTTATCATCTTTAAGACAGTTGTTTAAAAATCTTTGTCTAGTAGATCTGCCATCAGGTCTTTTTCAGGGACAGATTCTGTTGGTTTTTTTCCTTTGAATGAACCATACTTTCCTGTCTTTTTGAGTGCTTTGTGATTTTGTTGTTGTTTTTGAAAACTGGACATTTGAATCTAATAATGTGATTATCTCTGAAATCAGATTCTCCTCCTTTCCCAGGGTTTGGTCTTTTTTGCCTTTTTTTTTTTTTTTTAAGAGTATGCTTCAATCTTGGATTAAAATTCTCTAACAACAATGACTTTTGGATCCTGACTTTGCCACTTAATAGCTGTGTAATTTGGGGGGCTGTTTAGCTCCTCTGAGCCTATTTCACGCTGCATCTTAGAACCTAATCCCACTTTTTGCAGGGTTATCATGGGGATTAAATGACACAGTATATAAAGCCCTAAGAGAGGGAGTGGCACTTACTTGTTGCATATCCTCTTCTCCTCCAACTGGTTTCCATCAAATCCTAATGCAACTTTTGTAGACTCTTAAAAAATACTTATTGCCACCATCCTAGACTGAGCCCTCATTGCCTCTCAGCAATGCTAGTATAGCAACCACTGATCATTACTGGCTCCAGTTCATCCTACACGCTATTCTTGTATTAACCTTTCTTAAGCACAGCTCTAGTCTTCCAATGGCTGGTTGTGGTCACATGAATAAAACCTACACTTTCACATGTGCTGAATTACAGCTTGTCCCCAGTTTACCTCTGCAGCATTATCTTACAGTATTTCCCTCTCATACCTGGGCAGCTCTTTGTATCTCACGGACCTCACCTCATGCTCTTCCCTAGCCAATACACCCTCTTATTCTGGCCCTTCTTCATTCTACCAGTTCAAGGTTTATATTAATTCATAGAAAAATAACATTTCTTCTTGTGATTCCATCACTGGAAAATACCCACCTCTGAACATCTTAGTACTTCCTGCCACTCTTTTGGACTCACCATTCTACTTTTAGTTTTAGTTATTTCCATACATGCCTAGTTTTGGTGGCTAAATAACAAGTTTCTCTTTAGTTCAAACATATATTTCATACTCAAATCTGTATTTTGAGTTAATCCCAAAGGCATTAAAAATACTACCATTTCTGTGATGAGGAATGATAACATGTTACCAAATAAAAAGTATGCCTGAAAATCTGAAATACCTTGAGGACCAATGTTCTAAATATAGTTGGTTTGGCACTCTACCAATCTTGTATCAACCTTTCAGCACAATGAGTGCTCTTGTCTGTTGGAATTTTTAAACAGGACAAACTCTCATCAACATGTAGAATTCATGTGGTCTTTGATGTGAAAACATCTTTATTGGCCTCTGTTCAGAAACGAGTTAGTGAAAAGCACGTATCATTACTACTTGCTTGTAAGGCTGGTAGCACTTGCTGCAAAAATGATGTACAATAAACATCTCTGCTGTCAAAGTAGATGTATTACAGTGATACACTTTCAAAGTCAGAAATTTGTTACTAGAAATAAAAATAAAATAGTAAGCAGAGAGATATACTCCAGGACGTTGATCCTTTGATGCAGTATGTCCCTTTCCCTTCTAGGTAAAATCACCTGTGGTTATACTTCTAAGTTATACTCATTTTCTAAAGAACTATTTTTTTTTGCTCAGTAACTTGGAAGACAGCAAGCCACAGCAGGTATTTCCTTTTCATTCTCAGGGTATTTCCTCAGCTAAGGGCATGTCTCCTAAGAAATCTGCTCCAGAATCAATGTTTCAGGCCTCTTTAACCACCAAACTAGCACTAAGAGCAGGTTTTGTTTGTTTGATCTAAGTTGATCTTATTTAAAATAAACTTGTAACAGAGGACTAGTTAATCAAAGTATTTCCCTAGAATTTAAAAATTTGGTGTGATTTTACACTATGATATTAATAGTACAGTACTTTTTTTCAATTGTCTAAAATGTATATATTTTCTTTTAAAATCATTTTATAAAGTATACAATTCAGTGGCATTCAGTACATTCAGTGTTATGCAACCATCACCAGAACACTTGTTACCCCAAAAGGAACCCCCATACCCATTAGCAGTCACTTCCCACTCTCTCCACCCACTAGCCTTTAGTAACAATTAATCTGCTTTGTCTCTGTGAATTTGCCTATTCTGGATATTTCATATAAATGGAATCATACAATGTGCAGTTCTGTGTCCAGCTTCTTTCACTCAGCATCTTTTCAAGGTTCACTGATGTTGTAGCATATACCAGTACCTCATTCCTTTCTATGGCTGATTAATATTATATAAATATACCACATTTTATCATGAGTTTATCAAAACACCGTTGTTTGTTTATCCAAACATTAGTTTGGTTGTTTCCACCTTTTGGCTATTGTGAATAGTGCTGCTATGAACATTTGTACATAAGTTTTTCCCTGAATGCTTGTAACTCTTTTGGCTATATAACAAGGCGTGGAATTGCTGGGTCATATTATACAGTACTTTTTATTCACGTTGCTGAATTCAAATACTGAGTAGTACTGTTCAAGAAAACAGTGAAGCCTCCAGGAATTTAAGTAATATAGACTGGATGATTAACCAAAGAAAAAGTGGTCATAGCTCTAGCTCTTTAGCTTTCTTGATACTTTACAGACAGTGGGAAAGATACACATAAGTTAGTGATACTCAAATAGTGTGCACAAAATTTACCTGGGAAATCTTTTTAAAAATGCAGATGGCTGAGTCTCAAGGCCAAAGATTCTAATTCAGTAGGTCCGGAGCCTAGGGATTTGTATTTTAGACATCCTAGATGATTCTGATGGAGACGGTCTTCCCACTGCATTCTGAGTAACCCTGGTAGCCGATGGCTCTTTCTCAACTGAAATCAAATTAGGTAGAGGGGATTAAAGGAGTAAAAGGTAGTTTTCCTAACTGTCATCCTAACCTTTTATAGATATCTTGAAACTGGGATGACAAATAATGTAACAGTACAGTATCTTCACTAGGGGAAAAACTCAAGTCTTTCTATAGTAGCACCCCTTTATTCCTTTTAATAGGCAAAATTTGACCAAGAAGCAACATGTGGTATTAGAAACAAAATACTATTGAACCAGCTGTCATTCTCAAGACTCCTATTATAAACATCTGTTAGTATCAAAGATAAGCAATGCTTTAGCAACTTTTGGCTTTGAATTATAGCCAATTCACTTTACTTTTTGGTATCTGCTTTTTTATGAGCCTTGCTTAAGCAAGAAACTAGCTGCTAGTTTGAGTTTCTTCTTAGAAAACAGGTAAGATTCATTACAGACACACAATTGCTTAATGTGAGACTTACTGAAAAGCAAAATTCACCTCTTAACCACACCCATTTAAAAAGGCTTCAATTCCTAAAAAGCTGACATGATTATTGTTAGATCCAGCTGTTTAAAACCAGCCATGTCAATCTTGGAAGGTGATTCTGTTTCCAAGTATTGTAATTCATGTTAGCTCTTAAAAATACAAAACCACCTGGAGTAATTAACTACCTTGGTTTAATCAATCATATTTCATAGAAGCTCAAAGCACTCAAACATTTCCCCTTTATATGAATAAACAAAAGCCCTATAATTTACAATGTGCAGAACACTATATAAAGGAATTCCCATAAAAATTACATTAGGCTCTTTTACATCACCAAGGCAACTGCTGTAGTTTTCTGACTTGTACAGCCTCTGCCTGAATTCATGTTCTTCTTTGTGATGATCTAAATTTAAATTGGTAAGTACAAATCACAGCAAAAAGTAAAGTTTTCATCTTTAATGAAATGACTTTGGAAATAACATACATTTCCATGACACCGACACTACAGTTTTCGGAGTCACAGTAAGATACACAGAATTATATCCATAATTACTATGAATGCCAACATTTCAAGCAGTAATTTCTGTTACATGGCAAACAAAATCAAGAAAGCAACCATCAAACAAAAGAGACCCATAGCTTCAGACAAGGCAAATCCCAGGATAGCATATGAGAACAGCTGCTGCTTCAGCGAAGGGTTTCTAAAAGAGACAACACATATCACTGTTATTTTGAAATATTGTTTGAATTTTAACACAGTTGGTAAGTATTAAAGAATCAAATTACTAGTGTAGGGGATCTTTGTAAACTAGAAAGTCCTGGAGCAGTATTTGCCTAGATCTCTTTTGGTTCTGCCTTTGACATTCCTTTCTCCTCAATCCTAGTCATATGGGGAAAAGGTGGGGAGGGGCACTGTCTCTCTGTGTCAATGTAAGTGGTTAGTCTTCATCCATTTTGAGGCATTGATATTCTTCTTATCCCCATGAAAGTATGTTCTATACTTTATAAGATTTGATAATTTAAAAATAAAGTCTTAAATAATAAAATGGAAATTGATATTTTTAAAGCATGAGCTCTCTTAATTACATTCCCAATATAACTTAACAACTAGTGCAGACTCTGAAGTCAAAGTGAGTTAAAATTTACTTTCTGACACTAGCTATGACTTTGGGCAAGCAGTATAATCTCTGTGTCTCTAGTTCTTCACACATAAACTGGAGTGTTTCTCTAAGGGGTGTTGGGAGCAGTAAATGAGCTAATGCACACAAAGTCCTCAAAATATAACGCAGGACAAGACAGGCACTCAGTACAAAATAGCTATTATTATTTCACTAGTTAGTTCTAAGTTTCCAACTATTTCAAGAATTTTTTTTAAACTAGTTTGTTTGGTAATAAAAATTACCTGGCATAACCAATGATGAGGCTGCCAAAGACTGTTCCAATACCAGCACCAGAACCAGCCACTCCTACTGTCGCAGCACCTGCACCAATAAATTTGGCCGCAGTATCAATGTCTCTGCTGATTGCACTGGTCTGAAACTCCCTTTGGATTAGCTGAGACACACCACTCTGGGCCCCATTAAATACCGTAGAGCCCTAAAAAACAGGAAATAAAGGCAAAGTTCAAATCAGTAATCACAGTTGGCTATTTTAATCATGGTACTGTCAAAATGATAACTACTTCTCTATTTTGTAGCTGAGTTTAGACAGGAGGTGGTATGGCACGACAGAAAAATCATGGGCTTAGAATAATTCCAATCTTGTAGAACAGGAACAACAACATCTATACCATATAAGGTTTTTGAAAATTAAGAAACAGTATATGTGCATATGCTTTTTAATAAAGTAGGCTTTTCAGTAACTGCTGCTATCATAATCTTCGATATAGGCAACTCAAAACTAAATACTTAAATATATATACTGACTATATTTTTTAGCCAACTCAGGTGGATAAGTTTTGGATACAGAAGTTTCTTTCATTGGCTCATTCTCTGCAAGGTTTTTGGATGAAAGGGTGGAAAGAACTGACTAAAACCATTCATTAATGAGGTTTTCCCCCTTCACTTTAATCAAAACCATAAGACTCACTTGGTAGTGTTACTTAATTTCTATTATTACTACTTTTACCTCTCCAGTCCGGGCCTCTGGTCGAGATAACACTGATGCAGAAATTGGTCTGTATGCAACTCTGGATCCAGCTCGGATCTGTTAATGAAAAAAGATTCCATGTATTAGTTAAGTTAAGAACACAGATAAGACGTCAAGAACCCTTCCTGCACCATGAATTCTAAAAAAGCAAGCAGCAAAAATCAACCAGAAAGATCATGACTTCTATTGATTCTTATTTTGGCTGTTTGGTTATTTTCAATGCATGAAGCAATTTTAAGAAAGTTGTCAATGCAATTTTAAAGCTTGCTTCACAATATATTTGTTAACACTCTGAACAAAACTTCTAAGAACAATTCGTTAAAAAAAAATAAAAATTGCTTTTAAAATTTCAATCATTGTAGTGCCACAATTCAGATCAGAAAACTGGCAGTAAACACCCTTACATTCTTTGGTAAGTTTACGAGAAATAACAAGTAAGTACATCAGCACTGTAAGCCCGTGTCATTTAAAGCAGCCCGTTAGTTAACATAAGCTCCCACTATTTCTAAGATATTCCTTTATGTCCATAAAATTTAAAAAAGCATTTTAAGCAATTCTACATCAGTGTAAGAAGAATCGTCAAAACACTCCGACCGTAAGGACACATTCCAGTCCACCTTCTCTGCCCTTGAGTGTCCACTAAACTAAGGTCACAGAAAATCCCTTCAGAACCAACACCTGATTCTCAAAGACAAATCCCCCAAATCTTCACCTCACCCAAAGCGTCCAAAATGGTTTTGGAAATAACAACCCAAAGGCAGGAAAAAAAATCCTCTCGGCTCCTGCACTAGCTACTTCCGCTCACACAGGGTGAGGCAAAGTCCCTCCCTCTGCAGCAGCGAGTTTGACCTACAGATCGGCCACGCAGAGCACAGCTGCAATGGACTAGGCCTCAGCGGCCCCCTCCATCCTCTACTGCGCCCCAACCTTCGCGTGGCCCCAACTCAACAGGGTGACGGAGGCGGGGGGGGGGGAGGGGGCGGCTCCGGGACGAGGAGCAAGGAGCGTCTGACCTACACCGAGTGGAGCCTGACAGCTAGGCCTCGGCGGCTCTCCACCGCCCTCGTGGAGGGGAGGAGCGGCGTGAGAAGCCCCAGAATGAGAAAAGAAAGGCCGAAAAAGACGTAAAGGTTAAGGGGCGAGGGAGAGCTGTCCCAAGAGGGCGGTGTGCCCCGCCCGGAGGTGACCCGTTCAACAACGTGGATGCCCAGGCCAAGGGCCCCCGGGCCAGCCTGGGCTACGCACCAGAGCAGGGCTGCAGGCGAGCTTGGCGCAGGCGAACATCTTGCACTCTAGGGGGCGGCGCGGCTGGAGAACTTGGATGACAGGCGAGGTGGGCTCCTCTCCCGCTTCCTCTCTGCAGAGGCAAAGAGGCTTAAGGTCAAGTGCCCTCCGAGGGCCTGTACTTCCACCCAGTTCCCGCGGGCTCCTGTGCCCGCGGTCAGCTTGGGCCCGGCGCCCAGCGAGGCGCCAGCAGAATGAATGGGTCCCTCCTGGGCGCGGCTCCACCCCGGCACGGCCCGGCTCCCGCGCCCTCCGCTTACCTTCTCTAGAGGTGGCGGCGACCGAGGCTGCAGAGGTCGAAGGAGTGGGGCTGGGCGCGCAGGCGCGGTCCGCCTCTTATCCGCGCCGCGGCACCCGGATGGAGAAGGCGGGGAATCGGGCGCAGCCGGGAAGACGCTCAAGGTCACTTTGTAACAACTTTATTGGTAACCAGCCGGGAAGGACAGTTAACAACCACCCCGGGATGGACTGGCGGGCAGAGGGTAGTGAAGGAGAGAAAGAAATTAAAGACTAGTCCAGGCAGAGAGAACTGAACGGGTTGTTTCGGCTTTGATCTAAGCTGGTCGGAGGATCCTGGGTCTTTACCTTTAAGCTGACACCTTCCTAATGAGATTTGACCGTTCATCAGTTGCTAGGTCTCTTTAATACAGAGGCCCCCCTCTGAAACAGCACTCTGTGTGGGGAAAAGCTTCATTCACTGCTTGGCAGAAGAAATTAGGGTCCCTAGCGAAGTGAATACATACATTTACTTTTTTAAAACAATTTTTTGTGGGGTGGGGGAAGTAATTAGGTGTGTGTGTGTGTGTGTATTTATTTATCTTAATGGAGGTACTAGGGATTGAACCCAGAACCTCGTGCTTGCTAAGCCTGTGCTCCACCACTATGCTGTATCCCGCCACCCCCAACACTCCCATACATACATACATTTCTTCAAAGGAATCTGGAAAAGGGTTCCGAAAGTCAGCTAACCTTTTGGGATAAAGTGGGTCTGGCCTACTGGGACAAAGGAATGAGCAAATGGGTACAAAGTTGCCTTTTGTAAAATGAGGGAGGTCAAGTTTTCTTCCAGTTCTGTGACTGGAAAAATTAAGGGATTGTAAATGTTTTTTCAAGTAGGGCCAGGGAATAAAAAAGTCTCAGTATTTTCAAAACTGGCCCAACCTTAACACTTGTTTTTGGTAACTTTGGACGAGTTGTTTTCTTCAGACGAATACAGAGATATCTCAGAAAAAATGGCTCCTTCTGGGCTTCTGATAGGTCCTTGAATTCTGTAAATTTGACTTAGTGTTCTAATAAGTGACTACTGGAAGTGATGCAAGTCACCATAGAAGATAAAATATCTACTATGCTCAGCTGAATGGATGGCTGGGGACTGAAACCCACCCCTTGGGCCTAGACCCGTGGCATGGGACAAAGTGGACCCAGAGGATCACTTCTTTTTCTAATTAGCGCAAAAGTGCAGTATCTAGAAGCAATCCTGGGGAGAAGCCCTCAGAACTAAAACTTGAAGAATAATAAGACTTTGTCACTGATCCAGCTTCAAATGTAAATGGTTTAAAATCACATGAAAGCTAATCATTTTAGGCTCAATCTTTAGCCTGTAAAATAGAGTTAATTCACATGTGCAGTTCAAAGAGAGATTATTAGTATATTTTCTTAAGTACTCAGCCTTACCTGAAGTATGTGGTAAGACATCTTGTGATATCTAAAGTAGAATAAACAATAATGCTCTGTATTAGGGTTCTCCAGAGAAACAGAACCAGTTGGATATATTTTATATATATATATATATATATATATACACACACACATACCTATACATACATACATGAGAGAGAGAGGGAGATTGAGAGAGAGAGAGAGAGAGAGAGAAACTGACTATGAGGAACTGGCTTATGTGGCTGTAGAAGCTGAGAAGTCTCATGATGTGCCATATCCAAGCTGGAGGCCCAGGAAAGCTGGTGGTATAATTCAACTGGAATCTGAAAGCCTGAGAAGCAGGGAAGCCAATGGCATAAATCTCAATCTGAGGGCCAGAGAAGATATGAGATGGGATGTCACAGTTGAACAATGAGATTGGAAGGGGATAGGGTGGGATTTCTTCCTTCCTCTGCCTTTTGTTCTATTCAGGCTGTCAGTGGATTGGAGGATGCCCACCCTCATAGGGGAGGCCGATCTACTTTACCGAGCCCACAGATTCAAATGCTAATCTCTTCAATAAACACTTTCACAGACACATCTAGAAATAATGTTTAAACTATGTACCTCCACAACCAGTCAAATTGACACATAAAATTAACCGTCACATGCCTTATACTTCAGTAATAGGCCCTCTTAAGGGAAAAACATCATTCTAAATGATTTTGTATATGGAGATTGTTTATAGGAAATTCCTGTCTCTTCAGCCATACATCATCAGTAGCAGTAACCGTTGAGGAAGAGGCAAGGGAGAAGCCAGGACCCCTACCAGGTTCCCTTCCAGGGTACATATGGGCTAGTTGTCAATAGCACGGAGAGGTGCAGTCTGAGTTCAGGCCCTGCCTGACACGTGTCAACATGTCAATAAGCAGATGAACTGGCCTAGGAGAGAATAGGTCCTTTGTGGGTTCTATGAGTTAGAGTTTAAATATTTATGAAGAATATTAGGTATTCAAAGAACAGATGTTCTACCTTTGAGAATGAGGGTGCATGTGGGGGAGCTATGTGTAAAACAGAGAGAGGGAGAGAAAGACAAATACAGAGATACAGACAGACAGAGGGACAGAAAGACAGAGATACAGGGACAGAGAAAGACTGACATAAAGAAAGAGAAAGGATCCAATAGTTATTTACTAGAGGAAGAAAGACTGAAGAATGAGAAAGCACATCTGCATCACACAAGCTGGAGGCTAGAAACTGGACTTAGGGTCCTAAAGCACAGCGTAGGCTGTTCTGTTCAGGGCTCTGAGTATGGCATGTGTCTCCAAGGTGCTTTCTAGGTAGATTTACTCAGATTTTGCTGCATTTTGCACCCTAAGACTGATAGAAGGAGGGAAGTGGATCTTGAGTGACACCAACCCATGTTGATAGGCAGTGGGTGTTTGCACTCAAGAGGCTTGAAGAAAAAAAGCACCTTTTGAGATGAGTAGAGTGAGACTGGAAAGATAAACAGGGGACTTCTTGTGAAGTATTTAATCCTCTCTGTAGTTTTTCTTAAGACGGTGGGGACAGTCATGTTAAGTTATGGGACATCATAATTTGGTGGTATCTGATAAGCTTGGGTGATGATGGCACGGGAAAGAAAGGAATGGGGCAGCAAAGACAAGTATGAAAAATCGTTTCTAAATATAGCTGCAACAATCCTTCTATCCTACTCACCCCTTTGTAATGTGACTTTGCCACTCGTCTCATCAAGCAGCAGAGTCCTCTCTTTAAATCTGGGCTGAACCTGCGACTTGCTTTTACCAAGAGAATGCATTGGAAGTGACACTGTGTGACTTTTGGACTAGGCCTTAGAAAGTCTTGAAGCTTTCTTTCTCTCCTTGGAAGGCAATCACCATATCAAGAAACAGCTGAAACTTGTATAATATTATACATCAACTATACCTCAATTTAAAGAGAGAGAGAGAGAGAGCGCCTGAGTTCTTAACTTTTTTTTTTTTTTTTTTGTAGAGTAGCTATGGCAGCCCTTAACTGCCTATTTATGGAGTCCATGTTACATGAGAAAATAAATGTCTATTTGGTTAAGCCAGTGAGGTCAGTGTTTTGTTATATGCAGCCGAACACAACTTAAACTGATACATAATTCTATAGACTTACACCTGAAGCTTTTTGGTCTTTGGGCTGTGATTACAGTGGCCTTTCTCCCACAGAATTTATATTAACTTACGTCTGTCTTTTATTTTCCTTATCTGCTAGGTATATCTCCTAGGGACCAACCACAAGACAGAAACCATATTAGTAACCTGAACAGGGAAAATTTTATAAATTTATAGCCAGTCAAAGGTGTCTAACTACTAAAAGGGGTAGAGTACACTCTAAGGGGGATAGATGTATGAACTGTAGGAATAGCTACTACCCTGGGCTGAGGAAGAATGAACGGTAAAGAACAACTTAGAAATTTAGAGGAGAGGGTGTGTCACAGGAACTTGCCATCCACGTGTGGTGAAGAAACTTGCTGGAGGCACAGGCCACAAGTAAACCATGAGGACTGTTGAGGTGAGCTCAGACATACCTCTGGGGCAAGAGAATCCCCTGGCTCCTGGAGGAAGGAGTGCACCAGAAGAAGAAAGGAAAGTCCTTCCTCCTGGCCTGGCCTCACAGTGTCTTTCTAGCACCCTCTATTGGCCAAGCCTAACAGGTTGCCAGTTGTCAAAGCAGAAATGCTTACAAGGTCCAGTTCTAGAATACAAACAAGGCAAAGAAGGATAGATTTGTAGCCAAGAAGTCCTAAGTTGAGAACTATCACAGATGGTAAGATTTTCAAAGGCAGTGATTAGGTCTAATTCACGTTTGTATCTTCCACAGCACCTAACACAGAAAATTAAACATAGTAGTCACTCAATAAATGTTTGCTCGGTAACAAATAAAGTACTTCATATGTTCAAAGTAATTTGCAAAAACTTTCTTCTTTTTTTAGCTAAAATTTTAGGCTTTGGGACAAATTAAAATGACCTCTAGAATTTCTTTTTCTTACCTGTATTGCAAAACTTATAAAGGGAAAGAATCAACAATTTATTCTGCCTTTTCTGTCCTAACCAATACAAGATAAGAAAAATAGTTGATATGGGAAAGTTCTTCTTTGTAGAATAATTCCAGCTGATAAATGAAGAAGAAATTATAAAAAAAAAATATCGCTGTATTTCAATCCTAATGAAATAGTGGATCTATGAAATAATCATCAATGACCACTAAAATTATTAAGCAAAAAGCTGATGAGGAGCTTTATTTTGGATAAATCAAGCTGAACTCATTGATCAGAATTTTAATATCAGAAAAAGACAACCAGACATTACGTGCCTCCTAAATGTTGCACATAGGAAGTGCCCAACACAACTGATAAAAGATATTTAAAAAAAAAAAACTGACCAGGCCTCTAGATCTATCTACCCATTTACAGGAAATGCAGAGTTCATGTGAACACGTTGGATGATGCCATGAGGATACTGGAAGATTCAAACTTAGAGAACTCAAGGGACATTTTTTGATTTGTAGCATGAGTTTGTTCAAACAAACATTTTTTGTGTACCTAAGAAGGATTCTGTGTTTGTATTCTCATGTACCTAAAGAATTCATTAAAAAACCTAGATAGTAAAGCCCTTTTGATCTATTCTACGACACACTGGAGTATTGGCAGGAATGGGACTTCAGCTGAAGCAGAGTAGGCCCTAGGCTGAGCTGTGAGGTAGGCATGTCTGTCTATGGTTACCCTTTCACTTCTTTTCTCAGTGCCTTTGGTCCATTCTCAGGCAACTTACTCTCTGCGGGCACTTGGTACCTCTGTGGTGTCTCCTGGCTCTGTTAGGCTCTCCATGGTAGCACCTACCAAAGCCATCTCTTTCCAGGCAGAGTTCATCTTCTGAACACTTATCTATGTAGAAAACCTGCAGGAAGAGGACAGATAGAAGAGGACTGAAGACCTAAATAGAACATCTAAAACTGTAAAACTTTTAGGAGAAAACATAGGGGAAAATCTGCATGACAATGGATTTGGTGATGATATTTTGAATATGACAACAAAAGAAAAAAAATAAATTGGACTTCATCAAAATTAAAAATTTTATGCATCAAAGGACACTATCAAGAGAGTGAAAAGACAACCCACAGGATGGGGACAAAATATTTATAATTCATATATCTAATAAGGGATTAATATGCAGAATATGTAAAGATCTCCTACAACTAAACAATAAAAACCCCAACAGCCCAATTCAAAAATGGAAAAAGGAATTTAATAGACATTTCTCCAAACAAGATATACAAACAGCCAATCAACACTTAAAAAGATTTATAACATCACTAGTCATTAGGGAAATGAAAATCAAAACTGCAATGAGATACGACTTCACATTGATTAGAATGACCATTATCCAAAAAACCGAACTAACAATTGTTAGTGAGGATGCAGAGAAATTGGAACCGTGGTGCACTAGAAGTAGGAATGGAAAATGGTGTAGCTCCTGTTGAAAACAGTGTGATGGTTCCTCAAAAAGTTAAACATAGAATTACCATATGATCCAGCATTTCCACCTCTAGGTGTATATAGTGAAAAGAATTGAAAGCAAGGACTTAGATACTTATACACCAGTGTTCATAGCAGCATTATTGATAATAGAAACAACACAAATGTCCATCAACAAATGAATGGATAAGCAAAGTGTGGTATATACATACAACATGGGTGAGACTTGGACACATTATGCTAAGGGAAATAAGCCAGATGCAAAAGGATAAATATTGTATGATTGATTCCTCTTATGCAATGTACTTAGAATAGGCAAACTCATAGAGACAGAAAGTAGAATAGAGTCTAC
The DNA here is from genome assembly GCF_036321535.1 of Camelus dromedarius. Lineage (NCBI taxonomy): Eukaryota > Metazoa > Chordata > Mammalia > Artiodactyla > Camelidae > Camelus > Camelus dromedarius. Next base: position 48,817,750 of record NC_087439.1, read on the forward strand.
CAGGGGAGGGGAAATGGAGAGTTATTATTTAATGGATACAGAGTTTCTCTTTAGGATGTTGAAAACGTTCTGGAAATGGATAGTGGTAATTGTTGCACAACATGTGAATGTACTTAATGCCATTGAACTGTACTCTTAAACATGAAATAATTTTTTATATAAAATTTTACATTATGTATATTTTACCCATAGTAAGTATGGTATAATACAAATATAATATATAATAACAAATATAATAAAACAACCCCAAAAAATTAGACCTTGATTTTTCAACAAATACGTGTTAGTAGTATTTCAATTTCAGGAAACACACAGCAACCTCAATCTTTTAAAAATAATGTTTAAAATTTTATAATGGAAAATTGAAACATATTAAAAAGCAAAGGGAATAGTATTTTAAATGTCCACCCATCACCCAGTTTCAACAGTTATCAACATGTGGTTAATCTTATTCTATTATTTAATATCATCAAATATACAACCAGTATTCAGATATCCCTGTTGTCTTACATTTTTTTAAACAGTTGGTTTGTTGAAGTTAAGAATCTGTACAAGTTCTACACATTATAATTAGTTACATGGCTTTCAAGTCACTTTTAACCTATAGATTCTCCCTCACTCTTCTTTCAACTTTGTTAGTTGAAGAAATTCAGTTGTTTGTCATGTAGAGTTTCCCAATAATCTGGATTTTGCTAATTTTATCCTCATGGCATCATCCAACATGTTCATATGAACTCCGTATTTCCTGTAAATGGGTAGATAGATCTAGAAGCTTGGGCAGTTTTTTTTTTTTTTTAAATATCTTTCATCATTTGTGTTGGGCACTTCCTATGTGCAACATTTAGGAGGCACATAATGTCTGGTTGTCTTTTTCTGACAGTAAAATTCTGATCAATGAGTTCAGCTTGATTTATCCAAAATAAAGCTCCCCATCAGCTTTTTGCTTAATAATTTTAGTGGTCATTGATGATTATTTCATAGATCCACTATTTCATTAGGATTTAAATACAACGATATATTTTTTCCTATCATTTCTTCTTCATTTATCAGCTGGAATTATTCTACAAAGAAGAACTTTCCCATATCAACTATTTTTCTTATCTTGTATTGGTTAGGACAGAAAAGGCAGAATAAATGGTTGATTCTTTCCCTTTATTACAGTTTTCAGAATAATGAGTCATATGTAATTTTAAACCATCAGAGAATGAGTACAGAGTGATTTATCCCATAGCTTTAGAGTGGGTGATATATCTTTAAGGAAATTTGGATGACTTCTGTCTTTGAAAGAAGCCTGACTAAGTGACCTCTAAGGTCTTTTTGAGTTTTTGCAGCTCATAGTTTTTCTTATTTATGAAAAACATTTATGCTTTAATTCTCAATTTTGAAAAGAATCAGTTACTATATTCCAAGGTTCATTAGAGAGTACAACATTCGTTTAACATATAGCATAGTTTATTTGCCAAATAATTTGCAATAATTTTGTGGATTTGTCTCTAAGTACTGGATAGTTAGCTAATATTTTTTTCAGAGGCTACTTCATTATCTTTTATTTTTTATGTAAAAATATTTTAACCTAGATTTTGAAACTTTAGCTATTAAACAAAGAAAAATTGCAAGAGTGCAGAGAACTACTCTTTACCCTTTGTCCCAATTCACCAATTTTACCATTTTCTACACTTTTTCATATTCTCTCTCTTATTTCCTCTGTACACACACACACACGTGTATGTGTACGTATGGTGTTGTCTATATAATAGGCGTCTTTCTATATGCATCCACATATGCACACTGATATTATACATATTTTAATCTATTTTTTTCTAAACCTTTTGGGTGTAGATTTCATGCATCATGTCCCTTAAGATTTCTGTGCAAATTTCCTAAGAATAAGAGGATCCTCTTACATAATCTGAGCACTTTTATCGATTCAGGAAACTTATTAATAAAATATTTTTATTCAATCTACAGCTTATATTTGATTTCATCAGTTGTCCCAATAGGTCCTTTATAGAATTTTTTCCTCTCTAATACAGGAGCTAGTCCAAAGTCACTTACTGCATTTAGTCATTGTGTCTTAATCTGTTATTATCTAGAACATTTCCTTAGCCTTTCTTGGTCTGTCATGACATTGACATTTTTGAGGAATCCAGGTCAACCTCATTCTTTTTCACTACCATAACCGTATATATTGCTCAGTTTTCAGTCACAAATTACAGAAGTTGCCTATGGCTAACTGAGCAAGAAGGGAATTTATTGAAAATGTGCTGAGGAACTCCTAGAACTTCAATGTATCTCAATAAATACATTTTATTTTGCATATATATATATATATATATATATATATATATATATATATATCTCAAACAATACCATTTACAAATAAAAATAATAAATGATATTTATTGTGCACTCTTAATGTGCCAGACACTGTCACTAATTATTACACTACAAATGTTATCTTATCCAAAACACAGCCCTATAATAGAAATACTCTTTCAAATACTCCTAAATCCCATTTTAAAAATGAGACAATTGAGGGTTAGGGCAATTAAGCGGATTGCCTAAGGTCACACAACTAATACGGGGCTGAATGTTCAAAGTCAAGTTGTGTCTGACACTAAAGTCCATCCTTTTTCAGTTCAGTACCATACACTTTTATATGGCAGCATACCTTGAAAACTTTCCCATAAGATGTTTGCTAGAAAATAAATGATCTGTGATAATGTGAGATAGTAATATTGTTTCAGTTGATATACAAATAAGTGACGCATGCTGAGAAACATACACACTTTTATAGCTTTTTTCCTGTCTTTAAAACACTTCACAGACATGACCTAATTAATGCTAGAGCTGCTGGCCAGAAAATCCTCAGCGTGCACGTCAAAATGTACCCACTTGGGGGCACCCACAATGCAGCTTTTCTGTCTGTTTCTCCTGCCTAGAAGCTTCAAGCCTTGCAGGGCTGGAGTTGAGCCAGCTGATGAGTTCAGTCTGCTCTACAGGACTCAGACAGCCAGATCCGATGTCTCAAGGAAGAGCCTCCTGTATCTCCAACTAGGGGAAATACCTTCCTTAGCATGTTGCCCACACCATAAACTATTATGTGCTATTTAAAACATTAATAATTAGTGCATTTGCTACAGGCCAAATGTACTAGATACATTATTAGGATTTAATGACCAAGAACTAAAAATAATTTGCTGATTAAAAATGATATATTTGTCAAAAGGAGTTTTTGGATTTATGCTATGCCAACAATAGAAACATAATAATTAATCAGCAGGGGTAAAAATGTGTCCTAAAATCAAGCTAAGAGTTTTAAATTGATTTTGCATGTGTTCTCACCTGAGGCATGCTGTTGGATGGATGGAGACAGACATATATTAGTGGTCACTAGAGCAAGGAGCGCTTCTGCAGGTGTTGCTGCTGCCATAATCTCTAAGTCAGTCATTTGGTCTTCAGCTGCATCAGCTAGTAGAGATGCTCCTGAAATAGACTGATGTCAAAGATGTCACTGACCCAGATGTAGTTGCCTTGACTGCTCAGAAAAGGGGTTATTATTTCAGAGCATAAGGAGAGAAGATACAGAAAGTGAGACTGTATAGGACTTGGCCATCATGGTGTCTTTTATACCTACTGCCTTTGCTAAAGAGGCAGATAAAGGTGATCATGTTTTGTACCATGTAAGTCTGCCTTTTGTATACATGGCTGATTGCACTAGAGGGAGCCAAAATATCGACTGGAGAGCAGCTTATGGGGCGACCTGTCTCAAAAAACACCGCTCAGAGGGACAAGTAAGACCCATCATATATTCACTCATGGGAATCTGATTTGGGAAACAGAATATGAGGTGGGTAATAGTAGGAACTGATATGAAAGGGTGTATAGAGAACGGTATAATTAATAGAACAGAGGCCAAGAGCAGAGCCAAGGATGAGGAAGCTAAACTGTGAAGAAGTGAGACAACAATTAGGTGGAAGCTAGGAGAAGGAGAAAAGATAGAGAAGAGAAATCCAGTCTTCTGTGGGAGGAGCAGCAGAAAGTGTGAGGAGGCAGAGACAGGGAGAGGCTGAGCCATGTTGAGATGGAGCATTTGAGAGGAGAGTCACAGCTCTTGCTCCCCAGTGTCCTCAGGTACCGTGCAGTTTCTGGTCCAGTCTGGTCCCTGTTCATTGATTGGAGATCCTGGCTCCATCCTGACTCTTACAATAAATAGCCATTAACTGTGGAAACTTGAGTGAATATCTGTCCCCCTCCAACCAAAGTAACTAGAATAGGAGTAATATTAGAGAAAAACATTACTGCTTCCAGAGTCCTTTAAAAAAAAAACCGTAGTAAGATACCCATAACGTAAAATGCCACTTTAACCATTTTTAAGTGTACCATTCAGAAGCATTAAGCACATTCACATTGTTGTGTAACCATCACCACTGTCCACCTCTAGAACTTTTTCATCATCCCAGACTCTGTACCCATTAAACAATAACTCCTCCGGTCCCCTCACACAGCCCCTGGCAACGACTATTCTACCTTCTGTCTGTACAAATCTGTGTAGAGTCTTTTTTGAACAAATAATATTGGCACTAAATGGTTAAGATATTATTTATAATTTATATAAATTGTATTTCTATTAAATGCTTAGGATTTATTTATAATATTGGTGTTAGATCATTAAGATGTTACTTATATTATTGATATTAAATGGTTAAGATACACATATTTAATATTATATTTATTATAATATACATGTACAATAGACATATTTATGATTAAGATATTATTTATCTAAACTATTTAAATAGGTAAGATATTATTTATTTGGACAAAGCCACTACCCAGAGTTTTGGAGGTGGGGGCTGGAGTTATCCCAAACAGCCTGGAAAATGTAGACTATTGATTGTATGCAGTCAATCAGCTACAGAAGGAATACAAATCAGACAGGAAACCAAACCTGAGTGGGAGGCCCCAAGGGAGTCTGAGATGTTGAACTATGGTCTTTAACCATGTTCTAGCAAAGGGGTTGGTATATTTAGAGGAACACTCCTTGATATATGAAGTAAAATGACTCTACTTGTGGGGGAAAGACTGAGATTTGGAAAGAAAGGAGGCCAAGGAAATTGTGGGTCAGTCTGTCAAATCTACATGGCTAGAATAAAATTATAGAATTTGACTCGTGAAGTTTGTACTCTGAAAAGATCCTTCAAAGAGGCTTTGAAGTGTCATAGAATAGAAAATTTGCCAGTGGTCATCCTGGACTCTCAACAGTGGGTCTATAAAGAGATGAGAATAAGTTTAAGCTTTAGGGGACAATAGTTTGGGTGACTGAATTGACCAATTTCCAAGGAAGCTGGATCAGAAGTCCAAATCACAAAATCCAAATTAAGGTATCAGGTAAGGTGAGCTGAGATCCTGCAGCTAGATCCTCTGAGCAGCAGCAATGCTGGTGATACTCAATGGCTGACATCATTGTCGTTGTGATGAAAACAGGATCCTAGACAGCTTGTGGGGATCAGGTCATGGTCCAAATCCTGAGAAAAACAGATTGACCAAGACTAGGTAGACTGATAGAGTCCCAGCCAGGCAAACACATTCAAGGCAGAGCTGGACCATTGAATAAACCAGATCTGAGGTCAAAAGCCCCTTTATTCCAACTGAGTATCTATGACAGGGATTCGTGTAGAAGGCTGCTGTTCATCCCTTCCAGCAAGACTGATAAAAGGAGAGAGAAGCAGCACCTACACATAGCCATGAACCTGAGTGCTCATCAGCTCAGAGCTTCCCAACAATGAATTTGGTTTGTGTGAGTTCCTGATCTTTTGTCCTCCGAGCTGCCAGTTAGCAGCAACCTCTGCCATTCTCTCCAGTGGGATGCGTGAATATTATCACTTCTACGTGTGTCTTGATGTGACTCTGATAGTGAAAGCATAGCAAATTAATAAGTATTTCAAGTTTTCTTCCTCTTGCCTTCTTTTTTTTTTCTGTTTGCCACGTATGTCACTTGCCTTCTTTGTTGAATATTTATACTAAAACTAAATACACAGGGTAAGTTTGACGATTAAAGGGGCTTTTCTTATTGCTTTTTATTATCTCCATTTAGACTGCTTGAAGTTTTAATTTTCTTTAGGGGGGCTAATTAGGTTTATTTATTTAATTTTTAAATGGAGGTACTGGGGATTGAACCCAGGACCTCGTGCATGCTAAGCATGGGCTCTACCACTTGAGCTGTACCCTCCCCCTGAAGTTTTAATTTTCTGATATCAGACCTTTTCCTGGCTGGGAAGAAGACAAGGTTTCAGTATTTGAGAGACACAGAGGAGTGAGATACCAAAAGAATAGAGTTTGGAGATATTACCTTAGATGTCGAGTTCATTGAGGTGAAATCGGGAGCAAAGTTAGAGACGGAGCTGTGGGAAGGGTGACCTTGAAGGTGACTCAGAGCACACAGGACTTTGCCAAAAGCCACAGATTACATCAACTTTATCTTATCCAAGAGCTTAAAATAAAGTGATCAACAAGTCAAAGAATTATTTAAGCAAAGGTCTATACAAATGTTCTTTCCATAAAGACTTACCTGCATTTGTGAAGGTCTGAAGTATCTCTCCTCGAAGTTTGTGCGAGGTATTCTGGGTAGTTAGAACTGTGCTTCTCAGGCTTTGCTGTATGTTAGAATCACCTGAAGAGATTTTTTAAACTCCTGAGGCACAGGCTGCATCAAGTCAGAATCTCTGGGCTTGAGACATAGGCATCAGCCTTAAAAAAATATTTTTTTTGTGGGGGGAGGTAATCAGGTTTATTTATTTATTTATTTAAATGTCAGTACTGGGGATTGAACCCAGGACCTCGTGCATGCTAGGAACACACTCTGCTACTGAGCTATACCATCCCTCTGCACCAGTCTTTTAAAAAATTTCTCAAGTAACCTGAACATTTGAAAACACGGTTTAGAGCAGTGGTTCTCAAACTTGATCTGCACTAGAATCACCTGGAGGGCTTGTTAAACCACAGATTAATGGTTCCCACCCCCAGTGTTTCTGATACAATAGGTCTGGGGTGGGGCCTGAAAATTTGCATACCTAGCAATCTCCCCCATGGTGTCAATGCTGCTGGTCCAGGGACCCACACTCTGAGAACCACTGATTTGGAGAATTATATACGTATTCATTACTGCCATCCAAAGACATGTTAAGTCATACATCTTTGGCTGGGCAGCTTAAGTAGATGCAACATCCTTGGAAAGAAGTCTAACCACAGTTGTGAGCTCACTGCACACATTGGTTCTTTGGCAGGGTTACATTCATGCCCATCTGTTCGGCTGGCAGCATGCCCACAGAGAATGTGCTATGCCAATTTCAGCGGGGCATAGGTGCTAACCAAACACGGTTGTAGAGGGATGGTTTTCATCACACAGCTAGTGCCGTTTCTTGGGCCAGGCAATCCTGCTGTTTGCAAACAGCTCCAGTCTGAGGCCACATGCTTCCTTACATCTGTAGATGCTTCAGGACATGATTAAAAAAATAAATAATCAACAAATGGTTGATTATATTTCTCCCTCAATCTGCCTTAGCGTTGTAATTTGGCATGTAGAGAAGCACTCTCATTGGTGAGCTGGAAGCCATTCCTAAGGACTTTACATATGTAATGATTGAAAACTACAAGATTTCGATCAGCTGCATTTTTTTGTTTGTAGATGTCACTATTGTGGGTTTTCTTTCTTTATATTTATTTAAATTTTTCTTTATCTTAACTTTAAAATTAATTTAAATAATTTATTTCTCTTTATGTCTTTTCTTTATTTTAAATTAGGTTTTCACTCTTTTTCTGAGATAGTTTTTTTTCCCTTTTATCGCCAGTTTTCTTAAGTCTCTGATTTGACTTTTAAAATACAGAAGGGTCCTATTAAAAATTTAGACTAGGGAAAAAATAGGAAAAAAGTTAGACTGGGAATAGGGGAGTTTCCGCTACAGAATTCCAGGACATTGTAAATCAATTACACTAATTATAAATCAATGTATATTTATTATTTCAATTGTCTCATAATCAAACTTGGGCTATGAGAAGATCTTTGAACATTTTTAGATTTAAACATTAGTGTTCAGATGAAAAATTCTTTGAGCTCTTTAAAATAAATAAAAGAAACCTACTGATTTATAAGACCTGTAAAAATGCTATTTTCTTTTAAGAAATCATACAGATTATGCTGGGATTGTACACAGGAACCTAGGGCCTGGAGAATGAAGAGGGCAAGGAAAAATGAGAAGAGGCAGCTCTTTCTCTTTACTATTGTTTGGATTTTATATTTGATTAAGTGGGCTTGAAAGAGGAGTCAGAGTCTGAAGCATTATGGACCCTAAATTCCAGGGAAAGGAACCTCTGGCCATAAGACCTAAAGCAAAGCAGAATAATGAATTGTGACTATGGGAAATCATTTTTATCAACTATCCCTACTTGATTGAATGAGGAAAGTGGATTTAGAAGTGAGTCAGTTAACATTCCCTTATTATTCCTTATTATTTATGGACACATCTAGATTATACAACATCTTTCCTTGGAGAAAGTATGACCCAAGAATGGAGTACATAACTTAGAAATGGACAGAAAATTTTGGGAAGACAATCTATTCAAAAGTTGAGAATCATCTGCACATTAGAGTTTTTGAGCAGGAAATCAGCACAGTATACTTTTCATTCTCTTGGGATAGTATGCAGTTCATAGACTAAATTACTATTCCATTGCAACCTTAGGGAAACACTCCCTTGGAACAATTTCTAAATATCTGAATAAATCTACCTCCTTATAGAAAAAGGATGAAATGGAAAAAACCAAATGTGTCAAACATCAAAGACATCAATTTAAAACACTGTATTCAAGTAAAACTTTTGAAATTTCAGAAGTTTACTTATAGTAAAGTTCTAAAGTCTAGAGGCCAATTGGTGACTTTTTAAAAATATTTTTATTGAGGTATATTTGACATACAATAAACTGCAGATACTTAAGGTGTATACTCTGATAGGTTTTGACATATGTATACACTTGAGTCCAACACCATAACCAAGGTAGTGAACACATCCATCAGCCCCCAGAGTTTCCTTGTTTTTCTTCCCTGCCAACCCCACACCCTCAAACCCTCAAGAAACCAATGATCTGCTTTCTGTCACTAAAGATTAGTTTGTATTTTCTGGACTTTTATATAAATGGAACCACACAGTATGTACTCATTTTTGTCTGAATTCTTTCACTCAGCATAGTTATTTTGAGATTCTTTCCCAACTGGTGGCTTTTTATCTCTGATTTCAAGGAGTCTTCAGGTAAAGTGAGTTTCAGGTTTGCATCAGGACAACATAGGGTCTATCCAAAAGGAGGCTAATCCATTACAATTGTAAATTGTAATCCGTGGTAGCCAAGGAATCACCAGCCAGTCCCCTTTACTTATAATGGCAGTTGGGTTTTGAGTTGTGAGCAAGGGAAACATTTTCTGGTTAACTTACAGAAAGGAGGAACTACAGAGAGGTAGGGACCGACTTACGGAAACAAAGAAAAATGTGAACAACCAGGGCTCTATAGTGCTATTTCAAGACATATTGGAGCCTGAGGCAAAAGGAAAAATCAGTAATGGTGATCTTGTCCTTAAGATTTTGATATTTTGTTCACTGTGGAAATTTGCATTAATTTTGCTTTTTAAAAATATTGCATTAAATATTATTTACCTTGACTATTGAGTTTTTTGGAGCACCTCTTAAATTTTGTCCTCCAGGTGAGTGCCTCACTTACTTCAGCCCCTCACCCTAATCCTTGTCCTGGCTCTGGCTGGATAAACACTGGGGCAGCTCTGGGTTCTATCAGGAGGACAGTTTCTTTGGGACATGGCAGAAGTGCAGATCAACCCTCACTACTGTGAATTTCACTGCTCAAGATTCAAATTCTAGGAGGCAAGATACTGACTGGCCCAGTTTGGGTCACAGCATGTACCTGGTCGCTCCAGTCTCAAATACAAGAGTTATTTTATTATTTTTTATTTAAAGTTTTAAAAATAAACTTTATTTTTCAGAGCAGTTTTGAGTTCATAGCAAAATTCAACAGAAAGTACAGAGAGTTCCCATATACCCTCATCCCCTCCCACTCATAGCCTCCTCCACTATCAGTATCTGCAACAAAGTAGAACATTTGTACCATTTGTTACATCAACACAGCATTGGATTATCATTTAAAGCCCATAATTTACATTACAGCTCACTCTTGGTGTCAGAAATTCTGTGGGTTTGGACAAATATATAATGACTTGTATCCACCATTATCGTAGCATACAGAGTAGTTTCACTGCCCTGAGAATCCCAACAGTCAGTTTAGATTTCCTCCTTTTAGCTAATTATTCTCATCTTTAGTGATACTCCTTCCTGAATCTAATTTTGGTTTGCTCATTCTTTTCCTTATCACAACCTCAATCTCTTGTCTAAGTGATTTTCAATAGCCTCTTGACTGGCCTTCCCACCTCCACCTCATCTTGCAATCCGCTCTTTGCACTTCTTCTGGAGTGACCTTTCTATAACACGTTAAACCGCTTACATCTCAATCAAAACCCTTTGAAAGTTTTTCATGACTTTTGAGATTGAGAGTCCATTCTTCTGCCTTAATAAATGTAAGAGGATTGAAACCATGTACAATAGGTTCTCAAACCCCGATGGAATTAAATCAAAAATCAACAACAGGACTTGGTCTGCCCACAGGCTCTAGAGCTGCACTCCTTGTGGGAGCCAGGGACATGGTGCTCTGGAGGAGGAGGGCAAAGGGTTGTGGCGATGGCTCCACAGGGACTCCTGGGGTTTATCTTCCTCCCTGCTGCTGTCTTTGTAGGAGGTGCCATGAGTTCTGCACATGGCCCCCGCTATCCACTCTGAAGAAAGGGATTCATCCCTCCCCAGCAAAAGATACATAGAAGTCCTAACTCTGAAACCTGTGAATGAACCTTATTTGGAAATAGAATCTTTGCAGATGTAGTCAACTCAAGATGAGGTCATACTGGATTAGGGTGGGGCTTACACCAACATGACTGGAGAAGAGAAAGATACAGGGGAGAACTCTGTGTGGTAACAAAGTCAGAGAGGGAGGTGATGCCGCTACAAGCCCAGGAATGCTAAGGATTGTGGGCAACACAGCAAACTAAGAGAAGGGTATAGGACAGCTTTTCCTTTAGAGGCTTTAGAGAGAGCATGACCTTGCTGACACTTTGATTGAAGACATCTAGCCCCCAGAACTGTGAAAGCACAAATGTCTATTGTTTTAAATCACCCAGTTTGTGGTAATTTGTTACAGCAGCCCTAGAAAGCTAGTACACCACTTCGCTCCTACTTGAATGGCTGTAGTAAAAAAGATAGACAATAACAGTGTGGAGTTGTGGAGAAATTGGAACCCTCCTAGACTGCTGGTGGGAATGTAAAATGGTGCAGTCACTTTGGAAGACTGTTTAACAATCCCTCAAAAAGTAAACAGAGTTACCATAAAACCTAGCAATTCAACTTCTAAATATATATCCATGAGAAATGAAAACTTAAATCTGGATAAAACTTGTGCATTAATGTTTATTGCAGCATTCTTGATAACAGCCCAAAGTGGGAACAACCCAAATTGACATGTAACATTATATTAGTTTCAGGTGTATAGCATAATGATTTAACAAAACATGATGTATCCATACACTGGAATATTATTTGGCAATGAAAAGGAATTAAGTTCTGACCCAGGCTACAAAATGGATAAAACTTAAACACATTATGCTAAATGAAGGAATCACAAAAGACCATATACTATATGATTCCTTTACTATGAAATGTTCAGAATAGGCAAATCTATGGAGGAAGAAAGTAGATTAGTGGTCTCCTAGGGCTGGGGGTGAGGGATGGGGAGTGACTGCTAATGGATATGGTATTTCATTTGGGGGCTGATGAAATATTCTAAAATTAGATAGTGATGATGGTTGTACAACTTTGTGACTATACTAAAAACCACTGAAGTGTACCCTTTAGATGGGTAAATTTTATGAGATGTGAATTATATCCCAATAAAGCTGATAAAAAGGAATCCACTCTTCTGTGAATGCTTTTTATTTTAGCTGTGCTGAACTTACTTTGCTGTTTCCCACTTCTGAGATCTTATACATGTTGTGCCTAGAATGTTCTTCCCGATTTTGTCTACTGGTAAATTCTGATTTATTCTGAAAACCCAATTTACACATCACCTCTTCTGTGAGGCCTCTGTTCTCCCAGGAAAGTAAACACTCTTCTGTGCTGCCTCTTTTTAAAAATTGAGATATAGTTGACATATAACATTATATTAGTTTCAGGTGTATAACAGAATGATTTGGATTCGACTGACATATAAGAGATATCATATGATATTTGCCTTTCTCTGTGCTTTGCTATTTCTGTGTCTTGCGAAATGATCAACACAGTTAGTCTAGTTAACATCCATCACCACACAGTTACAAAATTTGTTTCTTGCAATGAGAACTTTTAAGATCTACTTTCTTAGGGGGAAGGTATAGCTCAGTGGTAGAATGTGTGCTTAGCATGCTCTAGGTCCTGGGTTCAATCCCCAGTACTTCCATTAAAAAAGAAAATCTGCTTTTTTTTAGTAACTTTCAAATATGCAGTACAGTATTATTTACTATAGTCACCATGTTGTACATTGCATCTCCAGGACTTACAACTGGAAATTTGTACATTTTGACCCTCTTCTCTGATTTTGCTCACCCCTCCACCTCTGCCTCTGGCATTCTGGCAACCACCAATTTGGTCTCCATATCTATAAATTCTTTTTTAAAAAATTCCACATATGAGTGAGATCATGCTGTATTTATCTGACTTATTTCACTTAGCATAATGCCCTCAAAGTCTTGCCTTGATCTGGTATTTGGGGGAACAGCAGCACATTTCTCGCTGTATGGCCACTGTGTTATGCTTCGATTTCTCCTGTGGATGGAGCTCCTGTCTGAGGACAAGGAACATATCTTACCACATTTGCATCCACCCTCAATGCTCATCACTGTGCCTGCACACAGCAGGCACTCAGGAAGTGCTTGCTAAATCAAATTTTTGAAAGCACATGGAACAAAGCTAAGGAGTAAACAGCGAGACAGGATTACATAGGCTGTGGTCAAGAACAGCGTTTCCTAATTAAACAGCTAAGAATTGGTAAAATGGCATTTGAGGCACCTATGGTTATAAAAGCTCTCAAATCCACCTTGTATTACCCTAGCTATGCTTCCTAAAGCCAGCTAGCCTTCTAACTTTCATTCTTTCTTTTCTCCTATTCTCCTTCCTTCTATCCCTTCCTTCCTTTTTATTCATGAGTCAACATATGCTTGTTTTTTTCCTACTAATTTTTTTAAACTGTCCGTTTTGAAATAATTGCAGGCTTACCAAAAAGACTGCAAACATCATTCAAAGAATTTTCCTATGCCCTTCACCCAGCTTCCCAAATGTTATTTTACAAAACCACAGTGCAATAACCAAAACCAGGAAATTAATACTTACCAAATACTATTAACTAACTCACTGGCCTTATTCAATTTTGCCAACTGTCCTATTAATGTTCCTTTCCTGGCCCAGGATCCAATTCAGGATCAAAGTCATGCCTTCGTCATCTCTTCCAGTCTGGGACAGTCTCTCAGTCTTTCATGACCTTGACACTCTTATAGGATATGGGACAATTGTTTTGAAGACTGTCCTTTAGTTGAACTAAATGCATAGTAGATTCTTAGTTTTTGTAGGTGCTGTGCTATTTTCTGGGGTGCTTCAGTCTAAGTTCAGTGTTTGCCACCAGGAAGCTGGTCTTACAGTAAAGAGGAGCAGAGGTGCACAAATTAACAGGTAATCACAACACAGTGTAATAAGTGCTATTATAGAGGTAAACTCTGAGTATGAAGAGGATATTAGAAGGGGCAACTGGCCTGGAAAGACTTCTTGCAAAAGCTGATATCTCAACCAAGAGCAGAAGGATGAGGAGGTGAGCAGGGCAGAAATTGGGGGCCCTAGAGAGAAGAGTGTTCCACACCAACTTTGACCTATCAAGTATAGCAGAATTCTACAGTCATTTTAAAGAATAACCCAAATACTCTTCTAAAAATCTTTATAATCAGGACCACATTTGAAGATGTTGAAGAAATCTGCTTTGACCTTTCCTGTCTTGTCAGAATTCATTTAAAATCCCTTGACATCCTGACATTCATCTTTGTACTTTGGCAATTTCAGAAGTTCTGATGATAGAATTGACTTTAAGAAGCACAGTAAATGTGAAGCTTAAAAAAAAGGATTTTTTAAAGGAAGTGAATTAATACAAGTAAATTCTGAAGTACATGAGCTTCTGAAGAGAATAATTAAGGATGGTATAAAAGGAAATTAATTTATCAGAGGGACTCTGGCCTTGGTCATTGCCAAGAAGCAATCGCATAAATGTCATCGTAAAGTTTGACAAAATCATGCAATTGTGTAACCTTTTTGTATCTTGTAATACCCAACAGGAATAGCCCTATTGGAACACAAGGGTTATAACAGGCCCGTGTAAGAGATACCTGGCCAGACTTATTTAAAGTTGAGCATCTGCAGGTTGACTTGCAAACCAGAGTCTAGTCTATCATCACTCAGGATCAAGTGTTTTTGGTCAGGAACCTTTAAGTAAGATTCTTGGTTGTGAGTCATTATTTACATTATTATTTAAATTATTACATTTATACATCCTTACATTATTTAAGGATGAGGCTATAGGTAAACTATATATTCAGAACAGACCTCCTCTTCTCCTCCTCCTCCCCTTCCACATGCCCCTCCACCTCTTCCTCTTTATTATTATTTTTTGTTCTCTACTTTCCCTTCTGGTGATAGCCTTTCCCCCACCTTACCCCACCTACCAAAACTTGACCAATCATACTTCTTCATCTCTTTGGCCACTGTGATTGGCTTGAAAAGTGGGAATAATACTTCAGCAGGGCCAATCATAGCCTTTGGCTGAGGTATTTCAAACGGGATCTCAAAAGTGAAGCCCCCTTCTTGTATAATTGTGGAGTTAAGCAGGCAGAAGTCTGGAAGTCATGATTAGCCATGCATTTCTCTCTGTGTTGAAAACAATCTGCAGCAGAGGTATGAGAAAACAGGGAAAAGAGGCTGAGGATAAGCTCTGATGGCACTGGTTCCAACCATCCTTTTTGTATTTCTCTTTTCTTGGTTTTATTTATTTCTTAACAGCTTTATTGGGATGTAATTCACAAAGCATACAACTCACTCATTCAAAGTGTACAATTCAGTAGTTTTTAGTATGTTCACAGAGTTGTGTAACCAACACCATAGTCAGTTTTAATGTAATCATTTATCTCTGGACTCTCAGTTCTACTCTATTTGTTTATATGTCTATTCTTAAGTGTATTCCTTTTTATTCACTGTTTTCCCCCCTCTGCTGATATGGAATTTATAACATCTATTTCTATTGGTTATCCTCAAAACTTCATTATACATACTTAACTGAACAAAGCCTAAAGTTACACAATATCATAATTCCCCTTTGAATAATACAGGTCCTTAGAACAATTAAACTTGGATCATACACTCTCCTCTTCTGACTTATGGGCAATTGCCAAATATCTTACTTTTTTTCCTTTTCTTTTATCCAACTTCACAAATTAGACATTACTATTGTTATTATTTAAACAGATAGGAAATGCATACATCATTACTATTTTATTTCCTTACTATTCCTTCTCATATTTCAGATCATCATTCTGGAGTCTTTTTCTTTTTTTTTTTTTTTTTAGGGGTAACATCCAAAATATATAAAAACTCACACAACTCAATAGCACACAAAGTCTCATTAAGAAATGCATACATAAGATCTTGTATATATTTCCCTGTGCTATACAGTATAATCTTGTTTATCTATTATACAAGATCTTATGGTAGCTCACAGAGAAAAAATGGGACAATGAATACATATATGTTCATGTATAACTGAAAAACTGTGCTCCACACTGGAACCTGACACATTGTAAAATGATTATAAGTCAACAAAAAATGCCAAAAAAAAGAAAGAAATGGGTATAAATTCTGAATAGATATTTTTCCAAAGGTGAAATACAGATGGCCCACAGCACATGAAAAGATGCTCAACATCATTAATCACCTGAGAAATGCACATCAAAACCCCAAAGAGATGTCATCTCACACGTGCCAGAATAGTCAACATCACAAAGTTCACAAATAACATATGTTCGTGAGGAAGTGGAGAAAAGTGAGCCCTTGTACACCATTGGTGGGAATGTAAATTGTTACAGCCATTTTGAAAAACATTTGGAGATTCTTCAAAACCTAAATATAAAACTCATATGATCCAGAAATTCCACACCTGGATATATATTTGAAGAAAAGAAAAATGCCAATTCAAAAAGATAGTTGCATCCTAATATATATATATAACAGAATTATTTACAATAGCCAAAAAATGTAAGCAATCTAAATGTCCAACAATAGATGAATAAATAAATATGTATATAATTTATTTCATTTGTATTTATACATATATAGAATGGGCTACTACTCAGTCATAAAAAAGAATGACATGTTCCCATTTGAAATGACATGGAATGATCTAGAGGATATTGTGCTTAGAGAAATAGGTCAGTCAGAGAAGATAAATACTGGATGTTATCACTTATATGTGGCATTTGGAATATAAAACAAGTGAATGTATATAATGAAACCAAAACAGTCTCACAGATATAGAGAACAAACTAGTTGTTACTTGCGGTGAGAGGGAAGCGGGAAGGGCCAAGAAGGGATAAAGGATTAAGAGACACAAACTACTACATATAAAATAAATAAGCTCTGTGTCTATAGGAATGTTTACTTGTATGTTTTAAACTTAAACAAGCCCCAGTTTCATCCTGGGGGTGTTGGTGGATGCTGGGGTGGGGAGAAGCTACCTTTGTAAAATAGTTGCCAAGCTTTCCAACAACTCAAAGGCATCAGCTCCTCAGGCCACCCCGCGGTGGATGTGTGACCAACTTTTCTGTTTCTTTTAAGAAAGTGGTCTGTTTGAATTTTCTGTCCTTCCAAGACTCAATTTTGGATACATGATGTTTTTTATGAGGGGAGTTAATTAGGTTTTTTCATTTACTCTTATTTTTAGAGGAGATACTGGGGATTGAACCCAGGACCTTGTTTTTTTTTTTTTTTTTTAAACATTTTTTATTGATTTACAATCATTCCACAATGTTGTGTCAAATTCCAGTGTTCAGCACAATCCCTTAGCCATTCATGGACACATACACACCCATCGCCACATTCCTCTCTCTGTGAGCTATCATAATATTTTGTGTATATTTCCCTGTGCTATACAGTGTAGTCTATTCTACAATTTTGAAATCCCAGTCTATCCCTTCCCACCCTCCACCCCCCTGGTAACCACAAGTCTGTATTCTCTGTCTGTGAGTCTATTTCTGTCCTTTATTTATGCTTTGTTTTTGTTTGTTTGTTTGTTTTTGTTTTTGTTTTTTAGATTCCACATATGAGCGATCTCATATGGTATTTTTCTTTCTCTTTCTGGCTTACTTCACTTAGAATGACATTCTCCAGGAGCATCCATGTTGCTGCAAATGGCATTATGTTGTCGGTTTTTATGGCTGAGTAGTATTCCATTGTATAAATACACCACCTCTTCTTTATCCAGTCACCTGTTGATGGACATTTAGGCTGTTTCCATGTTTTGTCTATTGTAAATAGTGCTGCTATGAACATTGGGGTGCAGGTGTCATCCTGAAGTAGATTTCCTTCTGGATACAAGCCCAGGAGTGGGATTCCTGGGTCATATGGTAAGTCTATTCCTAGTCTTTTGAGGAATCTCCACACTGTTTTCCATAGCGGCTGCACCAAACTGCATTCCCACCAGCAGTGTAGGAGGGTTCCCCTTTCCCCACAGCCTCTTCAGCATTTGTCATTTGTGGATTTTTGAATGATGGCCATTCTGACTGGTGTGAGGTGATACCTCATTGTAGTTTTGATTTGCATTTCTCTGATAATTAGTGATATTGAGCATTTTTTCATGTGCTTTTTGATCATTTGTATGTCTTCCTTGGAGAATTGCTTGTTTAGGTCTTCTGCCCATTTTTGGATTGGGTTGTTTATTTTTTTCTTATTGAGTCGTATGAGCTGCTTATATATTCTGGAGATCAAGCCTTTGTCGGTTTCACTTGCAAAAATTTTCTCCCATTCCGTAGGTTTTCTTCTTGTTTTATTTCTGGTTTCCTTTGCTGTGCAGAAGCTTGTAAGTTTCATTAGGTCCCATTTGTTTATTCTTGCTTTTATTTCTTCTAGGAGAAAATTTTTTAAATGTATGTCAGATAATGTTTTGCCTATGTTTTCCTCTAGGAGGTTTATTGTATCTTGTCTTATGTTTAAGTCTTTAATCCATTTTGAGTTGATTTTTGTATATGGTGTAAGGGAGTGTTCTAGCTTCATTGTTTTACATGCTGCTGTCCAGTTTTCCCAACACCATTTGCTGAAGAGACTGTCTTTATTCCAATGTATATTCTTGCCTCCTTTGTCAAAGATGAGTTGATCAAAAGTTTGTGGGTTCATTTCTGGGCTCTCTATTCTGTTCCATTGGTCTATATGTCTGTTTTGGTACCAATACCATGCTGTCTTGATGACTGTAGCTCTATAGTATTGTCTGAAGCCTGGGAGAGTTATTCCTCCAGCCTCTTTCTTTCTCTTCAGTAATGCTTTGGCAATTCTAGGTCTTTGATGGTTCCATATGAATTTTATTATGATTTTTTCTAGTTCTGTGAAATATGTCCTGGGTAATTGGATAGGGATTGCATTAAATCTGTAGATTGCCTTGGGCAGTGTGACCATTTTAACAATATTGATTCTTCCAATCCAAGAGCATGGAATATCTTTCCATTTTTTAAAGTCTTCTTTAATTTCCTTCATCAATGGTTTATAGTTTTCTGTGTATAATTCTTTCACCTCCTTGGTTAGATTTATTCCCAGATATTTTATTACTTTGGGTGATATTTTAAAGGGGATTGTTTCTTTACTTTCTTCTTCTGTTGATTTATCGTTAGTGTAAAGAAATGCAACTGATTTTTGAACGTTAATTTTGTAACCTGCTACCTTACTGAATTCTTCAATCAGCTCTAGTAGCTTTTGTGTGGACCTTTTAGGGTTTTCTATATATAGTAGCATGTCATCAGCATATAATGACACTTTTACCTCTTCTTTTCCAATTTGGATCCCTTTTATTTCTTTCTCTTGCCTGACTGCTGTGGCTAGGACTTCCAGGACTATGTTGAATAGGAGTGGTGATAGTGGGCATCCTTGTCTTGTCCCAGATTTTAGTGGGAAGCTTTTGAGTTTTTCACCGTTGAGTACTATGCTGGCTGTAGGTTTGTCATATATAGCTTTTATTATGTTGAGATATGTTCCCTCTATACCCACTTTGGCGAGAGTTTTTATCATAAATGGGTGTTGAATTTTATCAAATGCTTTTTCTGCATCGATTGAGATGATCATGTGGTTTTTGTCCTTTCTCTTGTTGATGTGATGTATTACACTGATTGATTTGCGTATGTTGAACCAGCCTTGTGTCCCTGGGATGAACCCCACTTGGTCATGATGTATAATCTTTTTTATGTGTTGTTGGATTCTATTTGCTAAAATTTTGGTGAGGATTTTGGCGTCTATGTTCATCAGTGATATTGGCCTATAATTCTCTTTTTTGTAGTGTCTTTGCCTGGTTTTGGTATCAGGGTGATGGTGGCTTCATAGAATGAGTTTGGGAGTATTCCCTCCTTTTCAATCGTCTGGAAGAGTTTGAGAAGGACTGGTATGAGTTCTTCTTTGTATGTTTGGTAGAATTCCCCGGTGAAGCTGTCCGGTCCTGGACTTTTATTTGTAGGGAGGTTTTTAATTGCTATTTCTATTTCCTTTCTAGTGATCGGATTGTTCAAGTGTTCAGATTCTTCTTGATTCAGTTTTGGTGGACAGTATGTTTCCAGAAACTTGTCCGTCTCCTCTAGGTTATCCAGTTTGGTTCCATATAGTTTTTCATAATATTCTCGTATGATATTCTGTATTTCTATTTTGTTTGTTGTAATTTCTCCGTTTTCCTTTCTTATTTTGCTAATTTGTGCTCTCTCTTTTTTCTTCTTTGTGAGTTTGGCCAGAGGTTTGTCGATTTTATTTACTTTTTCAAAAAACCAGCTTTTGGTTTGGTTGATTTTTTCTATGGTCTTGTTAATCTCTATTGTATTTAATTCCTCTCTGATCTTTATTATTTCCTTCCTTCTGCTGCTTTTTGGGGCTTTTTGTTCTTCTTTTTCTAATTCATTCAGGTGGTGGGTTAAATTGTTTATTTGAGATTGTTCTTCTTTTTTGAGGAAGGCCTGTATCGCTATAAACTTCCCTCTTAGCACTGCCTTTGCTGTGTCCCATAGGTTTTGAGTGGTTGTGTGGAGTCTTTTTCAATGTTCGTGAACTATCCCTTTTAGAAGTTCTTTCAGGGTGGATCTGTAGGAATTAAACTCTTTCAGTTTTTGCTTAAATGAAATTGCCACTATTTCAGTTTCACTCTTGAAAGGTAATTCGGTAGGGTACAAAATTGTAGGGTGAGACTTTTTTTCTCTCTCAGTATCTGAGAGAAATACTGGCTTCTGGCTTTCATTATGGATATTGGGAAATATACTATTAGTTTAATTGTCATTCCTTTGTAAGTTATTTCTCTCTATTCTTGGAATGATTTTAAATCTTTGTCTTTGCTTTTTGCAGTTTTACATAATCTGTCCTAGCACGAATTTCTTTTAATTTATACTTCAATTCCAGAAAAATTCCAGCCACTATTTCTCCAAAGATTTCTTCTCTGATTCTCTTTAATTTTTCCTGCTGGTATTTCAGTTAAACACTGAGTCATATTTCACACCATTTCACAAAACTGTGAAAGTTAAAAAATTTTTTTAATTTTGGAAGAACATTTTTATGACTGGGGTAAGGAAGGATTTCTTAAATAAGACATACTAAAACACAAACTTAGAGGAAAATATGAATGAATCTGACTTATATACAGGTTAAAAAAAATCCGGTCAAAAAAGACCACCATTCAAAATATAAAAAGAATGTTTTGTTTGGTGTCATTATAAACTTGTGAATTTTAACATTTAGTGTTTCAATCCGTTAGTTATTATTCTTCTGAGTGCTGAAATTACCCTATCTTTGATCAGTGGAAATCTTTCCAGTTGGCTCCTAGCACTACTGATGCAACTCTAACTGGCTTTATAGCTTCCTCCCTTTCAGTTATGATGTGTAGACTCATTCTGTACATCTCCTGTTCCAGGTCAGGAGGTAGCCACTTCTCCAAGGGTCCTTGGTTTGCTCAGTGAGAAACAGTCCACCCACAACCGGTTCCTCTTTATAGGATTCTAGGAAACTAACTTATGATATTGAAAACTGCTAAGGGAAAATAACATTTATCTTGCCTTTTCTACATGAACTGTACTTCAGGATTCATAAAGGGAACTTTTTTTGTTTTACTGTTCTGTGTTTTGTTTTTTAATGGAAATATTTCAGCTAACAAAAGAAGATGGACTGGTATCATTGGAATATTGCTGTTTTGCAATCCCCATCAAATTAATGGACCTGGGCAATGATCGTCAATGGCTGTTAGCATCTCAATTACACTACACCATCAACAAAGCAATCTGGCCCCCCCAAAAACAGTTGAGTCTATTCAAGTGTCTCAATCTAACCACCAATTTATAGAAAATATAATGAACAGAGGAACATGTTACACTGTACCACACAGAATTAAACAGCAAAATTCTAACCTTAGGAACTCTATAAGACCAAAATCTGGTTTCTTCAACAATAAGAAAAACATTTTCAAAAAACAGAGAGCGAGAGAAGTATGGAATGGAGGAGTAACCTACAGATTAAAATGTACTTGAGACATATCAACCAATTGTGACAGTTACTGAATATTGAGCATTGGATATTGATTGTAATTGGTTATTTGAATATTGACTCAAAAAAACTGTAAAAACACAGAGCAAACTGAGGAAATGTGAACATTCACTGGAGAATTTTGATGATACTAAGGCATGGTTTCTTACACATGAAGTTGATAATGGTATTATGGGTCTGGTTTTACAAAGTGTTCTTTCTCTCAGAAATTCTAAGCAGGAAGTGATATGATATTTGAGAATTTTCCTCTAAATAACCTAGTGCTGGGGCATGTTGGGTGGTGATGGAGCTGAATCAAAATTGATGAGCTCAGTGATGGGTACACTGGGACTCATTACATCATTCTGTCTATTTTGTATATGATTGAAGGTTTCTATAATAAGATATTTTTTAAACTGAAAAGACAATCCACCACTTGGGAAGAGATATTTAATGCCTAGAACTTAAAAAAAGTCAAATATATAAAAAGTTCTTAATATCAATAAGAAAAAAAGCCAAAATCCAACTCAAAAACTGGGCAGAGGATATGAATAGGCAGTTTATGATTATGAAACACATTGAGATGCTCAGCTTTACCGCTAATCAGGAGAATGCAAATTAAAATCGCACTGAGACATCTTTGCACAACCATTAGTCTGGCAAACATTAAAATGCTGGATAACACCACATGTTGGAAACTTTGTGGAGAAATGGGAACTGTCCCTTGCTATGGTACGAATCAAAATTTTATATCTACTGTGGAGACCAACTGGGTAATAGCTAGTAAGTCTGAAAATTTGCACATCTCCCAGAAATTGAAAATTACAAGACACTGCCTTCCTTGCCTTCTGTAAAGATGGGATGCAGGTGTTTGACCCAGTCTGCCAAACAGGTGCATCAGCTCTAAACTTTGAATCTGAAAATGATGTTAAAAAATAGGGACCAAGCAGAACCCCTATAGTGAAGGTGGAAGCAGAGACAGCACCTACATACAATTTCTGCAGTCAGCAATGACTACAGTCCTAGAAATAGCACCAGCATTGAGCTTGTGTCATTTGGAAATAAAAGGGGTGGGCGGTACTTGTACCTTTAAGCAGAGAAGAATTGTCCTCATTAGATCAATTCCATGGTGTGTATATTAGGTAGTTTATCTTCAAGTTGGTTCTCAAGTCCTTCCTGAGATTCTGTAAGCTATCCAACATTCTTTAAAAAATTATTTTTTTTGTTTAAATGACCTATAATGGCTTTTTGTTGGTTATAAGAATCTTGACTGATGTGGAAAGCAATCTGGCAATGTCTCTTAAAATTGAGGCTAAGTATACTCTAAACCTCAGCAATCCTACTGCTTACATGTATCCTTTCTTGATTTAAAAATGTAGTAAAATTAAAAAAAACACAGAGGGGAAGGCTTCATGTGAAATTCAAGAGTTTGTTCCCTCTGATAAGAGAGGAGAGAGACTTGGAGGTCTTTAACTGCACACATTCTAAGATTTGTTAAAGCTTGAGTGAGTATCACTAATTTGCTTTATTATTATACTTTTTTTTAATCACCATCTAGATTTTATGTATCAAATATGAAGTATTAAAATATTAAAACACTCTATAAATATATACCTCTTGTACATTGAGTAACTGACTAGCCTGCCTCTTCAGCCTCTTCATTCCAATGATCATAAGGATTCTCTGTCCTTCTCTTATGTAATAATAGAGCTGTGGCTTGGGTGGGATTTCCCATTTCTCAGTCCCTCTTGTAACTAGTGGGTGTGTGGCTAAACTCTTGCCAATGGAAGGTGGGTAGAAGGGAGGTGAGCAACTTGCCTCTCACAAATTCCTGGCTCTGGACTTCCAGGCTTCCACCCTCCTGGCAGCTGGAAAGGCAACAAGCAATGTGGCCTTGGAGGCCACACGTGGCAGAGGGAGAGCTGCCATCAGCCCCAGTCTCCGAATGGCTGTGTAGAACAGAGCTGCCCAGCCACCTGTGACTGTTATCTGAGACAGATATAAACTTCTTAGTTTCTTAAGCCTTTCGTTTGTTGAGTTTCATTATGGCAGCTCCTTTAGCTATGTAATCATCTTTCTTGCCCCCCTTATTTTGTTTCAAATTAGTTTTCTGATACCTGCATTGTTTACAGTGTTTATTACTTTCTTTACTAAATTAAGGGATGAGGAGTAAATATAAAATAATAGTAATTTTCACTCCTCTTGAGGCAATATAAAAATAAGAAGTTTTTAAACTGCCAGACATAGGATGGTGAGTTGAAGATTATACAAACAACATTTTCATAGTAGTTATAATTTACTAAGAATTTCACATTTGGCCCATGTGGGCCTACCTCTAGTTCCAACCTCTCAATCCCAGGTGAAGAAACCATGGCCACATAAAAAAGAATGAAATAATGCCATTTGCAGCAACATGGATGGATCTAGAGATTATCATATTAAGAAAAGTGAGACAGAGAAAGACAAATATCACATGATATTACTTATATGTGGAATCTAAAAAATGATACAAATGAACTTATTTACAAAACAGAAACAAGACTCACAGACATAGAAAACAAACTTATGGTTACCAAGGGGCGGAGTAGGGATGGGATAAATTAGGAATTTGGGATTAACAGATACACACTACTATATACAAAACAGATGAACAAGAACATACTGTATGGCACAGGGAACAATATTCAACAGCTAGTGATAACCTATAATGGAAAAGAATCTGACAAAGAATATAGATATATAATTGAATCACTTTGCTGTACATATGAAACCAACACAACATTGTAACACAACCATACTTCAATTAAAAAAAAAACAAACCATGGCCTAAAGTTATTGTACTTGGCAAAGTTCACACTGTGAGTTAGTGGCAGAGCCTCCTGGTTTATTCCCACTCCATTCCTCCCCTCATACCACTGCCTCCCTTACTTGGAAAGGAACTGAGAGATAATTTGGTTGATGAATGATATTTGAATTCCACCCACAGTAATTTATTGAAACATCAGGACAAAATACACACACTCCCAGGAATTTATAAATCTGGGCCACTCTGAATGTTCACTTACGCACATTGTTGTTGGAATAAACTTCTCAGAGCTAGTTAGAAGCTTTGAGACACAGTAACAAATCTGAATATAAATTCTGATGCACTGTCTCAAAGGCATGAGTGTGATTCTTCACACTGGAAGATGAGAATTTACTTTCCATAAGGCAATGCCTCTCCAACTTTCCCCTTCAAGTTCCCCAGTGACCGAGCTCTTTGTGTGAGCAGACAAGGTGAGAGAAGGGTTCTGAGTGTAAAATGTAAAGCTCCTTCCTCAGGAGCAAAATTTCTTTGAATGTTATTTTTAAAATTCTTGCTGATTTTTGCAAGCTACTTCACAACATGGCTTCACTTGTTTTTAACATAAAAAGAATCTTTTAAACCATCAGTTAAATTTCTTAAATCTCCCTTCAAAATCTTTGTGGAAAGTTGATGTCTTATTTGTCCTGTGTCTGGATACACTCC
The DNA here is from genome assembly GCF_036321535.1 of Camelus dromedarius. Lineage (NCBI taxonomy): Eukaryota > Metazoa > Chordata > Mammalia > Artiodactyla > Camelidae > Camelus > Camelus dromedarius. The sequence goes on from NC_087439.1 coordinate 48,843,229, forward strand.
CTCAGGTCCACAAGGGTACAGGTTTCCCATTTTTATAGTAGCAGTTATGCTATTTGGTATGAAAGTACTTACCCTTCTTCATTTCAGAGTAGAATCTTTCCTTCACTGCCTTCCTTCACAAGATTTCCTGCCTGCCTTTTCCTTCACAAGATTCAGGTCAAAGTTGCTTAAAATTAAAATCTTCCTGCAGGAAGGTTTTTAAAAAAAATTGGGACTAACTGTATTCCCATGAGAGCCTAGAAACTTATTTTCAGAGGGGGATGGAGGAGAGGGATGTCATTTACACTTTGGGTAGAATATGAACAACAGAACAGCAGTGTGCATAGGGGTGCTAGAGATCATTTCATACACAGCATCAGTTCATGGATAAAAAAAGAAAGCCCAGAGATAGGATGGCTCTTGCCCCAAATCACAAAACTGGCCAAATATTAACACGAATTTTTTCCCTGATTAATAGTTGGGATATTTTTTGCCCACATTCTAAAATACTACCAACTATGGAATGTATAGTGGCCATCAGCTGCCGCCCAAATTACCAAGAAATTGTTGAATATTTGCATAGTTTCCTAACCCTTCAAGGTGGTCACTAAGATTGAGACAGACATTTTTGTAGACGATTTTAGGATCCTTTTGCATGTGAAATGCTACTTAAAATGGACATATTTTAAGCAATGTTCAGCAACAATACCAAGTAACATTCCTAAATCATAAGAAAAAATTAATCATTTAAGTAGAAATAATATGTGATGCCCTAACACAAAGCAGGGGTTGGCAACTTCTGTAAAAGGCCAGACAGTAAATATTTTAGGCTTTGCAGGTCCTAGAGTCTCTATTAAAACTACTCAACAATGCCATTGTAGTGTGAAAGCGGCCATAAACAAGATGCAAAAGAATGAGGCCGACTATGTTCCAATAAAACATTATTTACAAAAACAGGCTCTGCGCTGAATTTGGCCTTCAGGCTGTAGTTTGCAGACCCCTGCCCTAGAGTCCTAGATTTTTATAGGCTTTAAGTAGTGTGTGTATATAAAGTCACCCAGAATGCTTGCTCTAAAAATGCCGCTAAGCTTTTGTTTGGTTAGTTTTATTTATTTTTAAAATAGCGCCTACATATTTTAATATGCCCCATGTAAATCTAAGTGGCAGGATATGTCTAGAGAAGCGCGTGTGGCCTGGCGGGAGTCACATGGTGTGGATCATCTCAGTTACCTCGTCTGTACAGCGGCAAAGCATATCGTCCTTATTTAGTCACTTTTTCTGAACTGGCTGGCTCAGGAATGACAGTAGGATGCACTAAAGACACAGAGGGCATGCTGTTTATTTAGAGGTGAATTTCTTCTATCTTCTTTGTTTTGTTTCTCAAGGATGCCAAGTTTCCATCCCAGCCTCTTGTGTGGCCTGAGAGTTATCGCAGCTTCTTCATCTGCATGCAAAGAACGGTGCTTCCCCACCGTGCGTGGGCGTGGCAAGGAAAGCTCTATGGCCCTGCCCAGTGTCATCTACCTGGCACTGAATGCTGCTGGAGCAGGACCTGTCCACACATTTAATTCTTGCGTAAGATAACTACCAGGCCTCATGGTCTTGCGGCTTTCCATCAGATGACCCGAGAAGGGAGATAAAAAGGAAAGAGAACTAACAAAACAGGAAAGGAAAGACAATAAAACCTAAGGATAATGGCTGAGTGGATAATGGCAGGCAGGCAACATCTTTAGCTACCATGGAAAGTATTAAGCCGGTGTGTTTGTTGAATTCATTTTGTTGGTGGTCACTTTGTGTTCACTCTGAACATCTAGCAGTTAGCTAAGTAAACACACATGACTGATGAAAGAAGAAAGGGAACTATTTTTACAGGGGCCATTAAACTTTAACTACCATCTGGCAGGGAATGATTAGAGAAGATCAAAATTAAGGCAGTCAACACAAATACAGTGTGAATACCTCAGGGAATTAACATGGATAAAGACAGTGAACTTGTGGTTAAATAAAGAGACAGACATAAGAGGGAAGTGGTGAACACATCCTTTATAGCTTTGGACCTCATGGTCACATTCATTGCCAAAGGAGCTCAAAGAGGGGAGAAATAACAAGGAGACCATGAGAAAAATCTGATACACCTGGAAATAATCAGATGCTCTGCACCAATCATAAAAAAGAAAGTTAAAGAACTACACAGGACCACATCGTTTGGGCTTCCTCTCTGCCCAGGAAGAAAATGTTTATAGGAGAAGTGTGTTGAAATTGGCAGATAGTTAATATTCAGATTAGCCTACTATTTAATAGTAGGAAACGGTTATATATACTGCTGGGAAAAAACATTAGGAGCTATATCCTTGTGAACACTGAAGACGCCATAATTTCTGGGAATCGCTGTTTGCCCACTAATTAAAGTCACCCAGCAGGTAGTTTGAGATAGAATGTGAAACAGGGAAGCTGGGTCTGACTCTTCCAGGGTGCGCCTCTGTCTTCTGTAGGTTGATAGCACAGTACTGAACCCTAGAGCAGCTGCACCCCATGGAAAGCACACATAAAGGATTCTTAGAAAAAGCTACTTGTTTTGTCTTGCCTTTTTTTTTTTTTTTTTGTCATTTGTCTCTGTATTCGGGTGGACTCAGAAGGCTAAACTTCTGAGCATCTGAAAGAGGAGCCACAAGACAGTGGTGCTGGGTGGGCCCCTTAGCCCCCTCTCAGGGCTGAAGTAAGAGCTTTGTCTGGGGGAAGCCCAGGGCCCTGAGCTTTTATTTACTAATGAAATATATTTGACATACTGCATTGTGTAAATTTAAGGTGCACAACACATTGATTTGATACGTGTGTATATATATATATATATATATATATATATATATGTATATATATGTTGTTGAAGTACAGTTGATTTACAATGTTGTGTTAGTTTCTGGTGTACAGCATAGTGCTTCAGTTATACACATATATAATATATGATATATACATACATGTATATTCTTTTTCATAATAGGTTATTATAAGATATTGAATATAGTTCCCTGTGCTACATAGTAGGACCTTGTTGTTTTATCTATTTTATATATAGTAGTTAGTATCTGCAAATCCTGAACTTCTAATTTATCCCTCCCTGCTCCTTTCCCCTTTGGCAACTGTAAGTTGTTTTCTGTGAGTCTGTTTGTGTTTTGTAAATAAGTTTATTTGTGTCATTTTTTTAGATTCCTCATATAAGTGATATCATATAATATTTGTCTTTCTCTGTGCAACTTACTTCACTTAGTATGATAATCTCTAGGTCCATCTCTGTTGCTGCAAATGGCAGTATTTCCTTCTTTTTTGTGGCTGAGTAGTATTCCATTATATATGTATATACATACATACATACATATATATACACACCACATCTTTATCTAGTCATCTGTTGATGGACATTTAGGTTGCTTCCATGTCTTGGCTATTGTAAATAGTGCTGCTGTGAACATCGGGTGCATGCATCTTTTTGAATTATAGTTTTCTCCAGATATACGCCCAGGAGTGGGATTGCTGGATCATATGGTAAATCTAACTTTAGTTTTTTGAGGAGTCTCCACAGTGTTTTCCATAACGACTGCATCAAGTTACATTCCCATCAACAGTATAGGAGGGTTCCCTTTTCTCCACACCGTCCCTAGCATTTATCATTTGTGGACTTTTTAATGATGGCCATTCTGACTGGTATGAGGTGATACCTCATTCATATATATATTGCAATATGATTGCTATTGTAGTGATAACTAGCCCCCTCTATCATGTCACATAATTTCTTTTTTGTGGGAATAATTGGGTAAGAATAAGTAAGATCAAGTCTCTTAGCAAATTTGATGATTATAATACAATATTGTTGTCCATATAAACTATACTGTGCATAGGGCCCAGAATTTTGATTACTGGAACGATCAAGACAGCTTTGGAACAAACCAGCTGAAGCTGGGCCATCCCAAGCAACAAAATGGAAATATCCTGCAGTATAGGAAAGATGGGATGTGTACGTAGAAATTCATGATGCACAGCTTTCTCCCTCTGAATTCTTCCTATTTAAGGACTTAACTCTATACCAGGCAGTGTGCAAAGTGCATTCCTATCCCTTACCTCATTTGCTTGTCAGTACAGTCCTATGAGGTATGCATTATAATCCCCACTGTACAGAGGAGAAAACAGAACCAAGACAGAGAGAGGTTAAGAACTGGCCCAAGGATAAGACCATGTGGTTAGAGGATGAGGCTGCCGGGACTCGAATGCAGGTCTTACTCTCTGCACAGCTATTGTTCTTATGCTCTGACCCACATGGAATAATCTCCTTCTACAGCTCTACTGGAACCCAAGTCCTCATGCCAGTTTCCCAGCATTATGGCCTCTATACTTTCCCCTTCTTGAATGAGATTGGGCTCAACTTCCCGTTAGGGTCAGAGGCTTAAAAATAATGGATACAGCCTAGTAAGGAGTTGGAGTAAACCTACTGCGACGCCCCTGCACAGCGGGGGAGGTAGAGCCAGGGAGGACTGGGCAGGTCCTCACCACAAGGATCCAGGCCCCTTCCAGGGCTTTTGCAAAAGAAAATCAATGGTAAATAAAACAACTGATTTTTTTTCCCCAAGCTCTAAATAATGCTTGATATTGTCTGGTGATGGTCCATAAGAACATTTCCCTTGTTCCTTGTTCTTAGAATAAAATATTCTAGAGTAAAATTTGATTTTAATTAAAATTCTAGTAATGGCATGACCTGCACATGTACACGATGTGCAAGAAAATGCAGTGTTAAAAGTAAGAAAATTCAAAGGTGTGCCAGAAACCTCATCATTAGTGCACTTCCTTCTGCCTTTGTACTTCTGGAATCTCTAAACATCTGGTGATTTTACCATCAGGAAACAGTGCAGTGTCCATCTGTTAAATCAGGCTTTGGCTTCACTCACCTGGGAGAATCAGCCAGATGTGGGCGTCCTTTACATTATTAATGATTTCAGTCTTCCCTTTGTACATGCCCCGGGAGGGCACAGTGGGGTACAGTCTATAAATCGCTGAAAAGTGAAAAAGTCATATTTTACTTTATTTCAGGTATAATGAAGGAACAGAACACGTTTTCTTAGTCAGAGCTTAAACAGTTAGAATCTATTTAAATTCTTGCCACTAGAAGACTTTTAATTGCTTTGCTTTGCCAGAAAAACCATGGCGAACCTTACCTCAGCGCACACACAAAACCCTTCTTGATGCTCAGACAGTGGATGCTAAGTGAATCGTGTAGACATCTTCCCTATATCTCTCATTTGGTGGCAGTCTGTGTGATCTTCACAACTTACTTATAAAGAGCATCATGCAAAATTTCAGTCCACAGTCTTTCCTATCCTACCACAGATACTGGTCATGCATGCATGTTACAATGTTCCTGTGACAAAGCACTGACTTCCATTAGCATCTGTGGATGGAGACAGCCTGGCATAATGACAAGTGTAGGCACTGTCCATTATGACACGGTGATCTTTGGCAAGTTATTCAGTCTTTCTGAGTCTCATTCCCTCCTCTATAAAGTGGGGATGTTGATGAGAACAGTACCTACTTTACAGAGTTGAGTCCGGGATTACATGTGACCAGGTCTATTACTGTGCCTGACATGTGGTAAGAACTCAGCAAAGTTAGCAACTGTCAAATAGTAAGACATGGTGAGCAAGCTACTTATAAAAAGCCTTTCTCAGCAAAATTCAGCAGAAGGTACAGAGATTTCCCATCCACTCCCTGCACAGCCTCCCCCAGTATCAACATCCCCCACCAGAGAGGTACATTTTTACAATTGATGAACCTACATTGACATGTCCCTATGACCCAAAGTCTGTGGTTTACCTGAGGTCTCACTCTTGGTATTGTACATTCTGTGGGTTTGGACAAATGTGAGTGACATGTACTCACCATTATAGTATCATACAGAGTAGTTTCACTGCCCTTAAAATCCTCTGTATTCTGCCTGTTCATCCCTCCCCACCTAACCCTGGTAACCACTGATCTTTTTTTTACTGTCTTGATAGTTTTTCCTTTTCCAAAATGTCATATAGTTGGAACCACAGAGAATGTAGCCTTTTTAGATTGGCTTTCTTCACTTAGCAATATGCATTTAAAGTTCCTCCATATCTTTTCATGGCTTGATAGCTAATTTCTTTTTAGTGCTGAATAACATTCTATTGTCTGGATGTACCACCATTCATTATCCATTCATCTGCAGAAGGACATCTTGGTTGCTTCCATGTTTTGACAATTATGAATAAAACTGCTATAAACATCCATGTGTGGGTATTTGTGTAGATGTAAGTTTTCAGTTCATTAGGGTAAATACTGAGGAGAGAGATTGCTAGGTTGAATGGTAAGAGTATGTTTAGTTTTGTAGGAATCTGCCAAACTGTCTTCCAAAGTGGCTGTACCATTTTGCATTCCCACCAGCAATGAATTAGCAGAGTCTGTTCCATTTTGCTGTGGACATAAAACTGCTCTAAAAAATAAAGTTTATTAAAAACTTTATAAAAGGCTTTCTCTTGACAAAATATTTTCTGTGATCTGTTTTCTTTTATGATTTGGATTAGTAGTCCTGTGGTCCGGACATGGCCAACCTAATCTTTCAAAGTTTCTTGTTCTCTGAATGTGTTGGTGACTATTATGCTCATTGTAAGATTATCATACTTGTGAAGTCTAGAGCTTTTGATTTCAAGAATTATCATCATCTTCTCAGCCACTATTTATTGAGAGTTTTCTACATGCCAGATCTCTACAAGGGACTGAGACATATGGTCAAGAGAGGAAAAGAGCATTGGATAATTCCCAGCCTTCACTGTTGGAACTCTGAGATACAGTTTGCATCCTAAATTTGAAAAAGAAAAAAAAAAACCCTTCAATATCCTCAAAGATAATTTACATAATTCTGATAGAAATATAAGCTTTTCCTTATTTTTTTCATGAGGCTACCATAGTCTAGAAAAACCACTTTTAGCAGTGAGAATCAATCCGTGTTGCTTCTAACCTCTGAGAAGCATGGAAACAGTAAACATCCCATCTAAAACTGACATGAAGAATATGATGTCACCAATTTTTCCTACTTTTCTTATGTTGCATTGTTACTGTCATGTGCACCTGGGGACATACCTCATTGGATGGTTGGCCTTAAGCATTTGCTCTTTTCTTCTCCTCTTGCCCTGTCTCTGACTGTGATGATCAGTGTCACTCCTGTCCTCATCCTGCTCTTGCTTCTACCTGGGGCACAACTGGGCCACTTGCCATCATTCGCCAGCTTCCTCAGGGGTTGGGGTAAGACTTTTTAAAAATTAGAGTAGGAACCTCCTTGCATTTCCCTTTTTCTAGAACTCTTCTCTTGCCTCCTCGAGTCCCTTTCCCATTCCTACTTCTTAGATTTCTAGCTCCTTCTTGTGGTTCAGAGTTCCATCACCTCTCGCCATTCACTCCTCGGGGGTGCTTATGGCTTGTATAATGGAGCTTGGAAGACCCAACCCCTTCTATCTGACAGGGAAGGAGAAGGGGAAAGACAGAGCCCCTGTTCCCTTCCAGAGCTGCAGCCAGAGAAAATGCATCATCAGTATCTCTGCTTTATTTTCTGAAGTTCTTTTCCAGGAAAGATTGAGACAAGCTGTGATTATTTTCTGCAGTGCTTGATTCTGTATTTCACCTGAATTTGATGTTAAAAGGAATTCTGTGGCTGACCTGAGGCACACTGATGATTCACAAGTCAACATTAGAAACAAGACTCTTCATTAAAAAGGGCAAATAGTGCTGGGGAATAGAACTAGAACCTGCTATTCACCAACTATTCACCAACACAATTTTAATCCAATTTTTTTCTGGAAATATTTGTGAGGTCCTCTTTGGATATGACCTATATTCTATCAATAACACATTCCTTTATAAAGGGTTCTATAATTGGCACTAAATTCAAACATCTGCCCAACCATGAATTGGCCTTTCTCTTTGTATGTGGGTCAGTCGAGGGGGAAAAATGAAGAGAAAAATCTGAGGATTGGATGTTGTTAGGTTCGAGCCCTGTGTGGCTGCAGGCTCTTCTGACTCTCTCTCTTATGATTGGGCCACAAATCCTCTTGGAGTTCTTTCGGATACCCTTCAAGGAATTCCTGATCCAATATTCCCAAATTCAGAATTTTACTTTTTTTCTTCTGAAATCAGGCTAAATATCTTTGTTTATATAGCTAAAAACTGAACGTGGATTAAAGAACTAAGACAGACTATGGAAAATGTTAGTCAGAATACTGTTTATATTATCTATTGTAAAGGATAACCACTTGCTGACAAGGGCACACTAGTATTTTAAGTATAAATATTAGTGAGTTAAAATGTTAATTGAACTTGACTCCTAATATTTGATTTATGATTCCATGATGTAAAATTCAAGTGCAGTCATTAAATGACATACTGACTCTTAATATATAATTCAGATTTACTGAACAATTGATTAAAACAGGAAGCAGAATTTTAAATAGGATACAAGTTCATATTTGAATTTTTTTACTCCATTTGTATATAAACAGAGATGGGAATATAAAATGTGTCCTACATGTTAACCAGAAATTAAAAGAAAACTATTACCAGGATAGCACTAAATATACTTTAACATTTTAAAGGAATTGATTGATTTTCATATATTTAATAGATTATTCATTTTCTTGCAAAATCAGCCTCTACTCCAAGATGTACAAGAAAAAGGAAGAAGATGGAAAAGCATTTAAAAGAGGTAATTTCTATGTCTTATGTTTAGAAATGGAGATACTGATGATTTTAGAAAACGGCGATTTTATGGGTCATAAGAAGTTACTACTTTATGGAAATGGTAACAATATAATTCACTGAGTACCTACTCTGTGCCAGGCATGGTAGTAGATGCTTCACATTCATGAATTTTGTCATTTAATCCTCAATATAACTTTTCAAGGTTGGCAATTTTCTCCAGAAAAACCAACGTTCAGGGAAATAAAGTAATTGGACAGAGCTTACATGTGTTACACAAAGTTTGGTTAGCAGCACAGTGCTGACTTGCCGTGGAATTTACCTTACATGACTGCAGGAAGCATACCAGATTAGATGGATAAGGACAGGTGGGCTTAATATGATGGGTGACACTGAATGAATTCTTAAACCTTGTAGGGGAAAACAAACCACCATAAAAACCCAGGTTAAGATGGTAACAGTATTTATACCCTTTACAAAATTGTTGTACGATTTAACCACCTGACTGTTATATAGCACATCTAGATATTTTTATTCATCATACTTTTTATGATTAACACCTCAATATTTGGAAAAGTTGGGGAACTGGGTCCCGATTGTCTTATGCTAACTTTCTCTTAGCTCTGTCTGTGCCCCAGGGGCCCCCTAGGCTGTGACAAAAAAGCAGTCTGCATAGAACATTTACACGCTTGATGTAGTACATGGCAGTTGCTAAGGCAGAAAGCCAGAGGTAATGAGCACTGTGAGAATTATGTGCAGATCTTCTTTGCAGCACTTTCCGACTGTAATTGAACTATCCCCTCCTGATCCTTCAGGTGCTATCAGGATGATTTTCTGCAGACTTCAAGAAAATCCCTGAAGGGCCAAAGACACTTTTCTTGGTGTTACAATCCTTATTTCAACTGAAGTTAAATGTTTGGCTCTGAAGTGTTTAAACAAGTTTCAAGAAAAAAGGAAATTCTAGGTTGAGAGTCTCTGCCCCTTACCACCACACATGAAGAAATCGATCTTTATACCTATTTATTGTCAAGGTAAAAGAAATGCATAATATTCAGAGTTATATAAGGATGAGAAGAAGAAATTTGGTTTTCCAATTTAAAGCCACAGCATATTTGTGATTTGTATTTTTTAACTGTTCTGAAGGGGTGATGGCAAGGAATTAATGTTTTATTAAAGGAAAAAAGCAGTGTCAGCATATGGGCCCATCTAAGATCCTTTTAGACAATAAACAATCTTCAAACCTAGCAGTGGGATACATAATGCCTATTTATTTTTTGTTTTGTTTTTTGGGGGGAGGTAGTTAAGTCTATTTATTTATTTTAATGGAGGTATTGGGGATTGAACCATGCTCAGCGTGTACTCTACCACTCTGCTATACCTTTCCCCCCATAATGCCTACTTAAACATGGACACCTGGCTTCCTCTCACAAATGAAGCCTGTAAATTTCACTCAAACACTAAGAAGGTCTGAAAGCTCTGTCTCTGTCATAATCTACACTTGTCTCAGACATTCTGTTCAATCTATAGGCTTTTTTTTTTTTTTTTAAGAAAATGGTTTAATTCTTCTGTAAGTGGTACCCATGATACCAAGAGTATAGAGACCATTTAGTACCTGTGGCGTCAGCAAAGAGCCCAAGCACAAAATAAACAGTGATAAAAATTCCTTCTCTCCTTTTCTCATCTCCTGGAGTTGACTTAAGTGGAGCGAGGATATCTACCTAAGTGCCCTCTCTTTGCATTTTGGAGATCTAGCTTTCCGATCTGTCTGCAGGCAGTCCTTTCTCTATGTATACTAAAAAATTTTAGTTTCTTAAAGCTAAACCTAACTAGAATATCTATTTATAAGCAAAATTCACTAATAATACTAATGGCCACCCCTGTTTGAGCTCTTACTGTGCACCAAGCACTTGACAATTCATTCAGCCCTTCTCACATTCTCTAATGTAGGTACAATTCCTATTTTACACATGAAAAATAGGTGTGAAGAGACTCAAGATCCTACAGTTGTTTAAGGTTGAAGCCTGATGTCAAACTCAGGTTTATCTGGTTCTTATATGTATGTTCATGTATGACTGGAGTATTATGCTGTACACCAGAAACATACATTGTAAATTGGCTATACTTCAATCACACACACACACAAAATGGGCGCTTAGCCACTACATGATTCTACTACCTAATCATCTGATGTATTTCTGCCTCTTTCTTTATTCCCCTAGAATAAAGGAGAAAAAGGAAAGAAAACCTAAACTTTTTTTCCCACACAAGGATTGTTTTTCAATTGCCATCCTTTCCTGTATTAAAATGCAAAATCTCTTTTGCCTCAGTGCCAGTCAAATATTCATGTTCCTATTCATAGTCAAAATGCACTTGATCTAGAAAAAGGGGAGGGTACTCAGTTTGATCTGTTTTCAGATTCCTGCCAACTTAAAACATGCCCACATTCAAAATGGTCAGATGTTCCTTCAGTTACTTACTTTCATAAGTTTAGTTATTCTACAGGAGTAGTTTCTACCTACGGACCTCAGTTTCTAGGAGCCCTTGGACTTACTGTAAAAGATGTGTGAACGGATTCTGAATTTGGACTCCTGTATGTATGTACTACTACTTTTCAAATATATGTAGATGCTCTGATTGATTAAATGCAAGTTAATTTAAAATTAAATTAATTGTTAACCTGACAGTAGCTTGTCATCACTATGCAGCTTCCTAATCAGCAGATACTGAAAGTTAAAGGACTTCCACCAAGTGATCCTCATACTTAAGAAGGCTCAAAACCCAGTTTCAAATGATGGATTTGAGATTCTCTAAATAATCACTAGAGATTTTCAAATGTCAAGTCTCAAAGATATTCACTCAAAATTAGAAATTCCATAGTCTTTGTAGAATATTCCCATCCTTTTTGGGCTCTACATTTTGGGAGAGAACCAAAGAAATACAGAAACTATAACTTCCTCAAATCAAGGTTTTATTTAAGCAGGGAAAAATGGGACTTCAATTCAGTATTGAAAAGGTAGATTGGCAAAATCTGCTTGGCATGACTTTCTGTTCTGACTATGATGTATACCGCTTTGGGGGAACAACTGGTCACCATGTATGTATCCCCGAGTCTCCTTTTCTTGCTCTTGTCGGACTGCCTCAACATCAAAAGGAGAAAATCTTCCTTTGCTCCCACCTCTGCCTGAGGCTGCCCAGGAGAGGGGACCCAGCTTTCCTGTGCCAAAGTACAGGTAGAGCAGAAGAACCTTTCATGGACATCCTGCAGAAGTGGCCCTACCCGGATAAGTGAATATCTATTACATGGGCTGCCAACTCTGGCTGCCCTCCTCCCAGGCTGGGCCCTTGCCTGGGCCTCTGAAGCTAGGTTTGCACTCAGGCATGGAGAAAGAAGCCTGTCCTCCCCTCCCTAGTGTAAATCTTCTTGGTGGTCTCTTTCTGGGTTTGTGACAGCCCAGTCTGAGCCAAGAGGTGGAGTAAATACTCCTTATTTGAGTTAGCAGGCAGTGTAGACACTTCAACTTATCGTGCGTTAGGGATTACAACATGTACAATTCAATCTTGCTCTCTGATATTACGATTAGACTAGAGATGGATGTGTGTGTGCGTTTTACAATTCTCCCTTTCTCTGGACCTGAGTGGTAGTCTGATTTCTATCTGATACACATAGAATGCTGCTTTTAATGTCAGTTTGCCCACCTCTAGCAATACTTTTTTTTTCTGTGGTGACCAAGCTTACTAGAATGTATGTAAAATAAGAGTAAACAGACTATAAAAGAGGGGCCAAGGAACTTTTTCCTCACAAGTAAAGTGGATGGGCCTAATTTACTTTTATTTCTTAGAAGTCTTCAGTTTTCTTCTGGTTCCTTGGTTGTTGTATTCTGAAGAATAAAGTTACAGATACAGGAGATATAGCTTAAGTGTTTAAGTGTTACTATACTTTGGAAAGCACAGTTGGGTCTATTTTCTCAATTGTTGACAAGCTCAAGAAAATAATACAATGTGTGTGTGTGTGTGTGTGTGTGTGTGTGTGAAGTCTATAGGTCAAGTGGACCAGATTTCATCCCAATTAAGAATTACTGGAGTAGGGTTAGTGGGGTAGAAGATAACAATTTCATCTGTCTGTACTAACATTGAAATGTAGTTGAGTAAAATGACTATAACTCAATAAAAAAAAATGTTAAAAAAAAAAGAAATGTAGTTGAAATAGAGTTGATCTCATGGTAGGCTTTCTGAAGGCAAAATGTTTGCTAAAATTTCTATTCAGAAAAATAATGTTTTGCAATAGAATGGGTTTATGACTGTGAAAACATAGTAATTTCATATTTCTGGTCTTTACTCCTTATTTTAAGATATAAGTAGCATCTATTCTATAATAAAATAAATTGACTTTTTTTTTGCTATGGAGAAAGTAATTTCATATATCTTAAGTTGTAGGTAGTTTCGCTTCTATAATAAAATAGGTTGATACATTTTTGCATTTTTATTCAACTTGAAAAACAAGTTTAAATCTTTAGAACTGATTTCTGCACCAAAACACTTCTTAACGAAAAGTTGTCAACTGTAATAGTTAACAAGGATAAAACTGCAGGTGTCTTCACGTTCCAGCATATAAGCTTAGTCTGAGCATTCTTACTGTCATGTCACTGCTCTTCCCTGTAACCTTGATAGATCGCCCCTATAAATATCTCTTGGGGTGAAAAGTAATTTAATCTGTAGATCTGTATATTACCTCCTCATGAACATCCTATCAATTGTGCCAGAGTGCTTTCATGATATGCACTGAACTGAAACCATCAAACCTATTTCACTGAGGATTGTTAGTTAGATCAGAATCTTTGGTCTCAACTCTGTCATTAAATTTTGCTAAAAGGTTGTTCACTTATGCATGGAAAAAAAAAGCTAAGTTCGTGATTTGGTTTTAAAAGATCTTCTGCTTATAGGCCTGGGTGACTCCTGGGAACTTGAATATTTATTTGTTTTATTTTGAGGTTGACCCAATTAGAACCCAGATTATAGTTACATACAGAGGCATAACTCTCACCACTTCCCAAATGGTCTTGGAACTCAGAGTTAGGAGAACATAGCCTACCCTTCTCTGTACCAACATAGTGGATGATGGTAATATAACCCCCACCTGCCAGTTCTCTTCTCTTTCTTCTAATTCATTGCCAGGACACTTAGTTGAAAATTGTCTAGAACTCTCAGAAGATTTGGGTTTATTAAAAGGCGGTCTAAATAGGGTAATGTGAAACATAAATATGGACAGACAATTCAAGACAACATGGTTCATAAAAAATGACATAATTTTAATAATTTTCTTGATGACTTTTTATTAAATAGTCCTTGAGAGATAGGAGGCCTTGAGGTGTTATTAGAAGAGCCCAAGGCTCCTTTCCACTAACTAGTGTGTAACTTTGGGCCAACTGCTTAACCTCTCTGATCTCAGTTACTGTGCTTTTTAAGCGGAGGTAATATTACCTGCTCTGTCTCAGGGATGTTAGGATGAAATATGATGATAAATATGAAAGTACTTTTCACAGTTAAAAGAGCACTATATATACAAGTATTTGGTCTCAGAGGATTGCAAGTTGAATTTTTTTCCATTTTAATTGTATTTTTATGTATTACATTGAGACATTATAGCTCAGAAAGTTATCCTTTTATTGAATGGTACATGGGATGTGTATTTATGCTGTATAGGAATTATAGAGGGGACGATGAAGTAGTTTTGGTGGCTATTAAATCTTCACTTTCTCTTTTAAATGTCCTGTTCCTGTTTATGTAAGCTGTTGGTAATCATTTGTATAAGTGATGTTATAAATTATACTTTATACTGCTGGCAAATGTTTATTTTAGATACAGAAAAGTTCAAATTTCTATGATGAAAAGACTAATTCAACCACAAAAATGTCACTTAATCTTTAGTGGGAAAACTGGCTAGCTGTAAACCAAAACATTTGGTTTTACTGCATAAAGGTCTAACAATAAATTTAGCTTTGCTATAAATGGCAAAATTGTGGTAACAATGGTATTACCCTCATTCTTAAACTCTCTGCAAATTTGTTGTCTTTTACTACCAGCAGAGGGAGCCCTGAGAATTAAATCGTGCCAAGATAGCTTTGTTAATTCTTCTGTGTTTACACATTTAGCTCATAATTCAGAAATAAAAACCCATCACAGATTAATGGAAAGTCATCATTCTTGGATTAGGCTATAGATTAGTACTGGATTCGACTACCAATTATAATGAGCTTCAATAGGCTAGGAATATCTATAGCCAGCCTCCATTCATCCTATCAAGGCATCAGCTACAAACTTCCACAATCTAACAAAGTTCAGTAATAATATCACAAGGTGCAACTTCACTGGACATCAGAAAGGATACACCCTCAAAACATAGTTTTATCAAATACACTGCAGCAGTATTACGAATTGCTCTCATTGACTATACAACCTTCACATGAGAACTGGAAAACACACACATATGATGTAATCAGTTTTCCTCATTTAAATGTATTTCATTATCTACATATGATCACTTTTTAAAATAGGAGGATAGACTAATGTGAGTGGGAAACAAATCAAGAAGGCCAGCATTTATGATTCATAGAAAAGCTTATTTACAGTTTCTCACTGAAAAATTAAAGGTTTTCCAAACTTCAAGAAAAAACCTATTTATCAGAGAGCATATTTTCATTGCTTTATTCCCCTTAATTAGATAGAACAGTGCAATGCAATTGTTTATTTTATGCACCTGTGACTAAAGGAACATGCTGAAAATTGAGACTGTAGTAACGGGATTTAGATATTACATAGCAATTCTCATATTAATAATGGTATTTTAATATTGGCATAACTGCTAATCTAATGGCAAAAATCTACCTTTCTTGGCATCAAGAAATTTACAAGCATGCGTCTTTCCCTTCAAGGAACTAATATATTACAGTTGGAAATCCAATAGTGATTGATTGATTGATTGATTCCCCTCTTCATGCTAAGTAATTCACTTGAGCAAATACTTACTGAGTATCTATTATGAGCCAGGTACTGTACTGAGTGCAGAAGAAAAAATGTGAATAAGACAGTATTCCTGCTTGTCATCTAGAGGCCAAGGCTGATAAGCACGCCAAGGACTACAAGGCAAGGTGGTACATACAATAATAAAGGCAATACTCTGCTGGGTTTTAAAATTACTGAAGGCAGGTAACAAACCTGATCTTGGTAACCTCAATACCAAGCACAGTGTTTTGCATATAGTTACTGCTCAACAAATATGTATTGAATCCACTAATTAGCAATATGTGGAGCATATTAATAAAGCATCTCCTCAGCAAATAAGTTACTTTAATGTTTCCTGCTGCTTCTTTCCATCACTCCAGTCCTTCCCCCCTGGTTCTCACAACTTGTGGGATCGCCATGCTTTCCTTTTACGTAGCACAGCAGTTGGGTCACATAATAATTGATGCTTGATTATTTGCTCTTCCTTGGGCATTTTATTTGGTACTCTCTATGCTGTGATAGCTTGGAATACATGAGTTGTATGTAATAATAATAACCAGAAAAAAAACCCCTACAACAAAGACAGCGTTGATGGGCATTCTGCTAAGTACCATATATGCATTTTCTCATTTGATCCTTCAAATAGCTCTCACTATTCCTATTTTCAGTAGAGGGATCCTATGCACAGGAAAATAACTTGCTTCAGGTTATGGGGCTGGTAAGCAGTGGAGCTCAAATTTGAATCCAGGACTCTGACATTTGCCCTCCTGCTCTGAATAGCTGCACTATATTGTCTCTTTATTTAGGTTGCTGGAGGCAATTTGAATTAGGAGTAGAAATACTTTCTTGGAAGAGCTAGTCTACTTCCTCTGAGAATATTACAAATAAATGGCTTTTAATGCAGAAGATATATTTAAGCTTTTACAAGTATTTTATGAACACAGTAAAATACTTAGATTACAGAAGCATAAATGAATCAACAATTGATAATGCTTTCTAAGCAATATGTTTCCTTTAAAACTGACGAACTAAGAGTTCAAGTTCTCTAATAGCAAAAACACCTTAAAATGTACCTTCAGATGCTCACCAGACCCCCAAGGACTCCCCAGACCTGGATCACAGTGCAGTCTGCTGTGGAATGCTTAGCAGCTTTCTTTTCCCAACTAGACTCATTAGCAGCGCCAGGTGGTAATAACTAGCCAACTGATTCCTACTAGTAAAAAAATCTGCCTAAGGTCACCATGGACTCTTTCCCCCATTCTCTCTTATATCTCTGACCTGATACACTTTTGGAAAATAATTATGCATAGCAGGAAGTTGTCGTACAACAGAGAAGGATTGTGTCCTGGGATTATAGAGGATCTCAGATCTAATACTTTTTATTGTGAAAAGAATAAATTGAAAAGCATGGTTTTCACCTGCATAGAACAGTGAGCTCTATTTCTTGCTTTCTTCTCTTTCCTGTTTATTTCATCATTAAAGAGCCAATAAAGAAAAGTATTTACCAATTTTGGGAGAATGTTAGCACTGATGTTTAGTATTCAGCACAATCACCTAGATTCCAGGAACAAAAAAAGCTCCAGGGTCTGTCCAAGTTAATTGGAATGAAAGAGTGGATATTTTAAAACCATCAGTTTTTTTCTCACATGTTATACATTGCTATTCATCAGGTAGGAATATGAAGTTGTATGTGAAAGTAGTAACTACTTAGTTAACCATTCTCTATCTAGGAGGAATTTTCAGTTAGCTAAGTTTTGCTCCTGCTTCATTTTTTTTTTTAATTAAAAAAAGAACGTAACACGGGGAAATAAATATGAGGATACATTTAAAGCAACTTCCTGTTACCTTCCAAAGAAGCTGTAGTCAGCCGAACTCCTAGACCTGTAAGCACTATCCAATATGGTAGCATCTGTCACAGGTGGCTATCAAGCACTTAAGATGTGACTAGTTCAAACTGAGACTTGCTAAAGTCTAAAATACATACTGGATTTTGGAAACTGAATGTGGATAAAAAAGAAGGTAAAGTATCTTAGTAATAATTTTTATACTGATTACAGGCTGAAAAGATAATATTTTAGATAAGTTCAATAAAATTGTATTATTAAAATGAATTTCACCTGTTGTTGCTTTTTAATAATGTGGCTACTAGAAGCCACATGACTTGCATTTTATTTCTATTGGACAGTACTGTCTTGGGCTTTTACTTTGGGACATCATTGTTCCCTGAGAAACAAATGACCATTAATAACAGCAAGAGCCTCAATCACACAACTAAAACTTAATGTGAAACATTTTTGAAAAGTAATTTGGAGAGACATATTAAGAGACTTAAACATGTTTGAACTCTTTTAAGCAGGAATTTACATTTCGAGCCCTGTGATTCAGGAATCCCATTCCTAGGTGTATACCCAAGGGAAATGAAAGCAAATGTCCACCCAGAAACATGTACACAAATGTTTATAGTAGCATCATTCACAACAGCCAAAAGGTAGAAACAACCCAACTGCCTAGGAACTGGCAAATGGAAAAACAAAATGTGGTATATCCACCCAGTGGAATATTATTCTGCCATGAAAAGGAATGAAGTTCTGATACATGCTACAACATTCATCAACCTTGAAACATTATGCTAAGTGAAAGAAGTCAGTTACAGAAGACCACTTATGACTTGATTCCATTCATATGAAATATCCAGAGCAGGAAAAGCTATGTAGACAGAAAGTTGAGTAGTCATTGCCTAGAGCTGGTGGGAGGTGGATGTAGTTTTAGGTGTGGGGAGGTGATACTAAAACCTACAGGATTTCTTTTGGAGGAATTAAAATGTTCTAAAATTGACTGTGGTGGTGGTTGCACATATCTGTGAATATACTAAAAACAATTGAATTGTATAATTTAAATGGATGAATTGTATGTTATGTGAAATATACTCAAAAAAAGCTGTTAAGAAAAGAATTTCATTTCTGAGAAATCAAAGAAAATTATCCACAATAAATTAGAATACCCCTTTCTAATTTGCATACTGCTGCATTATATATAACAGTGAAAAATTAAAAACAACCCAAATGTTCAAATAGATGAGTGACTACATAATTCATGGCATAGTTTCATCATAGAATTCAGACATTAAAATAAAGAGTGTAAGCAAACTCTTGATAGAGTTTGTAATATGAGAAAATTTCTTTTTCCTATGGTTAAATGGAGGAAACCTTGACACATATTATTTGTATAAGACCAAATAGTAAAAAGTGCCTGGGGAAAAAAAAAAAAAGAGGAAAATACTGGCCCCAAAATATTAGTAATGTTTGGGTTTTGGGCTATGCGAGAATTTTTCCTCCTCATACTTTTCTTATTTTCTATAATTATCACTTTTTAAATTAAGAGTACTTTATTCTTTAACAATCCAATAAATCCTAATATGTAAAGCCCATTTTTATACTGTAATTGCCAAGAAAGGAGTGTCGACCAATGGATTTTTACAAAATTTAAAAATAGGAGTTGGAACAAAGGTAGAATTTCTCTTTGAAATAAACCTTTACTTAACCAAAACATTAAATGAATTATCCCATTAATTGAGTGCTATTGTCCTTGTTATATAAACATGAACAATTCACCAAATTGAGGTGAAAATTAAATCAATTAAAAAGGATGGTGTAGTGTGACCATCTGTTACTTTACTCTGTTGATTGAGACCATATAACCCAAATTCCACCAACTATTTTCTTTTATCGTAGTATTATAGTTAAATATATTTATTTTTTGGTTTTATTGGAATGTAATTGGCATACAGCACTGTATAAGGTTAAGCTGTACAGCAAAATGATTTGACTTCTGTATACTGTGAAACAATCAGCACAAGTTTAGTGAGCATCCACCATCGCCTCATACAGATACAGAATTAAAGAAACAGAAAAAATTGTTTTTCTTGTGAGAAACTGTTAGGAAAGTGTTAAGAGAGTAAATCCTATGTACCATATGTACAGCAGTGCTAACTATAGTCATCACGGTGTACACTTACAGCTGGAACTTTGTAACTTTTGACCACCTTCCTCCAATTCCCCCTCTCCCCACCCTTCATCAACTCGTTTCATCTCCAGGTTTTCTTCCCTTCCCACAGCTAAAGTCTGGAAAGAAAAAACCCTTTGTTCCTTCCCAAAGTGAATTTTTCTACATTGTTCTCTTTCTGCTGCTAATTTGCCCTATTATTTACAAACATGTCCGAATCCTCTTTTCCATAGAAACCTTTCTGTGGCCAAGCCTCTCGGCTTCTAATTCAGGTCTCACCTCTCTCTCCCTCTTCCTGCCCTGTCACTATCCATGGCCTACATTTTCTTCCCCACTTAGCAGTCTGGGTGGTATTGCTATGACCCTAGTAAAATAGCTCTCTGTAATGTTTATTATCAACTCTCACCAAACCCTGTGACCTCTTTGCAGTATGCAGTAGATTCTAGACAACTACACTCTCCCCTCTGGTCAGGCTGCTGTCTCTGCCCCCGGTGCCTTGTCATCTGCTGCCTATAAACGGTTTACCCAACCTTTGGGCCCAGCCGGTAACCCACTTCTTGCCACAGATTCTCAGATTCCGGCAGGCAAAAATAATTCTCACTCGGTCCTATATGGGGGGAGGTCTTATTCACCTTGCTTCTACTCAGCAGAAAGTTTTCCACATAGTAGACAGTGCTGGATACCTGCTCACAGCATGGGGGTGGGGGTGCTGATAAAACAAGTGATGTTGAGTTTTTCCATCTCCATTTAGTGGTGCTCAGAGATTCTTCACATCAGTTGGGGATTTCTGACTATCCCTAAAATAGAATTTTAGAGCTAAAATAGAGCAGATCTAAACTTTTCACCTACAGATGATGAACCCAAGGCCCAATGGCATCGAGGCCAGACGCATAGCTGGTCTTCAATAGAACTAGAAATAGAGCCCAGCCAGATGGCTCCCAAGTCAAGTCACGACTCACCCCCTCTGCCTATCCTGTACTTCCATTGCCTGAAAGCTTCAGGACTGACTTTTTGTGTCCCCACTGAACCCTCTCAAGAAACAAAAATAATTTACTCTGGACACTACTACCCTCTCTAGTTTGTGCACTCAAGATTTTAATTCATGTTGACTATTCCTTTTATACCAAGTAGGAATTTGGTCCTGATCTGCCCTGGACTGAAGTGTTTCCCAGGATGTGGGACATGAGGTGCTGGAGGAAAAAGTCCCAGGCAAACTGGGACTATTGGTCACCCCAGTACCAGAAATTCTACTAAACATTTAAATCTATTTCCTTATTTAAATGACAGCCCTGTGAATAGGCACTCTCATTCCTACTTTACAAATACGGAAAACAGAGATAAACTCAAAGACATTAAATGCTTTGTCCCAGGACAGGTAGCTCATAAATGGCAGGGCAAGATTAAGCCTGAAGTGTGTTTAACTATAAGCGCATGATCTTTCCACTAGTTTCCAGCGTGGAAGTGTGGTGCTTTACAACTGTTAAAATCTGCACAGGGAAAGATAACCCTGTGAAAGATTCAGTTTAACAACTGATTTATTATAGGCTAGTTTCTTTGAGGTCTTGCTAATTTGCATGATTGACACACAGGAGAAGGAAAGCAGCTGCTTCAAATGCATAAATTATTTGAAAGTGATAATGAACCAGGTAAAATTTAACGTCCGTCTCAATCCATTTAGTCTTTCCTTCCTGGAGTGGGAGGTGGGTGGATGAGAGACAAATTTGACAAGTATTTACACCTGGAAAATATGAATCCAGTTAAGTTTATTAAGCTAGTTTGAATCAAAGACAGTACACTACAGTTATGCTAGTATAGAAAAAAGTTAGGAGAAATGTTAGGAGTTTGCGAGTAGCTGGATTTGAAACTGGATAAATCGGATAAACTAGATAGTTTGATAAATTAGAGCTTGGTTTTCTTCTTTCCTCTCTTTGAGATCAATTTACTGATCTGTTCTTTTCTTTCTTTAGGAAAAAGAGTAATTATAATTAAATACTGTTTTAGAAAAATCAAATGTTTGGATTTTATTTTTATAAAAAGGTCATACATTCAAATGGTTTAAAAAAAGCATCAAAGACTCTTCAATGAAAAGTCTCCCTTTTATCCTCAAGCCACATCACAGTTGTTTCCCTCCACACAACCGACCCGCAGTTATTAATTTCCTGTCTGTCCTTTCAGAGCTAATTAATCGTATGCAAGCAAATACAAATTTTTATTTCTCCTCCTTCCATAAACATGATAGCCTGCATATGAATTTTCTGCATATGAATTTTCTTTTAAACACAGGAACACATTTTAGACCTCTCTACATCAGTACATAAAGACTTTTCCTTATTCTGTTTTGTGGCCACATAATATTCTACTCTATGAATTTGCCATATTATTTAACCAGTTTCCTGTTGATGGTACATACCTCACTTAAGCAACTTTCAATTTAATTTACTGAATAAGTAATACATTCACATGTTCAAAAGTTATATATATATATATAATTTATATACATAAAGATATTTCCATATCTTGCACTCATTAATGTCTTCCATCTACCCCAGAACCCCCACCCCACCATGCATACACCTAGGAAAAACATGCAAATGTAGGTTCTTCATTTTCTTCCTAGTATATGTAAAAGGTAGACTCCTATATACAAAATATCCTTTATTTTGCTTTGTCCACTCAATTAAATATCTTGGAGAATTTCTCATACCAGCACACAGCGAGCTTCCTCATTTTTTGCTTTGACAATTTTTTTTTTAACAATTGCAAACTCATCTATTGTGTGGCTCTACCATATTTTAATTTGACTGCTCCTCTATTAATTAATGGTCATCAAATACTATTTTGTCTGTTCAAATGCCCTGTGGCTTAGTGTCCTGGGACTATTGTCTGGCATAGAGAGTATTTGATAGCATAAGTTTACAAAGAGTGCTTAACTGCTTCTTTGCTCTCACTAAGAGCTTTTCACATTAAGGGTTAAATATCAGCGCTGAATTTTTTGTTATTCTACACATGGCAGAAACCTCTTACCTTAAGCACCATAAATAGTCTCTCTGCATATTATTGAAATGCTGTTGCTACCACAATGAGGAATTACAGAAAATGTTGCAGCAATTATTACATTACTCTTCCCTATTGACTGAGCTGTTGCAGAAGATGCCAGATGTGAGTGTGCTGAGAATGCCTGACGACACCCGAGAAATTTGTTCTTAATCGTTTTTCTTTCTTTTGGGTGTGGAGAAAGTGAAGCCTCCAATGTTGATTGATTTTTAAAATGTTCCCTGACCATGATCCAAAATGATAATTCCCAATGATCCCTAATTAATTACTTCAGGAGCTAGAGTTTTACATCACTAAATAATACAGAATACATACAAACCTGCTTTTAGATTTGTTTTGGATGGAATCAATCTGCATTTCACACACAAAACTATAAAGTCCTTCTGATCTGAGAGACATTATTAGAAAAAAAGCTAAACATAAATTATGGAAAATTGCCTCTGGTTGTAAGATGGTTTAAATAGAAACAATCCAGTTGGGGTGAAATTAATCTACTTTTCTAAAATAGAGGCAGGTTTTGCAATAAAACAGGGCAAACTCTTTGCTATCTTAGAGAGCATCTTCAATTCCAATGTATACTTACAACAGTGGTAATAGTGTCTGTCAAACGTAGCTTGGCATCACCAAGTAAAAAGAAACAGCATTGAAATGTAGCCACAATTATTTAGTTTTCACATAAGGATGGGTTCTCTTGTTACTCAAGAGATAAATAATAGATTTAAAATTTTATTTTAAAAAAGAAGGATGTAGGCTTCAGATAGTGTGATGTGACATTTTGGCATCTGATGGGCAAGGTGGTTTAGTGGTTAAGAGTGTAGGTTCTCATACCACCTGTGTTAACTGTCTAAACTGTGGAATTCACAGCCAACACAAGTACAAATTCCAGTTCCAATATCTTATTAGCTCCAGGTAAATCCCTGAGCCTCTGCTTTCTTATCTACCATGTGGGGTTGTTGTGAGGAACGTGATGCCTGCCGTGTATTTCAAGCTCTCAGTAAGTGGCATCTTTTTCCGGCTTGCTCACTATCCCAGGGCACTTCTCCAAAGCTTTGATTCTAATCTTTGATTTGCCCCAACTTTCAAGCATGTTCTGGTGTTATCTTGGGTGATGATGATCACGAAAGCCTGAGTTCTGGGAGGCCATCTCTCTCCATCTCTTGGGATATGTCCCAGGTTGGTTTTATTTGGGCTGGGCAGAGAACTGAGGGTGGGGAAGGCACAGTACCCCCTCGAAGCCTCCCTGTATGAGGACTGTGGTGCACTAGGGCAGGAGTCCTTTTGTCCTCCAAGTCCCAGGACTATAATTGGAGTGTTTCTGTGACTGGGTGAAAATCATATTGTGGGATAAAGAACATAAACTCAGTACTGGCTGCTGAAACTCCTCTTCTACATCTGGTCATATTTTTCTGAGCACCCAGAAGAAATGGTGAGAAACTAATGATCAGTTGATAACAATTTAAAAGGGTGCTTTTCAAGTCTAATTCCTACATTCTAAAGTAGCTATATATATAGTAACCTGTCAAGCATTTTCTTATTTCTTTAATACATGTAATAAAGAGTGGAGGAAAACAGGGTAATGAAATCAAAGCTGTATCCTTCCTAGTTTGTATATGTATTAGAAAGAATTCATAAGCTATCAAAAGTGTCTATTTACATGCAGAAGAATCAACACAGTATTCAAAGAGTATGCCCTTCAGAAAAGGTCAAAGACAGTCCAGCCTGTGGTTTAGAAATGGTAACAAGGCACAGATTCAATGAAAAGTTTTAGATCATGGCTGATTTTTAAAAACATTGAAAAAACATATAAAGTCTGAAAAAAACACGTAAAGTCTAAATAAATACCTGAAAAAGACAACACATAAATATATGTAGGTCTGAATTTTTTTCTTTCTTTTATAATCCTTGATCTTCAGAAGAGGGGCCACATCTTTCGTCACTGTTTATCCTAGGTAGACACTAAGCACTTGATGAATAAATGGATTGGTGAATGAATGAATGAATTAGAATAATGCCAGGGTCCAAAAACTTAAGCCAAATTACAACGTTTATGATATTTTCAATGTGATAATAGTGAGGTGCAGACGTACATCTTGAATATCAAATGTCACATGGTTGAGAGATAAATCTAAAAATAAGACAAAAGATTTCTTCAGTATTTAAGGAAAAAAATAGTAAATGTCATCCATAAATTTCCTGCCTTTATAAAAATGCAGCTTTTGATTAAATATGGAATAAAAGATACATCTCATGACCATGTTATTGACAGTTACATAGTAATTTCATCAAGGGGCAATGAGTTAACATGTCATTCGTAATATTCAAACAAAACAAAACCTCAGGATCGTGAGGTAAGTATAGCCGAGGTCAACAGTTATACTAATCCTTCCCCCTAGTTTTTTGCCACTTTATTTTAGGAGCAAAAATAGAAACAAACTCCACATATTTTCAGTGTGCAATTAGCTCATTTACTTCACTATCTGAAGATCTTATGAAGTAATATTTTATTCCGAGTGATTCTTGCAAGCAATTTGAAATTAAACATTTTCCTTGCACCTGTAAAAATGTGTAAATGATGAAACTGGCAGCATGATGATCGCTTTACAGAGAAGCATTTCCTTCATCATCTTCAAGGTCGTTCAGATTTATGACCTAATCACCCGTGGCCCTTTAACAGGATGCATTTGAATTGGATTAAAAAGAAAAACAAATATCAGTGTGGATGTATTAATAAAATGTGCCTGACCTTTTCACTTATCTACCTCTTTCAACATATTGTGACTCACAATAAAAGAAGGGAGTTTCTGGGATTTTAATCTTGAATGTTTCAGCTTCAGAGTTGCTTCAGAGTTCCTGCCTGCGTATTGATGTGTATGGATCACGGAGGGCTATCTGTTTCCTCCTTCTTTCTCTTTGGGGTTTAATTACTTCACCTACATCCTAATTCAGGTAACTCATAAAGCTTAGCCTTTGTTGTAGGTCCAACAGCTGTCTTATGTCAGTAGCAAGTAAAACATTCACAAAGTACCGGAATGCTGCAAGACGGTTTATAGTGCTGCAATAAAAGGTAAATTGAATTTACAAAGATGCATTTGTCACTGATTAAAAACTTACAAAGTTAATTGGAAACACTGTGGAGGTGTTACCACACAACTCGAGGTGTAATGGGTGGTTCTAACTCAGCCTGAAGGAGAGTTGCGGGTCCCATTATGGTCTTACACAGTGAGATGCCCCGCGACGCGCTCTAATTTAAGTAGCAAAGCAACACCGTAAAGATCTCAAATATTTTTAACAGAGGTGAGTGTAAATTTACTCACGATAATTCTTGAAAATAGCTGGAGGAAAAAGCCTTCAGTGTTAACAGAAACACAATGGGCTAATCACATCGCTTCTCCCTTGGAAACATATTGAAGGGTTTCTATTTTTCCCCATCTGCGACGTTTCTTATTTTTCTGATATTTACGTTGGCAGTACCACTGCAAGAAGTTTATCAGTTGGGAAGGAGAAAAAAACAGGACTGAAACAGCCAGCAGTCTGAAGTCAGCAGGACCCTCTCTTGGGACCTTGGCGAATTATCTCCACATAATTCACTTAACCTTTGCCATTTGGGGACTTGGGAAACTGAATGTATTTCTAAACTTGAGGCTTTTAATTGCTGGTTTTAGCGTCACTAGTCCGGCTCCGTTGGAGAGACGATGATTGAAAAACAGTTCTAGGAGGCTTTTCACCTCTGGTGCGTATCCTGGATGTAATTAAGCTGGTGGCCTGGGGTGGCCTTGAGATTTCTGCAGACAGGAGTGAACACTTAAGCCCCAAGCGATGGGCCTTATGAGAACATTCTGTGTGTGCCTTGAGTTGAACACACAAACTTTAATTTTAGACTAGGTTTGTATTGAGATTAAAAGGAAAAAAAAAAAAAAAGCTGAGATAACTAAACTGGGTAATTGCCTTTGGTAAACTCATTATATCAAATATCTAGTACCAAATTATCATAGAGTGATAGAATTTGGGGGCTGGAGTCTTTGAGATTATATGTTTAAATTCAAACATCATGAATTTTATCCATATTTATACATATTATTATTTCCACCTAATCTATACTCTACAAACTAAACTCTAACACTGCTGGACAATAGTGTTTTTGGTGTCAGAGATGGTAGTAACTGTGGAATTTTCAGTGTATATTTAGTTCATTACCTCTGCTGGATGAGAGTTTTAAGTCTGATTAATTCCGTTAGTCAACAAAGGGGACCATATAGCCACCCAAACCTATTTTTTTAAAGCGAGTGTTTATTGAATGCTTACTATGTACTTACTGCTTTTTGTATTTAATCCCATTTAAACCTCACAACAATGCTATAAGGTAAGTGCTATCATTATCTCCATTGTAATATGAGCGGACTGAGATTCTAAGATGTTAAGTAACTTCCCAAGTAAGCACTGGAGCCAGGATTTACATCGTATACTGTCCTGTAATAGAGGAAGTACTCTCTGTGCTATGGCCCCATTGTATGTCAAAGCTCAATTGCAAATATGCAGAGACAACACATTTATGAAACCTTTGCTGGTTCCCTAGAACTGGGGGGCCTGGCTGACAGTAATTAGTTGAATAGTAGGAGCAAAAGTCGAGTTCATTTCTAAGAGCTGATGTGGTATAGTAGAAGGTACACAGAATTTGGTATTTGAGTCCCAAACTTTCCTGAGAGGCTTCCACTGACCTGAATAAGGCAACTTCTTGAAACCTCAACTTATTTACCCATAAAATGGAGATGATATACCTTATGGGGGTTATTGTGACGATTTAATAAGACAATATAGAGGAAATACTGGGTAAACTGTAAAGTCCTATTTAAATACTAATTTTTCTTCATCTTCTTCATGTAACATCATCTTTCATGGAGGATTTTCACCAAAATCTCTCTCCTAAAATAGCTGCATTTAAAAGCTGCTTGATAAACTTGCTTGAGTACACTTGGATGGAGCAATGACTATGATTACAGCGTATCAGTCAAAGGAGGGCTCATTGTACTTGCAGTTACCTACTTGGTTCATAATTTTCCAGCAAAGCTTAGGTAACTCTCAGAAAATTGTCTTCCCGAATGATGCATATGCATGATCAAAGGAACTAGTCACTTTGCAACTACAGAGAAACTTGGAGATAGAGGAAAATTTCAAGTTTAAAATGAAAAGTTTGCAGAATTTCACTAGAATCCCTGAAAAATCAGAAATACAACATTATGGGGAAGGAATCATACAAAAATGTTAATTATTTCATTCCTTCAGGTATAAAATGTGGTTCAACCAGAGGCAGCCTTGAAGGTGTCTCAACCAGCAGGCAGCTTCATTTATTCTCCAATTCCTTCTACTTTTCAGTAAGTTCTTTCTTTTCTTTTAATCTTGCATCTGTGACTTACTGAATTTTGTAAGGCCTTTGTTTTTAAAACTGTCTATTTATGATGCTCATTAAGTAAACATAGTGGCAACACAAATCCATTATTACATTTACATGATATCAACTATTTATTGTTGTCAACTCCTAGCACCCATCCCTAATGAGACACCAGGAGAATGTAAATGATTTCAATCTGCAGATAATTTAAAGAAAACAAATTTTAGTCCTAGTTCTTTTTCTTACCAACCTTTTGGTGAAAAGAGTCAAAATGTTGTGAAATGGCCAAAAGTTAGAGTGAAATTTATAAACATAATGACTAGTTCTCAAAATCTATGCAGTTTGAGACCAACTACTCCATAAAGTATAGATTACTATTATCCCATTCTTTTTATGAATAAGGAAATCAAAGTTATAAGAGATTAAGGGACTTGCCTAAGATCAGTGGAAGCCAGTCAGGGAAAAACCCGGGATTTAAATAACAAATCCTTTTATAGAAGGGCTCACGGGGGATGTCTCTGCCACAAAGGATAATGACTCTCAATACAGGCAAATTTATATTCTCATCTTTGAACCCAAGAAAGCACCACCTTCCACAGACAAAATCAAGTTTACTTGTATGTATGTGTGTAAATATATACAAAACAATTCTATGTTTTAAAAGCATATGTCTCAACAAATCCTTGTCTTTTGAAAATATGATGAAGCAAGTAAAAGATAAAAGGTAAATTATGGATGACAGGAAAGGTTGAACAACAAAAACACTGAAATAAGTTACAGTAACTTTCCCTCATTTCTAAAGTAAGGTCTTTCCTCTGTCCCCAGTTTAAGACCAAGATCTAAGAGACTTCACAACTTGAATGAGACTTGAACGACTTCAGAATAACACGTGAAATTACAGTGCATCTGCTTTTGACTAAGGATTTAAAAATATTTTTTGAATGAATGAACAGACATTTATTATTACTCTCAAAAGGTATGGTAATACACGCACATTATCCAAATTACTCCACCTTCAGACAAAGGGGCTGAGCAGCTAAAATACATGACTTCATATTTCTAAGGGAAGGGTCTTTCTTATCTCTGGGCTCTACAACACTATACTTCCTTTCCCAGAGTTAGATTTTTATGTTAGATAGTATGAAATCATCATTGAGTTTAGATACCAGTAAAGATGAGTGGTTGTATAATTTTGACAGTCAAATAACCTCTTTAGGCCTAGTTTGGTCATCTGGAAAATGTTTCTGCACAGGAGAGAAGACTGGATGAGGGGGAAGATACAGCCGCTCAGCATTTCCAGAACGCTGTTGCAAGGATCACTAGCAGAGGTGTGCTGGAGCCAGGAGCTTGGGAGGTAGTGGACACCATTTCGACACTGGCCACGGTGGGCGTATTCACACCGTGTAAGTTGGCAGATGCTGCTAATCAGGCCCCCTCCCTTTCCCGAGAGCTGGTTGTTAAACACGGACCAGCACACCACTAGTGTTCGTAGATACTCCTTGAGTGAGAGTTCTACAGTCAAACAGGTTTTGGAAACACAAGATTTTACGAACTTTACCTTTTTCTATTTCTCCATTCCTCTCTCCTTCCTTCTCTCCATGCCCCCCACCTCTCTTCCTCATCTCCCTCCCCTTTTCCTTTCCTCCCTTCTTTTTCCCTTTCTTCCTTCTCTTGCCCTGACAGGTCACGTGATTTTCAAGGAAGAGATATGTGGCAACTCACATTACAAAACTTTATAAAAATGCTCTTCAGATGTGTCTCAGTCCTTAAAGTTCCATTCCTTGCTGGGACCGATCAAATCTTTACCCCTCTCTCTTCTCTTTCTCCACTTTCTCTAACATCTATTTCTTTATTTCCTACTCAGGTAGCACATCATTTCTTTTTGTATAAGAAAAAGTACAAATTCATTTAGAGAATAAACATGAAAGTCCCCACCCGTCTCCAACCAGTAGAGGTTTTTTAACTGCAGGTCTGCTGAGGCTTTAATAGGCTAACGTCCACTGTGAGCCTCCAGAGGGGACATTTCAAACTATTTCAGCACAGGAACTGTTTCCCCAAACACCTATTAACCTGTTGAAGTAGATGAATGTTCTTTGGAAGAAGTTTCAGAAAAAATGGATGAATGGATTTCTAAGAAGACTTTGAGCTGCAAAATTATACTAAGCATGATTCTAAAGATGGTTATTATTTCAGATACGGGATGAACCATAGAGGTCCTAGTTTTTGGATAAGCTTGTGAAATAAAGACACATGATTCTGTCGATTTACTTCCAGGATGGAAAAGATTCAAATACTGAAATGTTCACATCTCTTTTGATGTTTATCTAGAGATCTGATAGGTAGGGAAGATTTGTGAAATGCTGTGCTATTGCCCGAACCCCAGACTTCCTAGAAATGCAGCTTTTCTGTAGTGTCTCTTGAAATAGAAAATCAATGACAATTCCCATTAAGAACTAAGTGTATTTAAGAATATATCTACATATATATACAGATAGATATAGAGATAGACTGATGGCTAGATAGACATATAGTTTTAAAGATTCTAGAAGAAACTTAGAATACATGAATTCTATTTAAAGCCTGGCTTTTACTTCTACTTACCCTGTTCACTAAATTTAAATGATCTCTACAGTACATTTGCAAGTTTATGCCCACTGCTTCAATAGTGTTAAGGGATGTTACAAGTCTCTTAATTCACTGTTCAGGAAAATTAATCCAATTAACTCTTTTGATTTATTGTCAGAGATCTTTTAAAGGTAAATTAGAGCTAAACTGTAGTTATTGAAAACAGATCATTTGCCTATGAAATATGGTATTATTATGAAGTCTAATATGAATGCCTGCTTTAGGGCCTTTCTCGGACAGGTTCATACTACTAGAGTTCTTGTGAGGTTGAATTAGTCTATGGATTCTGATAACTGCTATGAAAATAAGGTGAGATGTTAAAAGACTAATGTAAAGCAAGAAGGCCGAGGGAGATGATAACACGGATTAAATGAATTATTGAACTCTTATTCCAGAACACAGAGATAAATCTTAAAGATTGCCTTTGTTAAACTGACCCTTTATCTTATTGGAGAAAGCAATAAAAAGCTCCATCTGGTCTCATCGTGCTGACGCTGCTGCTGAAAGGGTGTGAGACTGAAGGGATCCAGTGGTGAGCTGTAAGCAACACAGGCACAGACCTGTTAACAATTAACCTTTTTCTCCCTCTCGGCATCCACAAGGGACTTGGCCACAGGAAACTGGAGTTAGCTTTCTTCTCCTCTCAGTTAGGAGAAAATGCCTTTTGCAGAAAATACTGCCTACTGACCACATTGGAGATCACATTGAGCATAAGTCAACGTAACACCACCATCCACAGGTTAGTTAAGTGTTGAAAGCAGGTGTTATGGGTAGAGGCTGGGAAGAACAGTGTGGGGAGTGAAAAATGTTGAAATCCAAGGCAAATCGAACAGGGGAAATAAAGATATTGCAAACAAACTCCTGTCAGAGTCAAAGACAAGCTAGGGTGATTTTCAAATTATTTTTGAATATTCCTAAGGGACAGATTATAAATTCTTGCCTACTTTGGGGATGAATGTACATGAAATGCCAATGATACCGTAATGGAAAAGATTTTTAATTTTCTCTTTCCAAAAAGAGATACTCTCAGCTCAAGGGAAATGATTCTTCTCTAATGAAAGTAGAATTGTTTTTTAGGAAAAGAAAAAATAAATGCTGAAATGAGCTGACTTTATATTAGGAGACTAAAATTATTCTTTGAAATATTGATGCAATTTTTTGCACTATGTTATATCCAATATCTAACACACAGTAGGCAAAAAAAATGCCTATTTACTGAGTAAATAGTGAACAAACTGCATTCAACAATTAGTGAACAAATAGTGAACAATGTTTTTTTAATGTAGGTGGGTAGTGAGCAGATAGAGGAACTGAAAGATAGCTAGATACCTTTATACATATCCAACACCAGTTGATGGATTCAAATTTTTCTTTTTGGGAGATTAATATTACTATTCTCTATAATAAGTGCTTAGTTCC
Source organism: Camelus dromedarius (assembly GCF_036321535.1). Taxonomy (NCBI): domain Eukaryota; kingdom Metazoa; phylum Chordata; class Mammalia; order Artiodactyla; family Camelidae; genus Camelus; species Camelus dromedarius. The sequence continues at coordinate 48,875,444 of NC_087439.1, forward strand.
ATCATATCTAACTAATACTTGTGATCTTTTTGTTTTTTTCCCCTTTAATCCAAATCTCTTATTTCTACCAGTGATGGGAGTTAACTCTGGTATTCTAAGAGTGTTGGAAAAATCTCTCTTTAGGGAGGTGGGCAAGCCCTAACTCAGGTCAGAACCAGGTTACTGTGGGGAGAGACCCTCACCTCCAAGGGTCTGTAGGCACCATCCCCACCCTCCACACCATGGAGACTGCTAGTCACCTTCTATCACTTCTCCAGGTCCCACTTCCTATTTGAAACCTGTTCATACTTGTGTCTGACGACTGTGAGAATGTGACTGTCAAGCTCCCTGTCCTGTGCTATCCTCTTGATTTACAGCAGGAGCAACAGTCAGTCAATCCACACTTGGTCTCACCATCAGCCTCAGATCCTGGGAGGCTGGCTTTGGCCAAGACACTAGCCCTTCCATCTTTCGAGGGGAGGTTGGACTCGGTTCCTGGTTCCCTCAAGGAGATTTAACCAGCTTGTCTCTAAGGTCATGTTCAGATCTAAAAGTCGATAAAGTTCGGTTTTTATGGTTCTAGGAGTCTATGACCTTAAGAAGTAGTAACCACAGAATATGAAAGGCCCATTGCAAAGGTCTGGCCTATATCTGATTGACCAGATAGATGGAAGGAGCAGAAAAGCTCTAGGACGCACTGAGGAGGTTTCTGTGGCCAATAGCAGACATGTGTAGGTGACTGTCCCCTGGGGCTCCTACAGAAAGGATGCACACACATGCTCCCACTTCTGGAGCTGTGGGGTGTGGGTAGGGGGAGGTCAGGGCATGTCTGCCACCTGGCCCAACCACTGAAAAGACTATGATGCCCCCAGCTTGGTATGTATTTCAAAATTAAAATATTTCTCCCCCATGAGACTCAAAATTTATATAGATGCTAAAATGAAAATTGTGTTCCTTTTTTTTTCCCTTAAGGTTTCCTGATTATAAAATTCTGGACAAGTTCAAAGTTCAAGCTGAAACTTTCTCATTGCTGCTGCAAGCATATATTTTCCTGTTTGAAAATCTCATACAACATAGAGTTTGGGTCTGAAGCTTTGCTTCTCGCTTTTTGCCAAATGACGTATGTACTATCGGTCAGGCAGCTGCAGAGAACTGTGACTCTAAAACACCAGACTCAGGTGCACATGAGAGGTGCACAGACTGACCCCATGAATGTCTCCAGCTCTCTTCCCAGTTCTGTGATTTGATGGCATTTTCATCAGTTCTAGGGCTTTATCAAGAACTTCTGTATCAGTGGTTCCAGGAAGCTCTCTCCAGGTTCACCCTGGATGATCCCCAGTTGATTCCATTTTCTCCCTGCTGCTCAACCACCAATCTCTCTTCCAATTTCTGCCCCATTCTCTCTTCCCTGTAACTCACAGACTTGAGGCAATTTTGGACTCCTTCCCTTCCTTTCATCCAGTCAGTCACCAATTCCTGTCATCCCTTCCACTTCTTTAATTCATCCGTTCATTCAGCAGTAGCTACTGTGTCCCTTTCATGCACTAGGCACTGGATGAGGAACTGGGGACAACTGGCTCTGCAGACAACACGTTTGGAATCTCTCTTGCCTTGGCCCCTTCCATTCTACTCCCTTAGCTCCTGTTCCCATGGCCCTGCCCTAATGCTTAGCTGTGTTAATGCTGATCTTTTAATCCAGTTTACATCAGGGACTGCCGGCTCAATCTTCCCCAGAGCCGGTCATGTTCCTCCTTTGCTCAAAAAACTTCAGTGGCTCCCCATTCCCTCCTGTGACACAGCCCCTGTAGTAGAAGCAACACTGGGCCAAGAGTCTGCAGGCTGGGTCCTGGAAGACCAGTGAAAACCATGGAAGCCAAGTAGATTTCTAATCCCTGCACTGCCTGAAACTCGCCATCAGACTTGGAATACTTTCCTGGATCTTTGTTTCCTTGTCAGTAATGGGGTGGGGGGTGGGGGTTTGGGTACGGTGAATTCTGAACACTCAGCCCCTATTTTCTATTTTGTTATTATTCTATTTTCAGAGCCCTACCCTGCTGCAGACTCAGGGGTCTTTGAACTATGGCCTATCTTCTAGCATTTATACAGATTCCTAAAGAAATTTAAGAAACACTTTATAAGAATTTCTGCTTTTTTTCTATGGAGCTGGATGGCTTTTATTCTAGATATTTTTTACCCCCAGAGGGAGATGGTTTAATAATTCTCTTCTCTCTTCTTTCTCAATGGGAAAATGATTACCAGGGCAGCCATTAGCTACTGTGCACACACGCTGCTCCTTCAGTCAGCCCAAGTAAGTCAGGAAGCGAGTGTTAGGAAAACTAAGGCTGGCTCTGTGGTCTCATTAATCAAAATGCTTATAGTTTAAAGTTTTGAACACAAGCACATCTTCTGGTGCTAAATGAACATTAGGGTGGCTTAGAAAACAATTACTCTTTCCAGGTTGGGCTTTGGCCACTGACTTTCACAGTGGCTTTTTGGCGGCACCTGGCTCAAGAAGATTAATAATGATCCTTCCTGTTTCTAAGAGGTTTCAGCCTCCTTTCTGCTCCTCCACATGCAGGTGTCGGAGGTGGTAAGTTAGGTGTCTTTGGAGCACTGCTGTTTAAGGGTAGCCATTTCTATACATGAAACAGATACAGTTCTTAACGTATTTGGATTTATATCCAAGAATATCCCATGTTCCCAGAACAAACGTATGCAAGCTCGATGATTTTCCCCCTCCCCTCATCAAAGGTTCTGTGACAAATCTGTTGTTGAGTTATGGTCATCACAGCTACATAAGGAACAGCAAGGAAAAATGATAGCCCATCATATATTACCATGATGTTCCCGTGTTACTCAGGGTGATTATACTGATTCTAGAAGTATATCACATTGACTACCAGCTCGAGCCTCACCCACTGCTATGCCCCCTCTGTGACCTCCGCCGCTACTGAGTCCCGCCTGCTAGCTTCATGGGGACCTTGCGTGTGCAGAGAAGAGTGTGATGGGGAGATAATGAGAGCCAGTTCTCAGTCTTATTATTACATTTGTAATTTTGTACTTGAATTTCACTTAGAGAACAGCCATTGGTAGATTTGGTTAGAGAGAAAATAATAGACTAGGGGACTGTTACGTGGTTTAGGTAGTTTTCGATAATTTCATTGTAAAATTATGTCTCATAAAACGAAGTCCAAATTATTTAGAAGATAATGATTAATTTCTTTGCAGAATATACTTAAGCTAGATCATTCGGTGGCTATGATGCATGTACGAGTAAAATAAGTTATAGGAATTTTGTATTTATCCTATATTTTTCATCAGTCTGGTCTTAAAAGACAAATTAGACATCTTTTAACAAAATTTTTATTCTAGATATTTTTTACCTCACACTTTGCTCACTTAGCTATTTCTCTCCTCAAATAAAGTGTTATTACTCTTTCATAATTGAGTTGCTATTTATAAAGCACTTGGAACAGTATCTGGCACATGGTATATGTGAAATACATAAATAACTGCAAAAATAAATTAAAAATTAAAAACCCTACTGACAATTAAGGGGAAGATTCCAATACCTTTGGTATTAGCAGTTGCTCACATATGAAAATGATTTTGGAATTTACCCCAAACAAATGAGATTTTAAACCAGATTGATAAAAGTCCATATTTACATTTAAAGCTATGTTAAATTTATTTTACACAATTATTATTCATGTTTATTGTAGAAAATGTATGCAAATACAGATAAAAAATATTCCAATACCCAGATAAAGTTATCTTAATATTTTGTACTTTTTTTCCAGAATTTCTCCCTCTGTGTGTATATATTATACTGTACATATGTATTTAAAAATATAAATGTATGCACACATTATATATTTAAGGGTATATAGTCATACGTGCACAGGTTTAAAATCTATATTTTAGTGGGATCTGTTTTTCTCATTCATTTAGGTGATGGCTTAACAAATCCCTACAAAGCAGTTTAAATTATTGCCTTGTTGATAACCATGCAGCAGGCCCTGAGCTCTGTGCTCTACATGTATTATTCTGTTTGGTCCTTATAACTCCTAAGAGATAGCTCCTGTTGCATCCACATCGCAGAGGAGGATTAGACTAAGGACTCTGGCAAGGCCGCACAGTGGTGTCTGACCTGAATCAGGGTCTGTTGTGCTCTGAATTACTGGACTTTCATGATAGACACCTCCATGCACCAGGATAACTCATTACTTTCATAAGACTTAGGGCAACCCCTTCATAAAAAGGTATGCAAGTCAGTCATTGCCCACGCCAGCAAACTAGATTCAACCCATTTTCTATACTTTGGTACCCGCGCTCAGCTTGCTGGCTGAGATTTCCACAGCATGAAAATCAAAGGCTCTCAGGTTTTGTACCAACCCGGTTCAAATCAACTGTGCGACCTAACACAAGTCATTGTGCTCCTGTTAGTTTCTTGTATATTGTCTATACCCAGAGGGGAGTGGGCCATGAGTTATTTACTCCCCGACAGTCTACTGAACACGTTTGAAAAGACAAGTTAGACATTAGGTCCCTCCAGGACCTCCCCTCGTTGTAGAATAAAGACATAGGGCTTCAGCGCAAGGTGTGCTTTGACAGAGGTGTGAGCACCCTGCAGATGGAGCAGGAGGGAGGAACCACACCCTCTTCAGCCCTTTCTGCTCAGACTCCAAAATGACTGGCCTGCACTCAGATAGGTCTCTTCATCCCTTCAATGTAATTCACTTCAATGTGAAAAATATGTGTTCACTGATGCTCTCAAAGTCACACCAATAGTAGCTTCGTTGGAGAAAACTGCAATGACAGTGTAACATTAGCCACTGGGTTGCTCCTTTGAGGGTGGGATAAAAGCTTTGAATGTATTTTTGAGTTGGCTTATTGTAAATTAGGCATTGATTTGGCCTTTGCAAAATTAAGGATTCCATCATTTCCCTTTGCTCCATTGAAAGATAAAGTCGAGGTAGGTAAAAATGAAACTCACCCCATACAAAATGGGTATTTGCGGTTTTTCTTTATAAGTAATGCTGGCAAATCTGTAGATAAATCGTTGGAAATAAAGGCCTCACATTTCATATTTTTTAGTAGAACATTTGTAACGGGAAAAAGTTCGAATCTTATTTTGTTAAAGTAAATTAAGAAGTGTATTTCTAAAGAAAATTCTATAACTTACTTCTTTTGTTTTATTTATGTGCTGCTGCATTCTACAAGGAGATCATCAATAACCTTGCTTTTTAGTAAATAAAATTGTAAATCCTTCCTATTGGTGTAGGAAAGAAAAATTATCGTATTGTATTACTAAGTACTGCTGCCAAAATATTCGTAACCTATTGACTTTAGCCAAAATATTCATAATTTAATGATATTTTACATTCTAAGACTTTCCAAGTATAGGCTTCAATGCTTTGGTAAATATGATAACCAAATTATCATTTACTAAGTTAATGTAGAATCATAGCTGAAAAAAGGAGTATGATTATCGTAAGCATGGAGGAATGGGCATTTTAATCACATTCAGTTTAAATTTAAAGAGGTAGATCTGTAGGGGAAGGAGGAGAGGGAAATGGGGAGGCAATGGGCTCAATTCATGTTTCCTTACGAATGATTTTGTTTAAGGGTTTCTGAAGGCTCCAGCCAGGGCACTGTTAGGCCAATCCAGGGTGTCCCTGCACTCATACTCATGAAGTGACAAATCCAAAGAGCAGTCAGGCTCTAGAACCCTGATCTCGTAGGTCTCGTTCTAGGGCTCCTTCTACTACACTACCTTGTAGGGACTCATGACCTTTTTAGAGGGAGAGGGGCAGTCCAATTGAACTCTGCTTAGACCTTTATGGAAATGCAGTTTGTACGGGTCACGTCTCATCGATTAAGCTTGGTCCTGAGCTGCGAAGTTCTTCAGTGTATTTTATGCATAATATCTTTCTGGTCCTATCATGAAGACCGTTGACACTACTTTGCAATTATGCAGAGAAAACAACATGAACTCGCTATTCTTCGAGTACTTTTTCCTCCAGGTGCTGCATGTTTTCAGGTTCTGATTTGTAGACAGAGGGAAAAGTGGGTCACAGAAAGTGCCATGATAACAGATGGAGAGAGAAAACACTCATTATTTCTTTGGATAAAAATGTTGTTTGCCAAAATCATTAATTTTCTAGGTATTTTTAAGGAATAAGTAACCCCTTTCAAGCTTAGCCCTCTGTTTTTGGAGATTTATCTCAGGGTTAGGAAAAGAAGATGATAACCCTTCTGCCAGAGTTCCTGATTTTATTGCTGAGTTTCCCTCTTAATTTTTCCCAGCTGGGGTACCTTTGCTCAGGGGAGACTTTTCTGACTCATGCCAGTCAGAATGCTTTTAATTCTGAACAATTAAAACACAGTCCACATCTCCTCTAATCGACAAACCTCAGTGATTATAATGCAAGGCTTGCTGATATTTTAAAACCAGAAGGGCTCTGAGCTGCTGGGGACCAGGAAGCCAGTGAGCGTTGTGGGGGATGGGTCACCTGGCATAGAGCCTGGCAATAAAAGAAGAGGTAAAGGGGGTGAGATAGGTGGAGATAAAGGTGAAAGCATTTTTATTACTTGGCAATCCATCATTTTAAGGAGGAGAGAGCCCCAAAGAACAATGGAACTATGCAGATACGGTGAATTTGACTGAAGAAACAAATGTTACTCTGCAATGGGGTTGTCAGTTGACAACATCTATTTATTGAACACTGTGTAGAGCACTGTACTAGGCATTACGCCAGGGTTTAAATTACAGACACTCTCGGATTCACACCCCCTCATTCCCTTCCAGTAACTTTGAAGAAAGAGAAAGAGGGAAGAGATGTTGGTTTCCTCCCTTCCCTTAAAGTTTACACTGTAGCTAATTCTATATTCTAGTGAGATGATCTGATGTCAGACAGTCTTTCTTACCACTGACATCCTGTTAAGGAAAGAAGATTCCTTCCTGATTAGTACATTAATACAGTTTCATAAACTGCAGTTACCACCAGGATGAAACAACAAGGATAAAATAACACTTTGCTTACTCTGAGACAAGCATCTGTTTTCCAAGTTTCTTCACGTCCCTTTAAACGTAGGGCACTCCCCACCCTCCCCTTCCCTCATTTACTTCCCCACCCCCAACTCCAGCGCCTCCATCCTTATTTGGCATAATCACTTCCTTCCCCAAGCCACAACTTGGTTTGGTTTTCCTTTACTCCCCAGGAGCACAGAGCCACTTGCAAAAAAAAAAAAAAAAAAAAGGAAGCGAGTGGGGAGGATGAAAAAATCCTAAACTGCCAGTTTAAGGATAATAGGGAATTGTCCCTACTCACTCTCCCCGCCCTGGCCCCGGGAATTAACCAGAGCTTCTTTTGGTATAACTTGGTCCTTGGTGGGGATATAGAGCCCCTCTTCAGAGTGCTAAGCCTTTTACTCACTTTCACATTGTATTTATTTAAGCAAATCAGCACCGGATTTGGGGTGAATATGCTTTGATGCTGGTGTAGAAGAGGAGGTGAGCAGGTCAGGGAGAGGAAGCAAATGTATGAGAAGATGCTGAAACTCCACCCACATCCACCCTTCTCCTTTACACTTGCTGTTAACTTTTCTGTGCGGTTTGGATCCCAGTATCCTCCCCAGGTATTGGGAGGTGGCTACGTGACCACCTTTTTATACTGTCATGGTCTTCACTGTTTCCTCTCCAAAGTCATACATTGGAGCCCTAACCCCTAGTGACTCAGAATGCGACTGTATTTGGAGACAGGGCCTTTAGAGTGGTGACTAAGTTTAAATGAGGCCTTTAGGATGCGTCCTCATCCAATCTGGCTGGCGTCCTCATGAGAAGAGAAAACTTGCATGCACGAGGAGACACCAGGGATGCCAGTGCACAGAGGAAAGACCACATGAGGACACAGGGAGTCCTCAAGCCAAGGACAGGCCTTGGGAGAAGCCAGTCCTGCCGATACCTTAGTCTTTTGACTGCCAGCCTCCAGAACTGTGAGAAAATAAATTTCTATTGTGTAAGCCAGCCAGTCTGCGGTATTTTGTTACGGCAGCCCTAGCAAACAAATACATATATGACGGGGCCCTGGAAAACCAGAGGCTCCTATTTCCCTGGAGTATTTATTGAGTCCATCCACTTATATAAAGCGCTTACTTTCTGCGTGCTTACCATGTGCTAGAGACTGTGCCAAGCACTTTCCCTATATTATCTCATTTAACTGTTAAGCCAAATCCTATAAAACCCCCTGGAGGTAAGACTTAGCTATCTAAGAAACTTAATATTACAGTGAAGCTGCTTTAAAGAAAAGTTGAAAGTGATTTCTTTATTAAAATTTGTTATATTCTATTACGTTTCAAGATTGTTCCAATCTATTACGTTTCAAGATTGTTCCAATGCTAACAATTTAATTTACCAGGATCATTAAACCAAATAACATCTTTGGTAGTAGTTTCTAGATGGGGACAGTTCTTTCAATGCCATCTTTGTGAAAAAAATCAGAGAAGAAAATATAACTATAAACGAGAACTAATTTCTATAAATTACTTAGACAGAGAAAAATGTCAAGTTGATAAAATAAATATTATTGACCTGTGAATTTACAACTATATAATAATTTAGTACCTGGTTTATTTCTTAAAGACTGAACCCATTTCCCATTTTTTCTTCTATTATATGCACATGACATTTCGATAATCAAGCAGAAAAGATACATGCACCATCTCAATCTTTCTTGTCTAATTAAAAACTTTTTATGCATAGCAATTTTACCATTTTGCATTATCACTAGAGCTCATTTCTCATGGAAAAAAATTAGCATCAGTTTAAAAGAATATTTCTTTAATCACCAGTTCTGATTGTCAGTAGTACCATTTTGTAGATAGTTTTTAGCTGACTAACAAATCTTTTATTTTATTGGCTGTCTCATTTTGCTCTCTTTCATATTTCACATTTATGGTCTATTCAGACATTCTCCTGTTTTGTTAAGTAGGAATCTGTGTGGTCTTTGATGTAAGACATAATTTATTTGACAAGGAAATATGAGTCTGTGCCCTGAATCTACATTTAACTGATGGATTGAGAAATTTAAAAATTGCAACAAGATAGACTCTCCCCCCCGCCGATTGCCAAACTACTAGCATTTTGCTAATCTATTTGGCGGTGAATTTACATATCTGTGTCTATATATGAATAGATAGAGGTTCACACAGTCACGCAACGGTACCCCGGTGTTTTCATTAATAGAAAAAAGTCTCATTTTATTAGTCATTAATGGTTCCTGTGGAAAATTTTTAAAGAATTTTCCCCTGAAATTAAAAATCAAGATATTTATTTTATCTTTATGTAGATAGTTACAGCTTTATAAAGTGAGCCATAATGTCTTCAAATCTATGCTGCTCATTCCTCAACCTAGTAAATGGAAGTTCTGTTAGCCTTTCAAGATTTATATATTTCATATATTCTCCCACATCTATGTCCCAGTTCTGGTAATTGGAAACTTACTTGCAGCTCATTCTCTCTGCTCAAACTGCTTGTCAATTAACCTTTGCAAAATGAAAGTTTTAAAAAATATGACTTTCATATTTCAATCATGTTCATTTTCCATCCTCTGGAAATGTAGAAATTAAATAACACTCAGGGGTCTGCAATGCTTTTTACATATCATTTAAGATTTGAAACCTGGCTTTGATATTCAAATATGACTACTATTTATATGCAGTGGATGAGATTAAGTGGTTCAAATGACTTGTGCTGGTGTCTTCCTGCTTGGTTTACAGGTATGAACAAAATACTAAGTGTGCCAAAGCATTTTTCATCAACATGCACTGTTTCCATAGACTTTTTGGCAGCTGTCTGTACCATGCTGGGCCATACTGAGCACTGGGGAAGAAAACAAGGGTTCTACTGTATGTTTGAAATTTACATTCTGATGAGCTTAGATGGAGTTGTTGCCTGTCCTGAACTGCTGACTATATGAGGGGGAAAACCTAACAGCTGTAAGAATAACATGATTGAAAAACAGGAAAAAGCTAAAATTGAAAAATGTGGGAAAGTGCCATCAGTGGTATGTTGAAAATACCTACTGAGCCTTTGTTTTAGGAAAGGTTGGAGTTACTGGTTTTAACAGTAGCTAAGTAGAGAGGGAAGAAGTCTGTCATTAGTGCAGACACGGTTATTAGAGCTTCCTAGCGTGCAAGGTATTGTGGTTTCACAGAAACGAATCAGACCTGATTTTCCCCCCTTTAGCAGCCCCCTCTACATACCCCCATCCTGGACTGCTTAACTGCTTATCTGAAAATCCCTGTTTCTTCCTTGGTGTTTATTTTAACTTGTTTTACTAATCTGGTAAAGTTTCCCCATGGACTTCACAACCCTAACACCCATCCCCGAGGAGTATGGTGAAAATAGGACCTTCTGTCCGAGTTGAAGGCAATCCTTCAGGCCCTCGGGAACATCTCAGCTTAAACTCTTACGTCATTTACCTGCCTTCTGCCCTCCGAGATCTCAGATTCTTTTAGAAACAAAAGTTCTCATTCTTAGAATGTACTCTCCCCAACTTAGAAAATCCACCCTCCCATGCTTGAGTCCCATTAAATAACTTCTGTTATCATTTCGGAAAATTTCCAAACTTTGCCTGATCCTCTCTTTGTCTTAGAGCCAACTCACTCCTCAATATGCTAGGAGAGAACCAATGGAGCACAGACCCGTGGTCTCTTCCTCTCTGGCCTTTTTCATATTTTTCCCCTTTCTTGTTCATCATTGAATATTAGTGGATAATTAAAATCCAATGATCATTTCTTACTCTGTGAAGTAATAAGGGTTTTTCAGGTCTGAGAGAACTAGATTTGACTCGGGGCATGACTGCTTTCTGGGTGACTTTGGGCAGGTCCGTTCTCCTTTTTGAGCCTCTGATTCCCCATTTGTAAACCTCACCTTGCAGAGCTATGCAAACAGAAATAAAACATTTAGCACAAGCTTGACACAAAGTAGATGCCCAATAAGTTCTATTTCCTTTGAAGCAGTATGGGATAGAGAGGTTAAAAGCAGACACTCTGAAGTCAGACAGCCAGGGTTCATGGTGCCAGCTCTATCACCTAAATGCTGTGTGATGTGGGCAAGCTATCTAACCTCTCGGTGTGGTAACAGTAATTTCCTTCCTAGAGACTCCGGTGAGGATTCAATGAGCTAGTACCTGTAAAGTGCTTAGAATAATGCCTAGCACCTGGTAAACATAATCTAAGTAAGAGGTATTATTATTTCTCTCTTCTCTCTCCAAGATATTACCCTGATCTCAGGAGTGTAATCACTGTTTCCCAGTGACTGGAACCAAAGGTGGGCTGGGACCTGTGGGTGAAAAAACAGCCTTCCTTGGCCAATCTTCCAAGCAACATTCCTATGATTACACTTGAACTTTGAAGGACAACCTGAGGGTACGTACATTCTATCTGCTAGGAGTCATGAACTGGAGAGGTGGTGGCCTTTGCTAGGACACTGGGTAGATTGGTGAACTCCAGACAACCATCACTCTTACTCATATGAGATAGCCAGGAAACCTAGCTGAGGTAAAGGAAAGGAAAACCCCCAAGAGTGAAACTCTGAGCATTGAATTTGACATCTCATCAGTAGTACTCAAAAATGGGAAAGGAGAGTTTGCTAATTATTTCAGTAATGAAATAAGCAATAGTCAACCTCATTTGTTTATGAAGGCTGGAACTGAGAGTCAAATGGAATCCTACTGGAAACTTGATGGAGGAAAAAAATCAAGATCAAATTTCTTTTTCTATAAATCAGAAAGAGACCCTTAAAAAATGTAACAGTGATGCCTGTATTCAGCCCAAAGAGACGGAGATGATGGTATGGGAATTCACCAGTCAACTTCTGGGGGCTGGTGATACATCAATTACATGGACCCTTATGAACGTAAATTAAAAGGTAAAGGAAAGATAATGTATAGAGCACAGAGCTTTGGAATTTTAACTTGCTTCCCTGATTATATCTTGCCTGAGCATCAACGTGATTAAAGCCATTGATTTTTCTTTTATCATTCCATCTTTTTATCCTTCATCAGTAGCCTCTTATAATCTTTATTCATTCCTATAAACAAAGGCGATACATTGACTTCATAAAACTAATACCTTTTTTGGCTTGGTTTTATTTGAGACCTAGTTTTGGTCCATGATGAATTGCTGAATGGTTGATTTCCTCACACTCCTTTTTGCTAACCTTTCTTGACAGCTTCTGGATTGCTCTACCTAGTAATTTGCTCCATAATAATGGCTACTGTGAGATGTCTCCTAACTATTTCCTTTATTTTTAACAAGGATTCTTAACACCCTCTGTAGGTGGCAATATGCAATTACAGATACAAACTGTCCCCCAGGGGATGGCCGCTCACAGATGCCACCAGGATTTTTGTAGTGCAACTGTTACAGGTAATGAAAACAAAGAATCAGATTCTCCAAACATCCAGTTCAAATAAAATTTTAATTAAAAGTTATGAAGGCATTTTATTGATTAACAATCTTAGTAATTAAAGAATGTGGTTGGCATTTTTTTTCCTAGTTGGATTTGTTCTTCCTTTGAGATCTCTAATTGTTGTATGGTTTTACATTTATTGATAACTCTGTTTGATGGATGCAGATGCCACCTTTTACAGCCGTCGTTGACAGAGTAATCATATTGTGAGAAACACCAGGCTTATGTAGTAACAGCTGTTGCAGTTATCCATGCTGACATCCATCGGGGAAATGTGTTTGCTACTATCATGGGTACACGATAAATGGAAGGTGTAATAAAGCCCAAGCTAACATTTTGAATATCCTTACAACTCTAGGAACTTTATTGCATATTACAGGCACTTTGATCTCTGTCCAGTACTTAAGTCTTAATTATCAGACTAATTGCACAGACTATGTTCATTTTCGGTGGTAATCCTTTTGTGATTAGCTTCTGTGTTCAATAACAGACTTATCTTTTAATTAAAAGGACTATTAACCTTAAGGCTGCTGCTGTGTCTTGGGATTAACCCATACAGAGTTAATGTTTAATATCATTGTAAAAGCTTTTGCTGAAAGGTGTAGCATAAAAATGTGTAGAGGAGAAGCCATGAAATGTATCTCACTTTTCTGATGTGCAAAAAAGCTCTGCTAAAGGTGAGGGTTTTCAGGAAGCCTCCTTATAGATTAAATTTCCTAAAGGCCCACCTTACTGTACAACTGCTGGATTAACTCTTTGAACCTTCTACTCATTTGCAGGAAGAACATACTTACTTTAGGATAAGGCAGAGTTTTCACTCCATTTTCAAAATCATTACATGTGTACGTGATCAGGGTACTTAGCTGCCAGGGGTCCAGAATCGAGAATTTCTTTCTTTTTTTTTAAGCCTTACAGCTGAAAGTTTTTTGATATTGATTTCTTTGGAAAGTCTCACAGCAGCTGGAAAAGAGACAGAGCCATGGCATGTTTATCCAAGTTCCAAGCAGTGCATGGTCAAGGTGGGTAAAACTCAGTTCATAGGTAACTAGTGAACCGATTAAGGAGCAGATGCAGAGAGAATCAGTACCACTGTGCGGAAAGCTTGCCAAAAAGCCAGATGCAGCTGCTGGAAGTGCTCTATTTCTTCCTCACTTTGGCATCTGGGTTCTACAATGAACATTTTCCCCCAGTGCACCCCATGGGCCAGGGTCTATTGCTGTGCTGGTCGCTTAGGATGAGGACGAGAAATGGTTTCTGATTCCTCCCTCTCTGGCTCAGATCCTGGACTCCCAGAGGAAGAGACCCTTCATTGATTTTTCTCCCCAGGTGTCTTCACAAGTAAAATGCAGGCTGCTGGGTGGGACTAAGGAGCTGCGGGAATGCCTTCATCCTAAGGCACCTGGACCAGCAGGTGATGAAGTAAACACTGTTCTGTTTCATCTTCCAAATTTTACTTCTTCTATTAGTGATGTGAAGACTAGCCAGACAAGAACTTTTCTTTAATGGCACATTTTCCAGGAATTCAGCAGCGACATGAAATATTGACCAAATAAACATTGCTGTCTGCCAGGAGAATCTGTGGTGAATAAGACAGTGAGGTCCCGCCCTCATGAAGCTTGGAGTCCAGCTGGTGAGGTAGTAACTCCTTCCAGCCCACCAGGCTGGTTGCTGCAGATGGCAGCCTAGCAAGGGGACTGACTATGGCTTGGATAGATTGTATCTTTCTGGGTTTAGAATTCACTGGGTATTTTGTTCTTAATAACAAATAGGGCCTTTGCATGTGATGAGTGGGGCTGGTAAAATTTTACCAACAGTAGTGGGGAAGAGAGTCTCCCTCTGCGGTTTAGAGCATCAACTTTGAAGCCAGATAGATACCAGTGCAATCAACCCAGCTCCACCAGTGTAAGCTATGTGACTGTGCACAAGTTATTTCCCTTTCTGAATCTTGGTTTTCTCAACTGTAAAATGGGGATAACAGTGGTGTTATTGTAAGAAATAAATGAAACTGCACATGTGAAGACTTTAGCCCAATACGTAATGCAGATCATTTAGTAAATGGTGGCTATTGCTTTCCAGATTTAAGATTCTGTATCTTGAGAGAGTGTCCAGCAACTAAGAAATTAGGTGGGGGGGGGTATGTTACATACAGTGATTATGATGATAGTGGTTTCTTATAATTCTAGTCTACAGTCACTCCTTTGATCCTCACAGGAGCGCTATGAAGTAGGCTGCTTTACTGATGACAAAACTGGGGTAGGTGTGTGCCTTACTCAGGCTTACATGTTGTAAATGAGGGACTTAGAATCAAACCAGACTCTCCAAGCCCAGCACTCCATAGCTAGCAATTCTATGAGAGTAGAGGGAGGTACATAAATCAGGAGATTTCATTCTTTTTCAAGTTTCCTACGGACTCACAGCTCCTTTCTCCTCAAGGCACTGAACTCTTTAAAAATAGAATATTTTAAGTGCATATATTATATGTTCAATATATAAAATCTTTGGTAATTTCTCATAATTAAATGGTGCATTAGTATTGGAAAAGTTCAGAAATCTACTGTCCTGCCAATGTGGATTTTAAAATACATTTCAAAAGAGCTTAACAAGTGAATCTGCTTTTAGTAGAGAAATTCTAATTAGGCACTTATTTTTGACAGCAAATCTGCTTTAATTATATGAAGTTAATTTCCATCAATTATGATTTATCAAGTCTCAAAATGTTTTGGAAGGAAACAACAAATGAAAAACCATAATATTACAGCTACTGCTAAGGTAGAGCCAGGGTGCTGTTACTCCTGTTCTGCTGTTCAGGAGCACACGGGAAGGAGGGTTGTCAGACTGTTCAACGTCTTGTTTGTAAAAGAAAGGTGGACTAGCACAACACTGGGTAAAGTTGGACGTGTCTAAGATGTTACCCTAAGACAATGTATTGGCCCTAACAATTTTGAGGTTGGGGGTGGGAGGATGGAATGTACTGACACACGGACAGGAAAATGGCTGGTACTTTTAGGGGTAGATTCTACAAGCTAAATGTGTATGTACACACTTTAATTTCTGCCTATTATCTTCAACACAGATGAAGATAGTCGGTATGTTTTACAAATAAATCGAAGTTGAAATTTTCACAGTAAACAACCTATCTCAAATAGGACAGGAAAGCAGACACAATTAGCCTCTTTAAAGAAAAAACCCACCTGTCTAAAGATGACTATTAAACATAAAAGGCTATTATTTAATAAAAGGTTATATTTTTATATGTTGCCCAAAGGCTTTTTTTGTGTGTGTGTGTCTAGAGAGGACTCTCCACTACTTATACTTTCTTAGTGTTCAAACTACACATCTTACTTAAGCAGTGTGGTTGGAGAGGTCCCACTCATTGAGACACAAACTATCACCGCACTCTGCGCTCCAATCACAGCTGCCATGGGCTTTATCCTTCCATTTCCTACATCGTGAGCTGCCTTGACAACAGCTCCCTCTGCTTCTCCATCCACGTTCTCAGTCACTTAATTATTAAGAGTCTCATTTGGGTTATCAAAATTTAGTCCCTTTTATTTAAAAACTTTAATCTCCTATTTGATCTGAAGCATTCATCTTCCCTCAGCTGCCTGGGACTCCAGCAACTTTGGAAAGCGTGTGTGAGAGAGATACACCTCTTTCTCTTCCCTGTTCTTACTACTCTGGTGTAGAGGTGAGGGGAACAAGAGAACAAAACCATTTCCTTGTCACTCCAGTGCTGAGTCTTTGTCAGCTGTAATTGCTGTTCCCATCTGTGCACATCTCATGTCTGACCCTTTTCTTTCCATTGGATTTTGCTTCTTCTCTGTGACTGCTTGGCCATCCAAACGCTGGCCCTCTTGTGCAGGTGTTGTAGGCATCTTTGATGAGTTCTTCCAGGGGCTGGACAGACACCTCCACCTGAAAAGTCCCCTGTAAGAATCTGAGAGTCCTCTGAGTCTCGGCCTCTTGCTCTCTCCCTCAGCCCTCATTTCAGCCTGTCCACCCAGTGGATGGCCCTCTGCGGTGCCACCAGCTAGGGAGCCTCTTAAGGCTATCTCCTGTATCCTCTCAGCACGGTGCCTGATATCCTTGAGAACATCCCGAGTCACCGATTGGCAACAAAGAAGTTCCAGGCCTGCCCTGATTTTCTCCTGCCTCAACATAGGATCACCTCTCCTGAGAGCAGCTCTGGTTCTTTGCAGAAATAACAGGATTAGAGACAAGTCTGAGTACCCCTGGTGTGCATGATCTTGAGAATTGGTGGCATGCAAAAGTGCAGATTTTCCATTGGATATTTCTAGTGGTAGAGCTGGAAAATGTTTCTTTTTCAAGATCGTGTGTTGTATTATTTTTCCAAATAATTAAAATGTAAATTTTTTGGTTTACTATAAATACTTCATATTCTCTATCACATACTTACTTAAAACTTTCACCTTTCAACTAAACTGTAATTCTGTGGTGTTTTTTTTTTTAAGGAATTCTTATAGTCTCAGCATTTGTCATTTTGTAGTCATTTTATTGACACGATGGAGGATATATTAAAATTTTTATGAGGGAATAATAGTTATATATAATATATAGAATGTATAATAAATTTATAAATATATAGTAAATATTTTATGACACACTATTTGTAGATTTAGTGAATGTGACTTAAGCAGAAAATAATCAGATAGTCAGGAGAGTTCTGATTAATTTACTTGTTCCTTAAAGATTTCTATTGTTATTGACGTGAATGATGAAGAATTTTCACTGTAAGCTCATTTCATTTTTGGTGGTGGGTGGTGGACAGAACCGGGGCCTAATTCTCACCTCTCATCCCTCTTCTGCTTTCCAGGGGCATTAGCAAAGCTCCACAAATGGAAGAGTTTCAAATGGCCATCATCAGAGCCCAGGCTATTTCAGTGTTAGCCAGAATTAAATCATTTTTTTTCCTTTTAATTGTAGTATAGTCAGTTTATAATGTTGTGTCAATTTCTGGTATACAGCATTATGTTTCAGTCATATATATACATACATATATTCCTTTTCATATTCTTTTTCATTATAGGTTACTACAAGATACTGAATATAGTTTACTGTGCTATACAGAAGAAACTAGCTTATCTATTTATATCTATTTTCAGTACATATCACTATATATTTACTTTTTTAAAGACTTTAATGGGGATTGAACCCAGGACCTCATGCATGCTAAGCATGTACTCTACCACTGAGCTATTTCCCTCCCACAATCACTATATATTTATTAAAGGCGGGGAGAGGCCTGAATATGTTCTTCCAGAAGGTTATGAACCCACACTGGATCCCCAGTTCTACTTCCTCTGGTCCCATTTCAGACTCCTTGGATGACTGCAGTTCCCTGGCTGGCCCCTTAAATACAATGACCCTGGAGTTTTGCTTTGTGCCCTGTTCTCTCTTTATGCACCCTGTAAATGTCTCATCCTCTCCTAATGGTTTCCTCATTAATTATGTGCTGTCAGCTCCCAAGTCTACATCTCCAGCTCCCACATCTCTCCTGAAATCTAGGCCCAGATCTTTAACTCGTTACTAGATGTCTTTACCTAGGAGTCCCACTGGCATCTTCAACTTGATATGCTCTAGACTGACCTCCCTCAGCTGTCTCAAACCGTCTTGATGCTGCATCTCCTCAGTTATGTAGGTCGGAGACTTGGGAATGATTCTTAACTTTTTCTTTTCTCTCTCTCTCACCCTTTGAGTCCTCCTCCCATCAGAATCTGACCAGTCCCCCTGTTTTTTCCTACAGCCTCCGCTGCTACCAACACAGGTCAGGCCTTGGTTGTTGAGCGTCTGACAGGATCCCAGAGAAAGAGCTTTGTGTATTTATTATTTTAATTATGGATAAAGATTATAAATATTATGACCACATTAATTACATACATTGCTTTAAAGACCTAAAGCACCAGTTTTTCCCACAGGGCTTTTGTTTAGCCCAATGATTACTAGAACATGTCATAAGGAGGCCTCTTAACCAAGGGGATTTATGACCAAATTTTGATTATCTTGGTTGGGAGGCCAAGGAAAACACGAGGGATGGGAATAGTGAAATGACCCTAAAGCCTCACGTTAGGCAACAGCTTCAAGCTTCTTTTCCTCTGAATATTTAATCAGCACAGACAACATGAGAGGAGGCTGTTACTGGCTTGAATTTCTGCCTGTTGAATGCCCCAGATCAGATGAGCCGCGAAGTAGTCAAGTGGCCACAATTTCCAGTCAAGTTAAGAAGAGGAAGCAAGAAATTCCTCGAGTCCACCAACCAGATAAGAATCTGCCCGTTTCAGTGAAAGGGAAACCAAGACTTGAGCCTGAACAAGCTTAACGCTTCTCTCTCACTTAGTGCTGATCTCACTAAGTGGCAGAGTAAGGACTGTGGTGCTGGGCTATGGTTCTAAGGTTTAAACTCCTCAATCGTAGTGGTTTTCCCTGTTACTATTTGCATTTCAGTCATTGCTACAATGAGGGGAAATTTTGCCCCAACAGCTTAGAATCTTGCTGCAATGCCAGGAGCCCTGGGCAAGAGGAGAAAAGGTCGGTCAGAAAAGGAAATAGCATCCATTATGAGACAAGGACCAGCCATGTCAAGGGGCAAATTGAGTAAGACATTGTGGTGGTGCAGAAACCCTCCCTTAGCCAATCTCCTTTGCAGACCTTGATTTCAAGTGCATGGAAATGAAGGGCAAAACGTGGCTGTCTAGAGCTGCTTTATCCATCATTATCTCAGATTTCCTGATGAAGCTGATAAGCTTGGTGTAGGCATTCCACCAGCCTCTGTCATTTTTCTCCTGCCACCATTCATGATTTCTTACTGGTTTAGCCCAATAATCCGGGTAGGAGCTCTTAATGCACTTGCTCTGTTATAAAATCGCCCAATGTGAATGCCTCTAGGTTTACTGATTGCCTCACTCCCTTAAAATCAGATGACAAATACTACATTTGAGACCTGTCTTTATTTAGTATTTTGTTTGCTTATATTCTGGCAGAATATTCACATAAAGGGTCCCACAATGTGGAGGAAACTGCTGTAATGCATTTTGAACGCATGGTATCGATTGCCAGAGAATCAGTTAAATTGCGCTGTGAATAATGATTGGCACTGGCCTTAACCCTTTTGGCTAAAATTGCTTATTTGTCATCCTGGCTTATGGAAGAGATAAACAATTGCTTGCTGATGATCTAACGGATCAACTGTGAGTATCATTTGGCATGTCAGATGAGAGCTAATTTAATGAGCTGCAGTTCCTGCCAATTACCTGGGAACAAATCCCTCCGCAAGCTATTCTGTACATCATCAAAATGTTTACCCAAATTCTCACTCATGGCAGGTAAGATGATCGGGTGTTTGATTAGTCGACATGCTGTCGATATTATCTCACACGCATTTGTCCTGTCTACCTATCCAATCTCCTTCATTCTTTAACAATGACAAATTATAATATGTAGTCATCTAATCCTTTATTTTAAATTACTCTCCTCAGTATGTGTACTAACTGTAAAACCAAAACATCCCCATGACTGAATTGCAGACCAGCTTGTGTGGCGAGAGATCTGGTCAGTTGGCTATAAAAAAAAGTGACTTTATTCCATTTGAATGCATACGAAGAAACTCTAATAAGAGTAGGAAATCTGGATGACTTTATGATGGCTTCACATAAAAAGGGGGGATGTTTGGGAATGAGAGGTCTCTGAGCTAGCATGGATGGGGCAGGGAGAAGGGGACAGGCCAGGGAAGGGAGAGAGTGAGAAGGGGAAGGACAGCGCTGGGGGAGAGGGAAGATGAGGTGCACGGCATCCCTGTGAGCAGGGAGGGGAAAAGGCCTGGGTCACCCAGAAAGCCTGAGGCTCCCTAGCCAGGAGCATCAGACATCCTCGTTCCAGTCACCTTCCCTTCTCCTACCTGGATTTCAGTGTGTTTCAGAGAATGCCCTTCCCCAGGTACTTCCCTTCCTAGCTTTTTCTCTCCCTTGCTCTCCCATTTGAGTGCATTTCCTCCTTCACTCCAGCTGCCATGTTAACTGTGTCAGGAAGCCCAGTTTTGACGTTCACCCCCTTCCAAGGCTATGTGCACAGAGCACGTGTTGACTTTGGGACATTCACCTCCTCCCGCCCACTGTGCCACCGCCTCTGCTCTTCTCGCTCATCTTTCTTCTACTCTCTTGAGCAACACACACTTTCTCTGTTTCCAGAACAGAGACCTGAGAGTCCAGGGAAGGGAGGCACAGGAGCTACTATCCCAGGCAATCTTATGAAATTTGTAATATAGGTGCCTTTCTCTCTGAACAGGAATTCTTGCAGTAGTTGCCAAGAGGGTAGCATTTTCATCATCTTTTTTACATTCTCACATGAGAAAGATTTCCATTCTTGCTAATTTACTATGCAAAGTTTCTGAGGCAGAAGTGAGAAGATATCCTGTGCTGTTTTCACTTACCACACTTTTGACACCAAATACATGGGTTTTTTCCCCACAGTAAGCAGTTCTCCAGTTCTCTGTGGACACCAACTGGGTGTCCTACAATTTGATTCAGCTCTGATACTAGCTGCTTGGAGTTAGTGCAGACACCATGGGTTAAGGGCTCAATGCTTCTAACTTCAGCTGGCTGCCAGTCCCAGGTGGCCACCTATACTTCTGACTGCCTATAAATCAGGGGTTCTCACAATTTCCTCTTCAGGTTTGATAATTTTCTAGAACAGCCACAGAACTCAGGGAAGTGCCTTCTTTACTATGAGTGGCTTATTACAATGGATTCAACCCAAGAACAGCCACATGGAAGAGATGCATAGGCCCAAGGATGTGGAAGGGGCTGGGAGTCTCCATGTCCTCTCTGGGTGGACCACCCTCCCAGCACCTCCATCTGTTCACCAAACCAGAAGCTCTCCTAACCCTGAGGTTTAGGGGTTCTTATGGGGGTTTCATTAGGTACACATGATTGACTAAATCATTGGTTATTGGTGATAAACTCCATTTCCAGCCCTTCTCCACTATCTGGAGGTCAGAGGGTGGGACTAAAAGCTCTGAACTTCCAATCATGCCTTGGTGTTCCTGGCCATTAGCCTGAAGCTATCTAGGGGGACCAGTGATCACATCAGCATACAAAAGAAATTCATATCAACCAGAGATCCCAAAGGTTTTAGGAGATGTATGCCAAGAATTGGACCAAGACCAAATATCAATTTCCCACTGGACCACAAAATACAAGATTTATCTGTGGCATCCATATTTCACTCATATTTCTTTGTTTCAAAGGACTGGGCAAAATTTTTTAAAACGTGGAGACCTTTTTTGGGGTAGTCCCTCCTGGCTCTGCCTTGTCACTGTGGTTATTGGGAGAGAATGTCACTTTCCTTTCACTGTCCCACTGCCACATACTGGGCCTTCTCTATTATCCCTGTGTGCAAGTGTGCGGCTGCCTTCATCAGAAGTCCTCAGCGGTTCACAGAGGGCTGGGGACAGCATCACTGGTTTCTACTCAGTGGCATTAGGGGCTGGGACTTCTACCACACATCCTTCCCCACCAAAACAGATTAAGGATTTTATATCACACAGTCCTGGGAAGTTCTGCGTGCTTCCAGTTTTGCATTGTCTGTCTGGACTCTGCCAGGGGCCATGGAATCCCATCTGTCCTGTGTGTGTGTGTGACCTGACCCTATACTGAAGGCAAATCGGTAGGTTTTTGTCTTTCATCTGACCCCTGGTTTGTCCCAGAGTGTAGTCTTAACCAGAGATGAGTAACCTACTTATTTCTTTCTCCTGGGGCTCTGCTTTTTGAGAATCTGACCACAGGAGGCAGAGACCTCTGCAAATCAGAACCTGCTTCCCCAATTCCAGCTTTGATGTTCTGATTTGTTCCCCAAGGACAGCCAATAACCTTGTTTCTCTTCCTCCTCCCAAATTAGCTTCCCTACAAGTGAGAATTTGGTGCCCTCTCGGGTTACTTCAGCAGTCTGAGCTTCTCCAGTAATAGTGTAAAGTATCACTCCCATGGCAATTTGCTGTAACAGGGTCTAATTCTCCAAAACATGACCGCAGCCTTGTGCTGTTGTGAAAGGCTTTCAGTAGAGAGTTTTTTTCCCCTCTCTTTTCCACTATTGCATGATCAGAAAGTTGACATTCAAGTCCCAGCACTTCTCAAACTGCAGAAAGCCGAGTCCACACAGGCACATCTTCTGCTCCAGCAACAGGCATGTGGGTGGTTGTGACCACTTAATTCCCACCCCAGGGTTCTCACTGGCTCTCTGTTATTGTGCAGGGCTCCTCCACTGCCAGTGTCTGCCACACGTAACTTTTCCTTTCTCTTCTGAGGGATGGGTGTGGGATGGGCAATTGGAATCAGTCTGCTGAGCATGGATGCGGTTCAGGGTCCCACCTGGGCGAGTCTCTGGGATGTGGGAGCTGTCTGCTCTTCTATTTTAAATTCAGGGTGGGCAGGAACAAGTCATTCTGTTGCCTGTGGCCTCTAGCACAGCACTTTGCCCAAATGCCCAATCAATATTTGTTGAATTAAATTTAATAAATCCACAGCAGGACACACTGCTTAATACTTGTAATCATCACCTGCCATTCAAGAAAGGGCACTACCAAGGGGAGGTGGAGGCTTACGTGCCTCCCAGTGTGTTGTCCATTTAGAAAGAAGGCTGTTTGTTGAGTGTGTAAACCCTCAACACTGACCAGGACTAGGAAGTCACACTTTGTGCTCACAGAATATTTTACCAGTATCCCCTTTCCCCTCTGCAGCTTCAGGTAGTCTTTTCTACCTTCCTCAAATTATTCAATTCAGCATGATTCTTTTCAGCAAACTCACATTTTTTTACCAACTACATAGGTGAGAACTACTGGATTAGGTATTGATGGGATAGAAAGTGGAATACAATATAGAGAACTCTGTCTTTGAGGAATCCATGGTCTACTGACTCCCTGTCTTCCTAGCTGGTTGACTTTAGGCAAATTATTGAATCTCTCTGTGCCTCAGTTTCCTCATCTGGAATACTGGTATAATAATGGTACCTATTTTGTAGAGTTGTCAAGGAGGCTAAATGGACTAAAAGTATAACCTACTTAAAAGTCTCTTGCACACGGAAAGCATTTAATAAATGTTATCTGTTATGATTACTTAGACTGACACCACAGTAACTCTAATCTGGCTGCTGGCTAATCCTCCTCCCTCACCCGTCAGCTCGGACTTTGCATAGCTCTCTGGCTCTTTACGTGACCGCGGTGAAAGTGATGGACATTGTGGGTAGAAGGCTGTGTGCTGGCTGGATTGGACCTGGAATGGATAGTGTGATGCAAAAGCTCAGACTACTACTTCACTTTCTGCATTTTTCATTCACAGTAGAGTCAGATCAGTGCCACAGGGGTTCAAAATGACAGCATTCGGTAGGTGATATGTGTTGTACTTCCCCACAGTGTTTCCAAATCAAGGTTTACAAAGCCTTAAGTCATTTTATTAATATACTTATCCTGAGAGATTATGTATTTGGAAATAACTGTTTTGGAGGTTATGCCCTACAGCCTTCTGGAATCTTCTTTATTCTCAGCATCTCCATGCTGTAGACTCACCTTATGAATTAAGTTGCATTTTGACCAGGTTTTCTAATAAATTACTAATTATACCCTTGGGGAGGATCCAAGTGAGATTTGTTTTCTTACTGAGGTTAGCGCCATTGTTTTAAAAGGATTATATTACTGTTATTTGAAAGTAAAACAAACTCCAAAAACCGTTTGCTGCCAAGGACAGCTAACTCTGCCACTAAAATTGCAGACAACAGCCCTAAATGGTCAGGTTAATGGTTTCTGATTGTCTGATCAGACTCCACTTTGCTCCCGCACCAGAGAGGGTGCTGCCAGGCACCCTCTCATCCTGTCCTGCGGGAGCACACACCATCCTGAAGCTCCAGAAGGGGTGTGTTTCCCACTCCTGTCAAGAGGCAGTGGTTTGTAAATATTGTGAGAAGCTCAGAATGAAAAGGTTAAACTAGTACATTCTGGCTGGATGAGGATTAATTAGGAGCTGATTTGCGAGGACTGTGTGTGTGCTAAATTTACTGACCTTCTCTTTCCCCTGTACAGAATGAAGCTCTGTTCTCTGTGCTCATTATCCTTAAATGGTTTTCTTTTCTCAGTATCATCACCTCATTCATTTTATTTGGTAGTTTTAAAATGCACTAATTTGGAGCAGTAGGCTTCATTGATTCTTGGGAATAGAGCACTTAGCAGGCACAGCTCTGTGGGCCTTAGGAAACTTCTGCATGATCACTGGGGGCTCTCTGGCACTGAGACTGGGTTCCTGGTCCAGACTGGCAAGGATCCCATCAGATACCCTCCCACTGCTCGGTGGGCAGCAGGCATGTCTGAAGGCCTTTCAGCTGTGCTTTAAAACGGAATGTAAATACTGCCTTGCTATTTCCTGGCTATTTAGGGATAATGGTCTACTTTGTTATCAACTAGAGTTCTTTTTCATCTATGTCTGTTTTCTTGGTCAGCCTTTGGACCGTTTGTTGCTTCATTGCCCTGTTGTCCAAGGGCCAGCTGGGGGACAATTTCAAGGTGAGGCCTAGGCATTCTAGGGGTGCCTAACTCTGCCTTGTCTGGGCATCCTACAAAATGCAGAAGGCTCTCCTGCTTAAGAGCCCTCAGTGACCAAGACGGCAGACAAGAGCAGAGGAGGAGATTGGGTGAGGACAGGGAGGATGCACAGGAGGGACAGGCTGGCCAGGCAGTTCTGCTGGCTCTAGCCTGAGATTGTTGATAGAAGAAATGAGTATGGAAGAAGGGTCCTTTTTAGTTTCCATGCACCTTTGTATCCCAAGTTATGGAGAGTACAGAGCAGTGAGAAGATGAGGATGAGAGTAAGAGAAAGCCCAAAGCTCAGTTGAATAATTTCCTCCTGAGGTTTTCTTATGTTTATCTCTAGCTCTTCTGCTCACAGTCTTTCTGCTTTTTGGCCTTTATCATCTAATGATTTGACAAAAGAACTCTGAACTCAAAGACAGAGGAAACACAGCTCTTTTGACTGTTAGAAATCTTGCCTGTATTTGGTTCTGGCTAAAAATTATGGTAAACAGAAAAATGAGAGGGCAAGAAGAGATAGAAAAAAGGACTAAAATGAGAATCTGTGGTTTTATTTGGGTACACTTGATCTGGCTCCCTATATATTTAAGCAAATCTGGATTTTTAAAAAGACATGGTTTTAAGAATTTAAAAGTTTGTGTAAAAACATTCATCATATCTTAGAAAACCACCCCTTGGTGTTATAAATATGAATTAATTATGAAGAAGACAATTTACAAAGAACTTCAAAGATGTGCCTAATTGTGGAAAGCAAGCTACCTCCAGACAGTGAGGGTTGGCTGCTCTGAATGTTTGCCCAAGTCCTTAGCACAGGGAGGTGTTCAATAACTACTGAATCCATAATCAGGGTATTTTGACTATTTGGGCTGCTCTGTGTTGCTGAATTTTAAGTTGTTCCTTGCTAGCATGGCAAAGTTGAAGGTGAGAGGCAAGTCTCAGTATCAGCAGTAGCTAGATGAGCTTTGATGGGATGAAGAAAGATGGAGTTTCCAGGGCTTTGACATTTCATTCTCTTGTTATATAGCAGCTATAAAAAAGTCACTAGCATTTTCCTGTCTTCTTTACTGATACACACCAGCAATGGGAAAAATAAGGGTCCCAGTCTCATGCCTAATTTGGTAGCTTAACTGGTGAAAGGAACGACGAGATACCCAGAGCAATAGGGCTCATGTCAGCAGGTTCACCCAAGCACAAGTCCCCTGCGGAGGTGACTGAAATGGGGAAATGTTTCATGTGAAGGTCCCGTTCCTGAAAAACCCAGTGTGAACGATTACTGAAGGCCATTTCTAAAGTTATTTCTATAATGTGCATTTGCTGAAAATGGAAGAAAATGAAAGATGCTAATGTTCGAATATTATGAAGCTCGATGTTGTACACACCAGGGCATTTCACATTGAACTTAATGAGTCACCCAGGTGTTCATTGACCAGTTGCTTTTTTAAACTTGGAGACTAATTTTTTTTTTCTTATGCTGTGGTCTGCTCTGCGCATGGCTTTTTTTTTTTTTAAATGTGGGATATTACAGCACTGAAAATATTACTGATGCAGATTTTATCCCCAGACCATTGAGTCTATTTAGATATGTCATGCTCATAAAAGCTCATGTTTATTGAAGAGGGTTATTAAATTTACTGGAAGATTTCATAAAGACCCTTTTAGGTGAAAAATGCAGGTAGAATGGTTTGAGTGGATGCTTTATAAACCTTTTATGAGCCAAAAAAAAAGTTCTAAATGCAAATGTCTTATGTGGAAAGTAAAAGCAATTTGTTTTTCTCATTAGGTGCCAGACAGTCGGCTCACGTGAAGATGACAGATTTGGAGAGCTATGAAACCAGAGCCAGCTTTCTTTAACAGAGGACTGCTAGCTGCTTACCTTCTCTATCAAAATGAGCATTCATTCCAAGGTTAGGTACAGACATATAGATGTCTGCCTGGTTTGGGAATGCTTCTGAACCCTAGATATATTATTGAAAGAATTGTAATAGATTTAATTTAAAACACACTCATGGGCATGCACGCGCACGCACACACACACACAGAGTTATAGAATACAGTGTAATTAAAGATATTCATCACTATGTTCATTCAAACTGGTACAATAAGAGTATCTCACACTGTTTCCCTTCATTACTATGCAAGGCCAGAGCTTATATTTCTTGATTTGGAATGATGCCAGGGAGTCATTTCAATATTTGAGCTTTATACATTATTATTAATCATGATGATGATGATGCACTTTTCAATATTCATGGTACTTTGCAACAATTTTTATTAGCTGTTTCTCTTAAAAGCTGAATCAGGTCAAGGAAAATTACTTACTTCTCTGTTGCAGATAAAGAAACAGAGGCACAGAGAGATGCATGACTTCTGGATGGCACATGGGTTACTGGCATAGCTGGTGTGAAAACTCACCATCTTGTATTTTTACAGTCTGACACTAAGGCTTTTCTCACAAATTCTTTTTTTTTTCCCTAAGAATAAATTGTCATATAAAAGTTTTGGACATATTTGGGAAGCTAAAACATGCCAGTGAGTAATACAGTGTTAGGCACATAATAGGTTTTCGATAAATATTAGCTAAATAAATGCATAATTAGTTGGAGGTTTAAAGCATAAGATTTCAATAATGCTCCATTTGTGTAAAAGTAACATATTCCAATTACCATTAATCAACTAAAAATAAGACACTAGTGTTAAGAAAAGGAGACAATAGGCTCAAAATGGAGTCACTTGTCTTAAGCCCCCATCATCAAATTGAGACTTAATATCTAACTTAATTATAGTTTCAACCTCTCCCAGGAATGGAATCTTAAACCAATCTGGAATTACCTGGTCCATACTAGTGAGGTTATCTACCTCATAGACCCCATCATCTCCTAAAGGAAGGTGACCTTGCCACAAACAACCTGCTCTTTGCCGGTATAACATCCTTATCCTGCCCCCTTCTGCCTGTGAAAGTCTTCCATTTTGCATAGCTCCTCTGAGCTCCTTTCTGTCTGCTAGATGAGATGCTGCCTGAATCACTGAATAAATCCAATTCAGATTTTCATATACTCAGTTGAATTTGTTTTTTAAATGGTATCAGTGGCAGTGGTGGGATCTAAAGGAAACTTCTGATGGCTTTGGGGACAACAAGAAACACAGTTTTCTGCAAACTCTGAGTTCTCTGTCTTTCTCACTGTTTCTAAGGGTTCTAAGTTCTTCTTGGTTCTGAGCTTCATTCCCTTTGCATAGAGTTCCCAATCTAATTGGCTTTCCAGTCCAGGGTTAATGAGTCAGTCTAGGCTGACAGGAGGCTCTAACGGACTGCTGGCCCTCAGCCCTTGTTTAGTCTGTGGGTCTGTGGTCTCGAGTCCAGACTTAGCAGGTCAGCTTGAGCTGGCAGACAGTTCCAGCCAGAACCCATGTCTCTTGCCCATGGTTAGTCCACAGTCCCAATTTGTTGGAATCTGATGGTTCATACTATAGTTCCACACTGGGACCTGCTGGTGGTGCATACCTAAGGCCTTCTCTCAGCCAGTGCCTTCCCTTGGTGCAGTACCATCTCATTGGTTACTTCTGGTGTCCAAAGTCTCATTTCCTCAGTTACTCGTGGTTTCTCTTAATGTGCACATGAAGTAAAAGAAAAGATCTACTGCTAATGAGAATCTTGGAAGCCAAAGCCTCAGAATTGGTGGACTTAGGTGGAGCACTCACCACCTAACTCTGACTCTCATGTTAGGATAGGTTGGTCATAGAGCGGGTTAGATTGACAGTAGGTCACATGCCAACCTCAAGAGAATTTCCATTCAAAGGGGTACACTGTAAAACACCAATCCCAAACACAATGGCACATCCCTCTTAGATATAAATTTGGCTCTGAAAGAGCCAAGGTTTAGCTAAAGAAATGAGATCTTTCAGTTCCAAAGAGTTGAGGGTGCTACTTTCCAGCACATCTGCTTATTTTATGTCTAAGAACTGTGGTGCCAGAAGCTGTAGATATCTATAAAAATGGCAAAAATCTTACTAAGACAATCTAGAATTACAATGGCATTATGAAGAACATTCCAACAGATAAGACCATTGAAGATGTGCACTTGGAAGAAAGGATTCTTAAATCCAAGAATCAGAATGGGATACCTACTTTAATTGGCACACGGAAGCCTCTCAAGTCTCCAAAATTCCAAAATAGCTGCATTAAAAAAACTCATTGCAAAGGGCTAATGAAAAACGAAAGACACAAGAGGTACCTGAAGGCTATAAGACTGACATAACTCCTATTGCTCCCCTCTATCCTCTTTTATTTGAGTAATCATCCTAGTAATCCTGTCTGAATTGTTTTTCCACTCTGAAGAGACTACAAGAGCATAAACAAAAGTTTGCCAGGTTAATGGCTTTACAGACATCCCCATATCCTCCCTTGAAAGCAGGCCACCATATGGACCCCTCCCAGGGTTGATGGGACTCAGATTTTCTGGTAAACTGCTATGTTACTCCCTTAAACAGTCAAAGGAAATGAAAATTTAAAATTAATGGAAAAAATGTTCCAAATTTTGGTAATATAAGAGCCTGCAGATGGGATCCTGGGAAAACTGGCAGAAGCCATGGAAGGATGAGAATTTTTACCAGAGTCAGCTCTCAAGATTTCTGCCTGTGGTATCTGGTAGAGGGGAAGATAAAATTTCATGTTGTTCCTTCCTTTCCAAATCCCAACCCACTGATTATTGATTCTTTCTCTCTCAGGGATGGCCATTATTTTCTTTTCTGTCTTATTTTGGGTCCTGAGAAGTTGGCTTGGTAACCATCAGGTTGGGGGCCTCAAAATATGGCTGGACAGAAATTTGGGTTGAAGTCAACTTGCTGCTAGGGCCTTACCAAATGGCTACCATCCCTCAGGGAAATTATCTGTCTTTCATTTGGCTATCTGTGGGAGAGTCTCCAAATCTTGGAAGAGTAATATCTTTTGGACTCTATTTGAGAACACCTATTTTGTCCATGGGTCTATGGGTTGTTCAGTACTGCCAGAAATATTTACTGTTTGTCCTGGCTGAAAACAGAAGATCTTTGAAAGGATTTTTTAAAAGTAGTTCTATCGTCAGAAATTGGCCAAATGGGAAGCTGATATTCAAAGCCTGATTGGAACTTTAAGACCTCTTCTCCCAAGCTAAATGAACCAGGAGGGAAAGAAAAACCTTCTGAAGACTTTGTGGAGGGATTCTAAATGAAGTCTTTTTGACCTTGAACTAATTTTGGAATTTTCCAGAGTGCCCCTGGAACATCACAAAAAAATTTGTTCTCTTTTCTTACAAAAAGAGGGATGCAAAATTAATTAGGCTTATTTGCTATGTTAGATTGCATGGGATGTATTGTTAAATAAGCAGTATCACTAATGTTTATGTTGTAATTATATAGATATATGTTATAAATGTTCCAGAAATTGTATAAAATTCCTAGAAATTTGATATGCTCTGACAGAATGTTATCAGTTGCAGCTCCAGTCATTATCTTAAAAAGCTGTATATCACAGAAATAACCAAATTTCTTTGTCAATTCCATTCTAATGAACTCTCATCAGATCTTTAACGACAGGCATTTTAAAGTCTTTTGTCATTTATGGACAGTTATATTTTACTCTGATGCTTTTGCAAGAATGAGACTCATGGAAAGGACTTGCCAAGTGCTCCTGACCACTGACACAGCTGTGAAACTAGAAGGCATAGAACCTTGGATACACATCTGACAGCTGAAGAATGTTCCACCTGACATCGGGTCCTGTGCAAGTATGATAGACCTCCAAATCAAACTGACTAGGGAGAGAAGTATTTGGCATCAAGGTAAGACTGCTCCCACCCAAGATGCCAGATCAAGACTTCATAGTTTAGCTAAACATGAAACATTTTCTTCCTCTCTTTCTTTCTTTTACTTTGGCACTGGCCTGGAAGGATAATGCCATCATCCACATCTCCTAGATCATCGCTAAGGAGGAGTGACCTTTCAGACTGCTGAGTTTGTCATCAAAAACTCTCATCTGTCCATGATGCTAGAGAACCCCCGGTCCTCCCTTTGACCAATTTTTCTTTTATGCCCAATGTCACTATGAACTATAATCAACCCCCCTTGTTAGTCACAGAGTCCTACTTTTATAGCTGGACATTCATTGTCTTGTTTTTACTTTTCTTTGATTATAACTATAGTTGCCCGGTTGTACACAAATACCTATGCAAATCATGCCACATTTGCACACCAACATTCTTATGGTTATCTAAATCAGATCTGCCCCCAAATATGAGAAGATCTCACCAGCAGCACCCATCTTTGCAAGGAATATAGAACAACTTTTATTTCAGGCTAGGAGATTTACATCCTGAATGTATTGAAAACTTAACTGACCCCTAGCTGGAATGGGCAAATGCAACAATTCCTGCAAATGAATTCATTAACAGTGTCACCTTAGTGGAAGTGGTTTGTACCCCATCAGGATTTATCTTTGTCTGTGGTGGTTATCATTCTCCTTGGGCCTATGGATGTCTAGAAGGCTGGTGCATAACTGGGCAATGCCTCTTAGGTTATCTAACTGTGCCCCTAACTGTCCACAATCAAACTGAGACACCTCACTGGTCAACTCCACTGAATTTACATCATTGAGTTAGAAATGACCAACCATGAGGCATTAATGACTTAAGATTTGTTTCCTTTAGAAGGCCTCTACTTCCCTGGTTAGGACTTGAATGCCAGAAAAGGAACAAAGAGGATGACCGACTTAAAAAATGTGAACATGAAGTTATATGACCTGTGACTCCTATGCAGAGGATTATCAAAACCTGTGAGAGCTTCAGAGTGGTAGCTGGGTGGCTCTAAAGTCTTAAATTGTGATCACATTTCTCAGGTTGAGAGTCTGATCAAAAGGGGAGGATTGCTAAAAAAAGAGACAACTGGCCCAAACAAAGTCACTTGTGCTTAAGCCCCATGTCACCAAACCAAGACTTAATACCTTATTTAATTACAGTTCCAACCTCTTCTAGGAATGAAATCTTAAACCAGTCAATCTGGAATTATCTGGTCAGTACTAGTGAGGTAATCTGCCTCATAGACCCCTGCTGGCCCCTAAAGGAAGGTGCTTGCCACGAACAATCTGCCCTTTGCTAGTACAACATCCTCGTCCTGCCCTCCTTCTGCCTATAAAATAGCCTTTCATTTTGTACAGCTCCGTGGAGCTCCTTTCTATCTGCTGGAAGGAATGCTGCCCGATTCATGAATTGTTGAATAAAGCCAACAAGATCTTTAAATTTTACTCAGTTGAATTTCGTTTTTAACATCACTTAGTGGGTAAGTTAGATATATTGTGTGTTTCCGAGTTAAGTGATAAATCACTGCAGGATAATAATAAGAGCATATGTCCCCAACAGCTTTTCAGAAGAGGTGTGATGTTCTAAACGTAAACTAGTGGACCAAAGAGATAGGAAATAAATCTTAACTATCGGTTGGTAGAAATAGATTTCCTTCCTTAGCCTATTAATGATGATGCGTTAAAAATGTTTATACAATAACTTTAGTTAAAATTATAAAGCAAATGTACTATAATTAAAATACCTAAAACCCCTGAAGAGCCATCTCAGCCTTAAATAGTATTGAGACAGATTGCATCCTGGGAACGTAAGCTGTTCCCTGTCTGTGGGGGAGATTTAACAATGGTAATGCCACATACAGCTTGTGGTCACTGACAAGACAAGCACATTATCCCACCAGTTAAACTGCACCCATTGGTGTCTTTGTGTTTCACTACCATATTGCTCTTGAAATGTCTGGATCTGATGTCTTGATTTAGGTGGTTTAACTACAGTTCCCTCAATAAGTATAAAACATTGTGAATGTTCGTTCTTCAAAATTGTGTTGTGTAGTTACCTCGCTGCTCAAAAATATCTAATCCATAGGAGGAGCACTGAGCACAGTGGTACACAGAGCCATCTCTGCTCATGGCTTCCTTCCATAATGAACAGGCAAGCTGGACACCGCCTATGTCATTAAAGAAGAGCAGGATAGATATGTCTCTGTTTTTAGACTGTCCATCCGATCATTCATCAGTTTTCATCAGGGGGCTCACTTTTTCAAACTTCTTGGATTTTCAATAATTTAGTACAATGAAATAAAACCTTTAAAAACAAACTGAAGATTGGCTTATCATAGGCAGTGCTAGGAATGCCCCAGAATTCTAAGCTTAACACAACCCATGTTTATACAGTGAAAATGGCTTCTAACTAGACTTTATTGTTTGAACCCAATTATTTACTCTGTTTGAATCACCTCTGGCAGTCAAAGAAGCAGCCAGGGAGGGACTGTGGTCCAAATCACACAGCCTTGTTATCCAGGACACAAACTGTCCTGTATTTATGGAGGAAATACTATGTTATTCATCATCATCCCATGATGAATTTTGGGTTTCATTCAATAAATGCTTATTGAACACCTATTGTGTGAGAGGCACAGCACTGAATCTGCTAATAGAGAAGAGAGTCCTTATAAATAGGGTCTGCTGTACCCTCACCAATTGACATGAGAATGGCTTGAGCCTAAAATCCTGGAGGGGAGATCCCATTCTGATGATGCTGGCAGCTTGGGAAGAGCCACTCTGAAATAGGGTAGCAGGGGTCACCCAAAGAACAGGCATAACAGCACTCTGTTTATCATGTTTAGTGAAATGCTGGGCAAAAGAATGTATCTAGACTTGTGTGACAGCAGAGTCTACTTGTCCCCATCACCACAGCACCTACTTTGCCAGCAATACATTTCCAATTACTGAGCACATTATGCACAGTAGGTGGAATTAGAATGTTTTCAGGAATTTTTAATGCTCTCCTATCTTGGGGATGGTTTCCTTAGGCAAATACTGATTTCAAAACACGTGCTTCTGAGATACATAGTTGTTTAAGGGGTAATCAAACTACATGGGTACTGCAACTTGATGTTTGTCATTTGTTTAACCACAGTCTGTCCCTCTCCCACAGCCCCACCCACGCTTGGAAAAAAAAAAGGGAAAAGAAACAAAAATCACATTGACCCACAAAACAAAACCAAACTCCCAACTGGTTTGGGTCACCTATTCTTGCAAAGACTTGTGGCCGTTCTCCAACTTGGTATCACTGCTATTGGAAGGGAAGTTTTGCAGCTCTCTCTCCCTCCTATTGACTATTTGCATAGTTGTAAATAACATCATAAAATCAGTTAGACACTCGCAGTAAAAACACTCTTGATTTTCAGAATCTACCAATTGTAGGCAGTCTGGCTCTGAATCTTGCATTTTTAAATATTCAACTATTCCCTTTTTGAAAAAATTATTCAAGTGCGTTACTTTGCTTATGTTCTACTAATCCAATAATTGACAATGAGAAAACACCTACATACATACTTTGTTTTTTGAGGGGCTTAATCATTCTTGCTTAAAAATTTCTCTTTTAAAATGGTGAGAAGTGAAAACTGTGCAAAAGAATACAGCAAAAAGTAAGTCACCCATGTCTGCTTTCACTTTTCCTAACCAGAGGCAAACCTGGTCCCCAATTGCTTGTGTATCCTCCTAGAGATATTCTGTGCACATACAAGCTAATATTTCAAGTCACTTTTTAAAAATGGCTGAACTTTCTGAACAGACAGGTTTGAACAGCAGCCTGCTCAAATCAGTGACACCAAGTATATCCTGGAAAACCAAGATGCCCAGACACTTTGATAATCATATTCAGTTGGGCACATTGGCGAGGATACTCTAGCTCACGCTGTCCCCAGCTTATGGGAAGCATGGCTAAGAAGGTTGCAAATGTGACATGTTTAGTCTACCGGGGCCCGGGTAGACACTGTGCTCAGACCCCTTGGCTATTTGCTGCTTGCAGCACCTCTGAGTAGTGCCAGCAGAACCTGTTTCAAAGACAATCTGTCTCAGAAGAAACACATGCAGTATTCCAGTGGGGACACCAAATTCTAGTTAAGATGTGTGTACGTATACAAGTTGAAAATATGGGAATTCAAACCCAACTGTTTTAAAAAAAATGTTCTCATTGATCCAGCAAGCCCACTTCTAGAAATTTATCCAAAGACTTAACTGTGTGGATGTTTATGACAACCATTTGGGAACAAACCTAAGTAACCAGCAATAGAGGCTTGGTTAAACAAACTACATTAACTGAATAGAAAATCACCTAGCTGTTAAGAAGATGACAAAGAATGTTAAATGATATAGAAAGGTATTTATAATACATGGCTAAGTGAAAAGAGCTGTATATAGAGAAGAATGTGTACAGAAAAGTATTATTTATTGTATAAGGGGACTGTAATAAGGGACCGTGGTGAGAGCTAGCAGAATGATTTGCAACAAATGTTAACTCTTTCTAGGTGGTAATAGGCAATTTTAATGGAAGCTTTTCCCTGCTCGTTTAAAATTTTAAAAACTTAACAGTGAATACTTAATCTGTATTAAAAATAAAAACATTTTAAAACTTAGGAATAATCAATCATCTCTTGAAGCAACCAGTTCAGATTATTCACTAACCAGTTATTTAAATCGATTTTTTTCTTAGGTACAATCTATTTTTTTTAAACATCTGCTAGCTTGAATGTCTACCTTTGAAATTGAACCCTTTCATGATCCACTGATTAAAATAACATGTAACCCTTTCACAGTGTCTTTGGATTATTATCTGGCAGGTAATTATAGTTTTAATTTAGATGTGCTGCCTGAGCTCTGCTGAGCAGTCCCCAGGCTCTTTCAGTTTAGAGTCTATGATGATAATAATAGCTAACAGTGATTGAACTAGGCACTGGGCAAAGTGCTCTGCAAGTGAGCGCTCACTGAATCCCTAAGGGCCATGGACCACTACCATCTTCCCTTTACAGATGTGGAAACTGAAGCTCCGAGAGGTTACATAAGTAACATGCCCAAGGTTACAGAGTTGATAAAGTGGAAGAGCCAGGATTCCAGAGCTGGGGCTCTTAATCGGTATAAAAAGTTCTGCTGCCATCTATAAGACTGTCCCATCTCAGATTTGACGATCGGAGGTTTTTAAAGCATCTTATAAATCCCATTTTGTAGACAATGAAATTGAGCCAGGAAATGGGTGATGTGTACGTGCTTGGAAAGGCAATCCAAGCATCCCCTGGGTCTTGTCTCTACATTTAGTGCTAACTCACTTTTCAGAAGACATAAACCATCTCAGTGTCCTGCCTGGCACTATGATGAAGTAACAGGAATGTGATTCTGGAACCGCTCAGTAATGGAGAAGATGGAATTCTTCCCATCTTATCTTGCTTATTGCTGATCGCGCACACGACACTTGCCCATCAAGATCATTTTCAAAAGATGATTACTTCAGTGTACCCAGGCCTGCAGGACATAAGTACATGGGCAGTGGTGGTAGGAGCTATAATTATTCTTAATGGGAAAATATGCAGGTAATGACTTGGATGATCATGTATCTGTAATGTACGCGTTCCAAAGCCCAATGAAGTAATTAAGCAATCTGCAAACGTGCAGGCAGAAAAAGCCTGAAATGAAAAAGAACCAGAATAATGTTCCTTTTGAATAACTGGCAGCTTTCTTAAGGAGGAGTCATAAAAAGAAGAGCTCTTTGTTATCTCTTCATCCATCCATGCATCCATCCTTCCATTCATCCAATCCGTCTTGCTTGCTTGGTATCATGAGCAAATACTTCTATATCTTACAGTACTAAGTATTTGTTGGAGGCCAGTTTTTCCAAGTTATCAGTTCAAAGGATAGAAGTTGTTCTTTATGGAATGTAACTTTGCATATAGCTTTATCCTTATCAAGTTCATTCACATATGTTAGTCCATCTCACAGTCAGGAGCAACAGCAGGAGAGAACAGAAATAGTCCCCAGCAAGGACTGGAAGGTCTGGGTGTGAATTCTGTTTCCTCTACTTGTTCCAAGGTTGATCGCGGTAATCATATTCTCTTTTTCATGGTGATGATTTTTCACTTCATGGGCAGATACAAAGAGTAGGAAAAAGTGCTTCATCACTACAGAGTTGTAAGCTCTGCACCTATGAAGTATAGCCATTAGTATTAGTATAGCTCTGCTTAGAGAAGCTTTCTTTGCTTCCTAAATGAAGAATCTGAGGCATAACAGTTTGTCCAAGGCCATAGAACTGTTTGCAGGCAGAGAACTCAGACAAGCCTGGAGTTGTTCAGGGCATCAATAATAGAAGATTTTCTAAAAATAGGCTCTTTCAAATGATGGTGTAGAGAAACTATTTGTAAACACGTAAACCAATCGAATCAAAGGGGTACTTTTGAGGAATACTCGACCGATATATTAGTCTTCTGAAGGATTTATGGAGTAAAAGGCAGGGAGGAAATGGCTAGATTAGGGCTGTCCAGGGAGCAATTAGCAGCACTCATGAACTATTAGAGCACTTTGTCCTTAGAAAACAACAGAAATTCAGTAAGTTTTCTTTTTCCCTTTGAATATGCAGGTTCTCTGATGCCAAAGCAAAAATGTTGCAGTGGAGTTTTTAAGAGGTTGTTGTATGATTAATTCATGCTGCAGCTATTAAGTTTCTGTATATTGGTATCTTGAGCTATGATTTTGTCACTGTCACTAACAAAGGAGCTTCAGGCCAAGTCAGGTTTTAAGGAGGAGACTGCCAAAGGCTGACAAAAACGTTGAGGGATGTTATTGGTGGCCCAGTAGGTGGCAGTCTCCCCTCTGAGTTAATGTCTTGTGAAAGGCTTGGGGATCAGGGAAGATTCTGGCTTTATTTTTTCATTAAAAAATCTTCTCTTTTTTTTGATGTGCACTGGGGAAAATGGCAAGTAAGGGAGATATGGCATTAAAACTTTTTTTCTTCTGTTTGTATTGGACAATTATGTCTTTTACATACATTTAGATAAAGTGCTTTTAATTTCAGGTTGTCTTGTTTTGGGTGGTACTTTGCTGAGCAGATATTGCATCTTTCTTCCACTGTCGGATATTCTTATCACTTAGCTTTCACTTTGTAAAGGATCCTGGCTTGCTTTGGATAAAAAGGCAAGCAGATATACAACAGGCGCAGGCATAAAGTCCTTAGTTTGGGTGTGTGTGTGAGTGTGTGTGTGTGCCGGGGGTGGAGGGTGGATTAAGAAGTTTAATGTTTCTGTCCATCTAAGTGGAAAAAAAAAAAACCACTACCCTGCCTTCCCTATCAAGCACCAGTCAACAGTGACCCAGGGTCCGTGGCTATAGCCACTCCTCCCAGAGCCTGGTGTTCTTGTATTTCATTCTGATGCTCATACTCTAGCACTGCAGATCACCTGCTCCATCCCCTGTTGTTACAGGGTGAGGGTGGGCTAGTCCATCTGCTGCACATGAGTGGTAGGTCCAGCCTTTCTGGCTAAATCCCTTGTCTCTATGTTTTCTGGATAAGGAAAAGGAAGGGTGACGAGCAGGTGGGGGACAGAAGAGCTAATATTTCTTGCCTCCTTATTTTTGTACCAGGCACTATACTAGTTATATACATTCTTTTATGTATATCTTCAAAAAAGGTGAGGGGGCTTGTGGTGATGGGGATGGGATTGACAATGTCTCCATTTTAGGGGTGAGAAATGAAGGCTCAAAGACTTGCCCAAGATCACTCAGCTGGTAAGAGCCAGGATATGAAACAGATTTCATGAGAAGCATGCAAATTTATTTCTAATTCCCCTGACCCATTTAAAACTGTATTGGCATTTACCCTTGGGCTACGTAAAACTAGTGCTTTGTCACCAAGACACACCTATCGTGAACCCTTCTGCCTTAGTATGGCTCATGTATTTCATCTTCAAAATAAAACCCTTTAAGAACCAGAGATATGCAGTCTTGGTTCTCAGCTTGAAGCTAAACCACATTTACCCTAGAATTAATACTTGTGTGGAGATCTCTAGAGGACCTGAATATTCAAGGATTCATTTGCATGAGGAAGAGTCCAAATTTGGACAAAGACATGCCTAGAAGTTGCAGGGGGAGGGTCAGCAAGAACTGTTTCTTAGGTTTCTTTCAGCCCAGTCTGGGTAGCAGAAATCAAGGACTGAAAATAAATCTGAAAGAGTTGCTTGAAAACTCAGTAAGACTGGGGAGGATGGGGAGGATATTGGGGCTAGTG
This sequence comes from Camelus dromedarius, assembly GCF_036321535.1. Taxonomy (NCBI): domain Eukaryota; kingdom Metazoa; phylum Chordata; class Mammalia; order Artiodactyla; family Camelidae; genus Camelus; species Camelus dromedarius. The sequence goes on from NC_087439.1 coordinate 48,914,580, forward strand.
TCGTAAGTGAGGTCAGAAAGGTATGAAGCAGAAATGTTTCCTCATTTCAGTACCTTCCAAATGTGCAGTGTTAGTCACATCAGTTTTGACTTGGACTCTTTGGAGTGTCATCAGCAAATGAGAATGGATGCTCTTATCTTAGTGAATGGGCTGCAGCCAGGGAAACGTTTCATGAAGGTTGTGGTGGTGGAGCATCAGGAAAACCTCAGTTTTCCAAAGAAGGAATTCTGGCTGAATGTTTTGTGTTGGGCTTGGGATTTTAAGGTGAAGGGCTGGCATTGTTTCAGATTATACCATAAGGGAAGCCCTTACGTGATCTACTCAAAAGGTAACTCTGGTTCTCACCCATTTAATGGGTCCCTTGAGGTGAGATTCATGAGGAGGTAATGAGCAGACAATATTGCTTAATTAGGTCTTTGGTTGATATTACCATGATATTAGCATGATCTGTATTCCCTTTTATTCCCCCTTCCTGCCATCTGACCCACTTTTGGGTAATTAGCAGAGGAAAAGGGACAGACCTCACCCAAGCCTAGTGAAGGGAATAGGGGTAACGCTTTTCCAAAAATAACTGCCAGAGTGGGAGGACATAACTGTTGCCTCCTTCAAGTATTTGAAGACCTGTTCTGTGGAAGAGAGATTTGCATGCCTCAAGAGGTAGCACTTGGGCCACTGGGTAGAAATGACAGGGACAAAGACTGTAGGTCAATGTAAGGGAGGACTCAGACTGTCAGAGCCATGCAGAGATGGAATGGGCTGCTTTGGGAGAGAGGGAATTCTCTGCCACTGGAGATGTCCAAGCAGAGATCAGGAGCCCCCTGCTGGGATTATCCTAGAAAGAGGGAAAAGGAAGGCTTAGAGCAGGTGACCATTAATTTTCTTTGTAACCCTGAGATCTTAAGAGTCAATGATCATGTAACAAGCCTGACTGGATTTTACTGAATCAAGTGAAAGTATTTAATAGTAAAAAAAAACCTTTTCCTGGGATTATAAGAAATTATTTAATTGCCCAAGCCAAACAAGAATGCTCAGGCTTTCCTGACCCTTGAATTAGACATAGGAAGGCCTCAACCTCTCTGTTTTGTGGGCTGAAGACCTTACAAGCCTGCCCAAGATTTCTGCTGCTTTCCAATGCTGCTGTGATCTTCTGAGCACAAGTGTATTGTCTCTGTTCTGTTCTTTCATAATCCTGGTGCAAAGGTTAGTTGCTTTACTGATAATCTACTCACAACAAATATTCAGTGAGGTTTTGTAGCATTTGCTTAAGATTTGGAAGGTATAAGGTGGGGATTCCCCTGTATACACCCACAGCATCCCTGCATCTCCTGCCTGCCTACATTCCTCTTTCTTTCCCTTTCTTAGAACAAGGACCAAGTTCTTCACGCAGATAAGTTCTGTGCACATCTAGGCTTTAAGATCTGGTCTTCTAAGCTGTATAAGTCAGGATAGGTGAGATAAAGTTTCCATAACAAATTAATTCTGAACTATTAGAGGCTATCACAACAAAAGTTTATTTCCTACTCTTGGTGCATGTCCAACGTGGGTCATCAAGGAGCTCTAGTCCATAATGCCACTCAGGGACCCAGGCTGCAGGGGCTCAGCACTGACCCATCAAGCACTCCTGTGAGCTTCCACCTCAAAGCAACAGCAGGGCCGCTTCTCACAGTCCACTGGCCAGAGGATGCCCCCGTGGCTCCATTAACTTTAAGGGGCTGGGAAATACAGGGGAACCATAGCATAGCTGGTGAATATCACTGTTTCTGCTTCCTATCCGAAGTAGAAAATTTCCCAACAAAGATGGCTGTCTCCTCAGAAGGAATTACCATACCTCTGACTAAAAGAGTATTTCTTCTTTGGACTTACATTCCTATTTTCAACTTAACTTTGCTGCACTTCTGCAATAACTTCTGAAATAAATCCTTAAATCAAGAAGGTAAGAACTCTCCTTGGCTGAGGTTATATTCATGTTCGTTGCTCACCTAAATGGACACTGTTTGAAAAGTCTCGATGAAGCCACAGCTATCCAAATGCAATACTTTTGACTAGCTGAGAGTCACAAATTATTTCTGGCTTAGAAAGTAATGGCCTTTATTCTTCAAGTTTTACTGTGGATATATCTATTCAGCTCAGACTTTCTTAGCCCAATCTTTAATAGCATTAGTTTGCATGTCAAAATTTCCACTATTTGAGTATGTATTATTTACCTCTAGTTCAAGATGCTTGAGGATTTTTATTAATTCTGACAAAATTGATGGTAGAAGAGAGATACTCTAATCTAGGTTTTAATCATTTCACAAATTTGGTTTGTCTTTTCAGAAACTTCAGTTTATTCTGAAGAGCTCAGGTTTTAGAGTTTTGCTTGGTATCAACACTATGTTTATGGTCATGGAATGTACTCTGCCTCTCAGTTTTTGATAATGGCTATTTCTGGTCCATGACGCTAGTTAGAGCATTTTGTCAGTGAGGCCCTTTATCCTCGCCTTTGAATTTAGGCTGTCCTTCCCTTCCTCTACTCTCACGCACATATTTTGTAAACTTTTCTGAAAGATAAACTTGTGTATGGGCAGGGTGCCTCCGGCAATGCCTATAAAAAGGTTCACATAACACAAGTGAGAAATATCTTAGGAGAATATGCTATCACAAAATGTCACATTCATGCCAAAAACAAACACACAGTTTACCAAAGCAATCAACCAGATAAAATCAAACAGAGCAAGAACACCTGCCAAATAATTACAGTGAAAGCATTTTTTAATATTGTTTTGATCATAAATGTTGACAGTCTCTGACCCTGGCCTCTCTGCTCTCAGGGCACTAAGACCCAGAGGGGAAGAGATTCATCCAGCATCACAGTGAGAATTTGAAGGGCCAAGTGTGAGTTTTGAGTTGACCGACTGTGAAAACACGGTACTCTAAAAATCACAAATGTTTAGGGGATGAAAGGCTGAAAGACACAGGACCAAGCAGCCTCCTGCCATGTCTGCTCACTCAGACCTCCGCCTAAAGATGGATAGAATTCTTACTATGTGTCAGAGCTGCGCCAGGCACTGGGGAAAGAACTGAGAACAAGGCCTCAGTCCTCAAGAGGCTTGCTCTGTTTTTCTAACATGGAGTCAAATTTCATCACTTGTTCAGAACCAGGCCTTCAGACACATAGACAGTCCTCATAGATTCAGGGGTCTATGGGCCGAGCTCCTCCAAATAGGCTCCCTACGTCTGCCCAGAATGTTTATCATAATATTGATATTTCTGCATCCTTGTACCATGTGTTTCCCCTTAAAATTGAGAAAGTTTATCTTGGAAAAATCATTTAAGCTACAATTAATTTATAAATTACTTTGCATAATCAAAGTAATCCTGAGTGGAAGGCACAAAGGCTTGGTGGTGTGAGTACAGACGGGAGAGAAAAGTTAAGAGCAGGAGGATGTAGGGCCCTGTGGGCTGCCAAGTTTGGTGAGGGGACTGAGATGCATCTGAGAAGAGAAGAGGGTCCTAAAAGGGGGCTGGGGACCCAGCAGGAGACAGAACTTCAGTTAGATGCTTCAAAAGGTATTTAATGAAAGGACTACTTACAGAGATGAGGATAGGGAAAAGGGAAGCAATCAGGGATGCTAATGAACCAGACACCAGCAACGGAAGGAAGCCATCATCACCTGTTATCACAGGGAGGACAGTGTTACAGGAACCCAGTGAAAGTCAGGGCCACAAGAAGTGAACACTGGGCAGGACTGTGATAATGAAGGGTGCAGCTACTGTCAAATACAGTGACTAAGAGAAGGGAGGGCGATGAGAAGAAATATGCAGGTTCCCTTTCTTATACACTCTGACTTCCTGCAGGAACCTCTGATCAGTCAAATCCAACCCAAAGATAACCAGCTTGGGAACCAGAGTGATGTGGTCCAGAGAGGCCAGCCTCCCACAGAACTGAGTGAGGAGGGGAGAGGGTGGATCTGAGTGGGGTAAATGAAGAATGACCTGTGCACACTTACAAAGAAGAGAAACAACTTCCAAACACACATGGAAGTGTGAATAGAAAACAACTCCTAGTCTAACTCATAACCCAGCTTCAATAATTGTTATTGAGCATTGCTTTGTTGTGCTTTGCAAATGCTGCATTTTTTTACAAATTGAAAGCTTGTGCCAACCCTGTGTTGAGCAAGTCTAACGGCACCATTTTTCCAACAGCATTTGCTCACTTCCTGTTTCTCTGTCACATTTGGTAATTCTCCCAAGCTTTTTGATTATTATCATATCTGTTATGCTGATCTGTGATCAGTGATCTTTGATGTTACTACTGTAATTGTTTTAGGGGCACCATGAACCATGCCCATATAAGATGAATTGTGTGCGTTCTGACTGCTCCACTGGCCAGTCATTCCCTGTCTCTCCCTCTCCCTATTCCGAGACTCAACAATATCGAAATTAGGCCAATAACCCTACAATGGCCTCTAAGTGTTCAAGGGAAAGGAAGAGTTGCATGTCTCTCACTTTCAATCAGAAGCTAGAAATGATTAAGCTCAGTGAGGAAGGCATGTCAAAAGTTGAGACAGTCCAAAAGCTAGACCTTTTGTGCCAAACAACTAAGTTCTGAACGCAAAGAACAAAGTTCTTGAAGGAAATTAAAAGTGCTACTCCAGTGAATACATGAATGATAAAGCAAAACAGCCTATTGCTGATACGGAGAAAGTTTTAGTGAGATATCAAACCAGCCACAATATTCCCTTAAGCCGAAGCCTATCCAGAGCAAGACCTTAAGTTTCTTCAATTCTTTGAAGGCTGACACAGGTGAGGAAGCGCAGAAGAGAAGTTTGAAGCCAGCTGGTTGGTTCATGAGGTTTGAGAGAAGCTGCCTCCATAACCCTGAAGTAAAGGTGAGGCGGCAAATGCTGTTGTAGAAGCTGCAGCAGGTTCTCCAGAACATCTAGCTTGGACCATTAATGAAGGTTGCTTCACCAAACAGCAGATTTTCAAGGCAGACAAAACAACCCTCTACTGAAAGAAGACGCCATCCAGGACTTTCATAGCTAGAGAGGAGAAGTCAATGCCTGACTTCAAAGCTTCAAAGGACAGGCTGACTCTCTCGTTAAGGGCCAATGCAGCTGGTGACTAGAAGTTGAAGCCAATGCTCATTTACCATCCTGAAAATCCTAGGGACCTTAAGAACCATGCTAAATCTAGTCTGCCTGTGCTCTGTAAGTGGAACAACAAAAACTGGATGACAGTGTATCAGTTTACAACATGGTTTACTGAATATTTTAAGCCCACTGTTGAGACCTACTGCTCACAAAGAAAGGTTCCTTTCAAAATATTACTGCTCATTGATAATGCACCTCGTCACCCAAGAGCTCTGATGGAAACATACAATGAGATTAATGTTTTACACCTGCTAACACAACATCCATTCTGCAGCCCATGGAGCAAAGAGTAATTTTGACTTTTCAGTCTTATTATAAGAAATATATTTAGTATTTGTATAGCTGCAATGATAGTGATTCCTCTAACAGCTCTGGGCAAAGTCAATTGAAAACCTTATGGAAAGGATTTGCCATTTTGGATGCCATTAAGAATATTCAAGATTCATGGGAAGTGGTCAAAATATCAGCATTAACAGGAGGTTGGAAGAAGTTGATTCCAACCCTCATGGGTGATTTTGAGGGGCTCAAGACTTCAGTGGAAGAAGCAACTGCAGATGTGGTAGAAATAGCAAGAGAATTAGAATTAGAAGTGGAGCCTGAAGATGTGACTGAACTGCTGCGATCTCATGATAGAACTTTAATGGATGAGGAGTTGCTTCTTACAGATGAGCAAAAAAAAAAGTGGTTTCTTGAGATAAAATCAGCTCCTGGTAAAGATGCTGTGAAGACTGTTGAAATGACAGCAAAGGACTTAGAATGTTACATAAACTTAGCTGATAAAACAGTGGCAGAGTTTGAGAGAATTGGCTCCATTTAAGTTCTACTGTGGGTAAAATGCTATCAAACAGCATTGCATGCTACAGAGAAATCGTTTGTGAAAGAAAGACTTTACTGCTGTTTCATTTTAAGAAATGGTCACAGCCACCCCAACCTTCAGCAACCACCACAGTGATCAGTCGGCAGCCGTCAATGTAGAGGCAAGATGCCCCCATCAGCATAAAGATTAAGACTCACAGAAGGCGCAGATGATGGTTAGCATTTTTGGTAATGAAGTATTTTTTAATTAAGATATGTACATTGTGTTTTAGACATAATGCTATTGCACACTTAACTGACAACAGTCTAGTGTAAACATGACTTCTATATGCATGGGGAAACCAAAAAATTTGTGTGACACTTTATTGCAGTATCTGCTTTATTGTGGTGGTCTGGAACCAAACTGTCAATATCTTCAAGGTATGCCTTATACGTTGTATTCCATTGTTCAAAAGAATCCGATTCCCTATACTAAATCTCTTATGGATTGAAAAACAGCAGTTTCTGCTTGCTGGACTGAATCTTATTGAAAGACATGTTCTACACTAGTTATCCTCCTATTTGACAAAAGTTGCAAAGCTGAAAGTTTTATTTCTTAGGTTGTTTTGCAGCTAGGATTCTAGATGTGAATTACGTTCTGTCTTTAAAGTGGGCTTACATGCAATTTGAAAGGCAGGCGTTAGGCGGCAGCTATCTCCCTGAGGTGGAGGAAGGAAGCCAGGTGCAAGCATTGGCAGTTGTTAGACTGCAAGTTCCACTGTGGGGACACCAGATTTCTGGGAGTGAGGAGCTGGCAGCAACGGCAGCTGAAACATCTCTGTATCACAGCGATGGTGTTAGGACCTAGTTACTCAGTCTAGTAGAGACCTCCTGACTTTTACTTCTTCAAACTTCCCGTTGTTTAAAACAACCCAACTCCCTGTATTAAATCTCTTACTGATTGAAAAACTTGCAGCAGTTTGTTTCACCAAATCTTGAGCCTTATAACTAGGTCAGTTCACTTATGGAACTTAATTCAGTTCTGAGGAGTGCCGTGAACTCTAAGAATTTACATGAAAAGAGATGGCGGTTTGATCTTGAAATCTTAAAAAAAAAACCCCAAACCAATAAGCATTATTTGATCTTGAAATCTTAAAAAAAAAAAAAGGCGATGGGAGAATTACTTTCCAAATGACTAGGCAGTATTGTTTAATAAGATGATCACAGGGCCCCTCAGAAAAGTATGTTCAGGAGATAAGGATGGATCATTTGCAGAAGGGCAAGAATGGAACCCAGGAGGCTTGGGCTCAAGGAGTATGGCCTGGAGCACATCAGACAAGGTGGGCAGGAGTTGAGACTTGTTAAGTTGGATAGATCCTATGTAACATCACCGAACACATCACCTTGCCTGCCTGACTCATGTGGTGGAAGCGTTTGCATTGCATCACTAACAGTGTGGACTTGCTAAGGCTGGTTTGACTGAGACACTAAAGGACCTTAAACTCACCCAGAGTAAAATAACCCATATGCTGGCTGGCCCCAAGGGCAGTCTCTGTAATCACCCATGACAAATTGAAGCAGGACTCAGCATTTCCTTAAGGTCATCATCAAGAATCTATTTGCACTAAAACATGCATGAACAATGAAGATTTTACTGACGGTTTCCTAGGAGAGACTGAGGTAAGATTTACCTTGCATACACTAGAGCGTTTCACTAGAAAAAATCCCCTTTAGATTTCTCTTTTCCTAGGTCTTTCATTTGGCCACTGGGCATAAAATTGGCTTCTCTCTCATTTACCCAATGCAGGCCATACTCCTGGCAAGTCTGGAGGACACTTTCAGAGGTGGACAGAGGAAGGCTGGCACAGCTATGACAGCAGTGGATTCCTGACATCAGATTAGGATGTGCTCTCTAATCATCTCCTCTAACATTTTTAATATACGTAAGTAGATTTACAGGATAATACCAAGAACTTTGTGGGTTTCTCTTCGGTTGTGAACCGAGATAATAGCATTTTAGGCTTATCTTCTCTCCGATCTCCAATCTTGTCAGATTATCAGGAAACAAGAAATTGGAGAACTGTGGTGGCCTTTTTCTTTAACTGCTTCAGTGGGTTTTGTAAGTTAGAAATCATATTGAGGCTTCAGCTCCAATGGTCCTGGAGACTCACAGTTCAACCAGTTAGCAGCCACGGGTAATAGTTTCCCCACATAATTGCCACATAACTGCTTAAATAACAGTGAAAATTGTCTGCTAAAAATGGAATTACATAAGCAATGTAGGATTGGGAGCTCACCATTAACAAATGTCTGCCACATCTTTCACTTGTATTTTCTCATTTAATTCACTCAACACCTTAAAGGTAAGTATTATTAGCCACATTTAACAGTTGAAAAATCTGGGGCTGAGAGAAGTTAATTCATTTGTCTGCGCCATAGAGCTAATAAATAGTGAGACAGAGTCAATCACAGGTCTGAGTTAGAAGAGTGTGTATGGGTTGGTGGGGGGCAGGGAAGAGACTGCCTGCCCTCCCCACCCCAGCACAGTCTTCAGTAAGCATCTTTTACCAACAGCCAAAACTGAAAGGAAAGCATAGCTTTAGTCTGCGGTTGAGACTATGACGAAAGACAGAAGGAGCAGGGAAACAATACGAGGAAATGTGTAGAAAGAGTAGTCCCTTTTAAGTAAATAATCACTTTAGCATAACCTTTAGTTATTATGAAATCAGTATTTGTATAATGAAGAAAATTAGAAAATAAAAGCGTAAGAAAATGGAAACATGTTCTCACCGCCCAGGGATCACCCCCCCGTTTTCACCTTAGTCCATACACTTCCATATGTAAAAAATACATATACATGTATTTTTTAACCGGAGGAAATCATATTGTACATATTGTTTTGTAACCAGCCTCTTTCAGTGTTTCCATATTTTGTTGACAATAAATTTTCTAACTGGCTCCCCCACCAAACTACGTGTGTATGACAATCCCCACCTCTGCCTGGCGGGCCCTGCCTCCAAGCTCGCTTTCTTCCCTGTAGTGTTAGAATCTGGCTTTGTTCTTTTCACAATAGCATCTTATCTGTGAGTTAAAATTTTTCATTTCCTCTTCTAAGTATACAAATGAAAAGGTGGGATTGAAATAAGGATTTAGAATTTCGATGTCATAAATTCTTTATCTGAAACCCAAATTGTATGTGTGCACACACACACGTGTTCATGTACCCTAAGTCCATGAGACAGAGATAAATGAAAAATATGTGGTCTGGTATTAGGATTCTGCCTCTCTTTATATGGTTTCTGAAGGCACGGTTCTGTTCAGTGATAATTAACGTGGGAAATGATGACGCAGTGCCCCCCAAGATCTGACATGCCTTCTGGATTATTACCAAAAAAAAGATTCATATATATCAGGGTTCTTTGGGGGTTAGAGGTAGGAGTAATTGTTCCAGCAATGCAGGTACTTAAACAACAACAACCTGCCACTTTCTGAAATCAGCCCCTGAAAGGCTGCGATATGTCAGGTAGTGTGGGACGAGCTTCTCTCTGGAAGGAGAAGTCAACGTAGAGTCATCACTTGGTCTTGCTGGTATTCTCTTTTACAAGGCATCTTCACAACATTATTTTTCTTCCTCACACTTAGCACCCTGTTTTGTTAGGCTTTACCAATTGAAATAATTACCTCCAAAATTTATTGGGTTGATGAAAAACCTGCTGTGGAAAATGTTCCCATGTTAAAAATCACAGCACATACACCACCTGAAGATCAACAGGCTTAATGAATGGTGTGCTGATGCCTAGTAACTGACGGCTGATGATCTTTATTATGTTTTCAAAATTCAACTATGGCCATTTGATTGAACAATATACAAAGCCTGTTAACTAGTCTTGCAAGTTTTTCTTGAAGTCTATTTAATTGCATTCCGATTCTTTATAAATTAACAAAGATAATAACAGTGGGGACAAGAGTGGATAAATAGACCTATGTATTAGGGGATTTCCTAGTGAGTAAACCGAGATGCTATATGTGCATCTGGCTGAAGGCAATAAATGTTATGAGTAAAAGAAAAAGAGACTAAACGGCATGTGCAGGATCCTTTGGTCCATAAAGTGGAAGATCAGGGGCTTGACCTTGGGTCCTCTGACTCTAGGGTCAGTGCTCTTTGCCCCACTTGTGTAGTGTTTTGCTGCTGTCGGTTCTTAAGTCTATGGCTACAAATAAGTGCTTGGTAATGATGAAGTGTTGAAATACGTCCTTGAGGGTGACTGTGAAACTGCCTTGCACATGTTGTAAAGACTGGATGTACTTTTGGAGCTGCAATAGTTCGGGGCAGGCTTGCAAGTTGAGGGCAGTGGACAAGACGGGCTGTGGGTCATGAGATTTCTCCCTGTCCCCTCCAAATCTCACAATCCGTTACATATGACGCAAAACTCAACCCAGTGAGAAACCTGTTTCCTTGCTAGGGGGCTGAACAGATAACCCTCTGCCCTTCCCTCCCTAGGAATGAAACTGTGCAGCTTTAGGGAGTGGGTGACATCTTACAAGTAAAGATGTAGCTGAAAAGGAACACCTAGCTGATAGATCAAATGATTTTGATGGTGGTTTCTCTGACAAATTTCACTGGGGACGGAGAAGCCACAGAATAAGAGAACTAAAAAAGTGATTCCAAACTAGACTAATGTGTGGTGTTTAGTATTTACTTCTGTCAGTCCTTTAGTCATGTCTTATTACGCTTCACGCTGAAGTTATATTAAAAAAAGCCCTAATGATAACATTGATGCATTGTCCTTCGTTGTGAGGATAAAGACTTAATTTGATGAATAGAAGTTAAGAAAATGTTTAATCTTCCATTATAGTATAATGATTGAGATTCATCCATCTGCTCTACAATAATAATAATTTATCATGGATGAGAGCATACTTATAAAATTATGGGAGCATTATGAAAAAAATTGGCTTCTTTTTCCTAATGCAAAAATGTTGACCTTACCCCCTTTTAACTGCCCTATGCTTTTGTCTTTAAGATTATTCATTATATTCCAGATTTCCCCACCTACATTTTCCAATGTTTTCATTATTCTTCTTGGAGGGACTGGAAAATAGAAGAGGATAAAGACTTGTAAACATCTCAAGCACTAAATTCTCTTATTTCTTTGTATTTAGCAGCCTGTAGCAATTTATTCCCTTTATTTCCTATTTAATGTCTTGGAAGGTTTTATGAAGAAAATTTGAAGGTTGGTTTTTCTATCTAGCTAAACTTGATCCAATGTTTTGAATTAGAGGTAAATTTCTTGAAATTGGGGCTGACCACAGAAGACATGAGTGTACAGTTGGGTAAGTCAGGGTAATACACTGAGTTTTCACTATGCAATAGGTTTTCATTTTCACCTTGAGAATAGAGATAGGATAGAGAGGACAATCCTACAGAACTATTTTGGCAACTTTAGAGTCTCTACCGAGAGGGAGTTCTTTCCTGAGCTTAAGCAGGACCAAGAGATGGAAACACATGATAGAGTTGTTAATGTTCTGGATGGAGGAACAAACAGTACCTTGGTGAATTCACTAATGAAATTAGATGGAGAAGTGTCAGAATATCCATGCAGAGAGAGGAAATAGCTGAGAGGACTGAGATCTATTGGCAGAGGAGTGATTCTGTCTGGACATCAATGATTTAATTTAATGTGAAATAACTTTCCATCCTATGACCAAGTGGGCTTGAGGTCAGAGAGAGCTTATTAGAAAAAAATGCTTTTCCTGAAATCCAGGATTGGATGATGAAAGGTGTCAATGGTCCCAAAGTCTACCTGGCAATGTAATTTGAGGAAAGGGCCAGCTGACCTGCTGGCTAAGTTATAAGATCCATAAAAGACGGCACATGTTCAAAAAGTTCAGGAGAATTAAAAAAAAATTTCAAACTCACAAAATGTTCAGGTGATTTAAAAAAATCATATCATGTGTCTATCATGGTAGTATTTGCTGTATTTGTTTCAGATCTGTTTTAAGTCCTAATTTTAATAGATGCAGTTACAACCTCTTTTCCCTTTTTATCAAGTTCCCCTCTTCAGAGATACCGTTCTTGTGAAATTAGTGTCTATCCTTCCCTTCCAGATTTTTATCCTCTTACTGGGTGTGCATATACCTGGAGAGTCTTAACTTCCACAGAAATGACATCACACTGTATACACACACCCCCCTGCAGCAACCTGCAGTTTTCACGCAGCATTGTTTCTAACATTTATTCCTGTTGATACATACCGCTCAATTTAAACTGCCATATAGTATTATATTGTATGAATATATCATAATTTATTTGTCTGTCTCCCTATGGATAAATTAGGTTGTTTCCAGTATTTGGCTGTTAAAACCAATCTGCAGTGAACATATTTCTGCATGTCTCCTTGGGCATGTTTAAGATTCTTTCCTAAGACCTATCTGTTAGTAGTGGAATATGTGGATCAGAAGCTATGTAGATATTTTGAGTTTTCTAGATATTGCCAAATGGCTCTCCAAAGTGTTTGGGCTGTCTTTTACTCCTACCAGCCGCAGATTTCCATTTTGCCACATCCTACACTTCTAAAGTTTTGTCTACTGATGTAGTTCTCCATGATTTTTAGTATCAGAAGGGGCCTGAATGGCCTCTCAAAGTATTTAGGTCTAAGAATCTATTAATTCCCAGCACACAAAGAATTGTATCCCACTGTGACACTTCTTAATGAAACTGCTGTTTTATTAGTGATGGACTTAAATTACAGCCTAATATTATGCCTATCTCAGACTTTCGAATGTTGATATTCCTGAAATTTCCAGTGTTACAAAAATAATTATCATTGCCAAATTTTAATGCCAAGTACACTCAAGGAATTTACACTATAGTGGGTACATGTAACTCCAGCCACGGGCCAAGAAATAACATATGCCATCTAATTCGTTCAAGACAAAACATGTCTTTCATGGACTGGACTACTGTTAGGGGACTTCAGGGGAAGTTAAGGAGCCAGCCTGCCCCTCTCTCACTTTCTGGGAATAACCATTTTACCCATCTCTCCATGGCAAATCGGGAAATTCAAAGGCCCCACAGACTTGGAACAGACCCCAAACCTGGTAACCTACCACACAAATGCAACAATTTCTGAATTCATTCCCCTCAGGATGGACTGTAGTGCTCCAAGAAGTGACATCTTGAAGAAAGATGAGTCTCCGTGAACCATAGCAAACTTGAGGAAAGAACTTGAACTTGAGAAAGCAGACCTGAGGCTAAATCAACACATTTAATTTTACCAAACAGCTAGCAAACCTGCTGAAGAGCAACTAGAACCAATCTGGTTTGATTAACTGCTGAACTGGCATCGAGTAATGTATATTTACTGCAGTAGAAGGCTGCAGTCACACGGAAAGTAAAGAAGCAACATAACCCACAAGATTTAAGGCAAAGTAACCAGTAGAGCTCCCGCCGAAGGGCGAGTTCTAGAATCCCTGAGCCCTGCGGCTCTTCGCAGGTGGTTCAGTGGGAGCAACCTGCCAGGGGCGCCTTCTTCCCTCGTACTTCCTTTCGCAAACTATCGAGCTGGTGTAAAAGTTGCTAAATGAAAAGTAATAAAAAGGTGTGTGGCTGGAGAAACTTCCAGGTAGATGAACTCTCTGATGGTGATTCCTTGAGAAGAGAAACAGTGGGCATTTTATCTCCCAGGAGCCTCACTGTTTAACACTTTTTTAGATAAGCTCAGCTGAGCACCAGGAATGTTTGTTCAGTGTCAGGACAGGCTCTGGAACTTTGAAGGCTCCCTGCGTTACAACGTGGAGCCAAGGGGATACTGGGCCAGAGAAGCTGGAAGGCGGCAGCTCACTGAGACTCATTCCAGGTCATAAACCTAGAGATCTTGCTTCTTGGCTCCATCTCAAACCCATAGAACTCCTTTAAAACTTGTTTATTTAAATAACAGCCAATACTTAAAGAGCATCTTGCATATACCTGGAAATTTGTATATATGAACTCCTTAAACTCACAACAATCACTATTTTGCTGATGGGGAAACTGGGGCACAGAGAGGTTGAAAAACTAAAGTTCATACAACTCGTCGGCAGCAGAGCTGGGATTTGAAGCCGGAGTGCAAGTCTGTTCTTTGCCACTGCATTATATGGGCTCTCATTTAAAGCATTGTTTACTGCCTCTTTCCAGCTTTTATACAAATAAAAAGCAGGCAGCTGTGTATTTGCATTTCAACTTAAGTGACCATTCCCACTCGGTTCCGTTATCTTTTAACCATTTTAGTAAACCAACTCGTCAGACAGAAGAAACAGGTTAAAGAAAGGTTGTCATATCCTGTTTACTTTAACAGACAGAATATAATTTTAGCAATGCTCTTGTGACGTAAACATAAAAACATTGAGAGCGTAAATAAACTATCAGGCCAACCAAATAGTAATTATTTTGACATTAAACAAGATATCCATCTGCTTTCCCAAGTAAATAATCTCTGACAACATCTAAAAGACAACAAGACCATGGAGCGTTCAGGGCACTAATGTATGCACTACGTGGGGATAAAAGCAGCAAATGCTGGTGGATCAAAGGGGGCCCTGAGCAATGAGTAATGTAACACTCATCTCAAATTAAACAGCCATCTTCATGATGGGATGCAGAGTTGTCTACCCCACTTTCCTCAGCAGCTGGAAGAGGAGATGTGTATTCCTGGGAGAAAGAATCAGGGAGGAGGAGGAGGAGGGCAGAGATGGCTGGGGCCGAGCAGAGAAGGGGAAACAAAGAACATAGGAAGCCATCCTTTTGTTCCGACTCCTACTATGCTCTGCGGAACGGCTGAGAGCCCATCCATCGCACTCTACTCCAGCATGATGGCGCTCAGAGTCCTTCACCTCCTTTGGGTGGCCGTGTTCTGGAGCAGTGTTGTGTAAAACGCTGGGGAGTCTTTGAGAATGTGATGAAAGTATGAGAGCGTCTATAGAGAAAGAGGCGTAACGCAAATGGAGACATTTGCACATACTTTCGGGGACTCAAGGATTCACTGTGGCCCACCCATCGACTCCAAGCTGCTCCTGCTTCATAGATATCAGGAAAGCAACCACATTTTTAGAAACTGTTCAGCCAGTCAAATACAGTTGAAAAAGCACCTACGGGTGCCTGGCCCTAGGTGGACACAAAAGGAAAGTCAAATGTTATTCTACCTACTAAGAGCTTGTGAGTTTATGGCTGATTTTCAAGACAAACCTACAAAAATATATAGAGATTGACTGAATATTTCAGAATGCTGAAATAGTAGCAAAACTTTATCTAGCACTTACTATGGGCAACTCCTTTAAGTGCACTGTCAGAATGACCAGGGAGCCTGTTAAAGTATGGACTCCTGGGCCTGCCTCCCTGAGTTTCTGATTTAGTAGATCTGGGGTGAAGCAGAATTTGCATTTCTAACAAGTTCCCAGGTGATGCTGCTATTGTGTGCCTCACTTTACCATGCAGATTTTCCATTAGCCCCAATTTACAGATGAGGAAGCTGGAGGCCAGAAATGAAATAACTTGGTCAAGGTCACGTGCCTGATAAGATGCAGAGCCAGAACTGAAACGCAGGCAGTTTGGTTCCAAAGCAGGGACTGGCAAACTGTCTTCAAGGGCCTCAGGATATTTTAGGCTCCCAGACCTTACAGAGTTTCCGCCGCAACTACTCAACTCTGCTATTGCAGCACGGAAGTGGCCAATAGCAGTACTTAAATGAGGGGGCCTGGCTGTGTTCCAATAAAACTTTAATTACAAAAACAGGTGCTGGCACGTGGGCTAGAGCTTGCTGACCACAACTCTTGAGATTTACACTTTATAAGCTTTAAAAGGGAAATGGCAATCTCAAAGGATTGTTAAAAAAAAAACCAAAACAAGAATGCACATTAAGTGCTTAGCACAGTGCCTGACATATTTGCCCTCATTAGAATTACTGACAATTCCCAAAGTCACAAGGAAGTGGTTCACTTCTGAAATCTTCAAGCCTAGAAATCTATGGGGTGTCACCTCTGGCCCATAGGAACACCCGCCCCCGCAGTTCCAGCACTCACAGGGCTTCTCGATTCTGCTGCCTGGTCCCAGAGGGACAGCACCCCAGTCCAATGGATGCCTGAGGACCACATGACTGTCACACAAGCAATAGAGAGTGACATGGAATCAGACCCATAACTTTGGGGTCTGGAGTTGGGAGTGGGTTGGAGACAAACTGGAAGAAAATTCAGAAAAATGATTGGGATGATTAAGGAAAGGCAGGGAATCAGTAGTTCCATGAAAGGTATTGATGTACAAATCACGTTTCTCCCTGTAACAGAATTCTCCAAGTACCCATTTCACCTGAACCACACAGCGTCTCCTTTATCACTTAGAAGGGCTCCTGTGAAGGGCCCCACTCTAAGGAAAGCCCAGAAAACCTCATCTCACTTGACAGTTTCTATCAGCTGATTGGCAGAAGTCCAAGTCTTGCACAAGGTGCAAGAGGACGGACGTATAAAGACCTTAGACATCGACCTTCAATTAAGGTCACCGCTGCATTTTCAAGCCCTTGTTCCCTTTCACTTGCTTTCCTTATCTATAAAGTGAGGATAACAGTACCTATCACATGGGATTGTTCCAAGGATTTAAGTGCAAAACACTGAAGACAGTGCCTGACATGCAGTAAGTGCTACACATTATTTGCTATTGTAATTATTTGCATCATCTTCCTGAAAACCCTGTGGAGTGGTAGGGAGGGCAGGTTCTGATTATCTCTACTTTCCAGACGAGAAAACTGAGGCACAGTGACGTCTGATTTTCTCCCCTCTCCCCAGTTTTGGCAGCTCTGGAAGTAAAAGTTCCTGACTTCTGGTTCAGTTCTCCTTTCATTGGCCCAGAACCAAAGTGATATTTTCCCTCTATCCTCAAAGTCCTTTGGGAGACTCCTAGTAGGGTGTTGCAGGGTGACTTTCCTAACCCAAGTGGCCCCTTTCTCTAAGTGTGAACTTTTTGTAGTAAAGTCCAGCACCCCAACTCACTGGATTTGCGGGGAGTCACCACTGTTGGGACAGGTGTGAGGGAATGGTGCTTTGGGAGTGTAGACCAACATCCCTTCCTTGACTGTGGGTGAGGGAATTAAACTGAGCAGAAGAACACTTGAGTTTCTTCTCCATCCACTGAGGGCCCAGGAAACAGGGGTGATAGTTCACAGAAAGAGGGGTATGTTCTTGTGTGGAGCCAGCCAATTGCTGCAGAGCCACGTGCACAGTAACTTCCAATCACAAGCACTTTCACGTAGATTATCTCATAAGCCCTCATGGTCACCGGTGAAACTGATGATCTACAGGTCAGGGGACCGAGGCTCTGAGAGGTTAAGTGCCGAGCCCAGGATTGTTCAGCGGGCAGAGGACCCAAAGCCAGACTCCTACACCTGCAGTCAGACAGGGCCAGGGTGGGGACAAGGAGTGGCCAGGCAGGAGGGAGAAGTGTCTGAGGTCCTGGGTGGTGTGAGCAGCGCTTTCCCTATAAACTGGAAAGCCAGGGGGCCCAGCCCTCGGGGGAGCAGAGGGCAGAAGGCCACCTGTCCTTAATGAGGCCTGCTTTGTACTCTGGGGGTGTTGAGACTGCCCTACGCCCAGTCCGTGCCTGGAAGCTTTACGCGGATCAGACCACTGGGCCTGACTCTCCTTTTTTAAAAGGAAGAAGGAAAACCCAAATGTGGTCGGATTCAAAATATCAAGACAGGGGCAAAATAGTTCCCCCTTGTGGCTGTTTCTAGTAGTGGCAGCGGCAGCAAAATCAGCCCCCTCAATCTGAAAGGAGATCCACGAGGGGGAGAAGATGCTAACATGCCGTTCTCTCCAAGTTTGGAAGTTGCTGCATCTGTCAGCTCTCTATAGATGGACTTGTATCTCACACACACACACACACACACACACACACACACACACACACACACACCCCTGCTATTAAACTTATTAAACAGTTGGGGGAAACTGATGTTCAGGTGTTAAGCAAGTTTATGAAAGTCACACAGCTTGTTAACGGTAGGGCCTGGATTCAAATTCAAGTCTGACTTCAAATCCCAAGCTCTTCCCCCTCTACTGCCCATCATGGGATGCTTTGTTACTAACATCTGCCAGCACTGCTGCTGACCACAACATGCTGTTGTCTAGCGGAGTGGTTATGCATCAAGGCCACAAAGATATTTTGAAAGTGCATATTCCTAGTCACCCACTTCAGAAACAACAGTTCAAAACCTCTGTGTGAGGCCCATGAATCTCTATTTTACAAAACTCTCCCCAGCCAGTTCTGATGCAGACAGCTCAGTTCACGTCTATGAACTGGCATCTGTAAACCACTGCTCTGGTGCTTTTAACTTTTCTAGCTCTATTACCTGTAACTTCATTTGCTTTTGAGAAAACACACATGAGACAGGCTCAGGAAGTATGAGGCTGAGCTCTCTGCTTTAGCTCTGCCACACAGGAAAGAGAGGATAGATCAGTTGGGGACTTTCTCTGTACAAGTTTTCATGCAAGTTGCACAGACTGGGTTCAGGTGGCTGTGTTGACAGTGTCACCCAAAACTGAGGAGAAAGACTGGCGGCTCAGGTTGTAAGTAAGGCTGCTTTTCCAAGGAAATATGGAACAGAGAGAATAGCTTAGACCGAGTCTGCAGGTAGGAACACAGATAATGAGAAAGTCAAGTTATTAGTTAGTATGTCACTAGCTGCTGTAACAGAACCAGAAACACATAATGGCTCAAACATAATTGGAGTTTCTTTCTCATCCAGACAACAAACCAAAACAGATGCTTTAGGTTGGTGGGTGGGTGGCTCTCTTCCAGAGGTGATTTAAAGACCCAGCCTCCTTCCATCTTGCGGCTCAGTTGTCCCCTGGGGCCTCACTGTCTCCTGTATTCAGCCAGTAGTAGGAGGCCAAGAGCATGGAGGAGACACACCCACTTCTTAAGAGCCTTAGCCTGCTTGCTATATAGCCTAGGAGATCTCAATTACATGCCCACCCCAACTAAAAGGGAACCAGGAAATACCATTAATCTGTGCTTTTGGAAACAAAGAAGAATGTGACAGCTACCTATAGCCAGTCTCTGCCCCATCACATAAGGGTCACCACCCCCTACCCCCATCCACACACACACGAAAGCCTATGGTTAGAGGAGGATTCAGCTGATGGCATATGAGGCAAAAGAGAATATCCATGGATGAGATGGATGAATGCTTTAAACTTAAATCTAGGCCCATCCAATGGAGAAGGAGACTGGATATTTGTTGCATCCCAAGGAGATCCTGCTGGCACTCCAGAGGCAGAGGATGGTACAGAAAATCAAGCAGGGCAGAGCTTTGCCAACCATAGCCAGAGGACGGTGCCCCAGGGCTCATGGAGAACTTGGCTGAGATCATTCATTAATATAACCAATATTTCGGTTCCCCTTCTCTGAGTCTTATACCAGATTATGGGAACAACCCAACTCAGACTGGTTTAAATAACAAGGAAATTTATTGGTTTACAACACTGTTATGTATGGTTGTACATGGTGTTCAGGCAAGAGTGGATCGTAAAAGCAAGTCACTGATGTCAGTAGGATTTCAGTTTCTCTCTGTATCTCTGCTCTGCCTTCCTTTCCATTTGCTAAATAAGTACATTTGTAAAAAAGGTAAGTTTAAATCATTTATTTTGTACAAAAAGGGACACAATATCAAACATACTGGAAGGATGAAATCTCAGAATAAAAAATAACTTAAATTGAATACATCTAACTTTGTGAAAAAGTCATCACACTGTTCTTATCTTCCCCTTAATTTTGCCAGGAATCTGTGCGGTTATCATCATGGATGGCTTGTACCCAGCTCTGGGGTAGATGTTGCCCCTCACAGAATGAGAGACAATCTAGTGCCCTCAGTGGGCTCAGGAGGCTCCCAGTAGAAACTTGTATCTTTTCCCCTGTCCTACCAGGGAAAGGCAGATTTGTTTGGATCTTCCCATGTATCTCTAGAAAATACCCTCTACCTACCCCCTCACCCCTGTACCTCAACATTATGCTGCAACCTCCCTGTCTTTCCTACAATGTCCAAAACCAAATGATTTTACATTTGTTCTGTTCCAGGAAGTGTAACTGTCAAATCCTTACACTGGACTTTTTACCCAAATACCAGGACCATGCTCTTTTTTGTTCACCAGAATGTTAAAAATCTGTGTTTAGGTTGGAAAAAATTAATCATGTGAGTACAGACTTAGGAACTCCAGTTTCACACAGATTTATATGGAAAAGTCCAGGGATTTTGCCAGATGACATCTCATACGGGGTAAAGTGTGAAGAGGCTCCTAAGTCAGCCTGAATTAATTGATGGAACCCAGGTCACGACAGGTGATCATTTCACATCCTCTCCAATGGAGAGTCTTGTTCAGTTCTGGGTAATCATTTTAACTGGACCAACAGCAGAGTTTTTCAAAAAGAACGGGTGATGATGGGAAGGGCCAAGCACCAAGTCACTTGGAAAATTGCTGCAGGAACTTAAATTTTTCTCTTGGAAAAGGAAAGATCAAGATGAGGCTGATAACAGAGGGCCCTGGAATTGAGGTACACTTAGTGTGACTCTGAACACCTCCTGGGGGCAAGTCAAACAAACGGGGGAAAGTTACAGGGAATTAAACACTTCTTTATATTTGGGTTAAGTCTAACAACTGCAGTTTTCTAACAGTGAAATGGGCTCTTTAGGGACAGAAGTGAGCTTCCTGCTAAGAATACTATAGAAGGAATGAGACATCACCTCACATTTGTTCAAATGGCTAGCATCAACAAGACAAGAGATAACAAATGCTGGCAAGAATGTGGAGAAAAGGAACCCACATGTACTGTTGGTAGGACTATAAACTGGTACAACCAACATGGAAAACAGTATGGAAGTTCCTCAAAAAATTCAGAATAGAGCTATCATATGATCCAACAATTCCACTTCTAGTATATATTCAAAGGAAAAAGAACACTATGTCAAAGAGGTATCTGCACTCCCATGTTCACTGCAGCACTATGTACAACAGCCAAGACATGGAAAGAACCTAAATGTCCTTCGATGGATGAATGGGTAAGGAAGTTATTATTTATACATACACATACACAAATATCTAAAATATTACATACATATGTATAAAATGGAATATTATTCAGCCACAAAATGAGGAAATCCTACAACTTGCGATAGCATAATGCCCCCAAGATGCAACGATGCTAAGTGAAGTCAGTCAGACAGAAAACTATTGTATGATCTCACTTACACGTGGAAGTAAAACAAAACAAAACAAAACAAAACAAAAACCCCACAGAATCACAGAAGAGATCAGATTTGTGGCTTACCAGAGGTAAGGGAAGGGGGAATGAAGACGGTAAAAAGGTGCAAGCTTCCAATTATAAGATGAATAATGTAACATACAGCATGATGACTGTCACTAACACTGCTGTATGTTATGTACGAAAGCTGTTAAGAGAATAGATGCCGAGGTTTTTCATCACAAGGAAAAAATTCTCATTTCCTTTTTTGTATCTATACGAGATATTGGATGTTAACTAAACTTATTGTGGTAATCGTTTCATAATATATGTAGGTCGAATCATTACACTGTACACCTTAAACTTATACAAGGCTGTATGTCAATTACATCTCTAAAAAAAACCGGAAAACAAAACAATACAAAAAAGAAAACTGAACAAGAATAGTGTAGAAGGGATTCTTGCCTTGAATGGGAGGTTGTCTTAGATGATACCTTCTAGCTCTGACGTTTTTTGAAAGAGTACTGGATTTGGGGGGGAAAGCAAGCAGGTTACACGCAGAAGCAGAAAAAGATCCTCACTTTGGGATCAGCAATTTCCTAGTCTCGACTCCCACCTATTAAGTCAGGAACTCTGGAGTGTGGCTTAAGCTGAAATGCTAATAATGTATTATCATACTGTATCAAACCATCAAATCTTTGCAACCAAAAGTACATTACAACAAGCACACCTAACACCCAGATCTTGGTTTCTAATACTATTCTCCAAAAGGAAACAGGGCTTTTTGGAGAAATGGCTGGTACTAGAACTGGGACAGGAAATATACAAGTATGGAGCATCTTGCAGTGCAAGAAAGTAAGGAAGTACAGATGGGGAAAAACGCACAATGCTGGGGATATGTCAAAGGGACAGAGTAGCCAACCTAAGAGCTCCCAATGGCCAAAGCGGGAACAATTTGAGCTACAAAATAAATATTGGATTATAACCCAAAGTGTAAAATAAATATCCATGAATTCATACTGGTATAAATAATGAACAACAAATGGGAGATAAAAGACAAATCTCCCATATTACAAATACTTTTATAGATACCCAGCCCTCAAAAAGGTGAAGCATCACTGCTCACTTCTTAGGTGTGGGATGTACACAGTGACGTCCTTCCAAAGAGGGTGATGTAACAAGGGAGGAAAAAAGTAACTTCAGCAGGACTCTGAGCCAGCATGAGGTCTGAGGGCGTGTTCACACCCTGGGCGGTCTCCCCACTTGGACTCTGGTTGGTCCATGGTTCTGGACAAACCACAATTGGCAATGGGGACAATGGGGACGGCCTCTACTTCCCAGCCTCCAGGATAATGGTGGTGAGCACCGAGGCTGGTGAGCTTGCTGTCAGGAAGGTGATGTGTTACTACACCAAGCTCTCCTGCCATTTTTTCTCACTTAGAACCCGGGGTATTTTAGTTTGTAAACACTGAGAACCTATCTTTCAGTCTCACATGATGTGGATGCTATTTTAACTCACCCCAAAGTGCCACTGTGGGCTTATGAAGCGGCATTTGTGGGTGTTTCTGTTCTCCCAGCAGCGGAGAGCCATTTCCTAAGGAACTGTCGACTTCTCACTTGATAGATGAAATGAAATTGACAACAGTTGGGTGATTTTTGAAGTCTTTATGGTCTTTTCCTACTAATTGTTTGCCCTCCATCTAGCTTGCACGTCCTACAGGGCACTTCATCTCTGTTGGCAAACACTGACTATTTTAGGGGCCCTATGCAAAGAAAAAGCTGGTGCTCACTCTGCTCAGGGTCTGTTTTGTTTTCATGGCTTACTGACTTCAAATAAAGATGCAAAATGAGCCTGGAAGGATGATGCACATCAGATTACGTTCCAATGAAAAGGCCTTGACAATCACAAACATTTCTAAGCTCCATTTAAGGACCCATTTATTTACATCTGTAATATCCATCACCATCAGATTTCAGGATAGTAGGTGAAGGTGGATGTCCAGGGAAGTTTGTCGGGGTGGACGTGCCTAACCAGAAATACTTTAGGGACTGTTATACTAGGTCAGACCTCAGACCTGAATGACTTTAGGCTCCTGCAAATGACCTTTCACTGGCAAGCAGGTGGCTTCTTTAAGCATGTGTTGAGCCCTGCAACCAGAGGCAGATTTACTGTGAAGCCAAGTAAAATTTAGCAAGTGGTCACATGGTTGTGCTATTGAAGATCTGCATAAACGAGTAACACAGTCTGCCCTCTGACTTTCTCCCCATTGCACCTGTCCTTGAATTGGGTGGTACTGAGATGGCTATAGGGATTTGGAGTTCTGTCAAAGGGAAGCTGAATTAGGGATGCATTTTTTGGGTTCACAGGGACAAATTTATGTGGTTTTCAGACACTTTGTATAGTTCAGTTTTTAGTCATTCTGGTAATAGAATGACATCTAGGAATACTTCTGCTGCCCACTGGGCTGACACTCCCAACTTGAAATGTATGTGCATGGCTATTAGTTAGATCATGATATGAACATACTACAGTGTCTGACACAAATAGTAGGTGGGTGGTAGAGGAGGGGCATGATTCAAAATGCCTTAAAACATTTGAAAGGAATGTTTGATTTTCATTAATGCCTAGTCAAAATAGAAGTTCTCCCTATCACGAATATTCCCCGATTATGCAGTGTGCAATTATAAATGCACCATACAATTTCTCTTTTGATGAGAATTCAAATTTATTAGAACTCCTGAGGGTAGGGCAGAATCTGTAGCAGTTTCATCCCTAGGTAAGGTTGCATGTGCCTTTAAATACTGGTACCGAAAATACTGGTACTTAACACTAGTGTAGAATGATCTTCTAAAATCTGGTGGTTCCAGATGAAAGAAACACAGAATTGTCACTGACACAACAAATAGCTAGAAAAAAAAAATCAGGAAACAAAACTCCACGTGTTCAAGTCAATGTGTGTTGTATACAAGTAACCTGATTTATACTATTGTTATACTTCAATACAATGCAGGGGCAATTTAAAAATACATTTTAATTGTTCTTGTGTATGCCTTAAGATGAACATTGTATAATTTCAGAATATGTAGCCAAAAATAAGATTATAAATATACGTATTTTACTGGTTTTGACATTTGTGGTATTGGTCAGCTTTTAAAATTTAAAAAATGTTGAGGTTTAATCTTTTCACTCCAAATAAAAAATCCATGTCCATGTTTAATTTTGTGTAGATAACATTTTCTTTTTTGAAGGCCCCTCAACTTGCGTAAACTTCAGGCCCTACAAAATCTGGATTTGCCCCTGATTTGCCACATGGGAAATGGTCACAGCTCCACGTGGCTTTATAGTGTTCTATACCTTACATCTTTGCTTAAAATTTTTAAAAGTGCATTTAACATTTTAAAGAACTAGAATTGGAATCAAAGGATAGTAGAAAAGTTATGCTCACACCACCACATCCCTAACATCTTTTTAAAAGAAATCAACACCAGAGCTCACTTGCTGAATTTTTAGATCCATCTCTCCCTAAAGCTGTCTTCAGGGCAAACTAGTTTTTCTTCACATCCCTGAATTCAGGGAAAGAGCATTTATCTTATTCTCTCATGGCCATTTCTAGACAAGTACCTGTCCACCTTCTTGTAAATCTCCTCCTTTGTGGGATATTCTGCCTGGCACTTCCCCTCCATGGGTGAAAATTACTATGCTGTCCACTTACACTCTCTACCAAAGACTTTTGCCCAACTTACTGTAAACCCAGCCTATTTCAACACCCATATAACACACTCAACAGCCTAGCTGTATTGTGAAGGTGGCTGCTGTAATGTATTAGCACTCACTTGGTGGCTCAAAATAACAGAAATTTATTCTTCCATTTATTCTTCCAGAAGTTTGAAATCAGTGTCACTGGGCTGAAATCGTGTTGGTAGAGCCATGCTTTCTCTGGAGGCTTTAGGGGAGAATCTGTTTCTTTCCTCTTTGAGCTCCTCGTGGCTGCCAGCATCCCTTGACTTGCGGCTGCATCATTCCAACTTCTGCTTTTGTGGTCATGTTGCCTCCTCCTTTGCGGAGTATGTATAAAATCCCTCTTTGCCTCCCTCTTATAAATATACATGTGATAGCATGTAGCACCCATTCATATAACCCAGGATAATCACTTCATCTCAAGATCCTTAACTTAATCACATCTTTAAGGACCCCAATTCTTCTTCTTTTTTTTTTTTTTTTTTTTTTTGCCCCATAAGGTGACATTCACAGGTTCCAAGGATTAGGATGTGGCTATCTTTTGGGGACCATTTTCCAGCCGAACACACTAATGTTGCAATTTTTGGATGTTCTTATCTCCATGTTCATGTTCCTCCGTGAACTATTCCACTGCAGCCATCTACTTCCTGGCCAACACACTCAGGACTGTCATATCCAGAACTGCTCTGCAGTAGAGAGCTGACCACAGTCTCCTCACTTCTCGGCTACACCCCCAACCTTCCCTGCAAGTGTACTTGGACCTCAGGAAGACTTGTTTGTGTGAATCCTCAGATTTCTCACAATCTTTCAACCTCCTCACTTCTCTTCTTCCCTTCTAGGCTACACACTCCAGTTGATTGAAAATCTGGCATGAAAGTTGATGTCCCCTCACCCAGTCTTTTGAGGGTACCCTGAATTTGGTAGTTGGAGCCCAGAGTGCATTGAGGCTGGTAGTTAGGAGGCTGTGTTGATGTGATAGTCCCTATGGAAAAACAGTATGGCAATTCCTCAAAAAATTAAAAATAGAATTACTATGTTTCAGCAATCCTGCTTTTGGGGATATATCCAAAAGAACTGAAAACAGGATTGGGAGAGAGATTTGCATACCCATGTTCATTGCAGCATTATTCATAATAGCCAAGAGGTGAAAGCAACCTAAGTGTCCACTGACAGATAAAAGAAAATGTGGCATATACATACAATGGACTACTATGTAGCCTTGAGGAAATCATATCATATGCTACAACCTGGATGAACTTTGAGGACATTAATCTAGGTGGAATAGACCAGTCACAAAAAGACAAATATTGTATAATTCCACATATATGAGGTATCTAAATTAGTCAAACTCTTAGAACAGGAAGTAGAATGGTGGTTGCCAGGGCCTGGGGGCAATTGTTCGATGGATATAGAGTTTTCAGTTTTGCCAAGTATCTGGAGATCTGTTGCACAACAATGTGCATTGAGTTAGCACTCTGAACACTGTGCTTACAATAAAAAAGTAATGTATTTCCTTTTAATCTTTTTCTTAGTCTTTCTTTCAATAACCAATTACACATATTTACTTGGACTTGTAGCTCTATTTGCAAATCCTGCCTGAAGAAATGAAGTATTTTGAATCCTCGATTTGTTATTCATAGAAATGAGGTTCTTGCGATCCTCATTGTGTGGTGGCCAGACCCCCCCAAACAAATGATCCATATAAGAGCCACTAAGTAACAGTCTGCCAGCATCTTTCTGACTAACAGTAAGAATTAACACTATTAGTAGCAGCCAATTTTTATTAAGCATTAACTAGTGTCAACAACTGTCCCAAGAGCATATTATCTTATTTAATTCCCTTAACAATGCTAGGAAGTAGACCCTTGTTATTCTAAATTTTACTCCTGATAAAACTGAAGCTCAGAGAAGTTCCCTAACTTAACCACGGTTGCAGGGTTTGTAACCTGCAGAGCCTAGATTCATACCTGGCTTTGAAATAACAGACGATCTAGGGAGAAAGTATTACTCAATACTTTGGCCTAATAACTTAATGGGAATCATCAGAAGAAGAAATGTTTAAGAAGATGTGGGGTGTTGCTAATTTCATCAACAGATTTGAGAGCCCTGGGTATTTGCCTTTTTTCAGGATATTTAACTCAGAAAGTGATTGTCATTTCATTCTATATATATTCATTCAACTATAAAAGACCACATTTATAGTTTGGGGAAATAGTTCTGGACTTTTGGAAATGTGTGAAGTGACCATTTCATCTATATGGTAAGCTCTCAATAAAGCTGCTATTAATCTCTAATTTAAAGGGTCAAACTTAAGCTCGGGAGCCATTTCCCATGACTTTGCAGTCATCCGGGTATTGCAGGGATGTGGTGGGAGGGAGGTGCTCAAAAAAGGGGCCTTCTATTTGGCACTGATGAAAGGACCAAAACTGCAGATCTTTGGATACATCGTGCCTTGGGAGAGACAGCAGCGACCTTTCCCTGACCTTGGTAGACCTGGCAATCTAAATGGATGCTCTAACTTTAGAAACTCCTCCTTGGCATCCCTCTCCATCAGCAGAATAAGATTCTCCCCTGGCGGCCACCCAGCTTGGGGAGGGACCCTGGAGGCAGTGGGTCCATGGAAAAGGAAGCAGGTAAAAGGGAAACCCAAGGAGAGAAGAGAAGCCATTGTTTCTGGACTTGGCCACCCCATTCTGGAGTGTGGAAGCTGCTCAATCTGGATGAATAAGGGTTTTTAGAGTTAATAAATGGATTGTTTATTAACTTTACTCCTTTCCTGTAATAATATGAGTTGCTTTAATAGGTCATAAAACAGATAACTCAGTTTAGTCTGGTATCTCAGTCTTGGCACTGTGTGATGCTGTAGTGGAGAAAGTCACCTTTCCTCTCCCAAACTCCAGCATTTTCATGGAAGAAAAACGGCACAAATACCAGCCCCTCCCATGAGGCTGGCATGCCCCCAACCAGGAGAGTTAATCATTATCTGAAAGGAAATTTGACTAGAGAGTGAAAATATTTCATGACCTTATTGTGTTACATCCATTCTAAACCCTTTCTGGAAAAATATTAGGTACAGGGCCACGTCAAAAGGACCTGAGCTTTTATGCCCTGTTACCACATAGTATAGGTGAAGTCTGAGGGCAGAATGAACAAGAAGAAATGGATTTATATACTCGGGGCTCATCTTTTTTGGGCCATACAAGAAATACTGCCCTCGGTTTTTATTAAGGCCCTTCTCTCTGACTCAGCCTTACTTTGTGCCGATAAGAATACAATGGAAATGTAATTAACATCTTTGTGTTTTAGACATTTCATTTCAAAATGACTGGGTATACCAACAGTTATGGAACTGAAATCATTAAAATCATGCAAATGCTTAAAGTGGGTAGGCATGGGAGATTATAGTTTCATTAGAGAAAAGGCTATAAAGTTAGACCTAGGTAATTACCTTTCCCATTAATGCTAGAAAATTCTGTGCTCCACTGAGAAGTGATGGTGGTGCATCGTGCCTTCTGTGCTTTTACACTCGAACTGCAGGGGCCTTTATTTCATCAGCACAAACTGCAAGGAAACAGCGGCAGCTTTCCAGGTGTACTTTGCAAATTGGGGTTTAAATGTGGAACACATCAAATTAAAATTCAATATTAATTATTTTGTCTTGCTAGGAGTCTGAGTGGTTTAAAGCAGCAAGGGTAATTGTCTAATTCATTGTGTGTGTCTACAGCGAACTTAATCATTATGTCAGCTTCCTAATAAAAGGTTATTATAGAAACAAAGATCCCAATTTTACATATGGTAGGCAAGGGAGGATTTGAGGAGCCGGTCTCCAAGGTAGACTTGAGGATCTTGACAAATGATGCCCATGCTGTGATCAGATACTTAACAAGAAATCTCGTTATTAACTAGGCCTGTACAGATAATTAGCACTTGAGCTTCAAATTTTAAATCTGGCTTGAGATGTGTAATTTATCAAAAGCCTTAGCTTGCTGTCAAAGTCTGATAATAAGGTAGTGTTATTGATGAATTGAGATTAAGAGCAGATTGAAGAGAAAATTAGGCCACTGGTTAGCCTGAAAGGTCTGATTTCAATATTTACAGTACTAATTTGGTATTATTTTGGTAAATGGATGTGGTCCCCAAGTGCTGCCTGGTATAAAAGAGTAAACTATGCATCATTATTCTAACAGAAAAAGTATTGTTTACTGTGTACCGAATTTTGCAGCACTAGCAGTCTGGTTAATAGGCTGCTTTATATGATGAGTGTACCTGTTTT
Source organism: Camelus dromedarius (assembly GCF_036321535.1). Lineage (NCBI taxonomy): Eukaryota > Metazoa > Chordata > Mammalia > Artiodactyla > Camelidae > Camelus > Camelus dromedarius. The sequence goes on from NC_087439.1 coordinate 48,943,784, forward strand.
TTATTGCATGCATTTATTATAACCCATTCAGCACCTAGGGCTTTTAGTGAAAATTAGAAAATGTAGCTTCTTTACATTAAAAATGATATTACATTAGACTAATTGCTACAGAGCCTGTCTTCCTGATTTAACTCAGTTTGGTTTTTCTCTCAGCATTGTCCTCTAACCATTCTTGCCACTGGAATTTAGTTAACTATCATTTCATATATTCAAGCTACATAAAATGAGCAATCTTTTTTTAATGATCTCTGGTAGCACTTCATTGCAAGTGATCTTGGAGGGCGGGAGAAGGAATGAGATGTACAATAAACCATCTATCTGTAGTGTCTCTTGTCTTTGAAGCATATTCTGAATACACTTATGTGACCCTTAGCAAGTTAAATCTTTTTGATGCATGTAATAAAATGTTGTTTGGGGCAATAGCTGATTTCCAAAATTATATTAGGCATAACATAAGGCTGCAGCAAATTGTCTCCCAATTTTTCCTTGCTTGAGCTCACAAATGGGATTGGAAAGTGTTGGAGTGTTTTATTGCATATCATATCAAGTATAAACAGACAGTACCCTGCACCATAATATATCTGTAGCTCATAGCAATATCTGCCCATGAAATAATAGGGCACAGGACTGCTGGTTTCCGGAAAATTGCTCGAAAATGCCTTGTAATGTGTTATTGGCAGCCGCCCCTCTTCTCCAGCCTCCAGCTGTCTGGCGGGGTGTGCCAAGTCACAGCAGGACCTGAGGACTGTTTGCACTGAATGGTGGCACGGAGCTTTATGGTGATTTTCCCTGTGTATTGTGCACTTGCCGACCAGTGGGCTTTCTGAGACTCAGCAGGAGCGTCCCACTGTTTATGCTGAGGTGGTTAGCTAGTTGGCAAATTGCTATTATTCAGAAATGTGTGGCAGAGGAAAATGGATTGCATTACATTTTCTATCAATATTGTCTTAACGCTGACCAATAACAGCACTCTGTTCAAGCTGACCCTCCTTTCTGACTTTTATCTTAAGCTAGTGATTAGACTGAATGGAATTTAGTAGGGATGTTTTCTGGGGGAAGAGGAAGAGGTTTTTTTCTCCCCGTCCTAGCTGCATCTCCGTCCCCAATTTACCCAACCTCGACTCATCAAATGCCTCCCCATCTGCCCGCCCCAAGTTCCTGAAATAACATTAGTTTAGCGTTCTGCTTTTAGAGGAAAAAGATTTGGTGTTTCAGCTGTTCCAATATATGTTGACTAGTGACTAATGGATATTTATTCCACTTTATTGCTTTCTATAGGCAAAACTCAAACAAAAGGAATTGGATTTTGCTAATAGCAATGAACAGCATTGGCATTTTTTGACAGTAGTAAGCATAATAACCACCCCACATGTGGAGACAGGACTTATAGCTTTTCAAAGCACTTTTACCTACATCATCCCCCCCCTTGATTCTCACATATGACTCAAGCAGGGCAGGGATTACAATGCCCATTTGACAGATGGGGAAAAACAAAAGGAAAAGAGATTGTAGAATTAGCTTATGGCAGAGCTGGGAACATTCTGTTCTTTGAATTTTCTGACTTGTCCTCTGTTCTTTCCTCTGAATACAGCAGTTCTACTCTTTATAATGCAGCTTCTTTTCATTGTGAAAGTTTGCAGAAATACTCCCTGTACAGGGCATTCTCCCTGCATCTCAGAGTTTGAGAAAACAGTTGTCAAGAGCCAAGAGAGTGGATAGAAACGCGTTACTACAAGTCTGTTCTTTTTGGGGTCATTATCTAGCTCCAACTGTGCATTCTGGAATTGTACTTCAGCGCTGCCCAACAGCCCAGAGTACCACAGAGCATAGCCTCGTGTACTCTGTATCTAAAATCATTCAAGAGGTACAGACTTCCAGTTATAAAATAAATAAGTCATGGGGATGTAGTATACAGCATGAAGAACCAGTCAATAATATATTAACTTTGTATGGTGACAGACAGTAACTTCTTATGGTGGTCATTTCCCAGTGTATACAAATGTCAAGTCACCATGTTGTACACATAAAACTAAAATACTGTATGTCAAATGAACTTTGAGTTATACATCTAAAAAAATCAGTTAATTCCAGATAGTTCAGGTAGTGCATAAATTTCCAGAAAATTACCTTAAAAAATTCAGGAAAGGCGGTGACAGAGAAAACAGTGCTGGGGTTAGAACTTGGGGGTTTCCTTTCTCTGATGTCTACATCTCTGGGCCCTGTAGTTTTCTGACCTTTTAAAAATTCCAGTGTTCCACTCCCACCCAGTTAGACACTCGGAACTCCGGGCTAGGAATACGTGGTTTCAGTGCTGGTTCTATTAGGCGTCATTCACCTGGGAACCTTGGAGGCAGAGGGACGAGGTTTCCTAAAGGAGAGCTCCTTTCTCAAACACATCCCTCCTCAGACTCCAGCCTGCGGGACTCTGAGCTTGTCAATAAACCGTGCAGAGCTGTTTAGTAGCAGTTGCGTATAGCAGAGTTAATATTTTCTTCCATTTCAAATAAGATTAGGAACTCATCATAAATAAATTGCATGTGCATGTGGGACAGGCTGGTACACGTGGCAAAGAAATAAATGATCATCAATGATCACAGTGTGTGAACAGAAATTTCTATTTTATCTGGTGCTCACAGGTATGGGATTTTTATCCTCTACACCCAGGCTCTCTCCTATACTTGGAGCTTCAGCTGAAGGCAAGGAAAGGGTTGTGTTCTGAAGAGGAGACTGTGTATGTGTGTGGTGTTGGGTGGGGGAAGAAGGGGAGAAGAGACAAGAGAAATAGCAATTTCATTTGCAGAGAAAAATCATGGAGAAGAAAACAAGCATGAAAATGTTAACAAAACCAACAAAGGTAATCACGAACTGAATGCCTGTGTAATTTTTGAAGTTTTTTTTCCCTTCAGTATTTTTGTTTAATAAGTGTATTGTTAATATTCATATCCTTAACTGGCACATTAAGTCAAAGCACAAAGACATTTTTCATCTGGTAAGTGATAGGTTTTGCTTTTTCAGAACAGTGTGGACAGGGTAGAAGTTTAATATTTTTAAAGCGAATATTTAAAATAGCCATCGTATTCATGTTGCCATTCTTCAAAAAAATTTTAAATGTAGATGGGAAAATTAGAGGAAAAACACCAGACAACATTTATGAAATAACATTCTCAGGCAGTCCCCTATCCCCACAGAATTAAGATTTACGGTACACTTGGCATCATACAGCACCTTTCACATTAGTTACAGGAGAAACTCTAGCTGTCCATATTTTAAGCTGTCAAACTAATTTCAATATACACATCTAAGAATTAGTCTAGATATTTTGAGATACCTCATTTTTATTATAAATTAGTCCTTTATGATTTGAAATAAAAATTTTACTTTAAGCATTCAGAGTTTCTAAACTAGTACCTTTCAATTTAAATTAAGCAACTTTTGTTTTTAGAGGTTCTGAAAAAGCCTCGTTATTTCTTAAACTCTACCACAGCAATAAATTTAAAAGTACAATATTGTTTTTGAAGTTGGTCACATGAAGTGTGTAAGTAACCACCTAACTCTGAGAGACTGGGACTCTGCGGATGCTTTGCCATATTTGATCAATATGGACTTATACGACAGCAGTGCTGCGTTCATCCCCGTTGCCAATTATCTACAGAAAATGAATTGCCTGAAAATTGCAGGAGGTCACATCGTGTTTTCCTTGTCATTTGTGCTGCCTTCTTATTTAGTAAAGTCTCCATAAAAACACAAAGTACAGTAAACACACACATATTTGTTCTCACAAATGGATTAATCAGCATGCAAAAATCGTCCACGGTATTGCTTTTGCTTCTATGGGAAACCCAAGGAGCCGACTCAGTTTCTTTTCATTGGGGCGTAGGGCCAGGCAGCCACTGCCTGAGTCTCACCAATAGGGGTCTCCAGTGTACCACAGAACTAGGTGCGACCACTCCATTATGATTATTTACAGTGTGCTGTACATGAAGACAGAGGCAAAGGGGCAGAATGGATTTATATGGGCTGGGGCTGATACTGGATTTATTCAAGGAGTGAAGGGGTGACGTCACAAGTTATAAGTAATGAGGAGAAGCAAAGACATGTCTGGGTTGGGTGTGAGAACACCTTTAACCTAACAGTGCAGACACAGTCTGACGGTTACACAAATGGAGGAAAGAGTATCCAGGCAGCTATACTGGTGCTTCCAAATATTTAAATGTGTGTCTTTTTAGATGAAACATCCAAAAGAGTGAGTGAATTTCTCTTTTCTCACTTGAATCTTTTGGGAATGAGCCTGACACTGTAAGTCTCCCTGAAATTGGTTCGTAATAGTATTTTATCATTTATATTTTAGTGAGATGGTGGGTGTTTAAACTTGTCTTTCCTCCCTTTTATTATAGATAATCAAGGTAAGAATCCAGAAAAGGTCAATTACAATTTACCATAATTGAATGTGAAGTTTAGGTCATGTTTAGAAATAGCGATGTAGGTTCATAAAGCATGTCATAACATGTTTTTATGTATGCATCATGAAATTCCTTTGTGCCATCTATTCTGTGAAAAATTAGTTTTTAAAAACCCTTTACTAACAAATTCTGCAGTTTTGAGGTTAGATCTATTTGGGTAGAAGGCAACAGATACTAAAAATGCCTTCCTCATCATTCATGTATTCATTCAACAAACATTTATGTAGGTTGTGCTTTGTGAAATCACTTCAGAGTCTAAAGGAAAATCTCTCTTTAGGGAGTGCAGTCTAGTAAATGATAAAGAAATCTATTAAGAAAACAGCCTGAGGAAGGAGCAAAAGGAGGCAAAAGTAGATACTGGGAGAAGAAAGAGGATTAAACAATTCTAAGGGAGGGGGTCGTATGTGGTCAAAAAATGAGCTGGCCCTTGAGATGAGTTGGGATGAAGTTTTGATTTGTGATGGCCAGTATTGGGGAAGAACATTTCATGTGCAAAACTTGGGAGGTTATTCATGGAATGACAAGTTATATACAGAAATGGAGGGAACTTTAAGAGATGTATTGGCTTCTTTTTGAGAAGGGAAGATAGGTGAAGCTATAAAGGATAAAGACAGCCTTGGTGAAGGTGAACTGAATTTAGAGTTCAAGGCTGTGATGAAGTTAAAAAGAAACCCAGGTAAATATAGGATACTAATTTCCAGAATCAGAGTCAAGAAGCTTAGGGGATTGTCAAAAATGACCCCACTGGAAAGAAGTGCATAGCTGTGACAATGAAACCCCATGTGACAGCAGCATCCTGGTCTATCTCACTTTTCCACATTTAACCATGGCCAGTCTGCTCCTTTTCAGTTTGAAAACAGGACACTGATTGTAATCCACTTCTGTCATCCAAACTAGCTACATGAGTTAGGAGTTAGCCTCTTCAGCCTTCCCCAGATTAATTTCTTAAAATTAATCTTCTACAAAATTTCTACTAAATTAATTAAAGATTAATTTCTATAAAATGAGGTTGTATTAGCTTATAGCTGAGGTCCCTACCAGCTCTTAAGGATCTTGTGGATTAAAGTAAGATTGAAAACACAGGTCTATCCCATGAGACCAAGGCATTCAGAAGAGCTGCATGTTTAAGGAAATACCACCAAGGACACACGAAACTACCTCATTGTTAATGTGAGAAAGATAAATGCTACCAAGGAACAACTTGACTAAATGAAGACCAAAGAGCTCAAGTTCAGAAAACAACACGGCAAGATGTGAAAATGAGACTAAGATAGTAGAGATGAATGTTGTGTAAGATTCTAAGCTCCTAGGATCAATTGAATAAGTGCAGCAAAACTGATTTCATATAAAACTTCTTTCAGTGATTCTTTTGATTCAGTCAAAATTAAGTTGCTAACATAGGGAAACAAATGAGGATGGAATGATTAATTTTGACTTGACAAACCACAGAAGGCTTCTCGGAAGAAATGAGACTTGGACCATACCACTAATAATGCATTGTGATTTTTGTTTTAAACAGGTGGAGAGGGGACAGAAGGTCACCTAGAGTTAAGGCACCAACCTCATCAGAAGATGATCAGAACCACAGAGATTTCCTGGAATTGACAGGTTCCATTCAGAAGCAGAGGAAACCTAACTTGGGATTAGCCAGGCAGATGCTTAGGTGCCAGCTATTGATCTGCAGTATCTCGGAAATTCTTAGGGACTTAGATAATGGAATGACCAAGGTGGTGAGACGAAGTGACAGGCAGAATTTGAAATTTAATAATCTTTCAAGTTGTAAAAGCGGCTAGTAGTAATTGGGACAACTCTTAATGAGAATATAATGTATGTAATGTACATGGGGTAAGAAACCTCAAATGAAATGTAGAAAGAGATTCACTGTGCACATTAGACAGGAAATGATCTGGGGTGATATAGTTGAATATGAATCAATAGTTATAACACCATCTGAGGGCCATGATTTGGGGCCTCCTAAAAGGTGAGAGAGCTTTGAAAGAAGATTCTTCAGCTAGATCAGTCCCAGGTTCTTTATCTCGTGGTACATGATAGACATAGCACTTACCAATTTACATTCTTTGGTAAACACTGTTATGGAGAAATATGGGTATCAAGTCAAGTTGTAAGTTTGTAATTCAATTGGTTTAAGCCAACATTGATTGTAAATACCACAGATGCTCTTGTAAAATTTAACATAGTGTTTAGTTTGGGATGGAGGTGGGGTTGGAAAATGGTGTAAAACAAGAAAAAAACATACTGTGTATTCGGTATCATTTTATGTAAAGCAGAAAGATGCAAGCAAATGGAAGTATCCCAAATGATTAAAGGCACAGAAGAAGTACTATACTCACTGTGAGTACACAGCTCAGAAAAGGGAACTAAAGGTGACCCAGAAGCATTCTGAAGGTAGGTTTTTGAGAAAACTAGTGATCAGTTTTAGGTCTCTACCTGATTGGATTTAACTTGTAACATCTTTAAGTTACAGAATTATAGACATTGAAGTTAGCTGAAAGAATGCTGCTTGCTAATAGAAATGATTATTAGATACAGGAATTGGGCCAGGATAATGCCTGGGTGTCAGACTGCCTTGCTGAATTGTGGCTTTTCCACCTGGTAGCTGTGTACTAAACTTCTCTGAGCAAAGTTACTTAAAAATCTGGAGGCCCAGAGAAGTTATCAGCAAAGTGGAGATAACAGTTTCCATCTCAAAGGATTAAATATACTAAGACAATGAGAGAACTTAGAACAATTCTAGATCATAGTAAATGCTCAACAACAATTAGCTATTACTATTACTTGAGCATAATCGGTGCTCATTGACTATTGATTGATTACCAGAGCTAGTGCTGCCAGATTGTTCTGAGTATCTTAACAATTTGGGGGTCATGGTTTATTTAGTTTCGTTAGCTTGAATTATATACTGTCCTGATACAGTTTCTTTCCTAAGCAAGTATGCAGTAGACGTGCACAAAATGCTTCTGGATGTTAAGTCAAAATTAAATAGCAAAATGCATTTGACGATTCAGTGTGAAAATAGGTTCTGATAACTAAGTGAAGGCACTAAAAGCATTCTGAGGGGGTAGTCCTACATCTGATTGCCAAACAAGCAGAGAGAACTATCCCAAAGCTTAGGACATTTTGAAACCGGAGCCCAGCTCCACAGTCTGTGACAATGCACAGTGGTTGATGAGTTGGTTCTAGAGGCTTCTGAATTTTAATGATGCTGGAGATGATATTGTGTGTCCTTCAGCTTGTTAGAGTGACACCAGCACTCCATAAATCATAATACCTGTGTATTGTAAAATCAATAGTAAAGTGCTATCTCAGCGCTAACCCTTAATAAGTTTCTCAGTGCTCTAACTGCTTAAACTTTGCTGTAATGCCATTGGACCTGCAGGTTAGGATCAGAGCATGCTTAATTTGTTTTGTAATAGAGACTTTTCACTAATGAAGGACCGATTAGTTAAGCTTTGGTTGCCACTCTGGTGATCAGTTGGCAGAACAGCCTCTGCAATTAAACTCGTGTATCTCTGTCCTGAAGCAAAAAAGCAGGCTTAAACAGTCAATAAATGTTAATCCAGTCACAACCTGTCTTTGCCTTTGAAGGCTGCGCTCAGGAGGGTTTTTTTTTTAACCCCCCACATTTTTTTCATCTTGTTTTAAATGTGGTGGTCCCCATGGAGTCGGGATGTGGCGTACATGACCTCCTACGGTTCTGTAATAAGATCTGGCATGCTAACAACATTGTCTACAGATCTGTCATCTATAGTTCTGTCTGTCCCTCCCCCTCCCTCATCTCCTCATCTCTATCCAAGGTTGAAGAATAAATGAGCAACCGAAGCACACTGAGACCTCCAGAAGAAATTGGGTAAATATGTATGCAAAAAGGAGGATGTGCTTGTGTGTTGCTAGGACATGTATTATGGTCTCTCTCTCCTACTTTTACTGCATATGTAAGGCTGGGATGGTGTAGGAAGCCTCTTCCTTGTTTGTTTTTATAGCAGTGAATGTGGGTTGTGATCGTCACTGATGTTAGGAAGTGAGAGCTCAGGGCAGAGCCAGCAAGCAAAGTGGAACTTCAGAATAATTTCTAGAGATCGGGGGTGGGGTGGGAAGAAAGAAAAACTTGGAAAAAACCTCCTAAAAAACTGTTAAGTACTCCCCATGTTATCCGTGTTAAGCAAAATTCCAGATAGTTTCTATTTTTTAAAATTACTTATTTACATGAAGACTCATAGCCAGAGAAGAAAGTGGCTAATATAGACTGTAGCCCAGAGATTCGTGGGTGAACAAAAGAAAGTGGTCTGAAATGGTAAGTGTCTTCTCTTGGATCTAGGACCACATACTCTGGGAGTCTAGTGACATTTCTTTCTTTCTTTCCTCAAAGTAGAAGCTTGCATGCCACAGGGCGGGCATAGGGTCCTTTTTACTTTATATAATTTAGCCTATGTTCCCGATAAAAATTTCAAAGTTGTGGGGAAAGAATGCACAAAGGACAGTGAGTGGGCGAAAGCACTGCGAGTTAGTTTTTTTTTGTTTGTTTTAAAGGAGTCACTGATATGGGGTGGCTGTATGGAACAAATCTGCCAAAGTGGGAATCAAAATAGGGAGGAAGAGAATTTAACTTGCCACTACCTGGTTGTGTAGAATTGTTTGGTTGGCACTTAATTTTATCAAATTACTAGTATGCTAAATTATCATTTAAATTAAGGTAAATTAGCACTCAGAATGTTAACTTAATCTAATTCTGCTCTTTAAAGCTGGAGAGCTCTTTCATATGGGTCTTCTTCTTGAAATGCAAACACCTGGATAAGATCTGATAGCTATGGAGCAGGCAGGAATTCATGTCCTTCTGAACTCATTTATTTTTGAAGAACCCCCAGTAATTTGATTTTTTTTTTTTAAGGGAAAGAGTTCCAAAGCAATGCCATAGAATACGCACAACTGTACTAACTCTGCTTTAATAAAGGCAGACCCTTTCAATCATTCAATTACTCAGCTAACATTTTTGAGGGTCTATTATGTACTCCTCACCAAGCCAGGTACAGAATGGTCTGTACAAGCATGGTCTCTGCCCTTGGTCCTATACCCACTGTTGGGAACCTCTAAAAATATGCAAATAAATACAAGTAAAAAATCAAATATATTGGTCATGAGCACTAGCAGCAAAAATTAGCATTACTTAAGTAATTTATGACCCTAAGAGGCACTTGAGCCAAGTGCTGCAAGACTTGTCAGTTAACTGCATCTTTCTGTGCTCTTATTCTGTAAAAAGCACTGTATCAGATACCGTGGGTAGTTGTCAGAGTGTTAAAGAAATTGAGCTCTCAAACATATCTTTCTCCCTCAAGAAGATAGAATGTCAGAAAAACGAATTAAAAGAAGTAATGTATATTTAGATGTCATTTCTTCATTTTACATTATAGACGTTTTGCTGAACTGTTGGTTTACAGTGGTATCATTTGAAATAAATGCACGTTTAAAGATACCCTGCTGTGATTCTTCTTTTGCCAAGCAGAGAGCTTTTTTTTTTTTAAAAACGTGGATAAATGACTATTTTCTGTCCTCTAAGTCTGAATTTTGGTAAGTTTAGTTTTCCTGATCAACAGACAAATGCACACACACGTACAGAAGCTGAGAGTTTGAGTAACCAACCAAAAAGGCAGGAAATGCAGGTTGACCCTGCCAGGGAATATTTTGGTAGAAAGGACTCTGCAGCCTGTGATCAGTGGGGGCTACTTGCTCCTGAACTTTGCATATTCTGCGTGCTCCCAAACAGCCACCAGCCAAGGACAGAACTTTGGAGTTAGCAGCAGGGAGTAAGCAGGAGTGGAGAGAAGGAAATCAACAGTGTTGCTGAACATTTCTTTGTTAAGCTTTCGAGCCTAACAAATATTTTACAACTCTTTTGTTCCCTAGTCTGGTTGACTAAGAAACAAATCCGGAAGGAAAGGAGCTCTGTTCTCAAGCTTCTGGGAGGGAACTTACTGTTCTCTAACCAATTAAAGGCCATTAAAAGCATGTGGTTTTCCCTTAAAGCTTTAATTTAAACAGACAGAAGCTATGACATTCCTAATGGAGGTAATCCTTTCTTCCTTCATGTGTGGTTGGCACAAATACCATCCCTGTGGTGAGGACTGTGGCTGGATAGAAGAATGGCGTATGTTGAAATGGAAAAAAAAAAAAAGGTTGGTAAGCAAGGGAGGAGACTCCTTGGCCCCTTTCACACTCAGGGAAACACTCAGTGGGGCCAAGAGCCGGTCATCTGCCAGGTTACTGGCTCCCCAGTTCTCTCCTATTCTTCCCAGTATAATAGAAATGGGCAGAAAGAATTCTCATGGGGCATTATTCTCCAAAGAAGCAATACAGCTTATAGATAGCTTAGTGCTAGATTGCAAAGAAGGATAAAGTTACTCTTTCTTAGGGCAGAGCCCCCGAGGTTAAACAGATAGTTTACTGAGATGCATTGCACCTGCACTGAGACCCAGTTTTTGCTCTCTATAAAAACACTCACATGTTTTGGGGATGAATTTCTTCTGAAGAGGATTTAGAAACTTGGATTTAATTCTCAATTGTGTAACTCTGTCTAGACAGTTCCCTTGGAATAAGCCTTTTACAATTTTCTGGTAGAGTTTTTCTGATTCTTTACCCTGTTAGGGTTGCTGTGAGTGTCAAGCATACTGGGAATCCAGTGCTTTCGAAATTGAGCTCCATTCTCACCATTTTGTTTAGGATTAGAAAGTTCTGCCAACAACAACCCAGGCTAATTGGAGATTTATTGTGGGTAGAAGCTGTGAAAATTACCGAGCGAAAAAAAGTTCTATAGTAAAATGAGTGAAGTAGGGGAAAGAGTCTACTGTATTGTAAATTACAGCAAGCAGAGGACAGTCTGAGGTCTGATACACTGCATCTGTGTATCTGCTTTGCCTTTAACTATGTGACTTCGGGTAAACTTATTTAACCTCCTGGAGCCTTATTTTCATGGCATTGCTGTGAAATTTTATAGAAAACACATATATAAAGCACTTAAAACAGCAGTAGGCACAAGAGTTGCTACTCTAGACATTGATTTCCCCATCTTTTTGTGTTTTTTTGGTGAAATTCAAATACTTACACTGTTTTAATCTCTTAGGATGAAATGCCTCCAAACAAGACAACACTATAATCAGCAAGGGTAAAAGAAACAAAACTCAAACTAAGATAGTATTTAATTTTACTTGTATATGGGGTATGCTGTAAGAAGTATGTGGAGCGTGTGCATTCCCTATTTCCTCTTGTTAAAATGTAGAAAATGAAATTGTCATTTGGAAGCATTAATGGATAATGTAAAAACACTGGTATCATTGCAAAGCTTTGCTCTTGATAAGCCCTGCTAATATTCAGGATTTTCTTCCACAATGACTGAACATATGCTACTCATGAAAAACCATTAATGCCCCTATGATTGAAGGCATGGGCACACTCTATTTCCAAACTGATTTCATCTGGGCTAAATCCGAGACCCACACTGTGAAACAAAACTAGTGTGTGGCAAGCAATAGTCTTTCCTAAGCCCCAATAACTCATATATTTTCATTAAAATATACACCACCCTGGACTTAACTTGAAGCCTGGAAAGTGCATTTTTTCCCTTTTTATTTTTAAACAAAGCAAGGGGCTGAGAACATCAGAAATAATGAAAGCAGCATATTTTTATTGCTCTTTTCTTACAAGAACTGATTTTTAATGAAATTTAGCTTAGAACAAAAAAAAATCTCGTTCTTGTGCTGAACCTTTTTGCGTGGCACATTCCAGCCTGGGGCTATCTTTTATTGGCCAAGTTATAAACCCCAGAAAAGGGGGTTTTATAGTGGAAATGCTGACAGAACCCGCACAGTGCTACCGGGTGCCTCTCTAATTAGTCTGAAATCCTGAAAGCTGAATTCCATAATATGTGGCCTGTCCTGGAGCGAGATTACAGTGTGGGCCAAACCCCAAGCTTAACTGGGCGTTTCACGTGCAATCAGGGCTTCATATAGGCTATGGTGGAGCCTCTTACAGTTGTAAAACGCTAGTTACTTTTAAGCAAGAGAAGTCTTTATTGGTCCACTTATTTAAATGTTAAATAGGGCTGTTTGGATATTTTTTGATAATCTAGGAGTCCCTGGCAGACAGACCCCACTCTGCAGACAAGCTTCCCACCTGGGCCTGGACAGTCGGATTTCTAGGGATTTCGTTTTAGTACTTATTTAAACACTTTCCATAAAGCCAACTTTTACTTGTGCTCATGTTGACAGAAAAACATCCTGCCAGGACCCTGAAGTGAGTAAACAGCAGGCTCTGTACAGCTTTCCACACACTGGAGTCGGTTTTGGCTTCCCGCCCTCTCTCCCCTGCCCCTACCCCAACTTGCCTTGTCTAGGCCCCCCATTTGCCTGGAATGATTACAGGCGCACATACTTGCTGGGTACAGGCCTGATAGGACCTATTTTTCTCGCAGCTGCAAAACCCAGTCACAGGATCCCTCAGCTAAGGTGCCCTAGCCTAGACTCAAGCTGGGCCAGCTCTTCCCCCAGGGCCCTACCCAAGGACAAAACAGAAGTAGCAGATTCGGTTAAAGAGGGAGTGCATGTTAGGCCCACAGCTTGTGAAACACCCTCCCCTTTCCTCCGCTGCGATCTTGATTTCCCTCTTATTTTTCCATCTTTTGGTTATTGGGTTCTTCCCAGCAAGGGTTTCAGCATCCTGAGGTGTTCTGCCATGCTCCAGAGGTTAGGGGACACACACTGAATGAGTCTCCTAAACTATCAGTGATTGTCCAAGAGGTACATGTCCAGAAAGTAAGCGACCAGGCTAACAAAATGTCAGAAAACCTAGATGTTCTCACAAGCGCCATCCTGGACTGCAACCCTGGTGCCTTTTGGTTGCAGGTTCTACAGGCATAAGGTTGGTCACTTTGAAAATATTTTAATAAAACTGTGGCAACCAGACTACCTTTCTCTTGGAACTTGTGATTGCTTTGCACAGTATTTTTGGCCCAGAAATGACTCCTTGGCAATTTTCAGGAACTGGGACTCTGCACTACTGCTGCACTGTTTCCTGACTGCTTTTCCTTTGTTTCTTCATTCCCTCATTTCCCTAATTAGCAACTGTTTGAATCTGCCCTTTGGAACTCAAGGAAGTTCTAGGAGGATGACACTTTCTTCCTACAAACAAGAAACTGGGGACATGGAAAAGTTTTTGTACCCGCAGAGCCCAGCTTGTTTTCAATACCCCCCACCCCCTTTTTGATACTCCTTAATCTTGACGAACAGGCAGGAGGCAAGAAAGTAAGTTTTGGATAGAGATCACTCAGAAACTCAGCAGAAGAACTCAGTTTCAGGGGCCGAACCCCATGGAAAGGCTTTTGTACTCACAGAGCCCAGCTTGTTTTCAATCTCCCCTCCCCTACCTTTTTGATATGTCTTAATCTTGAGAGGAATGGGTAGGAGACAAGAAAGAGTAAGTTTTGGATAGGGAGATTACTCAGAAACTCAGCAGAGGAGCTCGGTTTCAGGGGCCGAACCAGGTTTGCTAAATGGGTTGTAGCAATAAAGTGTTTAGTCACAAGATAGCCAAACAAAGAGACAAAAGAGTAAATTTCAGAAATGCCTCCCTGAGGGCAACGGGCTGGGGTATTTATGGGGATGAAGACTAAGGATGCAGGGCGGTCTGGGGCCTGAGGGCGTGGGGAATGTGAGGAAAGGATATTGGAAAAAGGTGCTGTAATTGGCCTTCTGCACTGGTGTAACTAAGCTACAGGACTCTGCATGTGCAGAGTGTGATCTGAGGGTGGGGTTTTTGACCCTCTGATGTCAAAAGGTCATGGAGCAGATACTCGCGCATGCCCAGCTGGAGGGTCGAGGTCCTATCCAGTCCTAACCAGCTTAGCTAGAACCAGACACAGCTGACTCCAAGTTCCTGGAAAATGACTCGGGTAAACATCTTATTGTTTAGGCTGGGTGCTGCGTGGAGGGCATGCAAGCCTTTTGTAGCAGCAATTAAAATAACCTTGATTAGTGAAGGCAGATGAAACGGATTTGACTAATGACCCACAGTTTCAAAAAGATATTTTAATGAAGAAATCTTGAGTAAAATAAATGATACAAGATTGGTCAACTCTCTAAGATGTAGCTGACTGAACTCCCAGTGAAGTACTGAGTCCAGGAGAGGTGCTGGGGCAGTGGCATCTAGGGGACTCATTCTCAGTGGGCAAACTGCAGGTAGGGAAAGAGGGCAGACGGAACTTGACAAGCTGATCCTAAAGTCTGTGTGGAAGACGTAGGATCAAAAATAGTTAAGGCACGTCTGAAGAAGATTGGAAGGGAGAATTCATCCTAGAAGATATCAAAGCTTCTTATAAATTTATAATAATTAAACCATTGGGCTATTGGTTAAAAGACAAATAGGCCAATGAAAGAAAATAGAAAGCCTCAAAACAGACATGTGAATATTATAGCAGCTCTAGATATAGCATGAGATCTCATTGGCATCACAATTTTTAAAATGATGCTTAGACAAATGGATGTCCAGGTAAAAATGCAGATTTCTTATCTCATACCATATACAAAAATACATTTCAATGCGTGAAAAGAAAAAATTTAAATGTTTAGTATTAAATATGGAAAATATCTATATAAAATGGGATAAATATTTGTTAAATAAAATGAAAAAACCATACAGAAGAGATGGATGAAGTAGACTAACTTAAACTGAGAAAAAAGCTACAGACTAGGAGAAGATATTTGCAATACATATAACAGATAAAAGATTGGACTCTGTGTATACGTGTGTGTGTGTGTTTGTGTGTGTGTATACACACTTATTTACTTATAAGTGCTGGGAGTGTAAATCATCCAACCCCTTTGGAGAGAATTTGCAATATCCAGTGTGGTTAAACTTAAGCAAACTCCATGACATAGCAATTCCTAGTCTAGATGTTTATAGTGAAGAAATTTTTGTCAATGTGTATAAGGAGTCATGTGTAAGACTATTTATTCAATGCATTACTGAAAAGATAAAGAAATAGAAACAACATAAATGTTTATCAATTATAAAATAGAAAAATAAATTGCTGTAAAATCATAAAATGGAATACTACTATACCATGGTTAAAATGAATGAATTGGATCTACACATACCTCCATGGATACAGCTCAAAAACATATAGTTGGTTGAAAAAAGCAATCTGCAAAGGATATATATAGGGTATATACATACTTTGAAACTATTAATAATTTTTAAAGTTCACTAGATACTTCTGTTTTGTTATGGGTAAATATATATTTATTTGAAAAGTTGAAAGTATAATGATAAAGTTATAAAGACTATATTATATCTTGCAGATTGTGATTTCCTTGGGGAGCAAACAGGAGGAATAGTTAAATCTACATAGTTTTATAAGCTTTATAAAAATTCCTATTTGGATTTTAAATTTCATCCTCTTAATATTTTCCTTTTTATGTATAATTTACAATGTACATAGGTTACTAGTATAGTAGAACATAAATGTTACTAACATGTATGCAATCATCTTTGGCAAAATGTTCTTGGGATACCTTTTTTCATTTATATATAAACAACTTTCTATATTAGTAAGTTATTTTCTTCAATATCATTTATTTAACTATTACACTTTTTTGTTAGATTTTTTGTAATATTTGAAATAATACCATATTTCCTTCTGATTATAAAAATATTCATTGTAGAAAATGTAAAAAATATAAAGAGAAAACTTTAAATCACTCATAATCCCAGCACTCAAAGAAAATCAAGATTAATATTTTCATGAGTGTATTCTTCCATCCTTGTGTGTTTGTACCTTTGCAGTATATAAACTATAATTCTAATTTTGGAAAAACTATTAAAAACTAGCATATATAGTTTTACCTTTTTTAAAGTTAACATTTTATCATAAGCATTTCTCCATATCATTAAATATTCTTTCAAAACTTTAATTTTAATGGTTGTATAGTTTCCATCAAATAGACTGACCGTAAATCATTTAACCAGGTCTATATTATTGGACACTGATGATATTTCCAATTTGTTACTATTATAAATACCACTGTAATAAATACTCACAGAAATTGTGGTAAGCCTTGGTGATTATGACAGACTGGGTCAAAGGATAAGAACTTTTTAAGGCTCTTAATACATCTTGCCAAATTGCTTTCCAAAAGGAATCAGACAGTATTTTATAGCTACACATAAGTGATATGGGCATATATTAAAGACATTAAAAGTTTTATTTTTATATAATTTAAGTGGAAATATTATTTCATGGAATGAACCTGTCCCTGATTTTGATACACTAATCTATGCTTATGATTTAGTTTGCTTTGCAATCCATGGATAAAAGTCATTTTTATAAGAATAAAATGTTTTCATAATTGAAATATTAGTCATCCAATTTGATAAATGTTCTTTTAGGGAACACTGGAAACTAAAAGAAAAAAAAATTGAATGTTACTTTTGTGGTTAAAAAACCAAATGAATAAATCTGGAAATACTATATAAATTTACATGTAAGTTATTAAGGGTGCCTCAAAAAATAGAGAAAAAATACACATGGAAGAGGAAAAGATTCAATGTTTTTAAAATAATATGTACCATAATTGGAGCTTATTTATAAAACATTTTCATTATTAAAACCAAAACATATGGTTGTTTTTCATGAGTTGGCAAGTATTTTTATTGCTTTATAAAAAATTATTGAATTAAGCTCTATAAATCTAATCGGCATATAGATTTTTAATGGTATATATTCCCTTTCATTAACTTAGAGCTATTTTCCATAAATACTAAATAGTGGTTAAAACTCAAAATGAGAGCATACAAGGTTAAATCTAGGTGTTTAAAATTCAGACAAATCAAATTTTGAAACATAATTTTAGAACACATTCTAGGTCCTTTCAGATTTTCATGGGAGGCTGATATGAGTGATTTCTAAAGGAATGCTTTATTCTAACTTCCACTTTGAAGTATAAATACTACCAATAGAAAAACAAAGACTTGGGGATAGTAAATAATTTTCAGTTTCAGAAGTCAATAAAGGTCAGGGCTCTCTGGCCACAAAAATGGGTTGTGTTTACTGTGTTCATTCTTTCTAACACTCAAACAGATATGAAATTTCACAGATAATTGTTGCCAGTTTCAATCCAAGAAGGAAGAAAATCTTACAGAGATAAAGACCAAAACTGTCGCAATTGCTCCTTAGAATGTGAAAACGAACCAGAGTTAAGTGGTATTTTGTTGAAGTTTGGAATTCAGTTCCAAATAGCTCAGCTTTAAAGGTTCAGTCTATTAAAACAGTTTTTGTCTGTCTGTGCTACTTCCTGCCTTTCATGAATGGGCTCAGAGCCCTTCTAGAGATCAACGACAGTGCCCACCAGTCCTCTTTGGGAGACAACTGGGGAAGGAGTGCTCATATGCTGGTGAGATGGGCAGTGGATGGGAAGGGAAGCATGATTATTCTTGGAGCTCCTAGTCCCAGAACCTAGAAGATCAGTGAGTGTCACAGATGTTCCAGGGGTAAAATAGGAATATTGTAATTTATTGAGTTTAAATCATGACTTTTATTTGTAAGAGAAAAAGTGAGAGAGAAAAAAATGAAAAGAACAAGTGTTATGCAGACCCAAAGGTGAACTCTTAACTCTTGACTCCAAACCCAAAATACACTGAAAAATAGTAAAAGTAGGTGAATAATCCCAGATTTCTTTTTTGTTTTTTGAACTTGGGACTGAATATCTGCATGGTTTTTTTTTTCATTCTTTTTTTTCTTTGTTTTTGGTCTTTTTTTTTTTTTTTAGAAATAAATGATAATTCTGTTTCTTTTGGATAAGATTAATTCATTAATAGAATATGCTGATTGCTTATTATGTGCCCAGCTATGTACAAGTGAGACAAAGAGATATGAGTCATGTTTTCTTGTGACCAAGGAGTCAATCTATTTAGGGACCTTAAGGCACAGGTTAAAATGAGACCAAATGATGGCAGTCTTCTTTTGAAGCTGATATTTCCATAAGAACTCACTTAGCTAATGATGTCTGTGTGTTTTTAGGGTCACTGGACCCATCTTGGTTATTAAGCCAATAGTTCAGACAGTTAAGCATCCAGAAGACACAGCTAACACATCCCCACAGAGTCACTGTGACTTCAACGCTAGGAAAGAGTAGGGAGGCATACAGCATAATGGTCAAGAACTTAGGCACTGGAGTTAGATTAGAATCAAGTTCAACCACTTCACTACTCTCCTAGTTATATACTTCGGATAAGTGACTTAAACACTTAAAAACTAGTTTTCCCAGCTGTAATTTGCAGTATCTATCTCAGAAAGCTGCTGTAAGTTTGAAAGGAGTGATGCATGAGAATGCCTAGGACATAAATGTTAGATTTCCTTAACTCACAGATGTTACTGGTTGGTCAGTGCATCATTGGTCAAGTAACAGCTTTGGAGACAAAAGAAGAAACATTAGATTAAATACAAACATTAAAATGAAACCTACTGGTAGTATGTATTTATGTACTTTCTTCTTATCATACTCTAAATCTGCAACTTAGCTTTCTCCATATTAAGATAAAGAGTCCGCTGAATCACTTTTCGTAGTCAGTGGTAATGTGTATGTAGCAAGACACTGACATGAGGCTTTCCAAAGCTGACACTGGTGATCTTTCTCTTGTTAGCAACTGAAAATATAATTTGAGGGTTATAGAAAACCCAGGTTTTCATCTGTATTTCCTGTTTGGTTAAATGTGTGGCATTTTCTCCTGAGCTAAACGAAGTTAGGTAGCTTTTCTTGAAAGTCAGACGCCTGAGAGACAAACCCTCACGATGCTTGAATCAGTCACACTAGCCTCTCTTAGTTTTGGTAATTCTAAAATGTAATCTGCTAGATTTAGCAGGTTCTGTTGTCTTCAGTTCTATTTCCAAGCCCAGGATAAGCATTCTTTTATGTTCCCAGTAACTCTTTCAATGCTGCATCATAATGTAATCGTTTGGAAGATATTTTCAGGACAATTAAGGATATATCTGTAAGTAAAGTTCATCCCCTTGTGGTGCTATGCATGAAAATAATTTAATTGAGATGATAATCAGATAAACAGTTACTTCCTAAACAAGCCTGACTTCACATATATCCATGCAATAGAACTCCTCGCCTAGAAGCCAGCAGTTTTCTTCTGACATCAACTGTAAGATAACCACCTTCCTCAGAAACATGAAAATGTATCTCTGAAAAGGAAGGAGTTAATCAGGTAGGGAAGGAGAGAGGAGGCAGAATACGCAACAGCATAGAGATGAAGATGTTGGACCAAATAGAGTAGGAGAGAGTTTAGGGTGTCGGCAAGAAACCAAAATGGACCGGGAGCTCAGACACATTTGCTGAGACGCTGGCTTGCCACTTGTAGTAATTTGGGACTTAATAGTTTTAGAATCAGTGAAAGATTCCCAAGTAAAGAAGTGACACAATCTGGGCTTAGAAAAGACATTCTTGTGATACCGTGTGGGAGACTGGAGTGAAGAACAGCAATATATTGAAGGCCTGGGGATAGAAAATGCAAGTTTTAATTAAGCGACAGACATTTAGGAGAGAGAACTGATCATCTGATGATGAAATGGATAGAATATTTTACTAATTAGTTAGGTAGTTACCTAGCAGGATCTCTAAAAACGGAACCTGGCAGGAGAGAGAGGCCTTCATTGGACTTGCTTTGCAACCTTAACCCCATGGTAGAAATGTTTCACCTTCCAATCTTCCAGTTTCAGTTCTCATCAGAGAAGAGAATTTGTTGCCTGATACGTGGAGATACAATGTGAGGAATTCTCAAACTATAGTATTTGGGCAGGTCTCAATGGTGAATGAGGTTTTATTCAACCGAGTGATTAAAACCTAAGATGTGAAAGAAAAGAACATTAAAGTAACTGGTTTGCAAAGCTGACACTGGATTTGATCACATATCCTGGAACCCTGGATTCCATGTCAGGAACCTTTTTGGTTCCCCTCCAGAGACAATGACTTTGGAGTTAAGGTGCTTTTTGTATATGTGAGTTTATAAGGTCAAGCAGAGTAGCAATGAGAATTAAAAAATTCATAGCATACTGGGATTTTCCCTGAGTTTTATAACCTCTGGATACAGCAAAGCTCTATCTTACTGTTGGGTTGGGAAACGTGTAATTTTAAGTAAATACTTAAGTGTAATGAAGCACTAACATACATATCTTCTGAAATTTATTCATAAACATGAAACCATGATGAGTTCTATTTTTATTCCTTGCTAAGTCATTTGTTCTTTATTCTAGAAATACAAACCAATGACACAGTCACAATTATAGAGGCTTTATAGAAATGGAGACCTCAAAGCCAAGAAATGAAAGATGCTAACCTGAATGATGAAATTGTGATTTGTTATTTGAAGTAGAGACCACGGGCTGACAGACAAAATAGGTTAAAGAATAAAACAAGAGGCCATAGAACATCAGAATCTTTACAAAAAACAGGTCCAGTTTGTATAGATGTAACCATACAGTTCTTAAAATCACCATATTAGAGACTGTGGAAGTGCTCATAAACCATAAAGCACTATGGAAATATGTGATTATTTATATTATTGTATATATGTGTTCTTTTTTCCTTTCTTTTTTCTTAAATTTTGAAGCTTGTATATATATATATATCTTTTTAAATTGAAGTATAGTTGATTTACAATGTTGTGTTAATTTCTGGTGTACAACATAGTAATTCAGTTGTTCATATACATATATATATTCCTTTTCATATTCTTTTTCATTATAGGCAGTTACAAGGTATTGAATATAGTTTCCTGTGCTATATATTGTATCTTAGAATGAGAAAGAGAAAGTACTTCATAACTAATGTACTGTGTATGAGGTGTGTTCCATTCACACACCATTTAGGATCTTAGATCCTTCAAAGGGCTCTAAGGGAACTTTTCATTCTTCTTCTTGTTTTGATGGTTTATGCATTTCTAATTACCACTGCTTCTATCATATATCCTTGAGAAAGAGGAAGGTATAAACTTATGACATAAAGGTGACATTTTAAAGATGGAAAGGGAAAAAGAATTAGGAATACAGGAAAAAAACAAAATTGGGAACAGAAAACTAAAACTCAAAATAATTTATCATTCAATGAATTCAATCAACAAATATTTATGAAGCTAAATGCCTGTTAAATGCCAGGCATTGTTAGGGCCTGGGGATCAAGATATGAAAAGCCAAGGAAATTAAATGTTTATTGTTGTCCTGAATTCCCTCATGATGCTAGATTCTTACTGGAAGCAGACAAAATTGACTATGATTGGTTTAGAGTACCCTAACTAATATGTTTTCTTGTAGAGGGGATTCTTTCAGCTTCATGCATGACCTCAAGACAGCCAGAGGTACTGTTTTCACAGAAGATGTGATCTGTTGAGTCACTGGTCAAATGGTTGATGGTGTGTCACTAGTAGCGCTTAAGAGTAATTTTTATAGGCCTTTTTCTCCTCATGTCAAAAAATACACAGTATTGAGAAATACACAACATTACTTATTTTGAAAAATGGACAACCCTATCCTAGTTAATGAACTGAAAGAGTGGCATCAGGAATTTAATGGTGGCTTACTGGAAGAAGAGGAGATATGACAGAAGTCATTCATTTATGAGAGCCACAGAAAATATGGGGACTGGAAAGCTGTTATCATTGGTCTGGGGTTGTGAAACATGCTTAATACAGACACACTGCACTGATAATAGCTGAGGAATGCTTACCTAGTAACTGATCTATAAATTCAGGGAAGAAGATTAATGTTGCCAAATGTTGCTGATTTTTAGAAAACCAATTATAAGGGGCAAAGGGCCTAGCAGCTCTACAAAATGATGCAGAAGGAATATCTGTCAGCCTAGGAAATGGTTGGCTTATTGGCTTACACAATATGGAATGGCATTCATTACCTTGGTGGACTTACATGTCCTGGAGATGAATCCTCAGTTTTACAAGCTTAAAAACTTGATTTTTATTGACATACTGCAAGTGAATTCATCTCTCAGGACTGATTTCATGGTAACCAAGTTCATGAGACTGATGTATAAAACCGTAACTTCCAATTTACTAGTTCTATTGGTAGTGAAAATGTATCTGTCCCTGGAATGAACCTATTCCCGTCTAGAAGATACACTCAATTTTTCCCTCTAGACAATCAAATTATAATCAGAAGGTGACTTGGTGAGTGTTGAATCAAAACAAAGGGAGTTCAAAGAATCCAATGTTTAATTGTGTCAGATTAATATAACTTGATGCATAAGCTTACAATAGAAATGGCCTTGCACAAGAGTTCTGAAAATCCAAAGTCCTTGGCCTGAAGCTCTCCTGCCATGGATAGTGCCATTTAATTGTTGTCTCTGAGATATTTCATTTACTTTGCTTCCACTGTTAACCAAACTCCTCTGGTTTATAAATAGTCAGGTGGTGGAGAGTTGCAAGAGAAATCAGATACAGTGTTCTATAGGAAACTTAGTGTGTCCTGGAAAACACATGAGGAAGGAACTATTATATCCTTTGGAGGTGATTTTGTCAGCACTGCCCAAATCACTTGTATCACTCTGCACACGTAGGGCACACGGCAACTAGTACCTGGATTAGGCAGAGGTGATCTAGAATTTATATCAAGGCCTCCATTGCTATTACTGAAGATCCCTGAACTGTGTCCCACATGATTATGCCTTCAATCAGGAAGACACTTAGGCTCAAGTTAAAAAAAAATTTTGAACGCACAAATTGAAATTGAGGTGGGGAAAGATTATGGGATAGAGAGAGTCTGTCACCAATAATAAAGGGTCAGGAGTAGAAAAAGTGTCCTCCAAAGTGATGTTCTTTGGTTCTTAGCCAAGAATCTTTTGGACTCTTTTCTTACCCTGCACCACCTCTGCCTCTGCAGCTCAGGATCCTCAACATGGTAAACTTTGGGCCTCCACCTTGTAGCTCACCATACAGAGGGAAGCTGAGATATAAAAGTGGCTCTCTGAAACTGGAACAATGGACGGTGAGGAAGACACTGCCTTTTCATAAAGCTTTTAGGTCAAACCACCTAAAAGAGTCCCAGGAAGAAAGGTTTCCTCTTGGAAAGACGTCCTTCATGCATGTTCACTCTGAAGTCCCTAAGTAGGTCTTCCAGGCACCGCAAAGACGTTAGCCAGCATATTACATCTAATGAATGCTGGCACAGCACAGCCGCAGAGGAGGAGTCGGCTCCAGGAATCAGGGAGTGAGCTAAATTAGCCCAAATGCTAAACAGGCCTCATTGTTATTATGTATATGAGGCTTTGGGTTTGAAGTTTCCCTTCCAGAAGTGTATTTTATTGCATTATCTTCCCAATAGAGCCCAGCTTTGTTCTTTCTTGGGCAGCCTTTCTTCCAAAGCAGGAATCCAAGGAGCTGCTGCCCCACAGAACGACACGGACAGCAGGGCAAACAGAGTCGACAGAACTGCAGCTGGAGGGCAGGATGAACTGCAGAGTGACTGTAATAGTCAGGCCATGATTTCCTCCTACTTAATTGTACGTCACCTGATAATGATGGGGAGTGAGCGGGGGAGGAACATACTCTTACGCTTTTGCTATTAATTCATCTTCCTCCTCCCTTCTTCCCTCCCTTCTCCTACCTCTCCTCCTCCTCTTTCTTCTTCTTTTTCTTCTCCTTCTCCTTCTTGCTCTTTCCTCTCCCTGCGCCCACCTCCATACTGGACAGGCCTTTACAGAAGTGTTACATTCAATTTTAACTCCTCGGTAAAAACAAGATGTGGAAAATTCAACCCAAGTTCACGTAATGAAAAAGTGTCTATTGAAGTGTATAGAAGGCCTCTGCTTCCCCAATTCTCTACTGATGTCAAGAGAGCTGCTCTTCTCTAAGAGCGAACTGTGAGTCATTTTCAACTGTTTTCTTTAGCTCCTAATTTCAATCAACCCATCTCTAATTCCTACTGAAACTTCTTTTCTTTACTTTGGCCCTTCCCGTTCACTTTCCCCATTCTGATTATCCTGTCTAGAAAATACTACAATGGTAGTTGAATTGGTCAGTGGTAACTGCTTCTGGTCTCTAGAGCTCTAGATTTACCCCAGTCTCAACTGCCAACATAATTTTTATTACAGCATACATACATTACAGCATTTTCTAAGATAGCTCCTTTGTTTTTGGCCTTTGGTAAATTAAGTATTTCAACATCTTCATAAGAAATTAATAGGTATTACTCCTAGTCCTCTTATCTGGGCCCCCAAATAAGAGGCACTTCCAGAAGCTCATGAAGCATTATGATAACTAGAACAAAGAAGCCACATAAACAAAATGTGTTTAGCAGTTTTTGGAAATCATCTTGAAGCAACTCACCCTATAAAGAGACTTGCAAATATGTTACTGGTAGGATTGGCGTATCACCCCCAAATACTCCAATCTAAAATTGAACAAAGATACAATAAGATGCACTCTTACAGTGTAACATAAGACAACATATGACATATTGGTATCTGGGAAAAAAAGCACTTCATAGAAAAGATGGTCAGTGAATTCTGTCCCAGATGCTCCGATTCTACATGGCTGGGATATATGCTTAGACTGATACATCCTCATCTGGAGTCTGGGATAGGGTAATGTGGTTTGGTTCAGAATAGAAATATCTGTCAAAGATATTCAGTTCCCTTTACTCTCATTCTGAGTATGCCCCATGAATTTATGCTAAATAAACTCACAAGAGACTCATTATGAACTAGGAACCAATTTGTCAATTTTTGGTTGGTGCTACACAGTTACTGACCCAGGGGAAAATGCCCTCTTCATGCACTGAGCACTCCTGAGTGAGCAGGTGCATCCAAAGGGGTAGGGTTAGAGTTAGGGGGCAGGTTCAAGTTCACATTAGTAGATGACTTGCAGATGGATCAACCTTAGATAAGGTAAGAAAATCACATTTATGAAACAGAAACTGAAAATGCTGACCTCAAGACAGACTCTTGGACCAGGAAGACCATATACCTTTAAGCCAAGCAATCTCTCTGTACAACATCCTGAAGGACCTTTATGCTGTTTCTAAACATTTACGTTCATAATAATCACTAGGGGAGCTTTTATAAATGCAGACTTCTGGCCCCATCTCCAGGGTTTGTGAGGCAAATTGTCCACTGTCTTTACTCTGAGAAACACTGGTTGATATAAATCCTTAAATCTAGCTACAAGTGTTTGGTATTCTTCTGTCTACAAACCACTCATTTCAGAGGACATAACTTTGCATGCAGCTGCATATGAATCTCTTCCAGCCTCAGGGTGGCGGAGGCAGGGCAAGTGTGCTAGAGCTCTCTGCTCCTGGCTCCAGGGCAGACACCTTTAGTCTATTCCAACACTTTTTCCTACTGAGTCCTGTTGGTATGATCGCAGAATCCTTCTCAATACCGACCCCCAGCAGCCACTACCAATGGATAGAATTGGGCTTGGAGTCAAACCACATTGCCATCTTTGTTCTAGATCAGAGATTATGAAGGCTTGCTGCTGTGAGAAGGTACCTCAGGCTCTGCCCTTGGCACACAGTAGGGGCCTGGTGTATTGCCTGGCACAGAATAGGTACTCAGGATTTCTCTTTTTCATCACCAGTAAGGGAAGACTTTCAAGATCTCCTAGTCCTGCCTGCAACTGAATAAATGTCTTAATAAAACACTATGAAGTTTCCTGGTGTCTATCAGTGCGATTCTGGAGAAGAGGGTCTTCCCAGTACCCATTCTGTTTGGGAGGATGATCTCCAGGCCAGAGGGGTACTTTGGTTCTTGGGGACATGGTCACCTTAGGCTTTAAATCTGTAATAGGGTTTACATAATATCAGAACTAGAACGTAATGAAGGCATAAGGCTCTGAAAAGACCCCTCAGCTCTTGAATTTGCACCTATCTTTTCCTCTGAACCCTGGGAAAGCTTTTTTGTGGGTATATGTTCTCCCTTTTTTGGTTGATAAGTATTTAGAACTATTAGTATAGAGAATGATTTTGGTTTTTTGAATACAGAGACATCTTGTGATTAGCAATGTTATAATTTAACATGTTTATTAAAGATCAATAATTAAAAATCACAAGCTTATTATTATTTTGGAAAGATGCAACTCCGTGAAGGCCAGTGAAATAGAAGTATTCACATAAGAGGAGCATGGAACTTGCTAAACAAACTGCACACCTCATTTCATGTGTCAGAAAACATCTGCAAATGCAGCAGATCCATCATGCCTGATGCATTTAGGACTCTGATCAATTGTGGTGAATGTGCACTTTGGTAGAAATACTGTCAACATCATCCGTACATTATCTCTGATCCTCTCCCCAGCAGCTTCAGAAGATTCAGCTGCTGAGGTGCAGGATCTGCCCTTGACCCTTATGCCTCTCCTTCCCTTCTGTCTACATTTAGTTTATGTCAGTCTGTATCTTCACAGTCAGCTTTATCTGTGCCTTAATGGATCTGCTATTTGTATTACTTTGAGATGTCTTACTAGTCAGTCAAGTGCCTGACACAGTGCTGAGACACCAAAGGTATACTTGGCAAATAGTTTATAAGTTATTCATTGAGTTTCAGAGGCTTTCAAGAGTTAAGAGCGAGAAAATGGCCTCATACATCCAAGGTGAGTGACGAGATTTCTCTCATGATGACTCATGATGAAAAGGCAACATTCCTTCCATTGATATCAAATACCTTTTTATACCTAACACACATATATGCTCCAACATTATTTGCATTTAGCAAAGTAGAAATCAGATTTCCTCTAAGAAGATCAGAGGATGTATTCTTGGCAGTTATGTTCTCCATCTACAGATATTTTGTGTGCACAGTGGCCATAATTCCACTGGGGAATAAGAGTACTCTTTCCTATATCAGTTTAGCCTGATTGAATACATTTATTTTGAAAGTTCACATGGCCAATCTTTTCATTTTTTTTTTTTTAGTGGAGGTACTGGAGATTGAACCTAGGACCTCATGCATACTAAACAGGTGCTCTACCATTGAGCTATACCCACCCCTCGCCAATCTTTTCTTAAAAAACAAGCACATCATATAATCCAACAAAATACTTTGTTAGAATTTCATGATTAATTTCTAGTCCTTCTGATACCAGGTCTAATTTATTCTCAGCTTCACTATGAATTTAAGAGGAGCCAGAAACAAGAATGATTGTGTTGTTCAAAAAATTTTTGAAATGAAATTTAATTTGTAGAATCAATGAATCATGACGTTCTAGGACTGCTTAATGACCTTAGAAGTCATCTAATCCAACTCTGTGATTTTGTAAACGTGGAAACTGAAACCTAAATTAAGAAACCTGTTGGATGCACTACAGCTTATTGGTCAGATTCTTCACTGTCATTCCCTAAATATAATTGGAAATAAATACTTAGAATTTATTATTTTTTCATCATCATTGGCTAAACTTCCCTACACTCTTACGAGGCACGGCTGATGCTGAGGTGCTTCTAAATTTCATGGATTCAAACTGGGAATTTGTTGATTACCAGAATTTTAAAAATCTCCATTAAATGAGATGACTGATATCTGGACAGCACTTGGCAAAAAGTAGATGCTCAATAAAGATTTTTTAAAAATTATTCTTTTTGTCTAAATTCTAGTTCAGACATTTGACATTTAATTATTCTTTTCAGTAGCTGTACGTTTAAAACAATGTTATTGGAACTGTAGATGTCTCCTCTCTTCCTCTATTATGTTCTTTACAATATCACTTGTATTACACAAAAACAGGTAGGAGGTGGAGGATGAGGTCTTGGGCTCACAGGGTATTGAGCAAGATTCTCTGAGACCCTATGGCACAGGGGTGTTAGTGACTCTTGTAGTTGAGAGACTGGGTTATAATTTGTGTTGAAGCTACATGGGTTTTCAGTGGCAGGTTTTGTGCATAACAGGGAGTTTCTGGATCTTGTTAGCTCAGGGCAAAAAGTCATGCTTTGGAGCAGTTACCCCAGCAGGAGGAGAAAAGATGATGGTTGGTAATTACATCAGTTTTGCACTGTTGAGCAGATGTTCTTGTAGATAGATTTTGGCTGGCATTTACAGAATATCACTGGTGAGTCTCATGATAGTGTCAGACCTGCTACAAGTGGAGGAAACTGCAGGTCTATAAAACATTGTGAGAAGGAGGAAGAGGGAACCAGACAGCAGTCTGGAAGTTAAAAAGCAACTCTTAAAGAGGGCCCCAGTGAGATTTGTTTGGAGATGGTAGTTTTGCTGGACTGGATAATTAGATCTAATACATATCTGATAACTTCTTTTGCTATTTAACTTTGAGGATAACTTGGTAGTCCATTAGTGTTTGAAAAAAATAGATTGCTTCTTAAAGTAAGGAACAATTTAGAAAACAGATGAGGGAGCTGAACTTTGATTAAAACACACAATTAAGCAGCAAGATCAAACATACAGTGAGTAATGGAAAAGAATGACCACAGGAGTTGTTAACAAGGAATGCTAACCATTTGGCTAGAAATTCTGGCCAATTTCAAATCAGGCAGAAATTGGGATGGCCAGCAATGAGGCACTGCTGGATAACAAAGCACCTTTAAGGAAGAGCCTGTTTTTCCCCTCTGGCTTAAAATCTTTCCAAATTTATCCTGTTCATTTCTTTTATACTGATTTAACATCTCTCTCTCAATATGCTCTGGGATATGTAAGTATACTCCTGGCACTAGATCTTGGAACCTTCTATTGTTAGTGTCATAGGTAACTGTAAAGTTTTTTCATGGTGATGAGAATATTTTTCAGTTTACTGACAGGTAGCATTAAGTTAAAAGGTAAATTCTAACACATGGATAACTGCATTGAAATCCGTACCATTTAATTTTCCTTGGCTAGAGAAACATTAACTGGGCCAGGGAAAATTAAACACTGCTACCTGCTGTCATGGGCTCTTCAGAATAATTGATCCAAAAAAGGAAAGAAAGGAAGGAAAAAGAGGAAAGAAAGAAAAGGAAGGAAAGAAAGAAGGAAGGAAGACTGTATAGTGTCACCAGCGGAGATGGGTGACTATGGGAGGTCCTGGTAGAGCATTTCACATATATTCGTGCTTAATAACCACTTGGACGGGTTAACCAATGGCTAAATGAGATGGCATAAGGTTCTAGAAGAGTTATCTCTGAGCACGTAGTTACCTGTTACAGCACTCCCAAAAGAATTCTCTTTTACAGCAGTCGTGTGCACTTCGGCACGTACTTTTTGGGAAACAGATGCACCATTGTTTTGTGAAGCAAATATTTGGTCTCAGAATTGACTGATAATATCAGGACAGCCACCTTGCCCACCTCGTGGCTCTAGAGAGAGGACCCAGTGTTCCTTCCTCTTCCTCTTGGTTTACAACCAGCTCCAATTTGGCTTTGGGAGTTGTTAGTTTTATCTTGTTCATCTTTCAGTGATATTTATTTTTTTTCTTTTACAAAATGTCTATTTCTTCTTCTCTATAAAAGGGGACCATAGGAAGTTACTGTAATGTAACTGGATATTTTCAGTTAACAAAGTATCATAGGCATATTTTCACATATTAAATGTTCCTCTGCAATATTTTAGTGTCTATACAGTGTGTTCCATTGTATAGATAAATTATAGTTCTTGAGCATTCAGGTTTTTTCAATATTTTGTTACTATGCTGTCATAAACAGCTTTTTAGCTAAATCTTTACCACACCCATGATTATTCCTTAAAATAATTTCATAAAAGTAGAATTAATGGGTCAAAGAGTGAGATGAATCTTAAATGGCAACCTTCAAGCACAATGGCAAGTGATGGGAGAGATGTTTGGAAAATGTCAGGATTTACTGGTGTTACCCCCCCCCCCCCATGCCATCTAACACAGGTATAATTCTAGGCAAAATTACAAAGTGGGACTTTTGCTTTTAATCGACTCTTAATGTTCTCTTGTCTCTCTTCATTGACCCACTTACTTTTTCTTTCCCAAAGCACTTAGTGTCTTTTAAGTTATAAAATTATGAAATTTATTCTAGGAAAGGATCCTATAAATCTATCTATGTTAGGATCTAAATGACTGATACGGTATTAATTCCAGTTTCTTTAGGGACTAAACCTTTGTCTTGGTAAGTCAAAGGATGAACATCCAAGTGAGCGATTGGGACATCCACTGGGGAGGTTAACAAAAAAAGCCTTCCAAATGTCCTGACATTATACTTCACAGGCAGGTTGACATTCACTCACCTTCAGGAGGTCAACTCTCATCTATGACATCAGGGATCTGTCTAGTGTTGTCCTTACTGACAATCTCCACATGATGTTGTAGGACCTGTACCCAACTCATACAGGAATGGGGTCTTATTTCATTCAGGTTCTTAGGAGCTTGTTAATAATGATAACCACTGAGATTGAACTTTGAAACCAATACAGTTTGGCATTCTTGGTATCTAAGGATAACTGTTAATGGAAAAAGGGCACTTGAAGTTAAATAAAGAATCAAATTTCATAATATTTCATTAAATATAGGAAACTGTAGCTTAAAAATGAAACAAAAATTATAAAAACAAATGTGTTTTCTCTTAAGTTTGACCACCTTTGGATCATACTTGCTACTATGTATCAATTCTAAGAACAAAGGACCAATCAAGAGTTGATTTTTTTGGTACAATTTTTCTGATGCCACTGTGACATGACTCAGCATCCTTTCTGGCATGTTTGACCTTTTCAGTGTAAATGTGAAGTTGGTTAGTTTACAAAAAATAGTCTAGGATTTCATCCAGTTTCCCAAAGGCCTCATTTTATTCTTGGATAATTACATCATTGTCTTTTGAAATGTCTATTGCACTGTGATTCTTAGCTGGTCTAACTTGGCCAAATTATTATTTGTCAATGGCTTTGCTTTCAGATTTGAGCAGTTCCAGGCTAACATTGAGAGGGCACGTATTTTTTAAGAAATCAGTTCACTAGCGAATATGTCCGTGTTCTGGTGAATTTTGCTTTCCTACCCAACCTCATAACTGTAGGAATTCAGGTAATTAATGCTTGGTTAATGAGCAACACCCTGTTCTCAATTTCTTGGTGGATGTTAGCCGTCAAGATATTTGTGTTAAAGAACCAAAGGTTATTCAGTCCATTCCACAGATACGTAAACTGAGGTAAAGATGGCACCAAGCAATGTCTTTAAAGTCAGAAAAGCAAATGTGGAATGAAATAGGTTCTCTCTCCATTTTGTACTCACCCACCAGCCAGGCTCCATCCCTCTATGTTGTGAGCCCTGATTTGGAGGGATGTTGCTGACAAATGGGAATTTGACCATTACGAAAAAGAGCATCTTTGCCCTGGCCTATACCATAATAAACTGATGACAGAAAAACAAATGTCACTTATTAGAACATTGAGGTTTACTGTTCAAGTGATTAACTAAGAATCATTTGTATGATTAAAATGCTGGAAAATAATTTGCTTTCCCCATGAACCTATAGCTTAGATCTCATTACACAGAAGTGCTGCATATTAGTTGAAGCAAATTAACATTCAAACACTTTCTGGAGTGGCTGCTAATCACAGGCTGTTAATTACTGTCATTACATTAGGCTGCAGTAGAGACTACCCAAAGAATCATTCTCATGATCTTGGTATTTGAAAGTGATATTCACCAATAAAAACACATGTCAGACATACAGAAATTGCAAATTGCTAAAATTGCTGACCGGGTTGAAAATTCCGCTGACTATAAGTACCCATCGAGTGATGGATGCATTCTTGACACAGTTTCAGTGTTTGGACTTAGGAAATAATGAGTATCAATGTCCTAGCAAGGGAATATGCAAAGATGAAGGAGCCCTTTTGTATCCTTAATTAAGGAAAGTAGTAGCAGAACTCGTTCACAGATAAGTGACTGTACATAATAATCATGTATTTATGTAAGGGACTGCTATGCTATATTACTGTAGTGGCAATTAGATTTTCACAAAGTCATTTTAATAAAAGACATACTTACATAATAAATAAACAAAACCGCTCATTTTCATGGCAGGCTTTCTAATTATACACTGGATGAAAATAAAATGTTCAGCAATGCGAAGTTAAACATATAGACTCTAGCTGCCTTCCACAATGTGCCCCAAATCCTTTTTCACCCCACAGTCTCAATCACCCCAGGAACTCTGCTAAACAGTGAAAGAGTATTTGTACATCTTACTTGTTCTGCATAAGGGAGGACTCATTTGAGAATTTAGAGGTCAAGGCTTCTGGTAGCTACTGACCTGACTTTCTTTATTGCCCACCCTGTGGCTGCCAATGATCAGGATCACCCCAGTACCAGTATGGTGAGAACTGAGGTGACCAGTACCTTTATTGGCTTTGTGAGCGATCCAATCCTTGGCAACACTATGTGAGGGGAGCTCAAGCCACGACCTTTTGAGGATGCA
Source organism: Camelus dromedarius (assembly GCF_036321535.1). Taxonomy (NCBI): domain Eukaryota; kingdom Metazoa; phylum Chordata; class Mammalia; order Artiodactyla; family Camelidae; genus Camelus; species Camelus dromedarius. The sequence continues at coordinate 48,976,670 of NC_087439.1, forward strand.
TTTGTAGGTCTCCTGATTCTGGCTTCTCATTCTTTCATTAATTAATTGAAAACAAATACATATGAAATACCTTCCTTGTGGAAAACATTGTACTGGGTGCCACAGGAATGCGAAGATGAATCAGATATAAATCTTGACTTTAAAGAATTTGTAACTTCACGTGGGGTAGTCATCTTATCAATCTAAGCCTCTGGTCCCAGGGGAACAGAGGGAGAGATTTTGGATGGATCTGGATAAATCCTTCTTTGATCCTGTAACTGTGGAACATCTCAAAGGACTTGTCCTACCACCTCTGAATGTGGTTACATTAGTGCCAAAAGAATCCCTGTCCCTAAGCTCACAGGTAGGTCACTATCTCCTAAGGACTAATGAGGAGACACTCATAGCTATACATTTCCTTCCTCCCTCCCTCCCTCTCTTCCTTCTTTCCTTCCTTCCTTCTTTTTGTACTTATTCAGTGTTTGCTATGTGCCAACTTCGGGGGATCTGAAAATGAAAATGATACACATCACCCTGCAGAGAACTTGCAGTCTAATGAGGAATATAGATAAGTAGACTATAGATACAGAAATAGAGATAAGCACTTCCGACGTGTATGTCCTCTGGTAGAGGTACACCTAACATGCAATGAAAGCACACGAGAGGATTCACAGACTTGAAGGGGCAGGCAAACCAGGATTTAAGGGAAGATTAGCAATGCAAATGGGAGTGTGGTTGGGGTGTGTGTGTCCAAGCATGATGTGCTGGAGGAACCCAAAGAAGTTTGCTAAGACTAACTTACAGAAGGCAAGGAGACGGGAGCAAGAAGCCCTGATGCTGGAGATGTGGGGCATGTAAATAATAGGAAAGGATTTAAGATTTATCCCAAGCATTTCCTAAGGGAAGCTACTGACATTTTAAAATAGGGAATGACATGATCAAGTTTCTGTTTTAAAAAGATCATTCTGGATTTGTGTGGACAATGTATTGGAAAGAGGCAAAGATGGGTAGAGAGCAGTTAGGATGCAATTGCAGGGGTCTACAAGGGCGAGGTGGTAGCAGGTTGATTAAACAGATGCATGTATATGTGTATGTGTATATGGGGCTGGTGTGTTGATGGTGAGGGAGAAGTCAGGGATGATTCCTAGGTTACTGGGCTGATGGTGTTCTCATTCCAAAAGTGAGGAACACAGTAGGTTTGGGGGGTTGGTAATGAGTTTGGTTTGAATGTTGATTATGAAGGACTTTGAGGACTTGCAAGTGGAAATATCCAGTCAATAGCTGGACATGGAAATCTGGCGCTCAGAACAAAGAGCCAATGTGAAGAATAGTCCTTGCCAATGTCCTTTGTGTTTATTTGCTTTTAGTTGCTTGGTTTTACTACATTTCATCAACAGAGGCAGAGATTAAAGTCAGCGCTTTACTCAACAGTGTTTCTCTCCCAGCATGTATACATACCTTTCAATTATCTTGCTTTATGTATTATTAAATATAGGAAATTGTGCTCAGATATCATGGGTTTAATTTAAAGTGACAGAAGCAAAAGACATTACAAATTAAAGTTGCTATGTTTCCCTTTAATGCCTTCAAAGTTTCCATCTATTAAAAGGAAATTCAAAAGAAGTGTTTGTGTTCTTTTCCGGAAGATGTATTTCCTAAATCTATCCAACCTCGATGCAATTTCTTGACATGGTGTTGAAAGGGAGTATATAATAGACACAAATCAGCTTTGGGTGGATTTATGAAACACTCTCCCCCTTTGACAGAAGTGGTAACGTATTTAAAAATAAGAAGACACTCCAAGGGGCTCAAAAACCTGGGCCAGACCAGGTTTCATCTGGCCCACTGGCCTTCTCTCCATTTCTTTGTCCATTGAAGGTGCTCTTAGTATCCAATTCCATGCCTACCCAATGATGGGAATTTTTAGCAAAGCTAGCTTTCCTGGGGGAAGCTGGGAGAGTTACGTGGGTAGGTGTGGTCACCAAGATCTGCCTGCCAGCAAAATAAGAGCAAAGGGTTCTCCCCTCAGAGCAGTCTTATGAATATGTGTGATACCAGACAACCTCATGGCATAAAAGTGAATTCATCTACTCATACAGATTCACGATTGGAGGCATAGAGTCCCTATCACAACTAACCACGGAGAAGTTACGGTGCAATCTGCCTGCTTGTTCAGCAGATACAATTCTCCTGGCAGAACTCTGTTTGGTAAGATCTTCCAGAGTTACATGGGAAAATGGCATATGCTTTCATTTGACAGGAGAACCTCAGTCCACTTTGTAGGACTGGGGTGGCTCCATCCATCCTCAATCTTTCCCATCACTAACCCCTTGTAATACACATGGAAGCCACTGGACAGAGCTAAGCTAACAGCTCACTGAGGGATCAACTTCCATTAATTCAGAGCCACAGACTGTGCACCACACCAGAATTCTTTGGCCACTCTATGTATGAGCCTCTCCCCCAACTCCCAGCCTTTTTTCCAAACAGAGGTGAAACCTGGCTTAAACGAATATAAAAATCAGCAGTACTCAGCTGGACTCAGATGATAGCTGACTGGGGTTATTTGTGGGAGACAGAGCTCAGTGGTGAAGTCTGTGGAGGTTTGGGGTATTATAACATATGGAAGGGTGCCATCCCCAGGAGTGAGAAGTCAAGAATCCCTTCCCAGGGTTCTAGGCCCTGGGAGAAAGTTTATAAATTTGGGAACACTCTGGAGACTGTCCTGGGCAGATCTGGAGTTGGAGATGAGTGGCACAAAGTAGGAAATCATGAGGGGAGCAGGTTGTGGGTAGGAAAGAAACATTATCAATAGGTGGCCGGTCCTAGCTGTGTTGCTGCTGGATACAGTGGAGAGTCATCTGTTTACACAAATTATAAATCATAGCATTATAGTAGATTTGGGGGCCGATTTTAATGCCAGGAGCCTCCTTTACCTCCTTTGGCCATGTTTTCCTACTCATTACACACCCTCCAAAGAGCTGGTATTTCCCCAAATCCAGACCCAGATCAATCATTACCATGTGCTTTACCCTAATGATGACTAACATACTTACCAACAGAGCTGCCCAGCCAATGACTGCCAAAGCAAGCTCAGTCTCACACATAATGACATTTATTAATACTGAGCACCATACACCTATTTGAATGACAGGCTTCAATAGGGATATAAATATTAATATGCCTCTACTTTCTTACAATATTGAGTAATAAGGCATTTCTACTTCAACACAATCAAAATAATTTATCAGATCAGAACCACTCTTTGTTGTGCAAAATTAACCAGTGTGTCCTTATACATGAGTATCTGTGCAGACAAATTTACACAACTTCCTCTAAATCTTGATGCTCCAAACTTCCACATTTTGGATTGTGGCTAGAATGGAATTTATTCTTTTTTATATCTTTTAATTTCAACTTTTTGAACGTCAGCTTCTGTCCCCCAAGTCTTACCCAGTTTTTCACATGAGTCTTCAGGTATATGACACTCTCCCAATTCAACTTGTTAATTTCTCTGTTTGCCCAGCTAGCCCTCCAGGAGCACTGTCTCACTCTAGACTGCCTGTAAACCATTGCTTCCACTGAGGTTGAGAGCCTCCTGGGTTCTCAATCCCCAGCCTGCACCTGGGCTGTTTTCCTTCCACTAAGGAGACCCGAGCAAGGTCACACTTTTCTTTTTTCATTCATGCCTAACATTCTTTCCCCCTAAACACACACACACACACACTCTATTAAATTTGGGCTGAATCATAGAACAAGACTTTTCTGAAAGCTCTGGATTAATGGAAGGAAATCACAACCCTTTATGACTTGTTCTTAGATAGGCTGCTCCAAAGCCCACAGATACGTGCCTATTGTCATGGAGTTCCTGTAAAAGCTGCCTCTAGGCTCAGCTGTAGAGCTTCTTTCCTTCCCAGTTAGAGATTCGCTTTTCTGGCCAGCCATGGCACAATTTCCAGTCCAGGCCACTCCTGGATGCCTCTTGAAACGAAGCCACATTCTTTCGAACACCTAGGAGTGCCCTGGGCATGTTGAGACAGCTGGGATTAAGGGCTAGATCTCTTAGTCCATCCACTCTAACACCCCTAAAGGAAGAAACATCTTCCCTTACCTTAGTTTGGGCTGCCCTTTATTCCCCTACTCTCAACAAAGATTTTCCTTTTCTCAACATGACTGTTAGTGAGACTATTCATTTTCTTATATTAGTGGAAAAGATGCATAAACAATAGCTGTCCTTTCCTTTCAGTCTTCCAAATCACAGAGAGAAAAGATACCTCCTTTTATTTTTATAGTTCCCAATATTGGGATTATCCCTTTTAAAATAATACCGTGTCCAAACCACACCAGGCTAAACCTCTGAGTCCACTCAGGCGAGCTTCCATTTTACAGTCTTTTCTCCAGTGAGAGATCGAGATCAGGCCTGCAAATCCTTGAAATCGCCTTGGTCTCAGCACCTGATGTCCTATGAACAACTGATCAATCAAGATTGACATATTCCCACAAGAACCCACCACCATTTGAAGGCCCAGGGCAACCTAAACACACATTCATTCACTCGCTAAATATTTATTGGGCACACACTTTGTTCTAAGTCCTGTGCTCATGGTCTGCAGAGATGCAACCCTGTCTACATCATAAACAATGTATGAAGTATCCCCAGGTTACTTACCCCACCATGACATACTACTCCAAATCCATCAAGCTAAACTTAAAATATGAACCTCCTGTGACTTCTGCTTCTCAAAGAGCTCTACTTCCAATAATGAGATCTCTCTTCCAAGCATAATACTCATGCTGGTGGATTAAAAAAAAACACACTGGTATATTCTTTCAAAACAGAAAACACTTGTATGTTTTGAGATGACAGCTTTCTCCCCCCATTCTTAGAGCAGGTTTCAGGCAGGGCATTCTGGTTCAGCAGAGTAGGTGGTACGGTGCAGTGCAGTGAATGCAGTCTAGGCCTAGAAAGCTGCCCCACGACTTACAGGGTGTGGTCTTGGGGCCAAAACTAAGGCAAAGTATTTTCCATCCCTGAACCTTAGTTTCCATATCAGTGAAATGAAGACCTGATGACTAGCTCATAGGAATTTTATAAGGATTGAATTAAATGAAATAATTATATTGTGCCTCTGTTACCTAGCAGGCACTTTGTATTGACAAAGTGGAGTCGTGCTGTAAGGGCCAGCTGACTTTAGAACCCAAACCCAGGAAAAGACATGCTTAGTCCTGACAGCAGTGCTTCTATTGGATCCTGAGATTATAGCCCAGAAAAATGCAAATTGTAATGGAAAGGCTTATAAGGAAGAATTAATTATATCCTAGCTGAATGTAAAAAGTCTAGGGGGGAGGGTGGTGGGAAGGGATAAACTGGGAGTTCAAGATTTGCAGATAGTGACTAGTATATGTAAAATAGATAAACAAGTTTATACTGCATAACACAGGGAAATATATTCAGTATCTTGCAGTAGCTCATGGTAAAAAAGAATATGAAAATGAATATATGTATGTTCATGTATGACTGAAGAATTGTGCTGTACACCAGAAATTGACACAACATTGTAAACTGACTATACTTCAATAAAAAATTTTTTTAAAAAGTCTACATAAATTCCCAGGCCAACATCCAATACTTTTGCAAATGCGTTATATAACATGCATTTTCAAAAAATGTAAATGGCACAATAGGTTTTGTTAATTTAATTACTAGTAACTTTTAATTTTGATATTATAGTGGCAAGAATAGTACAAGGACATTCATATATTCTTTGTCTAAGCAAAAGGTATACAGATGTTAATGTTTTATTACTGTTTCTATCCACTTGCTTTATCATTTTTCTCTCTCTCAGATGGATAGATACAGATATACAGTTTGCTGAAGCACCTGATAGTAACAGACATCATACCTCTAAATAGTTCAGTATGTACTTCCTAAGAACAAAGACATTCTTTATATAACCATAGTACAATCACCAACATCAGGAAATTTAACATTAAATACAATACTATTACCTAGTCTGCAGTCCATATGGAAATTTTGCCAGTTGCACACCCTCCTACCCCTATCCAGGCTCCAATCCAGGATACCCAATAGCATTTAGTTGTCACTTCTAACCTTAGTTTCTTTTCATCCATAACAGTGCCTCAGCCTTATCTGCCTTTCATAGCCTTGAATTTCTAAAGTGTGTAGGCCAGCTGTTTTGCAGAATGTCCCAAAATTTGAATCTATCTAATGTGCCCTCATAATTGGGTTAAGGTTATGCATTTTTGGCAGGAATATCACAGGGGTCATATTGTGTCCTTCTTAGTGAATCATATCCAGAATCACACAATGCCAATTTTTCTCAGTATCAGTAATGTAAATTTCAATAATTTGGTTAGGGTGGTGCCTGCAGGTTTCTTTTATATAATTGTTATTTTTCCCTTTGTAATTTATACATAGTTTGTAGGGAGATGCTTTGAGATTATTTAAACATCCTGATGTTCATCATAACTTCATTCATTATTTTTAGCATTTATTGACAATTCTTGCTCAAACCTATTATTAATATGATGGTTGCGAATGGTGATTTTTAACTTATTTTTCTACATTTATAAATTTGCATTCTACTGTAAAGATGAGCTTTTCCTTCTCCATTTACTTTTCATTCATTCATTTATTCAAATCAATATGAACTCTAGGCTTTCATAGATTCTATTATTTATTATTCATTATTTATTTTGATGCTCAAATTGTCCCAGATTTGGCCACTTGGAATGCCTTCAAACTGGCTCTTACATCTTTTGTGACATGTCTGCATTATATTTCAACCACTTCCTTATTTTCTAACCAAAATTATTCTAGATTTATCTTCTGTTTTCTTTACCCCAATCATTTCTTTAAAGCGCCCCAATTTCTTTCAGTATGAAATGTTACTTAGTAACCAAGATCTAAGAATATATATTTTAAATAAATAAAATAAATAATAAAGAATGAATGTAACTATGTAATTTTTCTCACCTAAAATAGTGTACTTGTTGGGAGATTATGAGGAATTATGGCAACAGCCATAAACATAAACCCGTATATTATCTATACAAATTTAAGATAGAGTCAGGCAACTTAATATTGGGTAGGCTAGACGGAGGGTGAAAAGTTGAAAGTCTGAATGTTTTGCTCTCTCTTTATCCTTTGAAGAAGTCAAGAAAGAAAATTTTCAGTAATTTCCACACCAAATCGTTTTTATTCTTTCCTAGCCAGTAGAGTTGCTGAATTTACCAATGGCTAAACTTAGCTTAACAATGGCACAGAAAAATTTGTTCCATATAAATGAGCAACATACAGAAGAAAATATTCATAAAGAGTTGACATGTAAGGAAAACCTCTGCATCTGTTAGTTCATTTTACATGTGAAGAAACTGAGCTTCATGGAGATTATATGATTTGCTAAAGACCAGACTGCTAGTCTCAGAAGCAGGATTTGCACCTAATTTTGCCAGTTTCTAAGTTCTCTCATTATGCTGCCTTCTCCGATTTGTCTTCAACATTTAACTAAGATTTTAAATATATATATATATATATATATATTCTCATGGGTTCTCCAGATTGGAACCAGTCCTTTGGGCCTTCATTTTTTAGCTGCTTAGCTCGGCAGTCTTTAAAATAATAATGAATATTTCTAGAAAAACTTCTGTGTTTTTAGGTATTATCTTATTAAACCTCCAACTACTCTAGGAAATATCATCATCACTATCATCCATCCCATTTATGAATGAAGGGAAAAGCTTGCCATGGTAAAAACTTGTCAGTGGAAGAACTCAGTTTTGAACCTGGGTATTGTGGCTCTATGCCTATATTTTGTAACCACTGTCCTCCACCAGAACCCACTGAAGGCTGTAGGGGAGTTCCCAGTGATCCAGTGGTTCCCTAAGACATGCCAATTGGATATATCTAGGCTTACCTGTGGCAACACGCTTCTTTCTAGTGCTGGAACAAGCCATTTCCCTGTCATGTGTAGTCAACTCTCAGCTAACCAGGTAAGGTAAGAAAGCAGCAGCAAGACAGCTCACAAGTCATGGATACTGCTTCAGAGTGCACAGTGATATTCTCCCCTGTAGATACTGCCTCTTAAATCTGTCCCTGACAATATCATTCACTTTTATTGAGAGGAAATAAGTTATAAAGGTTTTAGTTGGATGTGAGAAAGCATATTAGTATTAGGATGTTATTGTAGATAAACTGTCAAGCAGAAATTGCACTAACAGACAATCCAGAGTTCACCACATTGAGGAAATCCAAAGACTAAGTCGTCTAACCATGGCAAGCAGGAGTCAGGAGATGGGCTAACATGGTGGTTACAAATGTGGGCTCTGGAGTCAGACTACCCATGTCTGAATCCTGGCTTTGTCAGTTCCTAGCTTTGTGACTTTGAGCAAGTTACTTAAAACTCTCCTTGTCTCAGTTTCTTTGACATATTATTGCTTCTGTAACTCTTGCCCCCACCCTACCTGGCTTGTCATGCTAGGGGTCTGAGTAAGAATCTGTAAGGTAGGGGAGGATCAGAGTATGCAGATGAAAATGCTACCTAGGAATTTATGATACTCACAACTCCATCCACTTTTTACCCTCCACCTTATACCTGTACCTATACCACTCATCTAATGAATTGCTGAGAACGTGTATATTAGTTACCATACTAGTGTCTATAATCAACACATCTAATGGTATATAATAACTAAAACATAATACATGTTTGCTTTTTTATGAAGCCCAAATGGGTGTTTCTCCTTGGTGGTGAGTCAGAGACTCAAGCTCCTTTCAATTTTTAACTTCACTTCAGTCTTGACTTCCAAGATCACTGTGCTTGTCTGCATCAAGCTGGCAGAGGGGAAAGCACATGGAGGATGCATCTGAGAGGTTTTTACAAGTTAGGCCTGGAAGTGGCCTGCACTACTTCTATTCACATTCCATGGGCTGGAGCTGAACCACATGGCCATACATATGTGCAAGTAAGATTGGCAGATGTAGTCCAGCTGTGTACCCAGGAAGACAAGAAAATGGGTCTGATGAAGAGCTAGCCAGTCTATGCTATGAACAACAGTAGCAAAATTAAGAGAAGTTTAGAAGGAAAATATAACTTCAGATTTGCAACTTGTGTTGTTTGAACAGCAACACAGTTCTGTACCTCTTTCATTCTGATTCCAGGCCTTCAGGTTGGACCTGCTGATCAGTCACTCTGATCTGACTCTTGAATTCCTAAAATGAAGTTTCACTATGGACACTTTCATCCAGCAAATGTGACACTGTGTAAACTGCAAAAAGTTGATCTCATACCTGTGATCATATAGGTGCTATAGATCAGCACATTAATAAAATATTACCATTGCCAGAGTACGCAGAGGCCATTGTGAAAATGTTACTGCACAAATAGCCCATTGAGAGAAGCTAAATTTTGTATACTTCAGTGAGCATAAAATACATGGTTGTATTTGACTCTAATATGTGTTAATTATGAAAATCAGCTCCAAGCAAAGAAAGTCATAATAATTAAAAAACATCTTTTCATCTTCAAAAAGCCTTCCTCCCCAAAGTATTTATGCACTGTAATGAAACAAATAAAAATAGTTATGGCAAAGCCTAAATAAAACCTCTATTAAAGTAGTATATACACTCCGTAATATGTAATTATGTTGCACTTAAATAGCAACAGACACAGAACAAATCTATTTAGTGAAGAGCAACAAAATAGATACTAGATTGTGAATGTTATTATTTCCTTTTTTGCTCCTTTCTAGTTTCTGGTATATATAAATTATGAAAAAAATACAACCTTGGCATGATTTTCACTCTATCTTATACATTTAAAAATTTCAAAAGCTGAGATTCTGGCCCTAAGAAATCAAATAGGATTGATTTCATATACTAATTTCAACCAACTGTAGTGGCTGCTTGGAACAGTGCATAGAATTGTGTGGCTCTATGCAAACTCACTGGAGAGTGTCATGATCAATCAGTGATGTTTGCCTAGGTATAGTAATAGGGAGTGGTAGCATTCTTGTTAAATGTTTTCTAAGCATGGTTACATATTCATTAAATAGACTAGAGATAAAATTAAAAAAGAGTATAAGGAAAGGTCACTTTGGGTCCTTAAATTAGATATATACCCTTCCAATTTTAGGAACCAATAGGGTAAAGTAGACAAGTCCTACAGCCAAAAGCAACAAATAGTGCAGAAAGTGACTTGAGCTGCTTTTCTGTTTGTTTGTTTGTTCTCTGCCTATTAGTTTTGTTTCCTCAGGCCATAACAATGTAGATACATCACCATAATGTAGCAATTTTTCATAACTTTTGAGTTGCAGTTCTTAAATCTTTGGTGTTCCTAAATAAATGCAAAGTCAATCTTATGTAGGGAATGACAATTCAGTATCAAGAAAAAATTAGAAATTCAAATATTCACTTGTTTTAAGTATTGAGAAACTAAAAGAAATTTGCATATAAAGACCTAAATTAACTTATGATTCAGAGAAAATGGTAAAAAGCACAAAATTTCTTTCCCACTTAAATGGAAAATTCATAATAGAACTTCCTTTTGAATCAAAGCATTTTGGGGGCAGAGCCAGAGGTGATTTCTGTGCTTCAGGGATTCAGAGCAGACTTGCTTCAAATCTCTCACAGAGGGTCCCACTTCCCTGCCTTATCACTCAGAAGAAAGAAGGTATAAATATGTTTACTTATTTGTTTTTTATTGTTTGCTTGCTGTGTTTGTTTGGGGGCAATTTGATTTAATCCTAAATGACTCACTTTTTAAACCCCTCACCTTCCACCTCCTTCCCCCAGTAAATCATTTTTGCTTTGAAGTACGTTCTTCGCTACATGCAGTTTGATAACCTGCATTTATCTGGATGACCTCATGTTTTTAATATGTCTGTACATCCACTGGCCCCAAAGCTTCCCTTTCCAAAACAGAATGTTTCCCTGGCATACAGTCCTGCATACTCACTCCAATACTGATTTCCTGCTGACCTTATAGCTTAAGCTGTAGAAAGTTAACTTTCATTAATTTGCTTTGTAGTTTCATTTTACCATGCTAACTTAGCCCCAGCTGCTTTATTTCTAAAAGGAGAAATCACTTCTTCTTTCCCTCCCACTTGAATCTACATTTTAAATTATATTTAAACAAACTAGAACAGCTTTGGAACACAGATACGTAATGGTTTCTACACAATTTACTGAGAAGGGAGATTTTACTGTCACATATTCCTAAGTCCCACTGTTCTTTATTTTTATAGCTTGAAATGATCTAAAAAGCTCAAGTTCTGATTTTCTTTGTTTCACATAGCAGCTGAGTTATTCTTTTCCTACTGTAGACGGAAAGACCTGCCTTCAATTTCTCTTACTCAACCCTAAGAAGTGGCTTAAATGAGTTTTAAACTTTATCTTCTGCACATGGACAAATATAAATGATGATGCTATGAGGAAATGTTATTGATGATGATTATAAACTAGTTGGTAGATTTAAAATGTTCTGTGAAATTTCAACTTCATCCATCACCAAAATACCAGTCTTCTCCACACAGCATGACTACAATTGGCTCTTTTCTGCTGCTGCCAGGCACTCAAAGACTAAAAAATAACTAAAAGTTCTCAGACCCCTGCTGAAAACTTGAGAACCTAAATCCAGACAACACAGAGGAAATAGGACTTGTCACAGATCAGCACAGACAGGGTGCTGCATAGCACCCTGGTCAAGCCCTGGGCAGAAATTTCTCCTTTTCTCCTTGATTGTCCTGTTTTAATTCACACACACACACATGCACACACACACAATTTCTCTTCACTGCTGAATAAAGTTCCAACTACCTTCCCACATTAAATCTCCTTTTGATTAATTGACTCTATTTAATTGACTATTATTTACCAGTTTGTTTTTTATTGATAATTTGACTTGCCGCAGGAGTAGGGACCTCTGTGGGGCAGGAGGTGTAACCATCTGTAGAAGTGCTAAAGAGAGACCAACTGAAGAGCCAAGGATGAGCTAGAGATCAACCAGCAAATGGTCAGCAGCACAGCAGACGACAGGCCTTTATCATCTCCCAGCACTTTCCAAACATACAAATCAATAACAATTAAAGCAGATTAAGAAAAGGCAATACTGGACTGTTAAATCTTTGGACTTGATTTAAACTGGGTTAAATGCTTTCACATGCAAATTTACTGCATGGAGAGGGTTTAAAACTTACCAGAAAGGTTAATTTAGCACTGTAGATTGAGGTAAGGCTTAGAAGCATAGCTAATACTATCTCACAATCATAAATTATATATACACATGTACACATGTATATACATGTATATTTCTGGCATTTGAGGATTGTGATATATAGCTGTATGCTAGAAATCAGCATAACAATATAATCTTGCATAGTTTTTCAAAGTGTTGGTATGCCCTTTCCTGCCCACCCATAATGTGATAGTTATTGCTGGGTCTTTGGAGAACTCTGGAACTGGAACTCAAAGCAAATTGCTGACTTCACAGAAAGTCTCAGGGAAACTGGAGGGAAAAAAAAAAAAACTAACCAAAAATTAATTACTTATCTGGGCCGATGCCCTGCAATAGTTTGAACAGCATAATAAAGATGCACTACTGTCCTAATATCTCGGCACAACGTCAGGAATTTTCCCCAAAGATTATGCAAATTCCAGCTTACTGAAATGATGTAACTTCTTCATCTGTGGGAAAACCAATGTTTCAATGAAGGCAGTCAAGAAGGAAGAAAACAAAAGGACCTAGTGAATCTGTACTTGGATCAGTTGACAGAGTTTGGAAAGCCAAGTGGCAGAAACTGCTTGTAGAGAGAAGCTAAGAAGTTGGAGGAGACTGAGGCAGTTAGAAAGGTGAAAGTTCCATCAAATTCCATTTAGTCATTCTGCTTGTCAAAAACAGGGACTCCAAAGGATGCACAAATGAAGGGCAGATTGACCATGCACTTCTGGGAGAGGCAGATTGTTTATAAATAGCTCTGGGGCCAGGAGCCAAGTGGCTTGAGGGGAGACTCTGTTAGAAGAGAAAGCCTTCACTGAACAACTGGTTAAGAAAGGGGGCTTGTGCAAGGTGCATTTTGGTTTCGGTTCTTGTGGCCCCATGACTCCATTATTGCTTGCCTGACCATGGTCCCCAGCCTGTCCTTTCCTCCTCCCTCCAGTCTGATGTCCTTCTCAACACTGGCTGCACATTAGAAACACTGGGAAAAATTTAAAACATAAGTAACAAACAAAACTGATGCTCTGTCCCCACTCCAGACCAATTAAATATGAGGCAGGGGTCGGGAGGTCTAAGCATGAATATTAAAAAACAAAACAATTGGAAAAAAAAAAAACAAGTGAATAAAAACTCCTTGAGGCTGACTTAAACAGAATTCAATATGATGCCAGGGTTGAGGAACTCGGACTCAGGTGCTGTTCTGGGGATGCAATAATCCCCAACACCCAACCTGTGTCTGGCCACCTGCCTCCCTCTTGCCCACTTCCCACCTGATGGCTGTCCCACTTCCCACTAAGCTCTCCTAGTCCTTGTGGCCATATTCATCTGCTGCTATGTTTCTAGGTATTGCTTACTGAGTGCTTACTCTAAATAAGACACAGTGCAAAGCACTACATTATCTCATGGAACCTCCTCAGGAATCCTATGACGGAGGGCTGATATCATACCCATTTATCAGATGTGGAAACTGAGGCTTAGAAAGGTTAAGTAATGGACCCAAGATCAAAAAGCTAGTCAAGTAGCCTAGCTGGGATTTGAAGTCAGGTTTTCTCCTTTTTGGCAGTCTCACTTCCTTAACTACTCTGCTGACTCATCTCAGTCTGACCCATTTGGGGTTTGTAACAGCTACTCCTGGTGACCCCTCCTTTTTAGGTGGTTTGTCTTCCTCATTCTATTAGCCCCAATTATTGCCCATGACTCCCAAGGACTCCTTTAACATACTTCTGGGTGTGCATAAAAACAACTCAATACCAGCCTCTATGATTTGTAGCTGATACTGCACAAAATGAGTAAGTGCCCACTATGACCTCGTAATTACTGAGAAGCTTCAAGTCCACTACTTTAGACTTCATGTCCTTTTAGAGCCTACTCATGGGCTTCCCAGAAAAGGAGCTCTTGGGGTAACCTGTTTACTAGGAAGGCTGAAAGGTATCTTGTACTCTTGCTCTTGGGACACCATCCTTTGAGATTAGAGAGAGGCCCTCCTGGGAGATGCTACAGCCTTGGCTTGCAGAACTGGCACGGTGTACATGACCCCAATTCCTTTCCTAGATGGAGTGGTTTTTAGTTTTAAACGTTGCTGCTGGCATTGAAAAAGGTGAAGTGAAAATGTGGAGCTGATCTACAAATAACTACAGCTCTGTTCCCAGGTTTCCAAGGACACATGAATATCAAAAGAAAGCCAATGCTGGAGAGTTCAACCCAAGTTCATTTCTTTAAAAGGACACAGGTGGCCTATTGTTCCATCCCCTGCTCCATCCCATTCCTCTGCCCTCTCCAGGTGGCCCCGTCATTGCACTTCCCATCCTATTGAAGCCTTGCTCCTTCCAGCCCAGGCCCAACTCTGCTCCTTCCTTTTTCTCCCTGGGAGGCTTATCTAGGGTGAACGTTTACCCTGGAGCCTGTGATCTGTGAATAATGGGCTGTGCTGTGCGAATTACAGAAGCCAAACATAAAGGATGTGCTTAAAAGCCCTCAGTCATGTCAGCTTGGTCTGTGATGCCATGGTCTCACTTTGGTTCTCAGCACAAAAAAACTAGTGAAGGAGGTAACGATGACTGTCAGAGAATGAACATGCTGGCAGGGCCTCGTTGTTCGTCTTCAGGGCAGCACAAGGAGTATCTTTTTAGATGCCCCCTTTGGCATTCCCACTGCTTTCTGTGTTCACATCTGCCACTCATGTATGCAGGACAGGGACCACAGCTGACCTGCTTAAGTCAGGCGCTTCAGGTGAAAGTGAGTTATCTGGAGCTAAGAATGGGATTCCTGCAGCTTGTCACAGTCCCCATTGTGCCCTATTGTCTCCTGTTGCCAGTGATGAGCCCCCACTGTTCCTGAAGCACCATGTGTACATGAGTTGTCTTCACCCTGGCTGGCTTCACTCATGGGCCTCCCACACTAGGCGTCAGCCCCTTGAGCACACAAGAGCAGGGACTAGAGCTCTCTTGTACAGAACTCTACCCCCCAGGCCTAGAACCTTGCCTAGCATGCAGAAACTGCTCCATATAGACAGACTGTGAATGAAGAATGAATGAATGAGGAAGCTAGAATATAATTCCTCCTGATCTCATCACCTCAGGCCCTATAATGACCACCTTTATGTTACATTTCCAGGGCCCCCTTGATTCACCCATCTTGCTGTTCCATGGCCAGAAGTAAAATTTTCATTCTAAAATCAGCTGTGAAAGGTATAAAAGGTAAATGGTCTGGTGGAGGTAAAACATTAGAGTGAACTGATTTCAGACAAGTGAAAAAATCAGCTCTTTCCTGTTCTGATATGAGGAGAAAGTATTAGAGACAGCGGAAGGCACTGGGATTCTGGACTTGGGGGAGACTCGATCAGGACTGATACAAAAAGAGGCTGACTACGTTCATCTTTACTAAATGTCCTAAATACAAGAATTGTGGGCAGAAGTATTTTGTGTATATGCTACTGTGAAGGCCTTGATTTTGCAAGAATCATATTTGTGTCTCGCTACATAGCCTTGGCCCTAATTTTAGCTGCTAAAGATTTGTAGTAAAAAGACAAGCTGGATATGAAATGAAAATGATCTGGCCTTGAGCCCTGGTTCTGCCATTTACTTGCTGGGTGACAATGAGCAAGTCTCAGCTCTGTGGGTCTCAGTTCTGGATCTGTGAAATGGTACCTGGAAGATGATTAACAACTGTTGCTAACCTATTGGCTGACTGATTCACTTAATGAATGGATAAATGAATGAAGTAGTCTAGGTGTTGGGAGGGCTGCACTCCCTCTGGGGGCTCTCGGGGAGATTCTGTTCCTTGCCTCTTCCAGTTCTGGTGGCCCCTGGCATTCCTGGGCTTCTCTGCCTCAGAGTCGCATTGTCTTTTCTGTGTCAAATCTCCCTCTCATAAGGACAATTGTCTTTGGATTGAGGGTTCACCTGGATAGTAGAGGATAATCTCATCTCAAGATCCTTGATGTAATTACATCTGCAAAGACCCCCTTTTCCAAATAAGGTCACATTTACAGGTTTTGGGGATTAGGGTGTAGACATATTTTTGGGAGGACCACCATTCAACCCACTAGAACCCACTAGAAGTTCCTAATGCCATTATTAATGTATTCTGTGATGCAAGATCCTTCAGAATCAACCCTGAGAAAGTCATCTCTAGAAGTGTTTCTCAAACTTCACCTGAGGATCTTGGGAGAATGCAGGTCTGCTGCAAGGCCTGGGAGCCTGCATTTCTGACAAGTTCCCAGATGCAGCCTCTGCTGTTGGTTGGTGAAACACACACATTGAGACTTCAGAGCACAAGCCTTTGCTGTACAAACCTTACTCGATCAAGGGGTGGTCTCCTGGGAGCCAGTAGGACTACCCTCCAAGCCTTGCCAAGGACTTGCATTGGGCAGCCCAGATGAAATGGCTGCCTATTTGTGAAGCAGGAGTGGAAATTCTATTTCCAAAGGGATTTAACTCAAGTCTTCCATTTTCTTGGCAAAGAACCCTTATATATGACTTTTGCTGATGGTTAAAGCTCCAGATGGTGGAGAGAGATTTAGCTGAAATGCTTCCTGTACCAATATGTGTTTTTTCTATGTACAGTTTATGGTGTTGCCTATTAATCTGCAGTCTTCAGCTTCTTTCTGTTTGGGCCTTTTTGTCACTAATTTTTGGTTTACTCAATTGCCTATAGGAGACGAGAAGTCTCCCTGTCAGGGCCCAGACTAGGGTGAGGCAAGCGTGGTGCCTTGGGTACAAAATTTAAGGAGATTTGCTCTCACGGATGTGCAAGTTCAGGGCGGGCACTTCAGAACCCTGCATGTGAGGGTCCCTTACCTTCGCTCCCTCAGGGCCTCATTCACCTCACCCCAATCCTGGACCTGCTTTCTGGCTCCCCAGGCAATTAGATTTCCTTTCTCTCAAACTGTGGGGTTCTGGCTCTCTCTTCTTCTCTCCTATTGTGATTTAATCTCTCTAGTTTGCTTTTCTCCAATGGTTATAATCTTCTTGCTAACAAATGATGTTTCCTTTTAAAAATGCATAGCATGATACACAAGCTCTTATAGGATCTGGCTCCCATCTACCTGTTCAGCCTCACCTGTCGTCACTCTCCCTCCCCCCAGCTCCCACCCCTTGCCCCTCACATAACATTCCAAATACATTTTAATTCCCTGAGCACATCACGTCTCTATGCCTTCATGCCTTTGTTCCCAGTAGTCCGCCTGCCTGGAATATACTCCCAGTCTTGTCTCTGTGGCAGCCTCCTATTCCATTATGAGTGAGCCCAAGTGTACCTCCTCTGTGTGACCTTTGGGATTCTCCCATGTGGACTAAAGCATTCTTTCTTCTGTGTTTTCAGGCCCCAGTGCATATTGAACCTGCACACTGAGTTAGAACTGTCCATCTCCCCACTACCCCTGAGCACGGGGATGAATGAACGCTTTTGTCCATTTACTGGGGCTACAGCCATCACAGAACAGACAGGTCTCCAGGATCAAGGGACAGATTTTTTCATTTGCACCTTCTCAGTCCCTCATAGAACAATGATGGGGCACAATTACTTGTTAAACCAATGGATGGATAAAAGAAATATTGAAAACGCTCAGCACCAAAGATAGAGTAATAGGGGCCAGTTTATCTTTTTGTTTGAAACAACAACAATCAAAGCACAAAATACATAATACAATAATTCTCAAGATACTGGGCAGCAGGCAATGAAGAACAGTAATTCCCTAGAGAAGGGGAACAAACGAGGTGAGCTCTATGATTTCTCCAGCTTACTCTTCTGCATCAGAGAGATTCCAGGCTGTGGTGCGGGCAGGGGGGACCCAAGCAGAGCACAGCAGATACCCTGAGTTATGGAGACAGAGCAGAGAGCCCAGGGAGACCAAGGTGAGGAAAGTTCACAGGGCTGAGTTTTGGGGAGAAGAGAGCTTCACAGAGGGAGAACCTGGGGAGCTGCAGAGGGTCCCCTTCAAGTATTCAGCAGAGTGCTGATCAGTGCATGTGTGTGAGGAAACTGCCTGAGGCTGGGGGAAAATACATCCAAAGGATTAAAGGGAACAATTGGTGTGCTTACACAGGAACAGGAGTAGTGCTTTACCACCAGCCAGAATGGGAAAATTCATAATTCACAGAGTAGTGGATAAAATACTGAGGAAGGTCTTATCTCAGTATGGGGAGTAGTTAACTCCAGACTGAGCCCTGCTCTGGAACATCTAACAAATCATAAAAGCAAGACCTGAGAGGATCATACTGTTTCCAAACAACTATATCCCAAAATAAAGTTCAAGGAAAAATTGGTAACATTTGATCAATGATTACCAGGAATGCAAGGAAGCAGAATGACATGACCCTTAGTTAGGAGAATTATTACCCATCAAACTGACCCAGAACTGATACAGATCTTAGAATTAGCATAAGAATACATGGAAACAGTCACTTTAAATGTATTTCCTATGTTCAAAAAGTTAGTAGAGACATGGAAAATATTAAAAAGGCCCAAGTTGACCTTCTAGAGATGAAAAGTATGTCTGAAATGAAAAAACTTTGGAAATGGTTAACAGCAGATTAGACATTATTGAAAAGAAGATGAGTGAAATTGAAGGCATAGCCATAGAAACTATCCTAAATGCAACATGTAGAGCAAAGAGAATCCAAAAAAAAAAAAAAAAAAAAAAGAGAAGAAAAGAAAAAGCATCAGTGAGCTAAGGGACTACTTCAATAAATGTAACATTGGAGTAGCCAAAAGAGAGATGAAAGAGGAGGAGAAAGAAAAAGAAAACCATCTGAAGAAAAAAAATGGCCGAAGAAGTTTCAAATTAGATGGAAAAGAATCACATGAAAACTCAGGAAGATCAATGAACAAGCACAAGAAACATGAAGACATGTCATAATCAAATTTCTCAAAACTAGTGGCAAAGAGAAAATCTTAAAAGCAACCAGAGAAAAAAGACACTTTATAGTCAGAGAAACAAATATGAGAGTTATAGTAGATTTCTTGTCAAAAACAATGCAAAAAAGAAGAGTGGAGAAACATCTTTAAAGTACTGAAACTAAAACTGTCAGCTAGAACTATGTCCAGTGGAAAAATTTTCAGCAATAAAGACGAAATAAGAAAACTTTCAGACATATAAAAGCTGAAACAGTTCATCATTAGTATTAAGAAATGTTAAAGGAATTCCTTCAGGCAGAAAGAAAATGATACCAGATGGAAATATAGGTCTATACAAAGAAATAAAGAATGCCAGACATGGTAACTACATGGATAAGTATATAAGATACACTGCTTATTATTTAAATCTCTTTAAAAGATCATTGGCTGTTTAAATAAAAACATAATACAATGTGTTGTGGGGTTTATAACCATGCATAGATAAAACATGCAGCAGGCAGTAACAGCATAAGGATTGGGGAGGGAGGAAATGGAAGTGTACTCTTTGAAGGTTCTTGTACATAAAGAGGTACAATATCATTTAAAGGTAGACAGTGATAAAGTTGTATACTAGAAGCCGTAAAGCAACCACTAAAATAATGAAACAAAGAATTAATGGTAATAAACCAACAAAGGAGATTAAATGGAATCATAACAAATACTCAAGTGATCCAAGAAAACTAGAAAAAAAGAAAAATGGATCAGATGAGAGAAATAAAAACCAATAGCAAGATGATAGACTTAAACCAAATCATAGCAATAATCACATTAAATATAAATAGTCTAAATCAGGGATTGGCAATATTTTTCTGTAAAGAGCCAGGTTCTGTGACCACATAGGTCCCTATGGCATTCTTTCTTTGTTTTTCCAACGTTTTAAAATGTAGAAACCATTCTTAGCCTGCAAGCTGTGTAAAAATAGGTGGCAGGTTGGATCTGACCCATAGATTGCAGTTTGCCAATACCTTATCTAAGCATTCCAAGTCAGAGACAGAGATTTTTCAGATTGGATAAAAAAGCAGTAGTCTTAAAATGTTACTTCTTTGCAAATTTCCTATAGACTCAATATAATCTCAATCAAAATACCAGCTTGCTCTATTTTAGATAGTAACAAGATGAGTCTGACATTTTTATGGAAACGTAAATGAACTAGAATAGCCAAAATAAATTTTAAAAAGAAAAAACATAGTTGGAGGACTACTGCTACCACTTATCAAGACCTATTGCAAAGCTACAGTAATCAAAACAGTGTGGTATTGGTGTAAAGACAGAAAAATAGATCAGTGGAACAGAATAGAGACCTTGTAACATAAAGAAAACTGATTTTTGACAAATGCACAAAACATTTGGACAATTCATCAAAGAAAATGTTCAATACCATTAGTCCTTAGGGAAGTAAAAATTAAAACCACAGTGAGATATTGTGATACATCTATTAAAATGACTAAAATTAAAACAACTGACCATATCAAGTGTTGATCAGGATGTGGAAGAACTAACCTCAAACACTGCTGGTGGTAATTTAAAAAGGTACAACCACATTGGAAAACAATTTGCCAGTGTAATCCAGCCATTGTATTCCTAGGTATTTATCCACTAGAAAGAAAACATGCCCATACTAAAGGTGTGTACACACACACACACACACACACACACACACAGCAGTTTTATTTATAATAGACAAAAACTGAATGCAAACCAAATGTCCATCACCTAGTGAATTGGATAAACTATGGTATATGCACATAATGGAATGTTACTTGATTATAAATTAATTACTGGTACTTGCAAAAACATGGATGAATCTTAAAATTATTGACTAAAAGAAGCTACACACAAAGAGTATGTATTAAGTCAATTTATACAAAACTTTAGAAAACACAAACTAATCTCTGGTGACAGAGAGGTGTGGGAGGAAGGACTTACAAAAGGGTATAAGGACTTTTTGGAGGTGATGGTTATGCTCATTACCTTGATCATTATGATGGTTTCACAGGTGTATACATATGTCAAACTTAACAAATTATATACTTTAAATAGCACAGTTTTCTGCATCTCAATTATACCTCTGTAGAGCTGTTTTTAAAAAGTGGTACAAAAGCTAGTAGAATCATGAAAGATTGAAAACAAATGAACCTATGACCCTGATTCCCATGACAGTTATCTGGGTTACCTCGATCCCAACTTTGCAGCCTCACAGGGGGCCCTGGATCATCCCCCTGCATGACTGCAGGTCCTTTCTGTGCTGCTTTATTTTGCTCACTCTGCACTCACAACTAACATTCAAAAGATTGTCATTCCAAGTGAAGTAAGCCAGAAAGAAAGAAAAATACCATATGATACCACTTAAATGTAGACTCTGAAAGAAAAAAAGACAAATGAACTTATTTAAAAACAGAAACAGACTCACGGACAGAAAACAAACTTATGGTTACCAGGGATGGAAGAGGGTGGGAAGGGATAAATAGGCAGTTTGAGGTTTGGAGACACTAACTACTATATATAAAATAGAGAAACAACAAATTTATACTGTATAGTGCAGGGAACCATATTTAGTATCTTGTAGTAACCTATAATGAAAATGAATATATGTATGTATATGTATGACTGAACTATTATACTGTACACCAGAAATTGACACATTATAAACTGACTATACTTCAATTAAAAAAAAAGATTTATAAGGAACTTTGAATAAATAGACTGTTAAGTGACTCACAAAAGTGACTTGCATAAGAATAGATTTTTGTGAGATGGGGTGGGGAGCAGCAAATTGATAAGTTTCTTGCTCCTGATTTCAGCTAGGAAGGTCTTGGCAGTTTGGGGGTAACCTAGGAGAGCCAGGAAATATCACACCAAACCTAATCAATGCTAGGTCATATTTATACCCCACTGTAGTCAATTCATGATCAGTGGGTCAATTGTAGTCCGTGCTGCCATGTATGCCATGTATGTGTGTCACAGGGTCTCACAGAGGCAGTCATTAAAAAAAAATTGGAAGCAATTACATTACATCTAATTCAAATTTTGAATGTTGTTTCACTGTTCTTTTCCTTTTAGAGAGTTTTCAATACCATTCCAAGAACTCCTAGTCAAGATTGTTGCTGGTCTTACGAAAAGGACATCCCACTGTGCTCCACAAACAGCCCACCTGTCACCTTTGCTGAGGAGCCTTGAATGTGAAGGACATAAAAACAACATTAACTTACAAAATAAAAACTCATAACAGCATGGAACTCAGGTGCATAAAAAAGTCTGGACTGATTGGGAAATAGAGTTAGTCACCTAAAACCAATCATGACCAATACACTCCAAACTATTTCTTGAGCATATATTTTATTTTTAGCAAGGAAACAAAACAGGTGTTCTCATAATAAGCATACTATTTCTCTTTTTAAAAAAAAGAAAGGAAATTTTAACCAACAAAAAGATCACAAATGTTCCTATTCTGCACTGGGCTCTGCTTCTGCAGCAGAAGCAGGTTTTATGCAAGAGCGAGTATCGCTGTCTGTGATTGTGTGCCGCCCGCTGTAGTGTTTACCTTCGCCGGGGCTGCCTGGCGACTGTCGAGCCAGTTGAAATGATTCATGGGTCTGACAGATGTCTGGTACAGCTGGATGTGTCCTTGATTATCCCAAAAGTCTGGACAGCACTGTCATTCACCATTGCCCAAATTATCTTTGTATTGACTGTGGAACCCTCTGTGACAGTACTGTAATGGCTAATTACCCAGGATACCTTGGGTACTCACTTCATAATGGTTTAGTGGAAAAAGAAAAAGACCATAAGGAAATGAGGGGGAAAAAAAAACACATACCAATAAAATAACATCCTGTTCTTTGCAAAGAACGTGTACTGTAGTATGACACAGAATATATATTTATTTGATATCATGAAATTTATGCTAATGAAATGTAGAGACACAAGAGCAGAAGCATAGATTTCTCATGAAACACATAAGGAGAAAATAAAATGTAAAGAACCTTGACAGTGATAAATTATGGACAATAGAAGGAGCTATTAGCTGTGAGAGAATTGTATGTATAACATACTTGAGAAAGGGATGACGAGGGGCCATTTGCCTGCCTCATATATTGCTGGGGGAAAAGGAACATGTTCTGTTTAGCAAATCACCTCCCTAGAAATAGAGAAGGGGGGTGGGGAGAAAGGAGGAGACTCTTAGTAAAGCTGCCTAAAGGAACAAGAATCGAAATCTGAGGTTTCATTTTTCCCCATAATGCCATAAATTAGCATATTTTGACAAACATAGCTCCCACAAAGCAGATATATATTAGGGGAAAGAAAAGATAAGGGAATAGAGGGTACAAAATCCCATTTTGACTTTTAGTGGAGATGATGAGATCCCAGGAGGGCAGACAAAGCAGACTGGGAACAGCTTTTCACACAAAGAATACAGTAATTTGCCACGTTCTGTCCAGGCTGTGTTTGAATGTCACTCCTGTCTTAATTACCAGACTAACAAAGCTATTCTGTTATTCTGGAATTGCTGCCACAGTTCCTGCAATGCAAGAAAGCAATTGGGAAGAACTGCTCATGGATCACTACTAAGCGGGTAAGTGAGGCAGGCGGCCTCCAAAGGAGAGGGAGCCCTGGGGCCACAGAAGGAGACAAATGCAGGAAGCGCCCTTATGAAGACCCTCACTTGTTCTTGGGTTTCGGAGTGCGTAGCTGGGCAGGGTAGAATGCTTCAGCTGATACTGAAGTCTGGGACCACAGTGCTTTGGCTCTGTTAAGTCCTTGGTGGGATGAAGTGAAGACAGTCTCATCTCTCCTCTCCCTGGCTGTGTGTCAGCCTCATGCCAAGTAACCCATAAAACGTAGGGCAGAGCAAATCTGACCACAAAACCTCGGTTACTGAAATTCTGACTCATTAAATTGTCCTTTTAACCAATAATAAAGAAGAAAGCCCTTCTCATTTCGATGCATTGCTGAAAGCATTTCTAAAACATGTCGTTCCACTCTTCTGGAACTTTCTTGGCTTATTCGTTAGAGTTTCAGAGAAAACTTGATAATTCTCACCAAGGACCATGGTGGCAGTTTTGGTGAAGAAGGTGCAGGAGTTGGGCTGAGCCTGAAGGCCTGTGCTGATGAACATCCTGGGGGTGACTGTTCAGATACAGACTAATAAATCTGTACCCTATTGTACCCACCACATCCTTCTTGGAACACCTTACAGTAAAACAATTTAGTTAATTGTCGGTTCTGGTTAGTTGCAGTGTTTTGTATTTAGAAAAGAAGCTTGCTGTATTTCAGAAACAGTCAGGTGACACATTTATGTTTCCTTTTCCATCAGGATTTGGGTGTGATACAGTGTAGCAAAATAAGAGGAAAATGAAACAAATCTTTACTTCTGTTTATCCCAGTGGAACAGCAATGATCTGTCCTTTAATCATTTTAGTTGCATGAATATAAAGACAACATTTCCTGATAATGTTTAATCTATTATAATTAGGATTTTATTTGGAGGAGATGAACATTGACCTTGTAAAAGTATTCTACAAGTAAAGTATTGGGATAATTATGTAAAATGCTAGTTAGTCAAGCTTATTAAAAAAAAGCAAATTACCCTTATTTCTCTTCTTCACTTTTAAAAGAATCTAAGAAAAGGAAGAATTCAAAGCTACATATGCCTGGCTTGTCTTTCACACAGAGGTGCCATTTATCCTAAGACAAAACATGACAAAAGTTGCTAGAATGCCTAATTCTAGGCATAATGCAAAGTTTGTCTTAAAGTTATTTCTCAAAAGGTATTAATAATATCAAGACTCCTTAAACCCCTGATTATATCAATAGGATTTAGATAAGAAATAAAAGAAGGGTCTGAAAATAAAGCAGGTACCCAAAGCTTGAAGAGGTGCACATCTATTGCAATCAGAGAATAGAAATTATCTAAGTTGGGTTTTTAATTAATTACATAAATGTATCAAAAATCCATTATGTTGTCATACATTTATTTTTCCTTATAAATGTGATGCATAACTTAAAAGTATAATCTTTTAATGTGCCTTCAGTTATAATGATTGTGCTGTAAGATTGAAAACTTCAAAATTAAAACCAGAAAAAGGTAGAGAAAACATACTGATATATTGTTTTAAAATAAGAGTATTGTCTTATGAATGAAATTGTAAACATGTACGTTGATAACTGTCTGCCTAGACCTAACTGCTATGGAGATAACAGGCACACGTTTTATTCACTAACTAACTCTGACAATGATGGACTAAAATTCTAGAGGGGGAGGAAAAATGTCCCAAAAGAAAGAAAAAAGAAAAAGAAAAAAGGCAGTTCTATATGCTGACTTAGCAATTTGCCATTTTAAAAGCTGAAAGCATTCCCTGGGCTCGATTATTATTAGTTACATTAAAAATAAAAACCCTGTGGCACAGAAAAATCTAGGAGCTGAAATTTAGATGCTCCCAGGGCCAGGCAGGAATGTAATGGACTAGTGGGGATGTAGCAAACTGGAGGGCTTCTAACCTAAAGTGGGCACTTCATCAATTGTTGCCATGTGGGAATGCTGGTCAAGTTTTGCAAGATCTCTTACATTTTCAAGAAAACCTGAAAATCTAAATATTAAGAGATTATAAGTACCTGTGGCCTCATAAGTTCCTAGCCTGCTGGGTTTGCCGAGCATCAGGGAGAGTGCTGGGCTGAGGGGGACCTAATGCATCATTCTGGTTATTCAATAAATAGTAAGAACCATAAAGAGTAGAGTACTGTTTGCCATTGGGTAATACGTGGTGGATTACAAACAACACTGTGCTCACAGGTATATAGTTTAGCTCAGTTAATAGCACTTTCTCCTATCTCATGTCATCTAGCTCACATAGTCAGAGAGATAAAGGTCCTTCTACATTGCCCATTTATAGGTTTGTTCCCTCACACTGGCCTCTGCCTCGTCTTTCTTTCCACTTCTTCCTCCGGAGGACTCATTCTTCCATGCTCATAGAAGACTCTTGTCACCCCTCTAACTGGGCTAGGACCTTGTGCCATGCCTCTTGGACCCACCCACCCTGGACAGCATTCAACACTATCACAATTATGAATATGTAATTTTTATTGTCTGTCTTCCCTCATAGACACTAAGCTCCATGAGGACAGAGAACTACATCTGCACCCTCAGCACCACATCAATGTCCACAATGTATTTGCTGAATGAATGTTTGCAGGAAAAGAGACGCTTGAATCAGTCACATAAAATTTTATACATGTGTCCAGAGATTATTCTTGTTATTCAAAATCCTCTTTGGAGAGTCCAAATGAGAGCTAGTCCTTGATCTATGGTCAGGTAGACTTGTCACTTATTTCTGAGACTTCAGAATTTTCTCTGCTGAGTTGAGGACTCAGTTTTTCTGGGGCTCCTGTTTCTCTTTTCTGACATGCATAAATAATGGAATTTTCCTACTGCCCACTTAGAACAAGTGCTCTGCTTCATCCAGACAACAGAAAGGATGCGAAATACTAATTGTGATAGATTGTAAAACGGGCCACAAATTATTTCCCTCTCTTTATCCACGCCCTTAAATAGTCCCCTCACCATGGCTTGGCTATGTGACTTATTTTGGCCAATGTGATTATTCAAATATGATGCAGAGACTTAGGTATTAGGATATGTTCTCTCTTGCTGTTCTTGGAAACTCTGTGGCCACCAGCCACCATTGTAAACAAGCCTGGGTAGCCTGCTGAGAACATGTGGATCAGATACCTTCATTACTCCAGTTGACAGCCTACAGATAAACACATGACTGAGGTTATCCTAGACCAACCAATCTCCAGATGACCTGCCATCTGAGTTCAGGTGTATGAGTAAACCCAGGTGAACCCAACAGATCTGCCTAGCTGGACCCCAGCTTCTACTGCTGGCCCACAGTAATGTGAGTTAATAAACGATTGTCGTTTTAGGCTACAAAGTTTGAGGATGGTTTGTTAAACAGCAAAAACAGACAGAAAATCTAAGTATCAATTCTCCCTTCCTGAAACCCACCCATGCACTCTTATTGTTAGCTTCAATAAATCAGAAACCATTCAACATAGGAGAGCCACCCATCAGAGACAGGGAATATGACTGAAAGGGACAAAGCTCCCCATTTCTCCCAGTAGCCTTTCTCCAGATCTCATTAACACCAGAGTGTGGGCAGCAGATCTGAGAGGGAGGAAAGAGGAGGAAGAAGTGTGTAGCTGGTGGTGAGAACCAAGCTTCTGGGAAAGCTTATACAGAGAAAATGAAAGAATCCACTGTACTGGCATTATACCACAATATCCTTATTATAGTAAAGAAACCCAGGCAAAGTTTCTAGCTTCTGACGGCTAAAGAATGAAACTATGCAAATATGGGGACTATGCAGTGCATCTTTTTAATATAGAGAAAACACACACATTAGATGTGTAAGCTTGTCTTTGTTTAAGGCACTTAAGCCTTTCTTAGCATTTTTTAGGAAAATGCATTGAAAGTAAACATTTGCTGCTTTCTAAAATGCTGCTTTGGAATTTTTAGTATGCTTTTGTGCTGAATCTTGATACAGTAATTTACAAAAGCAAGGACCACACGAAATGTAGGGTGTTGTTACAGAGCTGTGGTAAAATAGGGTGGGTGTTTACTGAATGCTTGCTATTTGCTAGGGCCTTATCTCATTTAATCCTTGCAACCACCCTATAAAGTATTTGCTTTCTCTTTATTAAACAGATGAAGAAACTGAGGTCCCAAGAGGCTATGTAACTTGGCCAAGGGCACACAGTAGCTAGTAAAGCTGTAAGTTACAGACACTGATATCAAATCTGAATCCACTGGCTGTGTTGCCTTGGCAAGAATACAGTACTTTTACCATTAGTAATAATAATAATGATTATTTTTATCAAGCTCTTACAATGTAATTTTCTGAATTTAATAAAAATCTGAAAATTGAGAAAATATATGCCAATAATGTTCTAAGCACTTTACATAAAATAAACAATTAAATCCCTACAGAAACCCCATGAGGTAGGTATTGTTTATTGCCTCCATTTTTGAGATAATGAAACCAAGCAGAAAGAGGTTATGTAATTTGCCCAAAGTTGCATAAGTGAGGATGAGGGATGAAGTAGATATCAAATGTAGATCTGTCAAAGCCCAAGCTCTTTCTATTAAACCACATATCCTCACTTTTATGTTTCTTCTAAAGTAATTGTGATATATTTTGAACTCATTACTGTAACACCTGCTAGTGCAATGAGTCTCCAAAAAAAAAAAAAAAAAAAAAAAAGGTGACTAGCTGCTACTTTCTTAAAGAAAGCCAGATCCCCTGGAATATATTCTTTGTGAGACTGGCCCCTGTCAATCCTGTTCCAAGGGTTGAGTCCCTTTCATGGAGTACAGTGCCTGGCACATGGTAGGAGCTCAATTAACAGGTGCTGCATGAATTCAATTCTGCCAACAGTAGTCTAACATGGATGACTTAACACTGTGTAGCCCTTTGGGCCTTTTGGTAGAGAAATACTCTATGTGCTTCCTAGGGCTTCCGTAACAAAGTACTCCAAACTGGGTGGCTTAAAATAACAGAAATTTATTCTCTCACAGTTCTGGAGGCTAGAAGTCTGAAATCAAGTTTTTGTCAGGGCCATGTGCTCTCTGAAAGCTTTAGGGGAGGGGTCTCCCTTGCCTTTTCATAGCTTCTGGTTGTTGGTATTCCTTGGCTTGTGGCAGCATAACTCCAATCTCTGCCACCCTCTTCACATGGCTGTCTTCCCTGTGTGAGTGTCTGTGTCCAAATTTTCTCTTTTTATAAGCACACCAGTCACACTAGGTTCAGGGCCAAACTAATCCAGTACAACATCATCTTAACTCACATCTGCAAAGGCCCTATTTCCAAATAATGTCACATAGGTTCCAGGTAGACATGAATTTTGGAGGGAGACTATACAACCCACAATTTTAAGAATTTAAAATAGTTGTTACTTACAGGGCCAAAGATAAGAGCAGGCAGGACTGAGCACACCTGGCTAAGGCTGGGAAGGGTCTCACCCACCCTTAATAAAACAATAGTCCCAAACTCCTTTAGGTATGGGCTTGATTTTTAATTTCAAACACCTATGAAGGCAAAACATGGTACACCCTATCAGCTGTGGTTACTTATTGTGAACTATTTCCTCTGTGTGCTGATGTGGACAAGAGATGTGGGGAAAGGCTCAAAAGCTAAAGTAAGGAAGTAGGACGTTGTAGGGAAATGCCACTAGATGAGGAAATGGAAGCAGAGTTGACAGATGCAGAAAGTCTGCATGGATCCATGCCAACATTAAATAGATAACCTTAGAACAAAAGGCAGCTGAAGAAGACAGCCTTCTGTTGGTCGTTGGTAGAGGCATATGATTACAGGCATCAAGACCTACCACTTGCCAAGGGATTGATAAAGGCAAGACCTCTGTAGATGTTACAGAAAATCTAAGAAAGCCACTTTAAATGAGTACAGTAGAGGCAGAAGCCTCTGGCAGGATGTGAGTCTTAAGAAATGCATGGGGTTTCCCAGGAAAGATGCTATGTGTTTTCCTATTTTTCCCTGCTCTATCACCAGGCACCCATTGGAGGGTCTGCCTTACTAGCAGATCAGACACTGTCCTGTGCTTGGGAAATCAGAGGAATGTGAAATAATCCCTCCCTGAAGCTCTCCCAACCAAGCTGAAGAATCTGTACATAGTCACCATACCTTGGAGGCAGGGCCATGGCTTGCATGCTACAGGAGAGGAAAAAGGGCACGGATGGCCCTGAGGTGGAGGTTGGGAGAGGGGCCTTCCCTTGGTTGGTGGTCTCTGCAGATCTCTCCAGGCCACCTCTGGGAGGCATCAGGGAATGACAGAAAGGACACAGGTGAGGAGTTGGACTAGCTGTGTGGCCTTGTGTGAGTTACGCAGTCTGTGTTTCCCCACTAAAACAATTCAATGAAAATACTCATGCAACACCACCCTTCTGGGCACAGAGCATGTGCTCAGAAATTGTTCTCTTCTGCTTTCCTTGACCATGGAGTTTATTCTTCACATAAATCTGTACTGGGATCTAACTTTCTTTAGAAACTTAGAAATGATCATCTTAATCATAACTTCGTTTGTTTTGTAAAAACTCTTGATTCATCTGGGCCTAAAGTTTCATTATGATTTTAATTTAAGGAACTAAATTGGGTACTTGGCAGAGGTAGAGTGAAATATGCATTCTACAGCTGAACGAATGGAATTCTGTTATAGTTTAAATTTTGATAAATGCATAGTTTTTATGTTCTCAACTCAATTTTGCTCTGCTGTGTATTGTAGAATTTTTAAAAATAAATGCTCCATTTTAAAGGAAAGTTTCTCCTTTGCATTTGGGTATTTTTCTATAGGGGAAAAGGATAGGGTGGTGGGTACAGACTCTGAAACAATCCCCTGAGTAAATTTGGTGATACTGTTAATGAAGAGTTTAAAAATGCTAATTAAGCTCTTTATTTAACCATTTCAAACTTTCCTCAGGATGGTTACAATACCAATGATTAAAAGTTGCAAAGGTATTGTAAACTTCTCTGGGTGGTATTTTTTTTTTCAATAATGCAAATGATTTCTCCAGCTCTTGTGGCATCATTTAAAAATGAATTTTGATTACTTCTAAGCTTGTAAAAAAAATGGAATCATAAGTGTGCTCATTTCCCACAATGAAGGGGGACAGGGAAGGAGAAGAGCAAAAGAATACATCACATTTCTAAGTAAGCAGTCACAAAAGACCTTTAAATAACTCAACTTCCTACCATATTTTATTATCTTCTCTCAGTTTTACAGCAGTATCTACCGTAGAAATGCAGAGAGATTTGTAAAACACTATAGCATTTAAGTCATTACATTTTATAGCTAATTTCTAATGTGGATTTGATTTTTTACGAGCAGAAAAAGAATCTAATTTGCATTAGTGACAGTAACTAGAGAAATTTAACACCTGGCCCTGGTTGTACCCGAAATTGAATATTAGGTACTTGGGTGCTAAAAACCCATTCAGATCTTCAAGGGGGAATTTTTCATTTATTTATGCACTGCTCTCCTGTTTATCATTATAAAACTGTTCATATTATGATGGAGGAAAACTCACTGCCTGCAAAAATTCTGGATATACATTTTTAATCCTCTGCAAAAGGAACAGAATTATTTACCCATTAGCAAGAACACCCTGAAAAAAAGCACCACCATTCCACGCATGTAAAAAAACATCACAGCAGCACTGCATGAGAAGCTTTTGACTCCTGCTGGCCTTTCCCATCTCCCCCTACACTTCCAGTTTCTCACATCTCCCTTTATTTTCTCTTTCCCACTTCCCCTCCCCAGCCCGCTCCATGTCTGTCGCTGTTTCCCCGTTAGAAGCTTGAGTGCTGTGTATCCAAGCAAAATTAAACCTCTGCTAAGAAGATCACATTGTTGGTACAAGAGCAATCCATATGTTTATAAAGTGTAGAAAATTAGGAACTGCAAAAGAGGCGAAGCTGGTGTTAAATGATATGGGAAGTGACACTTTACATAGCCAGTTACAATTAACACATTGATGGCATTTTGCTGGCTCCTTGCAGTGATAATGCTGTTGTCAAATGTGTTTAGTGCACCAAATCTCCTGGAGCCTTCAGCCAGGCAGCGAGCTTTTGACAGATTGAAGGTTCGAAGATAGGCTATCATGACAGATGGAAACTGGCACCGATGTTCAGCTTTCGCCGATCACAGGGGACCTGCCCCCCTTATTCTGCAGGGCTCGGCTCTGCAACCTTCCCCCTTCTGATGAAAGCAGGGGATGGCATTGTTAAATAGTGCATCTGTGTGAGTTAGACTCCTCTGATGAAAGCATAAGGCAGGCGCGCCGTGAAGCAAAAGACAGCCTCTGCTCTAACTGCATTTTAGATAGACTTGAGGAAGACCCTAGGGAGCTGGGAGAAAACTTGGGTAAATTTCAGACAGAAACAGAAAAAAGACCACCCATTAATTTCTTCTCCTCAAAGAAGACAAAAATACACCTCTGATAATAAAAATCTCAATTAATGGCTTTCATAAATAGTTCCCCAGGCTAGTAGTACTCTTTATGGAGTTGTGTGGATGTATTTTTCTTCTCTTACTATCATAATTTTCTTGTTATTAATCAATTAATTTCCAAACAATCCAAGGAACTCTATAAGGAGGTGCCCGGGGAAGTTGTGAATCTTTGACTTCTTGGCATCTAATTCAATTACTCCAAGACACTTTTCTTGACACTGGGCTGGGTTCTTCAATCTCAATTTTAAAATCCAGGGCAGGGGCGGACAGAGCTTTACACAGCTGGGCAGAAACCGGCAGATAATATAGTTAATTAACCTTTCACCTTCTCCCACCAACCCTCTTTTAAAGAAAAACATGGGTCATTTTATTTTGAACGCCCATCTACTTCAAAGGCTTTTACTTTGGCTCCTGTAGTTCTTCTTGCTGACAAATTCCTCCTTAATTTCCTTAAACTGGTTGAAGAGCCCTCTTTCTTTGCAGTGTTAATCTTCAATTCTGCTCTTGCCCATACAGGTTGGGAGCAGCAAGTACTGCAACCCATTTGAGGTATGATAATCAGCTGATTAGCTAGTGGAGTCGTTTTCCCTGAGGCTCTTTTGTGTGAAAAATCCTCACACTCAATTGACATGTGGACATCATAAAGCTGATGAAATGCAATTGTAATGAACAAGAGGGAGCGGCATCTGCAGCCGTCTAAATGAAGGACCCTTTCCTCTCGCCATGCTAATTCAGAAAATCTGCTCTTAACGTGTACTCCCCCTGGATTCCAAATCGAGGCGCATCTCCATGAATGCATATTCAAGAAGTGAATTAGCCTCTGTGGCAAGTGAATGCCTAGCCTGGCCAGACTGATTCTAATTTCGAGACAGATTATATTGCATCAACTGTAGTAATGATCTGACAGTTCATTTGTGATGAGAGTCCTACAGTCAGGTTTACTGCACGGACAGACACAGGTGCATAGAGAGCACCAGCAAAACCTCTCAGACAAGACCAAATGTTGCTTTGCTGTCAAATTATTTCAGCCAAAATAGCCCGACAAAGGAGAAAAGAGGTAGTGAATTAAAAAAAATTAATGTGTCCTCATGTTTCAACCTCGGTTGTAATGGTGGTCAAATGGATGCTCCCTTCCCTATTAAAGGATCATGCACACTTGGCAATCATTAAATTAGGAAAGAGGTGAGCTTTCCCTCCCACACCCTTTTCAGAAAATGACATTACTTGCTAAGAAATTTCCAAGAGAATGTAACTTGGCATACAAGTTTTTTTTTTCCTAAATTGAATTTCACATGAATCAGAGTGTAGGAAGAAAAACTCTGCAGTATTAGGGAGAGAGGCTGTTCATTTCCACTGCCTGCTCCGTGACAGTTGCTAATATAATTTGACAGGTTTGTTCATCACTATTTTGGATCACCTTTGGGTTTTCTGTACTACTCTTTGTATTAATACATGTTAATTAATGATGGGAAGGAATGCTCAACTTTGTATCGAAAAGCTTGGAGCACTTTTCAGACACTGATTTATCTTTGAGAGTTAGAAAAAGAGTGGGCATTAGCACTGCTATTTTTTCAGAGGTGGAAATAGAAGGGTGGTGATGAAGTGACTTGAGCAAGGTCACACTGCCCTAAGCCAGTCCCATTATCTCTGCCTTGAACGCATTCTCACCCCTCTCCACCACTTTTGTCACAGAAAATACCCCAGGGAAAGGTGTTGGTAATCCAACATGAAGGAGACTCCTTCATAAGCATTGCTAATAAATACAGCACATGCCTTAAAAGCAAATGAACAAGACAAGCTTAATAAGGACTGTTGTTACTACCTGGCAAGCCACTCAGCGTCTGAACGGCTCACAAAGAGGCCCTCATCAAGAAGCTGAATTTCCGAGATTCTCAGAGCCACTTCTCCATCTCCTTACATTTTTCTTCCACGTTCACGTTGACCTTGACCTATAGCCACTCATTCAATGTAACTCAATAACGGTGCAGCATGTGCCTGTGGACATGATCATAGATAATTTTGCTCCCTCCAGTATGTTTGGAAGCAAAATTTGAGGGGGAGGTGCTGATGAGAGCTGTCATTGTACAGCCCCCTCCTCTCGTGATCAGGAGTTACCCAGCAGATCCCTGGCTGTCCACTGCGGGCAACGCAGTACAGTAGGCACTTCAGGGAGGTAAGAGGAATGAGACAAGTCCATCTCTAAAGGTGAAAGTTCCTAACATTCATGTATAAGAAAGACAGAAATACACATAAGCAAACAAACCAAAGAGCAAGAACATCATTCCAACTGTGCCAAGACACATATGTAGCCCCAATTCACAAACTGGCTATGTTCCAAAATCTGCTTGCAAATTAGTTCTTTCTGACTCACAATTCATTTTCCCATGGAAGCTGAGTTCTGAGTGGTGGTTAGGCTCTCAGGCCAGCTGTCAAAGCCATATTTAACCTATAACATAGCCGAATGCACTACTTACAGTAACACATACAAGTATGGCTGAAAGAGTGTCATTGCAACCTTTGAACTCTGAGATCCATGTGGCATGTGTTCAAATCTCAGCTCTGTCATTTACCATCCTGGGACCCTGCACAAGGACTTCATCTCTCTAAGCCTCAATTTTCTCATCTGTGAAAGGGGCTGATAATAGTGCTTACTTCATAAAATTGTTGTTGGAAGGATTAAATGAGATAAGACAGAATAAAATATTTGACCTGATATATAGCAAGTGCTCAATAAATAACAGGTAGGAATAACAGAATATGTTTATTTTATTTTCTTTTTTAGCTTATGTTCCTCAGATTCATTGCTAACATCCCTCATGCCCCACTCCAAGGGTAGGAAAGAGTGTGTGCAGGTGAATTTCTTTGCTGAGGAAGGGACCCTCCTCATTTGTAAAGAGAAGTTTTTGTAGCCTAGGGGTTAAGAGCCAGATTCCAATGCCACAATGGATTCAAGTTCTGTCCCTGCCACTTACTAGCTGTGTGACCTTGGCCATATTACTTAGTCTCTCTGTTCTCCATCTGCAAAATGGGGATATTATTAGTACATATCTCACAGTGCTGTTCTAAGTATTAACCAAGTTAACATGTGCAAAGTGTCATGCTTACAAGCACAATACAAGTAAACATATTTATTATAAGGATATCATGGCCTGGCATTGGCCATGACAAATGAGCAGAAAACCAAGGCCTGGTTGGGAGATTACTGACTGTCTTAAGGTTAAAATTAGTATATAATGATCTGGGACTTCAGGTTGGTCTTCTAATCCCTAGTTCTGTGCTCTTTCCAGGTCGTGGTGTTCCCTCTGCCATATCCCTGTAAGGTACCCTGGAGTGTTAGTTAACTTCATTGAGTACCCAGTGGATGTCCAGCACTGAGCTGATTCCTGTAGAGCTTCCTTAAAAGAGAGAAGTTATGCTCTAGACTGGCAAACTACTGCCACAGGCCAAGTCAGACTGCTGCCTGTTTTTGTCTGGTCTGTGAGCTAAGAATGGGTTTTGCATTTTTAAATGGTTGAAAACAATTCAAAGGAGAATAATATTTTGTGACACATGATAATTATGTGAAATTCAAATGTCAGCCTCTGTAAATGAAATCGTACTGGGACATAGTCACACCCACTTGTTTACACGTTGTCTGTAGGTCTTTTGTGCTACAACAGCAGAGATTAGTAACTGTGACAAAGACCATATGGCCCACAAAGCCTGAATTATTTACTATCTGGTCCTTTAACAAAGTTTGCTGACCTCTGGTCTAGACCCAAGAAGATCGATTTAGCCTGCTTATTACTGAGAGGGGTTAAGAGGTTTGGCGATCTAACTCAAGGTACACAAACTCAGCCTCAGATTAGCTGAGATGAGAATGTAACTGTCTTCCACCACCTGAGCAATGTGTTAACACTGTGTTCTGAAATATATCAGAGGCAGAGCAGTGTCGCAGACTCAGGAACCTGACTGCCAGGATCCAATCCTAATTCTACAGCTTGCCCATTGTTTCACCCTAGGCAAGTTGCTTAATTTTCTTGTGTCACTGTTTCCTCATCCAAACAATGGGATTGTTTTGAGGATTACATGAGTTTTTACATCTAAACCATTTGGAAGGTGGACTTGCCCACTGCCAATGTTATGCTGGTGCTAGCCAGTGTTATTTTTGGAATCTCATGACTCTGGAGAAAAAGAGAAAGATGCCTTCCTCAGAGCAGTGGGCAATGTGTCTGCTCAAACTCACTCCTCTCACTGTCTCTCCCAGGCCAACACACACTCAATCTTTAGCCCAGTACAGATGTCTGCATCTTCCCTGGCAAACTTTCCTTGAGTGATTTACTTCTTTGTGCTTCCATAGAACATTGTAGACCCCTCCTTCAAGGCTCTTATGAATGAAAAAAGACATTTATGCACATTTTTGCCTGTACTAGATGGTAAATTCCTGGAAGAAAAGCATTTTCTTGTCTTTGTCTTCAGAGTGCCTGGTATGTGGAATATATGGTATGCAATAGTGTCAGTGGCTATTTAATGAATTACAGAATGAATAACAGGCCAGGAAACTACAGGGTTAAGAAGACTGTGATTTTTTTAAAGATGTGTGAAAGCCTTCTAGATGTGGCAATGACTTTATCCCTTAAATGTACAAGCTTGCAATGCCATTAAATTGGAAATCTTGAGGCTTAAAAGGCAAATGGATAGTTTCACTAAACACAGAAATCATAGAATAGAAATTCTTAGTTTGGGGAGAAGCTTAGTATGAATAGGCTAAGAGACCCTAAGTGGCTATGTGATTTTGGTAGGGCACTTTCTGATTTTAGACTTTCATATTTCGTCAAAAAACAAGAAAAATGTACAATAGATAACCACTGAGGCCTTTTCCACTCCCCAAACTATGATTTCTGCTTCTCCCAGAAAATACTTTATGCTAACCTGTGAGTAGGGCTTCTGGATAATGCTGTTAGGTAAGTTACTTAAGTTTTCTGAACCTCAGTTTAAGAAATAGAGAGTAATATGATCACCAAATTGCACACATAAGGATGAAAGGAAAAAAAAAAAAAAAGGATCTATAAAGAAGGTTGGGGCTTGACCATGACAGGCTATGGGTGCTGTGTTAAGGAGCCGGACTTGATGGAGACCAGACAATAGGAGGTTATGGATGGTGTTAAGAAGTGGAGGGACGTGACCAACTTTGTGTTTTGGAACAAGGACTCTGGCCAAAGTATGGAAACTGAATTGGAAGGAGAAGAGGAAAGCCAACATACAACAATGCTGGAGGAGGTATGGGCTAGAGGGGTATTTAAGAGGCTGGATTTTTGGATTTGGGAATTCAGATAAAGCTGAGCATCTGGGCAAATGAAATGCCATTTACATGATAGGCAACAAGAGAAATAATACTCATGGTCAGCTTTTATTTCTTATAATATATTCTCAATTAGGAAAAAGTCATGGATTTAATTATTTGTGGAATCACACTGGAGCCAATATAGGATAGTGGCTAAGAGCTTAGGCCCTGGGTTTGAATCTTATTCCTTCAGTAGCTCTGAGATCTTGGGTAATTCATTTTACCACTTACAAGACTTAATGTCTTCCCAAGGTCATGGTGAGAATTAAATAAAATGACGAACATTAAAGTGTGTATCATAGGGTTTACTAATCTGCAAGCAGTAGGTTAAGGGCAGCGACTATGACCAGAGGGTATTTGTGTTTGCCCCAACTGCAATCTCAAGCCTTCAACTATGTTTCATTTCTGAAAGAAACATTAAGAAGACTCAGGTTTAGACTCTTCTGCCAGAACTGGAATTAAAAACAAACAAATAAACAAACTAGATGACTAAAATAAAAGTTTAAAACCACTATTCTAGTAAGCGTTTAATCCTTGAAACCCAGAAACAATTCAATGAAACTCTTTGGTTAAGTTAAATGCAGTTCTTTGAAATCAGCTTAAATGCATGGCTCACTACTCAAAGATTCCAGAGAACTCCACTTGCCTGCTTGGGAAGCAGCAAACAAGGTCAGTATTGATAGCTCACGCTTCAGTGAGTGTATCAATTTAAAGCTTCATCAGTGATTCTCGCTCATCTGCAGCCCTGCATGGCTGTTGTCTTGCAAGAACGGGGTGACTTACGAACCTATTAAGTAACTTCTTCACTGGTGCTCTAATGAGCCTATTGTTTCTCTGGAAGAACACAAACACCTGAGTACAAGCACAAACTGAAGTCACAAATAAGAGGGTGCAGACTTCTGCCCTGCCTTACCTAGAGACGCTTTTTGTTTTGATTCTCTGTGCTTTCCAATTGCTTTGCCAGCCTAGCCTTACATTTCTATACCAAGTCCTGAGTAGGGCTGTTGGGGTCCCCCGCCCACTTCAAAGTGCTCTGGTCACGGCTAACTCATCTGCTGTGCAGGGCACATGTGTGTGACCTTTTGGAATTTGAATATTAGACACTTGCTTATCTACTGTTCCCCCTGCCACCAGCAAGTGCCTCTACAGGGAAGATGACCACCCTCCCAATTCTGAAGTCCACTCTGCATACGCAGGAGTGGATGAACCTGCTGGGTGGAGAGGGGGAACAGAGCCCACACACCAAGAGGGCATCCATGGGAGTGTCAGCCAAGAAATTCTCCTTGTAGCCTCTGCCCTGCAAAGGAAGGCTTTGGCCCTGTTTTTTCTGTTACCGCAATTCAAGGCTGTGTTTCCCTGTCCTCTATCACTGATGAGAGATGAAAGATTGAAAACCTGTCCCTTAGGGATTGGGGCCGAAACTGTCTATAGAGGTACATATTTACACTTGGCACCAGAGTTCCTCTTAGGAAGGAAACTCTTTGTCTAGGAAACAATCTTGGTAAGTTTTAAGGGCAGGTATAAGAAGAAGACAAAGAGAGTGAAACAGTCCTATTTCAGAAATGAAGAGAAATCTGTGGGTGGACAAGGGCCAGGAGTAGAGGAGAAAGGGAGGAGAGGGAGAGCCAGATGCTGGCCCCATCGTGGAAGGCTGAAGCCCACTCAGAAACACGGTCACTGCAGCAGGGCCAGAGAAGTTTTACGAATTTCTGCCTACCATCTCTGCTTCTCCTGGGTCTACCTTCCTTCAGGACTCCTTGCAGCCTGGCAGCAGCTCTCAGTCAGGCCCAGGGAGGGGTTGCCAGATTTAGCAAATAAAAATATAAGATACTTAACTCTGAATTTCAAATAAACAATGAGTAATTTTTTAAATAAGCTCTCATTTTATAAATATGTCCCAATATTACATGTAATATTACCTGTTGTTTATCTGAAATTCAAATTTAACTGGACGGACTGTATTTTGTCCACCTACCCTCCTCCCAGGCTAACTGTCCTCGGCCACAAGGACTATGGCTCCTGATGAGGGAGTCCTTTTGGACAACTCACTAGCCACACATTCAGGAACCTTCTGTCTCCTTCACAAGGCACAGGTTAACATCTAGATACCTTCTGTGCCCTGAAGAGTCAGGGATTCCCTGAGGGAATCCAGGCCCTTTCTGGCTAAACAACTATGCTATGTTGCCATTCTCCCTCGATGTGCCACCCAACATGGGGCCAGGGAAGTGTGAGTGCCATGGGTTGGGGCAGAGGCCTTTCTGCCCTGGGTGTGACCGCCCTCCCCACATACCACTCATCCTCCTCACCTTCTGCCTCTTCTCCTCTTCTTCTTGCTGAAATCCCCCAGGGCCAGAAGCAGTGTTCTAGTTCCCCTTTGTCATGTCCCCCTCCTACCATAGCACAGTGAGCAAGCCTCATGCCTGGCTGCCGCAGCAGAAAGAGTATTTTCTTTGCACTATAGGACTCAGTGACCTTCATTCTCCAATCTTGGTTCTGGTTACATTAAAGACAGAAATAAAGGAATATAGAAAGTCCCCTCTCAAGGTAATGACCTGGCTTGCATGGTGGTTGTCTTGCTACAAAATTCTATACTGAATGTCAATTTTTTTTTCCCTCGTGTTCCTTCTATACCAATCTATTCTACCCCTGGGTGGAAGGATATGGCCAGCTGACTGGAGAGAAGACCATGAGCTCAGAGAGACTAAAGAGAAAGATAACATGAGTTCTTTTTCATGTTATCTCCTCATTATGTTTACCTTTTGAACTTCTGCCCAATATAGATACTTCTACTTTGAACTGTGTGCCCTCCTTTCATTATTGAGAAGTGTCTTGTAATATGAGCATCTATTATGGGGGAAGTGGACTTGGTCTCCTGAAATCTTCAGAAGGTCAATTAATTCCCAGGCAATAAAAGTTTTTTTTTGAACTATGAAATTTTTCATACTTACTCTCGAAGACACAGAAAGATAAATGAAATGAAATAGCAGCATGCAGGTACATCCAGACAGATTCTTTAGAGAAGATCTTAGAAACTTCAAGTTTATAAAGATTTAAAATCAATTTTAAAAGATATGAAAAAATTATTTAGAGCCTTTGTCCTCAAAGTACCTTCTCTATGTTTTCCTAGTATTTTAGGAAATATCTGAAGGAAATAATCTAACTACAAGGATAAAACTACCTTATTTGATAGGACACAACTGGGAAATGTAAAAAAGGGAAAAACACATGCACAGGGTGCATCTCATTTTTGACTTCCTAAAATGTCATCTGTAGGTTGAGACTTAAGGAGGAGAGCATGTAATCTCAACATCTGAAAATAAAATCATTGCTTTCTTCAGGTAATCAGTGCCTCTGGCTTCCTTGTCTGCCTTCTACTCTGCCTAAGTGGACCCATTGCTCCAATGTCTTATCCTGAGTGGGCTTTGTAAGGAAGACTGTTTACCTAACCAATCATTTTTGCATTCTCAGTGCATGCTTTTAAGTTGTAGCATGTTTTACAATTTTTCGTCTTTAATGTCATAGAATATTTGAGGTGGAAGGTAAATGGGAGGAAATCCTGTGCAATCTCCCCATTCTGGAGTTTGAGAAAGAGGAGACGTGATCTATCCTCTAGCCAGAGAGCTGTGTCCTGTGTGTGATCAGAGCAGCCACGTTCTTCTGTCACCTGCTGCACCATACGAACTTGCTTCTGATTAACAAAAACAACCCACCACGCATTCTGGTATCAAGAATGTCGTAAAGTTTAAATGGGCCTATCTTGTAGTTAACTATATTTTAAGGGTTTGGAGGTGGGCTAAGCGCTCCATTTCAGCATATTAACAGTTTCACAAGGAGGAAGGGGAATTTAAACAGAAGACAAAAAGAGAAAACATGTTCTTTATTTGGTGGCAATGAAATCTGTTTCAATATTATTGGATTATAACAGCCCAATTTTTATCTAGAGTCTGTGCCTCTGGAAGCATAACCCTCAAAAATGATTAAAACTATTTTCACACTTTTTTTTACATTTCAATAATAGCAAATAGCAAGTTTATTTACCTGTGGCCATTTTTATATGCATCAGGTGTTTTTTTTTCAGTCTTTTCTGAGAAACACTTATTTTCTACATCATTTATTTTCAGTAGAAAGAAGACCCAAACTTTCAGATTTAAAACCCTCCATGATCTAGTTACATTTCCACATACATGGATTACTTCTTTTTTGCCCCCTAGTTCCAAATTGGGCCGCCCAGCACAGCTTTCCGGCAATTGGTTTGGGCTCTTGCTACTAATGCTTCACTGATTTTCAGAACTGGACTCATTCCTATAAAGTTCAGATGCTACTTGCTTCATGAAGCCTTTCCTCATCTTGATTCCTATGTCTACACTCTGTACAAAGTGAATCACACGCTACAAAGTGAATCTTTACATTCTTAATGTTCCCATAGCACATTATTTCTAATATACTAAATAAATAACCAACATGTGGAAAACTTGCCATGTTATCAAACACATTTTACTTAATTATTTCCCTTAATTATAGCACTTGCAAGAGTCGGCGTTACTACTTGGCTCAGCATCTTAGCTCTTTCACTAGAACGTAAGGACCTTAATTGTGAACCTTAATTTCACATTTGTTTTTGTGTAATCTGTTGTATTACATTTTGCACGTGGTAAAGTGTCTCAATGGATCTTTATTAGAACTAAATTGATAGTGGAGTCCATACTGACCAGAAGAAGTTAAATTCCTAAATGTCAATAGGTTGTTCCTTGTCCTCAGATGAAGGCTCTGATAGTGACCCCAGCAGGCACTGCTAGTCTCAAATTCCACCTCTGACTTTGAAGTCTGGCAGCCACCTCAGAGCATTAATAGGCAAAGCTGTGACTTGCTGGGTAATAACACACTGCCTTGGAATAATCATTTTCAAATGAATCAACAACAGCAGCTATTTGCCTGATCTAATTAGCATCACCTTTTTTTGAGCAGGCGGAAAAAGGTTGGCATATTCTGTATGATGCAACATGCAGCAAATTATATAGACAAGGCAACATCATGGGGTCAGGCGCTCACCTCCGTGGCTGCGGGCTTACTGGCAGTCTTGTTCTCCCCCTCCTTCCTACACTAGCTCAATAATCAGCTTACATTATTTCAAGTATGAGAACTGCAAAGAAATCCTTAATTTGAAATTTAGCCCAAATGTGGTTTCTCTATTTCAGGAGACTTGCTTCACAGGAGCACTGCAAGAACAAAGGGGAAATTCTCTTTATATCCAAGAAAGTTCAGGAAGTGATTTAACCTGAATGAGAAGTTAACTCTGCTTATTTACTCGGTAGGAATGTCAGGACGGAACAGCATCACCCTCTTGTCCCTAAGAGTTGAGATGCCTTTGTTTCTAAAGCCTAGACCATGGATAGTCTGTGAGGGGTAGGCTTGAAGGGAGGACAGACAGAAGGGATGGCTCTGTCTTTAATGAGGAGAACGAGGTACTAGAACGGGAAAGAAGATGTGTGTACCGAGCACTGAACACAGTGCTCTCTCACTCAGAAGGGAGTGGACCTGGGGTTGGGAGAGGTGATGAAGGTTTTGGGGAGCAGACTCTAAGGCAGTGGTGGGCTGGAGCATGTCAGAGCACATCTCTTCCCAAATGCCATCAACTATCCTTTCCCCACATTTTCAGGACTATGGCAGCCCCGCAGATTCTTAGAGGACCCAAAGAGGAAGAACTCTCTATAATGACTGAAATGGAATGCTCTATCTGCCCTGGCGAGGGTGAAGCCAGATAGAATTTGATTTCGAAAAATAAAATGCGGGCTCTCAAGTCAGACTTCCTGTGCTCATGTATCTGGACCTGCCACTTGCTAGGTGTGCTTGCTAGGTAGGCAAGTATTGCAGTTTCCTCACCTTTAAAATGGGAAAATTATATTCTCTACTTTATAAGGTTGCTATGAGAATACAAAGAGTTAATACATGGAAAGCCTTTAGGGCCAGGCCTTTAAGTGTTCCTCCTCAGAGCTGTTTCTGGGAAGGAGGGTGGGGGGAGCATATTCATACACGCTGCATTAACAGTCCTTTTATTGACTGTGTATCCTTTCCTGTTCTCGGCCATGCTGTTAACTTGAGATGGACATTCTCAGAGGGTTTGTCAGGGTCTATAGCTCTTTGTTTTTGCATTGCCTCTGTGCACTCACAACACTCCCTGTTATAGCTGGTTTTGAACACATATACTTTCCATAGCTCCCCTGGTTCCTGACACACGTATAGGCACAATGCACACAGGTTTTAGATTGAACTGAATTTAGATCTGTCGTAGGGTATTCAGCAGAGCGCTCAGCCTTTAATCAAGGCTTTCTGATGAGGCCGATTGAAAAAAACAATTACAATTATTTTAACAGGTTTGAAATAATATGGCTCCTGATCAAAAGGAAACAGGCCCTGAAGGACATCATTACAGATCACATGGATATTTAGAGGCAGAAATGGCTCCCTGAGCCCTTCCTGCTCCAACGTCTCCAGGTTGGAGAAGAGCCAGTGCTTCTGTTTAGAGAAGGCAATCGAAGGCCACAAGACCTTTGTCAAAGTAAGAGTTCAGAGGAACCCTGGGCTGCCTGTGGAACTGGATTCTGGGGGGAGGGGGCAGCTGTTTCACAGGAAGCAGAGATTTCAGTGGGGACTGGACTTGTTAACCAGAGCAGCTGATGAACTTTTCCTTCCTCCTCCAGCCCTAGGAAAGCATCTGGCCAAAAGATACATGTCTTCAATTCATGAAAGGAGTGTTTCCATGAACTTCATGGCTTAACAGTTAACCAAGTACCCTCATAACAGTGAAGTTCTCTTTACTTAACAAATAAAAAACAAAATGTATTTGGAAAGACAGAGGCTACATAGCAGGGGTCAGCTTTCTGATTTAATATTCCAGTGATAATAGTAACAATGGACAGTGACTGGACAAGGGCTCCTGTGCTGGGTTGTATGTACTTCATTTCATTCAGTCCTTACAGGAGCTTTAGGAGCTACACTAGTGTTTTCTTCACTTTACAGAGGAGGGCATGAGGATGAAAGAGATGCTAGCTGACTTGTTCAAAGACACACAGCTGGTGAGTTGTACCCAGAACTGGAAATTTCTTCGTGCCTGGATGCACTCCCATCATGCCTTCTAAATATCAACAGTTTAAAAATTAAAGAATGGACCAACTTGAGCCACAGAGAAATAGGAATAAATGAAGATAACTGAGGCTGAAATGAATTTCCTCATCTCTGAAATAATGGTCACAGGGAGTAAGTTCAAAATCCACACTTTGATTTTTTTTTTAAGTCTCTGGTTATCAAGGTTAAAACTATAGCATTTAAAATGCTGGTGTTAAGAGAAAAAAAGGAAACTGCTGTGTAAAGTTGGCCAAAGAGAGAGGACCATTAAAACAGCAGGAATGAATAAAACCCAGAAAGCATGAAACAAGATGAGATCAGTTGGCTCAAACCTACAACTTATGACTGTGGGGAGAGACCAAGCTCCCCTTCTCCCATTTAACTATAAATCTAGACAAAGT
Source organism: Camelus dromedarius (assembly GCF_036321535.1). Classification (NCBI taxonomy): domain Eukaryota; kingdom Metazoa; phylum Chordata; class Mammalia; order Artiodactyla; family Camelidae; genus Camelus; species Camelus dromedarius. The sequence continues at coordinate 49,021,645 of NC_087439.1, forward strand.
GACAGAGAAAGCTTAGAAGTTAAAAACAGAGCAAGGAATTACTTTAGAAATACAAGTAAAAGGTGGCCAGGGACATGGCATCATTAATAGTGGCTATTGTAGGAACCAAAGGAAATGTAATGCTTTAAGCAGAGGAGTTTTTAAACGAAGGTGAGAGCCTCCAGTGAAGATACAGCAGAGGAGAGCGTTCTGCACAACAGTACTGAAGGACATCAAAATGCTGTCCTCAAAACCTGACTTATCAAGTAAGCACAAAACAAGCTATAATGTCATTTAGTTCAGTTTCCCAAACCACAGACACTGCTAGTTTAGCAGCATTATTTTAGACTGTTGGCCAACATATCCTCCTGCCCTGGGGGCCCAAACCCTACAAACAGTTCTGAGGGGCTTACTTTATTTGCTTCCTTCCTTTCCCCTTCGTGACGCCCGTAAACACACCACACAATTACAAAGTCGCAGCCGCACGCAATATTGGAACAGAGACACCCTGTTAAATCCGTTCCTGACAGCTGCGAACCCCTTTTAAATTTCAATTATAAGAACAACAACTGTAACCGCTGGCAGACCATTACCACCCAGGGTTCAGGGAGTTCTGGGGACAGAGTGAGCCACCCGGAGGGAGGAGGCCTGGCTAGGAGAGCCTCCTGACCCCCTCACTTGGCCAAACCTGCATCTGCGCCTGAAGGATAAACTTGGGCTCAAATGGGACTTGGGCCTGCAGCAACTTCAGGCTGGAGCCTGTGCCAACAGCAGGACTGGCTCCCTGACTGCCACCCCACCCCCATTTTTCTTTCATTTCACCTTGATTGAACTTAGAAAACCAGGTCCCTCATACCAGAAGTTGGGAAAGACAAAGGCGTGGTGTGCCCTTGCTGGTTCTCAGCTCAAAGAATGACTCAAAATTCTGCTGTGAAGACCAGGTCCGGCTCTCGCCCTTTGAAAACAAGACCCCTGTGCTGTTCCCCAGCAATGGCAGCTGGCAAGTGCCCCCTTGCGCTTGCCCCTGCTCAGGGATCTGGTCTGCAGCGGGAGGCCTCAGTGCAAGGCTCCCCAGGCCCTCGCCCATAGCTAATGGGGATGTATCAGGTCCATTCAGGTCTCCACCTGTGCTCAGACCAGCTCCTGACAGTTCCCAAGTTAGATAGCTGAAAAAGCATGTTTCCATGCAAAGTCTTGCTTCCTAAAAATCTCTGTTCCCATCCAAATCACCCCATGTTCCTTGCTTTTAGGACTTAAATTAGGCTGACCCTCATCCCAAGAAGACTTCATTGAGTTTTCTGGTAAAAGAGATCATTTGAAATTAAATTTAATTAGCAAATATTGAACTTCTGCAAAGATTTTGATTCTCCATCTTCAGGGTGCTTAGAACTTGTAGATAGCAAAATTATCCATTTCCTTGTTAGCAGATGGGTAAGCCCCCTAAAATGGAGAGAACCCTGAAGAGTAGTAGGCTCTTGTGAGGGCTTTGTGTTTCCACAAAGAAAGAAATGCCTTCGTGTTTCCATAAAAAAAAAGTCTTTTCCATTATCCAAGCAAAAGTATTTCCTAAGGCCAACTATAGGTTAATTTTAAACAGGTTAATTTTAAGCCTTTACAGACATCTCGAGACAATAGGTCCCGGTTTCGGTTACCTAGCTCCCTGCCCCCTTCAACCTGACCTTTTGATTATAAAGTACACATATATATCTGTTTTTAGAAATTATACATTCAAAAGTGCTCCCTGCTAAAAGCTTCACACATCTTCCCCCAGAGCTGATTTGGCCATCTGCAGAGTTTCCTAAGAAAACAGCCTTCAATTACCACATTTGCTTCAAAACCCTGGCTCCTCCGGACCCCCCATTCATCCCTCAAGAACTCTGAAAAGCCACACTTTACAGATTAGGACATTTATAAAGAAATTCTACTAATTAGCTTGGCTTCCCAAGACTAGAACCTTAAAGCCTGGGACCTGCAGGCTAAGAGGAATGTAAAGGTACAGGAGATGGTTCTGAAAATTTAGCAAAGTCTTGCAGGCATTCTTCTTGGCACTACTGTTAATAACCCTCCTGACTCCTGACAGGGGTCCTCCTGCTTGGTGTCATTTGAGCCAACAGAATGAGACACAGTTTGATTCAGAAGCAAAAGAAAACTGATCGAAGAAGGTGAGCTCTAGAGTTTCCTCTCTCGCCTAGCGGCTGTGGGCAGGGCTAATTTATAGGCAAATAGGGGGGTACGGAGTTCTCGCTGGGCACACAGCTGTGCTGCTCAGACTCCAGGTGGCAGTGCTGGACACAGCGTATCTGCACATAGCCCCTCCCCGCCATCTTGAGTTGAGGTGTCGTGAACAGTGCTTCTGTGCTGGGAACTCTAATCTGACAAGATAGGTGTAAGAACTCTGCACTGGCCTTCTATGGGCAAGTGAAACTACACCCAGCACAAAAGAAGAGATTAGACCTTATCACCTAGACCTGCTCTTATTTTTTGGGGGACCCCAGTGGGCTTTACCAGTGACACTACTCATACCCTTTGCCTACAGAACACTTTGTAGCCACCACTGGTTGTCGTGGTTGAGATAAACTGAAAAGAATGTGGTCAGGATGGTGTGTCTTTGAAATAGCTTTGTAGAGAGCATTTCATTTGTAGCACTAAGGTTTCCTTCTTGCTAAATTTATGTTCATGACAAAGCACTTGCAAAGTTGTGTGTGTGTGTGTGAGAGACGCATCTCAGCGAGAGAAGCCCTGCACAGTCTTTATGAGAATATGCCTGGTACTCTAAGAAAAACAGTTCATATTACTCCAAGGATCTGCTTTTACAGGACCTAAACTTCTAAACCAATACCTTTTAGTGCTTAACTCATAAATGCTTGAAAAAAGAGTGTAATATTCCACAGAAGACATTCTTATTTTGATCTAGTCTGTATATCAATATTTTGTCAGTAAGTTTTTTTAAGACTTTAAATTTCTAATTAAAACAATTTTGACAAACAATGGCATATCTTAAATTTCATCTCTTGTTTTTTAAAAAATTGTATTTTGGCAATAAAAAATTTAAATTAAAATTTGATGGATTGGATTAAAATTATCTCCTACAATTGTCAGGATTTCTTTGTGTGTTGGATAAATAACTATTTGTAATACAGGTCTAACAATATCTCATCTACAACTCTTAAACTCCAAAACCTTAAGTTTTTGAAACTTCTTTGGCAGCAAAACCTGACCCAAACCAACACAAGGCTACTTGTATCTTTATTTCTTCCACTTGTGAATATTCATATGTTTCTCTACAGAAATATTAATGCATTGATTACAGAGTGCTGCCCTATACCCTGTTGGGGATGTTATATAAGTTCATGCACCACATTACCTTTGTAAACTCCACAGATAATTTTAAATTCTGAAACAAGGTTTTAGATAAGGGATTTTGAGCCTGCCTGTAAAATCAGACCATAGCACATGACATTACATTTTTCCTTAGGGTTTAATCTCCCTATTTATTCTTATTGGAAGAGATGATCTATGCATAGTATTTAAACAAAATTTGCAGTTGGTTTCAATGACAATGTGATCTATTCCGTTGAAAAAGTCTTTTTCTTACCAGTTTCCCCCCATCTTTGTAACTATTAGGTGTCTGTAACATCCTCAATTCAGTTCAACATCTATTGCTTGCCTACTGTCCAGGCACTGTGCTAGGAGCCATAAGGGAGGCAGACAAGAGCAGGATACTATCCACCACCTAGAGCAAACTTACTGGGGGTGCAGACATGCAAATACCACTCATCTGTAATGACAGGCTGAATATTATAAAGGGCAGACTTAAAAACAAAATGCTGAGGGATCAAAGAGGAAGAGTAATGTATGTCCAGGAGGGCTTCACAGAGGAGGTGCCATTTGAACTTTTGCATTTGTGCCTTTTTCAGGATGTTGAAATTTTCACATGTGAGGAACTCAGGGATGCTACTCCAAAGATTTTTACTGTTCAGAGAAGCCCTGACACCTTTACTATTTTTCTTAAAGGATGCCAGTACATAATGAAAGAAAATAAAATAAGAAATTTCAAAGCAAGGTTACAAAACTTGAGGCACATTTTAATGTTTATTTTGAATGCTTTCTGCATAGAAAATGCAATGTAATAAAATAGCAGTCATAGGATAACTGCTAGGTTGCAAAACATGTTTATGCCCAGTCCTTTATAGGAGTGGTCTGGTTTACACAGGTGTAATGAACACCTCTTTAAAATCTCATCGGTTATCCCTGTGACTGTAATGTTGACTTATTTAGAGATGAGCTAGATGTCTAAGCTTAAGGGCCCACATGAAAGTGAGACTAGTATGAAATAAGAACTTCTGAGCCCCCTACCTGTCACCTGCCTCCCGCTACCTTGTTAGCCCTACAATGGTTTGGAAAAACCCACACAAGGGAAACAGACAGAGACATGGATGTATGTCAGTGTAGGTCGGTCCTGAGGGAAGATGCACCAGCCATACTGAGCTATGCAGTTTTGTAAACATGCTTTACTTTCTACCACTTTTGTGCCTTTTCATGTGCTGACCACTCCTTGCACAAAATATTCTGCACCACTCTCAGTGTCATCCCAGAGAAGAATAAAGTGATCTCTCTTGTTCCTACTAGACCTCAATGTTAGCTTACCTATAGCAATGATTATGTTTTATTTTAATAATTCCAGTGGATGTGTGTCTCCGCATTGAGGGCTTGAGCCTTTTATCTTTGTAAACCTAGGAAATATCAGAGTTTCTGGCACATCATAGATCTCAACAAGTTAAGTGAACATACAAAAAATAGGCTTAAGCCAGATAATGGAGTGTCTTCAGTGCCCAGTGAAAGAAGCTTAGATTTAATTTTGTATATATATCATTAGGATATGTTGGGTTATGCTGTGGTAACAAGCAACCTCAAATTTCAGTGAATTAACACAAAATTTATTTCCTGTTCACATCACATGTCCACTGAAGGTCAGCAGGAAGGCTCTGTTCCTTGTAATCATTCAGGCATCCCAACTGATGGAGGCTTCTTTTTAATGTACGTTTCTAATGATCACCTGAGCAGTGTGGCAAATCACATGCTGCTTCTTAAAGACTCTGCCCTTTGTCGCTTCCACTCACGTTGATAGACCAAAGCAATTCACATCTCCACAACTAGTTTTGAAGGGGGTGGGAAACAACAATCCTATTCTGGATGATCAAGAGCCAGAATTATCAGGTCAAGAGTACTAATGACAACTTCAGCATGGAACAGGGAGTCATACAAGATTCTTAAAACAAACAAACAAACAAACAAAAAAACCCCAAAAAGCCCAGCAACATATGGTTGAGCTAATAGATAAAGTGAAGGAGCGCATAGATTATCTGAAATTGGGTGCCTTGGGAGAGTGAGATGGGAAATGCATTGGACTAGCATACAGCTAGAAGTTTAGGGTTCTCTTAGCAGTCCCTGCACTGAACTGTGCATTCATATTAAGCAAGATACTCATTCTGGCTTCGCTTCAGTACCTCCAAGGGGAAAAGAGACACAGAAATGGTAATGTATACAGCCTTCCTGTTAGTCTGAGGGTTAATGAAAGTTGGGGGATGAGGCACTTAACTCCCTGTTTTCTATTTAATTCTGGAGAGAGCTGCCTCTTAAACAAGATGAGCCGTTTTCTTTGAGTTCACAGTACATTTCCACAGTGACAAATTTTGCCAACCTCGCCAAAATTTGAGCTAAACCTGAATAATAAGTTGACTATTTATTTTATGAATTGGATGTGCATCCTGCCAGGTTTTCCAAGTGGTTATGACAAGAGAATCCCTCATCTATAATATCCATCCACAGCCCTCATGTATGGCTCCCTTGTTTGTTCCAAAGATAATATATTGATTGAGCCTCTTTTGATGGCATTCTTTCCATGCTTCTCACATGAGGAAGAATTACTGCTGTTTTCCCCAGGGGACCTAAAAGAACTGCATTTTTACACGTGTTATTTACTGTATACATTCTAATATCAAAATGGTCAATTCATTTATAATCTTTTTAACGCACCTTAGAGAATAAAAGGTCTGTTCTTAGGTTTGTATGGGGAAGTTTTTTTGCATGTAAGTTTTACTTTACAGCTCATTAATTTATCTTGTGCCCATGAATAGTTAACATTAGTTATGCACAATTAGTATATGATAATGTATGACACACATTTCAAGCAAATATTAGACAGCATAATTATACTGAATATTACTGCATGTAGCTATGCAGGTTCACAAAATATGACGAATGGTGTGTTCATCTCTATTGAATCCATTTACTTGACCTAGAGTGATGATTTAAAAATGAACACAATTGGAAATGAATGCACATAGGTTGAATACTGTTGAGTGCTAAGGAATATTGCCAAGCAGTGAAAACTGGAGGTCAGTTGACCAGTTCTTTTGCTTTTAGCTAGAAGATTATTTTAGATGCATATTATAGGATTTCGGAGCTCAGCCTTAAAATCCTTCAGAATTCAAAGGCTATTTTCTGTAAAGTGTTCTGACAGGCAAAACAATTCCTTTTAAATCATAGTTCACCTCTGATCTGCAGGCTTACTGTGGAGAACAAAAATATCTATGCATAGTAACAAACAACTATTTTTGGTATATACCCAATTGAAGGTGCTTAAGAAGATAGGAAACCCTACTACATTGTACCATTGTTCTAAAAGCACCAGATGAAATCAAGCAAGAGAGAAAGGATGCTTGGGTAAATCCTCTCACCTGCTAGAATTATTAGTAAGAGTTTACCTGTATTTTCAAATATTCTTTTATTAGAGCTTTTGAGTTTTCTATTCAAGAAAATAAGATAAACGAACAGGCTATGATTGAACTTTGACTTTCTAGTTGAGAATTCACTATTTGAAAAGTCTATCAGCCTCACAAAAATGAGACCTCCTTTAAAAAGAACAAAAGCCCACAGTAAAGATAACCTTATGTTTCCCATTGTGAGCATAGAAAATTACTCTGTTCCAAGCTGTCACACAAACCAATTTTTCTACCTGGACTTGACCCAGCTAGTAGGCTAACTGAGAAAGGCTCATTCTGCCCTCCCGCACCCTCCTTTCCTTTGTGTCCTCACATTAACTTTGGGGAACCCATCTTGAGAGCTCTCAGCTGTCTTCTATTTTAAGAACCTAGTTCAGCCATTATAATTAGTCCCCAGTTTGTCTGGAATCCTCTGAGGCATTCAAAAGATTCCAAAGATCTTAAACAAGTACTTCTCAAATTTTTCCACTGAAATATTCCTCGTAGCAGAAGAAAGTCAACTTATCTTTGGGGTTCTGGGTCCCTAACTCAAAATGGGACATGTCTTTGAAGCCTTCCTTTTGCCATAAAATTCTGTATACATGTTGGATTCCTCTGGATAACACAACTGAGTTTTTTTAAATTAAAAAATTAATATTCTAAATTAACTTATCATCACATAAAATGGATGGTTCAGAAAGCCACACTCTGCTTGAGCTTTGAACATTTCCTAACACTGCCATAGTGCCATCCTAAATGGTGTGTTTTCAGAAGCAGTTGCCACAGAAATGTTACTATGTTGTTGTTAAAACAAAGTTCTCCAAGTACAAATAGTCATTCTCTTAATCATTCAGTCCTTTGATAAACATTTATTCTCTAATCTATACAAAGCACTAGGATACCATGAGAACCTGACAATCTCAGTTCCTGCTTTTCCAGGATTTACTACCAAGAGAGGGATTTAGACAAATAAACAGGCAATTACAACGTAGTGTGTGCTTGTAACCCTATGATGGACCATAGGATCTAACAGGGGGTCACCTAATAGACCTAATAGGTCAGAGGGGGCTTCCTGGAAGAACTCTATACCTAAGTTCAAATTTGAAGGACCAGTGAGAATTAGCCAGGGCATGGGGAAGGGCAGGAAAGATGTATTCCAGGGTTTTCTAGGCACAGAACAGAGAGTGCATAATCCCAGCAGCAAAAGCAAGCATGGTATATTCAAGGACTGAAAGAAGTTCAGTATGACTGAGAGTGGAGTTAGAGGTTGAGGGGTGGTAGGTTTGCTGTTTGAGAAGGTAACTGGGGCAAAATCACGAAGGACCTCGAAAAACTTGGTAATAAGTTTAGACTTTTTGTTCTAAAGATCAGGAGAATCTGCTAAAGATTTTTAAACCAGGGAAAAGATTAAAGGTGGTCCACCAGACTGGAAGTAAGGAGGCCAGCCTTAGGCATTGATTTATTTTGATTTTATAAACTTCACTTTCTCATCTTTGAAATGAGGACATTAGCACATATCTCAAGGTTTGTTATGAGATTTAAATGGGATATTAGAAAAAAAAGAAACTAGATTAGTGTCTGGCTTATATTAGGAGTCCAGTAATATCTCCTGACACCTCACAAGTCTATGGTGTTAGATTTATTGGTACCTGATTTGTTTTATAACATTGTTGATAACTGAATTGATATTGAATTACTGAATGATTCTTTAACTATATCAAGGCCCATATTGTCATTCAATGAAGGATCATGCCAATAAGACACAGGGCAATCAATGTTCTTGTACAAATTATTAGAATTGTGAACCACTTGTTAATGTCACTGAACCAGGCTTGTTTGTTCTACATGCAGCTAGCCAGAATGCTGAGATGCTGAGGTTTATTCACAAGGCAGCCTAGTGAGGAGACAGGAGAACAAGTCTCAGATCTGCCTCCCCCAAAGCAGGGGCTTTGAGTATTTATGGGACAAAGAATAAAGAAGCAGAATAAAGGTCTGGGGCATGGGGAGCATGGGGAGCATGGGGAAAGGTGGTTGGAAAAAAGTGTAGTAATTGGCCTTCTGCTCAAGTGTAACTAAGGATTCTGCACGTGCTTAGGCTGATCTGAGGGTGGGGTTTTTTACCCCTCTGACGTCAAAAGGTCACCAAGGGAGCAGACACTTGTTCATGCCCAGCTAGAGGGCTGGGAGTTCCTATCTGGTCTTAACCAGTTCAGCTCCAGTGAGACACAGCTGACTCCCAAGTTCCTGGAAAAACGACTCGTGCAAATATCTTATTGTTTAGGCTCCATGCTGCATGGAGGATGTGTAAGTCTTTTGTAGCAGCAATTAAAAAGAATACAAAAACGAATATATGTATGTATATGCATGACTGGGAGATTGTGCTGTATGCCAGAAATTGACACACTGTAAGACTGTACTTCAATAAAAACAAAAACAAACCAAAAAGACCTTGCTTAGTGAAGGCAGGTGAAATGGATTTGACTAGTGACTACCCACTGACTTTCAGGACTATTGGAAGCAGCAACACTGGATGTTTTTTTCTTAGTCCTTTGTTCTCTTAGCTGAGCAAATGTGTTATTTTCTCAAATTTAATATTTTCTTTAGAGTTCATATATATATATTTTTTAAACATTTTTTATTGAGTTATAATCAGTTTACAATGTTGTTAATTTCCAGTGTAGAGCACAATTTTCCAGTTATACACGAACATATATATATTCATTGTCGCATTCTTTTTTGCTGTGAGCTACCACAAGATCTTGTATATATTTCCCTGTGATATGCAGCATAATTTTGTTTATCTATTCTACATATGCCTGTCAGTATCTACAAATTTTGAACTCCCAGTCTGTCCCTCCCCACCCCCCCTCCCTCCTGGCAACCACAAGTTTGTGTTCTATGTCTATGAGTCTGTTTCTGTTTTGTATTCATGTTCATTTTTTTTTTTTTTTAGATTCTACATATGAGTGATCTCATATGGTATTTTTCTTTCTCTTTCTGGCTTACCTCACTTGGAATGACATTCTCCAGGGACATCCATGTTGCTGCAAATGGCATTATGTTGTCATTTATTTATGGCTGAATAGTATTCCATTGTATAAATATACCACAGCTTCTTTATCCAGCCATCCATTGATAGACATTTAGGCTGTCTCCATGTCTTGGCTATTGTAAATAGTGCTGCTATGAACATTGGGGTGCAGGTGTCATTCTGAAGTAGGGTTCCTTCTGGATATATGCCCAGGAGCATGATTCCTGGGTCATATGGTAAGTCTATTCCTACTCTTTTGGGGAATCTCCAAACTGTTTTCCACAGAGGCTGCACCAAACTGCATTCCCACCAGCAGTGTAGGAGGGTTCCCCTTTCTCCACACCCTCTCCAGCATTTGTCATTTGAGGATTTTTGAATGATGGCCATTCTGACTAGTGTGAGGTGATACCTCATTGTAGTTTTGATTTGCATTTCTCTGATAATTAGTGATATTGAGCATTTTTTCATGTGCCTATCGATCATTTGTATGTCTTTCTTGGAGAATTGCTTGTTTAGGTCTTCTGCCCATTTTTGGATTGGGTTGTTTGGTTGTTTCTTATTAAGTCGTATGAGCTGCTTATATATTCTGGAGATTAAGCCTTTGTTGGTTTCATTTGCAAAAATTTTCTCCCATTCCGTAGGTTGTCATTTTGTTTTGTCTATGGTTTCCTTTGCTGTGCAGAGGCTTGTAGAGTTCATATATTTTGTTTTTAAGACTGCTCAGTTGTTGCTAACTATCAAACCATATCCATGGTAGAATGGAGAAAAAGGGAGGGAGAGAGGAAGCGAGGGAAGAAGACAGAAGGGGAGAGAAAGGTGGTGTGTGTGTTGGGGGAGGAGGGTAGGCAACCACAACTGAAGAATGACACTGTTTTGGCTTATACAATGTAAGATAAAACTTTCCGGCTATGGAAAATCTTAAGCCAATCAAAAATAAAAAGTTACATAAAATAATAACCTATTGATAGTCCAAACCTTATTAACAATATGCATGTTTGAAATGTACATTTTAAAAGAAATCATCTTTGGGAATGTGATTCTCCCCAGACCTGTACAAGTATAGTTATATTTTTCTTTACTGTTTTATCAAGTAAGTTTGCTTAGCAAAACCATGCAATAACAACTCTATTATTCTTGGGTACTACTTTAAAAATAATCTAGCTATGGAATTCAGCCTGGAATCCAATAGAAAAGTATTCTAACCAGCCATGGATTCTTATAAGGGATCCCAGATTATAGGTAATTCTGAAATCATACCAAGATGGAGCAGAATGAATTCAGTCCAATATCAGTGGGGAAGTGGAGAAAACAACATGGAAACAAAATTTGGGGTTTTTTCCCAGTAATAGGCAAATTATTTAATAGAGGGCTAGATATTTAGCACAAAACCTTAAAACAGAGACTGACGTACAGAGAAAACCATTATATTCTGTGTAGCTGTAAGGTTAGTGATTGTGATTAAAGAGTTGACATTTATTTTATTTTTCACATTTCACAGGCAGAATTAGTACCATATGGCAACTAACTATTGGGAGGTTAAAAATCACAAGATGATCAATTTTTGCTTTTAGAATATGCAATGGATCAAAATGCTTTAGGCTTCTCTTTTTTTTGATTCTACCTTCCTTTTTCCTTTTCTTTCCCTGGGAAGGTCACTATACAGTATCAATCACCCAGAAGACATTTAATAATAAATTGGTGATGGTAAATGTTACATACATGTGTATATGAGATACAGTTTGTGTTTACTAGCGGAAGGCCAAGGCCTTCATCAAAAACACTTCTTCATAAGGGATCACCCACTTTTTTTTTCTCATTCTCCTGAAACTTTCGCTATAGAAAACCAAGCATCCTTTCTTTAGACTTTTAATAACTATTTTTTTCATCATTTGATTAAAAATTAATATTTCTACTTAGAGGTGCCCCAAATTACACTGTTAGAGATTTATTCCTTTCGTTGAAGTCTAAATTTCTTGCTATAATACAAATAACCCCATAAAAAGGTAGCAATTAGTCTTTTGCATCATATTGGGACTCATGAATCCAGTATAGAAAAGGAAACTTTTACGCCCAAGTTGTTAGGCATATCACTGCAAAAGGAGAAAGATCTGAGTGAAAAACGAGGGAGAATAGGGAGGCTGCAACTGCCAAAATAAACTGCTACCCAGAGAATCATCTGAGCTCAGCTGCAGGTACAGAGGGTTCCAGGCAGGTGGTTCCTTCCTATCTCCATGGTTTGAATACTTGTAGGCAACAATGCTAGAGGACCTGTGTTTGAGTCCTGTGGCAGAATCTTCTAGGCAGCAATCAGTGGGAAAGCTTTTTCCGGCTGACCCAAAACAGACCCAGTGGGTAGTCACAGGCATTCTAGAAAAGTCACACTGCAATTCCTTCCTTGAATGGATTTATCAGAAGCAACAACAGAAAAGGAAAGGACAGGAGTGAGAGTAAAAAATAATACTGAATATGTAGCTGAGGTGTGATGTTTACACTTTAAGAATGAAGCTTTGATGACAGAGCTAAAGATCTCTTTGCAATTAGTATAGCTGCTGAAAACAAGATGTGACAAGAGGAGAATCTAGGGGAAAACCTGAGTGGAAATATTCGCCAGCTGGCCCAATCTAAAGACCCCTTTAATACCCAGAGAGGTGGGCTCCAGAGTTAACATTATAAGCACATGAATATTCCCAGTGATACCCACCATTTATCAAGCACTACAACAGGTACTAACTCTATTAAGCTTCTCTAGGTTAATTTTCATAATAATCTGATATTATAATTATCATCATTTTACAGATGAGGACACTGGGGCTTAAAGTTAACTAGTTCAGCCTTAATTCCAGAGATCAGCAATTGTATTCACTTGTTAGTTTTAGTACGCCATTGTCTGGGTGGCTTAAACCATAGAAATTTATTTCCTCATAGTTCTAGAAGCCAGAAGTCCAAGATTGGGGTGTCATCAGGGTTTGTTTCTTCTGAGTCCTCTCTCTTTGGTTTGTAGATGGTCTGAGGATGGCCATCCTCCCTCTGTGTCTATGCCTTAATCTCTTCTTATAAGGACACCTCAGAATGAGATTACAATCCACCCTAACAACTTCATTTTACTTTATCTCTTGAAAGGCACTACCTGCAAATATAGTCATACTCTGAGGTACTAGGGGGTTAGGACTTCAGCATATTAATTTTAGGGGGACACAATTCAGCCCATAACAGCAATTCTTTTTCATTTTTAATGTAGATACAGATTTACTGTAGATAACACTCAAGTTGAGCTGCAAGAATAAACTATTACAGCAGCCAATGAAACAGAAACTACTCTAGGAACGTCAAAATAAGAAATCTGTCACAAGAAAGTGTTTACATCGGTGACAGAATCGATGAGAAGCCCAACAGAAACAAACAGAGAAGAATAAGTACAGGAAGGTATTCGTTCTCCTAGGGTTGGTGGGACAAAGGGAGCAGGTGGTGTCACTGGAGCAGCGTGGGATCTGGGGCCACCCCATGGATCTGAGCCATTGTGGACCTGTTCAAGAGGAGCTGGGACTACAGAGGGAAGGTCTGTTTGGCAAGTGATGGTGCTGTGGAGGAGAAAGGTGCTAAGGAGATGCCACCTGAAACACTTTGAGGAGGAGAAATGTCTTGACTTCTCCCCTCTGCCAGTGTCTGCCTCTAGATGGACCCTCCTACACACTGGAAGTTCTCATAATTCCCTATGGGGAGGAGCAGAGCAGGGGAAGGACAAGAATGACTCTGAGAGCACACAGCCAAAGACCAACACCACTATGTAGAATTTATTTGACAGGCTGCGCATGATGTTTCCTGACTAGTGGTTTTGTGGACCTTATAATGTCACCAGTTAAATCCCTTTAACAACTGTGAAGCAACAATACTGAATTGTTTAGACCTGGTTTAAAGCCAGGATGCTGATGCTTGCTTTCATAGATCAGAAAAGCCTCATATTTTGTACTGATAGACTGTTTCCTTCCCAGTTTCCCTTAGCCCACAAAATTGTTCTGTAGACGAACAAATGTTTGCAAAGAGTTTGAGACTGTAAAAATATGACTTTATCTGACAATTGCTTGGTTCACTTGCTACCTGTTTTTTGGATACTTTCTCCTCTTATCTGCAGTTCTTTGAGAGAGGAACATATCTTGGCAGAACTCTGTGGTTCACAGCAGCATCAGAATTGAGCATAACATACATGTGGAGCCCTTTGCAGGGAGGGGACCAAGGGAAGGAGGAGTACACGTTTCATGTAGCTAGCAACCTCTTTAGTGATGCCCAGGAGAGAGGTGTAGGACGTCAGACACATGAACAGAATCATTTAGAGCCACTGGTTTTCTATGCAGAGACTTTTACAAGACCTAGGCTATTTTTGCCTGCTTAATGTGCTCTGCATTTTCTGCAGTCAGACCCCACCGCATAGTAACTGATACAAGTCCTAGGAAGCTTGGGGATTTTGTGGGTAGACATCAGAGACGCTAACCTTGTCAAAGCAGAAAGAGATGACATACAGTATCATAAGACACTCAGTTCCTAAGTCCCTCAAGCAATTGGGAAACAAGAGATTTGATGCGGACAAACTAATCACATGGCCAGACTCCTCTGAAAGCAGTACCATCAATCCCCCCTACTAAAAATGCACATCAACGGAAGACTAATTACGAGTAATTTAGTGAGACAACAGGTAACAGAGGCAATTATCCTAGGGGTGGAGGCGAGCAAGTAACCATGGGCACAGTAGAGCACACACCGGGTCCCCTCTTGGGCCAGAATGCCTAAGTATAAAAGGCATAGTTATCAGTGGGATAGCTGGTGAAACCACTGCAAAGGAGGTACATTCATTAGTAAATATAATTCAGCCGACAGGATGCTGCCACACCCACTGAGCAATACTACATTCAGGGGATCAATATTTGTGACCCGGGAGAAATAATAACTTAAAACAAGCAACTTAGCCTTCAACAGTATAACTCCTTGCTTCTTGGTGGGCCTTGGCTGGTCATGTTCAGTTTACATTTAGCTGCTTCTGCTGCTAACTCGTGCAATGGTGTCTGACTCTAAGCACAGTAGGACCTTGTTGTTTATTTGTTTTATATATAGTAGTATCTGCAAATCTTGAACTCCCAATTTTGCCATCATATTTAACGAATACTGTGGTTGAAATTATTTTTACTTTCTTAGCAAATGAAATCATAATTCAGCCTCACTGAATCTATTCTCAAAATTCTGTCCCAGGTTTTTTGGAGGAGGAGGTATTTAATTATAAATGAGAATTTGGATAAGAGGCTTCAGGTTTGGAGTGTTCCAGAGCCCTGTGGAGGCCACATCATCTTATTTTTCAAGTTAGGACACCTAGGAGTGGTTGACATTTAAAATGGTTTTAAAACGTGGCTGCCCATTGGAATCACCTGGGGAGTTTTAAAACTTCTGATGTCTTGGTCCTGAATTCTAAAGTAATTGGTTTGAGGTGCAGTGTGGGTATTGGGAATTAAAAAAAAATGCCTCAGTTCTAATATGCATCCAAGATTAAGAACCAGAGTAAGACTTCTCTGCTGCAGATATGAATACTTAATGTTACTGATGATGCATCCCAAGTGACCTCATCCATTTATTTTCTTAAGGTACCAACAAAGGGAGATGTGGTCCACTCTTCATGGAAGTCCATGTATTCTGTCATGGATCCCATGTTTGGCAGCCTGCTTTTCTTTCCTCTTTATAATGGATACCTCCCATGTTATGCTTTTGGGTTTTCTCCATCTTCCCCCCACTTCCACTGCTTAAACTTAGCCCTCTACTAGCTTTAGAGCGGAATACAATTTCCTACCCATCCCTCTGCCTTGTGGGCTCCTAGGAGCACTTGGTTTTAAGGAGTTTCCTACTAATCACTATGAGGAATCTGGTAGAGAGCAATGAAACATAGTAAAGTTACCAAGGTTCCAGAGGTTTCTAACCATCTTGATAGTGGCAGTCTCTTTTATAGCCCATGTCCCCCATCTGAGAGGGGCACTAGATGCTGGGACCCACCAAATCTCTCCCTTTACTTTCTATTTCTTTCTTTCTTAGAAGGAGATGATGCCAAGAATCAGCCAGCAACTCATCCCATCTCCCACCACCTGCTGCAGCGTCTGGGCAGAAGGATCCCAGTGCTAAGTGAGCTGTTTTGTTTGTATGAGCCCTCCAGCCCAGGGGATGGATACCCACTTCACTGCTTTTTATTGTGTCAGCCTGGCCACCTAGCCTCTTTTAAAACATTGTCTCTGTAGAAAAATGTGTTTTGAATTGTAAACAACTCACATACAAATAAATGTTGAAGACTCAATCTGTAAGTTGGAGACAGCTGATTCTTATAATGCAGTAGCTATTATTCAAAGGAAAGATCTCATAACAGGAGTTAACCCATTGTTTCAGCCTTAAGTGATTAATGATATTAGCAATAAAACTAAGGTACTGGAAACTGTCAGAAGGTCTACTGGGAGCATAGTGTGTGGTGTTACTATGTTCTACCACAAGCTATTTCTTACTATTCAGATGATTGCCAAAATCTGAGGAGGAGCCCGGTCCTCACAATTAGCATAGGTTTGGAAAAACAGTTTATAAGAAAAGAGCCCTTACTGTGAGTCAAACACATACTAAATATAATTTAATCCTTACAACAACCACACGGATTAGGTTCTATTATTACCCACAATTTACAGATGGGTAAATTGAGACAGAGAGGTGCAATAACTTTCTTACAGCATAGGGCTCATGAATGTTTAAGCTATGATTTTCAATGGACAGTATGATCTCTTAGGCAGCACACTTCACCGTGTGCAGGTCACAAGAGCTGGGTAAAGGATATTATCTGAGTCATATGTTACACCCAAAGATTAAAAAAAAAGAGGACACTACCTTGTCCCTGCAGCTCCCAGTGATGACACAAGCAGAGGGGGCGGAGTCTCGTATGTGTGTGTATGTGTGTGGTTGTGAGTGGGTGTGCACACACAGAAGCTTGGAAGTATACAGTTGGACATCTGGCTTGTTTAAATTTAAATGTACTGAAGGATTGAACTTTGAATACCTTGCTTGTCTGATCTCCCCAACATTTTTCCTTACGCCCTAGAGTCTAGACCTTCTCATGGTCTTGAAAATTGAGCTTTTTCTATTTAGGTCTTCATAAAGTATAAAGTATAGTGAATGTTGACTGTTACGAATTTCTGAAATCAGCTTTAAAGTGTTTATCTCTCTCTGAGAATGCTCTTTTTAAGAAAAGATTATCAAATCTCTAGCATTAAAAAATATTATATTTTGGAAGTAGTAGCAACTTTACCCAAAATAAATTGCAAATTAATACTTTATAAGTCTTTTGAATGAAGAAGCCCAGCTCTTAATTTTTGGATTAGTTTTTATTGTCTGTTATGATTCAGCTATGCCTCTCCTAGGAATAGGTTGTACATTTCTATGGCCCCGACTATGGCCTCGGGGCAACAGGATAATCACTGGTCCATTAAACTATAAACTAGTATAGTTTTTCTTGAGATCAAGGTATGAAGTATGAGTAAGATGCACCATAATATGAATAAAACATATGAGACCAAGGAGTTACAGATACAAATTTCCACACTTAAAAAATCATAGGTTCACAATTTTACCCACAATTTTATAATTAAAAAAAAAAACGTGAACACAGTAAGCATTTCTATAACCGCTGGTGGCAGGCTTTCATCTGAACGAATGTGATGCTATTTGTGTGCCCTGAAAACCCCTGTTTGAATGCTCATTCATATGTTTTGCCTCAGAAATTTTAATGTGTTTGATTATTGGGTGGTATCCAGGTCCTGGATGGATAGATACAACATAATATGGATGTCAAATAATATATATAATGCATGTATACAGCATTAATTTATTAAAATGGAAAAATTCTAAACTCTGAAACAAGGCTCCAAAGACTTCAGATAAAAGATTTTAGAACTTCTAAAAAAGGAGCATTTGACTGACATACAAATTCAGCAAAATGCATCACTTAATCTGCTTTTAAAAATTCACTCATTCTTATTACAAGGAAAAACCTTTTCTTTCTGTTTAATGTTGTATCTATATGAGATGTGATGGATGTTCACTAGACCTATTTTGATAGTTATTTCATGATGCATGTAAGTCAAATCATTACATTGTATGCCTTAAACTTATACAGTGCTGTATGTCAATTATATCTCAATAAAACTGGGGAGAAAAATCATTCATTGGTTTAATTAACAAGTATTTGTTGAATATGAAGGCTGGGGATATAACTGTGATTAAAACTAGAACAAGAGAATGAGGAAGACAAAACATTAAATAGTCACACAAAGGAATATATATACACACAAACTCAGTTAAGTACTCTAAAGGACTTTTGATATCATCCAGCCTACAAAATACATGTTTTAAAAAACTTTTAAACTGATTTTGCTGGCATCAAGTGACCATGGTGACAGAGCTAAAAGTTTCTTTCAATACTTTAATGTAAATGCACACGAAACAAGGATGTGTCTGCCAGCCCACAACATGGAAGTGCAATGTAGTTAATGAAAAAATCATTTGCTTGGAAGAAAGAGGGCATTTGGGTAAGAGCAAATATACTGAATTCTACCTGGCATGGTTGGGATTAGTGTGTATTTATTTAATGCCCAGTAAATTGGGTGTGTGTGTGTGTGTGTGTGTGTGTGTGTGTAAAACAACTTATTTAACTCTTGCAACCTAATGCAAAATATAAATAGCAATCATATGAAATAGGTGTTATTCTTATCACTGTTTTATAGACATGATAACTGAGTCACAGAGGGGTTATATAATTTGCCTGTGTCACATAACTAACAAGTGGTGAGCCCTACATTGAACACCATACTTCTCCTGGGTGCTAACTGTGCTTTTAAATGAGGAGCATCAATCAGTGGGGATTAAGGTGAGGGAGACAGAGTAGGAGAGTGAAAGGACTTTGGGTTTGTAGGCTGGACAACTGGGTTCAAGTCCTGATTTTACTACTTACTAGTTATGTGATTTTTGAGCCTGTAAACTATAGATAATAATTACTTCTTCTCAGAATGGGTGTTAAGGCTAAATGTGCATCCATCAGACTGGCAAAATTAAAAGTCTGAAAACAATGTGTTGATAAGAATGTAGAAGAATGGTAATGCTCCTCACATGCTACTGGCAGGAGTGTAAATTGGTAAACCTTCGGAAAATAGGTTGGCATTATTTTGTTAAGCTGAATAAGTATTTACTCCATGACCCAGGAGCTCCACAGCTAGAGTTTGCCTACCTACACTAGTATATATGTTGTATAAGAATGTTCTTTGCAACGTTACTAATAATAGCCCCCAACTGGAAACAAGCCAAATGTCTACAGACAAGAGAATGGATACATTAGTTGTGGAATAGTCACACTTTGAAACATAAGAAAGTAGTGAAAGTAAATGAACTTCAGCCAAGCAAAACAACATGGTTAAACTTTAAATCCACTGTTGATTAAAAAAGCAATTCTCAGGAGAGTACATACAGCGTGATACCACTTTTGTAAAGGGATAAAACAAGCAAATTTTAAAATACCTTGTTTAGAAATAGGGGTTTAGAAAATGAGGTCAAATTATTTTTGAATAGTAAAAGAATGATAAATTAAGAATTCAGCTTGTTGTTACCTCTGTAGGGGTATGTGCGTGGGGTGCTAATCTGAGATGAGCACATTCATAGCTTTAACATTATTAATGATGGTCTGGTTCCTCTATTGGATGGTAGGCACAGATGTCAATTTAAAAAATTACTTTTCATAGCATATATATTACATATTATCTTTTTATAAGCATCAAATGTTACATAGTACTCATTAAAAAGCCCTATTTAATGCAACTATAAGTCTTTTGAGGAATTTCATTCCTTGCTCCCCCTATTCTCAGCATCTTGTCCAGAAGTAGACACACATAGACCAGGAGGGATTTTTCAAATAAACTAGTAACATTTGGCTAAAAGGAAAATAAAAAGATAAAATATTCATAAAGTGCTTTGCAAACGAAAAATGCTATACACATAATAGGTATTATTAAAAGAAAAGAATTTACAGTAATATCTTTTAGTTCTCGCTCCCTCAAGCCTGAACTGCTTTAATTGGTGGGCTTGCGAGGAAATGCCTGTCAACACTTTGCATCGTAGATGCATAATGCATTGAATCTGTGCCCTCAGACCCACTAGTGTCTGGTGGAACACCAAAGTAAGAGTTTATTTCCAACCTGTTCCTTCTTTAGGTTTTAAGAGTGTTTTCTTTAGTAGTAGGTGGGGGTGTTCACAGTGTAAGGAGTACTTGTCAGTCTGAAAATACTAAAAATGATGAGGAAAAAAGAACCATGCACTCTTCTTCAAAAACACTTTTCTATGTTCCTTTGGGAAACACCCAAGGTGACTGTTAAGCCTATCAACATTTTTAGAGACAAGGAGGGGAGATAAAAGTGTGTGGTGTGCAAAAGCAAGTAACACGTTTTTAGCTTGTGCTCTGTGTCTAAAGTGTGTCTTTCACCCACCACTGCAAAGCAAGGTAGGAATCTGGCCCTTCATCTTTTCATTAGTGGCCCTCTCTACCCAATGTTACTATTTCATGTCTTTTACTTAGATTTTAAATGTATTCCCAGTTCAACATTTTTATTTGACTATCTCTTTCCTCATGCATCTTGGCATCATTCCTTTCTCAAGAATAAAAGGGAAGAACTAAGAAAGAAATCCTTTGTATAATTATCAAACAACAATTAAGAGTTTATTGTGTGTGTGCCTTTTAATACTCTACTGTATTTTCATTCCTCAAAACAGAGGCAGCCCTGAAGTGCGGTTATAAGTCTGTTTACACCACCCAGATATCAAATTGACTTGCTAATGGTAACTCTTCCTTGGTATCCATGGGTTACTGTGTCATGTGATTTGACATCAAGTACAGACAGTGCTGATTAGGAGCATCCAGCTCTGTCCATCTCCGTGCATCACTGAACCATCTGGTCATTTATTCACTAATAAGCCCCTAATGGCCCAAATATTCACCGGCCTGTCATTGTGACATGGCATAAAATGCCTACATCTTTCAACTCGCTTTGACATGTTGCTTGTTTCACATCAAAACCCGTCATTTACAGGAAAAGAGCTCAGAGGGGTAAAAACTTGACCTAATCTGCAGTGTTAACACAAAGACAGAGGCTTGGTATCTAGTAGCCTGACGGAAAGCATGTAAATGGGCAGGAATTCATTTTGTACATTTTTTTCCATTCTCATTTTACAACATTCTTTAAGTTTGGTATCATTCCTAATATGGGGTTTTATGTGGGTTCTGCATCGAAATATCTATCCTGTATCTGTTTAAAGAGCACTTTAAAAGGAAAAAGCTTCCTGGAGACATGGAGCTTGCCTGTTTACATTTACATGGGCAGGGAAAAAATAATACAGAATGGACCCAGAAGCAGCCCTATGCGATTCTCAGAAGATTATGGTTTGTTATTTTAACCCTCTCTTATTCTCTGTTCTTCCTTTCCAGTTTAATATGCTTCTCCCTTACATTATATCTGTAGATGATAAGAAATTTGAGATTATCCATGTTTGGGGCATTTGACATTATCACCAGAGAAATAATGAAAGGCTAAAATCTCTACTTTCAATCACAACCGTTAGGAAAGAAAGGCCATGAACTCTATGAACAGACAGACTGGCACAAGCAGAGTTAAAATAATAAAAATTAGGAGTAAGGAGGGAGAAATACAGCATTCTATCACATTCAGTATTTCAGAAACCCTGGCCCTTAAATGGAGTTAAAACATCATGTAACTGAGGTTCACTAACTGTTTTTAGGTGGTATTTTACAGACATTACTAAAATGGACATTTTTCTAAAAAAAAAAAACAAAAAACTCCCTACCTCATGTGTCTGCCTCCTTTTACTGTCTAGTTTTTTAAAATAAAGTTGTTTTTTTTTAATGGCATGCTGGCATAGTTTAGGTTTAGAACATCAATTCCCACTATCTTCCCTTCACTGAGGCCCAGTGCCCCACCTCCTCCCCCAGGTCTGTAGGCTAAGAGAAAGCGAATACTTTTCTGAGTATTTCTCCCAGCCTATACCCAGAGGCCGGAGGAAACCAAAGGAGTGGACATGGTGGAGAAAGCAGATCTAGGGCTTTCCAATTTGGCACATGAGGTGGCAGGAACACCCTGGTTTATTTGCCACTGGCTGACTTTCTTCGCGGGCATGGCAGAGCCTGGAGTAAGTGCTGTGGGTCCCATGATGCCCACCGGCAGGTGGGCTCACACACCTTTTGGGCCCAGCTGACCTAGAGCTGCACCCAAACCAGCAGTCCCTTGCTTCCCATGGGATGAAGCTTGAACTACAGCCTCCTCTGAAGGATGACGACGGAGGTAAAGTTCACCAACGATTCTTCCCCAGTACTCACTCCCCTCCGGTATTCTGAATTATTGATGTAGATCTCTTCAAAAAGAGCAGCCCCTTTGCTTCAATGCTGATTTGAAAATAACTGAAGTGCTCTACTGCCACAGATTTTCCAATTTTAATTTTCTTTTCCTCTATATTTAGAAAAAGCCTCTGTTGGTCATTAACTTCCTCATCCTCCTGTGACCACTCATTCTCCATTTGTAGTAGCTTCATGAAAGTTTCAGGACGAAAAAACACTCCGTCTTGATCATGCTACAAGACTGCAGCAAAGCCTTACCTCCTCTCCATGCTGTGAAACTATATCACAAAACGGAGAAAAATGTGAAAGTCCCTTGTTTCTTCTGGGACCTAGTATTCTTGATTTCCTGGGATACTTCTCAATTAAAATATTTCTTCCTGTCATGCCCTTAATCAGCCTTGCATAAAACTAACCACATGGCTTAATGCTTTCTTCAGACAACTTACATTTATTTATTTGCCCACTCAGTTGATAGGCATGAGTTGAGCATCTAGCATTTTTCTGGACACCAGGGATACAAAGATGACTAAAATGTTGCCCCAGCCCTTAAGGGGCTTACAGTGTAGTAGTCCTTTCAGAATATGGGATATGGGGGCAGGTGGGCAGAAATCAATAAATGAGGGTATTGAGGAAGACAAAGTTGGGAATTAACATTTGTTCATACAGAAACAAGTAACTCCAAAACAACTTAAAAAAGAGAGAAGTTGGAGGTAGTACAGAAATACCTGTGTTCTTGTTCCTTTATCTTTCTCTTGTAAACAGAGACCCATGTATCCCTCTCAGTCCTCTCCTTACTTCCTCTCCCTTCTGCTCATACTCTTCTCTCAGCACTACTAAGGAAATAGTGCCTCCAAAGCATAAAAGTACTCTAGCATGGAATGAAAAAAGGAAAGAGGGAGGGAGGGAGGCAAGAAGGCAAAGAAAGAGGGGGAGGAGGAGGAGGAAGAGGAGAAAAGCAACATGAAGAAGAGAAGTAAGGATGGAGGGAGGGAAGGAGAGAAACTCCTGGAGAAGCCCCAAGCCTTCTGAACCCCAAAGACTTCGAATTAAATGCCTGGAAACCCCCTTCCTTATATGATAATCAGTGGCTTTTCCCACCAAATGCTCACTGCCACTGGTGGGTAGGAGGGATGCCTGGCACAGAAGACCATCTACGCCCTTCTCTGTCTCACCGTCTCCCCAGTCTTTTCCAATGTCTATGATCATCTTCATTTGCCTATTCTATGGCTTCTCTTGATTTCCCTTCATATTTTCCTCCATTAGGAAAATGTCCTCTAGGATTTTCTGAGAAGTGGGAAAGGAATGGGATGGGTGCCATCAGAAGTGGTTATATTCCTGGCTCTTCTTCCAGCCAAGGGAAAGGACTGGAGAGCCATTCATCAATGTGACTCCAAGACTCTGAAAAGATTGCTAGGGTTACAAAAATGATTCACAGAATGCACTATTTTGTTTGTTATTCCTGATATGTAGGATAATACATAACTGGGAGTCAGAAGACCCATTTCTGTTCTGCCATCATCTAAGTGTGTGATTGTGAGAGGTTGGTCGCCATTCTCACATTGGACTGTCTGGGTGCTTGGAGGGCCACTGATACAACATTCAGATGGAACCTATTTCACATTTCAAAAGACTTACAGAAATAGAGAAACTGAAGTCATAGGTGCACAGTAAGGTTGTCTATTTTTGTAAACCGAAAGTCCAATTTTTTAATTTTATTTTTTACTGTAGTAAATATATATAATACAAAAGTTGCCTTTTAAAACATTTTCACTGTGCAATTCAGGGGCATTAATTATATTCACAATGTTGTATAATCATCAGCACTATCTTTTTCAAAAAATTTTTCATCACCTTAAACAGAAACTCTGTACCCATTAAGCAATAACTTTCCATTGTCCACTTCCCTCAGCCTCTGGTAAACTCTAATCTACATTCTGACTCTATGAATTCTAGATATTTCATGTAAGTAGACTCATACCATATTTGTCCTTTTATGCCTAGTTTATTTCACTTAGCATAATATTTTTACGATTCATTCATGTTGTAGCATGTATTAGAACTTCATTCCTTTTATGGCTGAATAATATTCCACTGTATGTATATATTACATTTGGTTTATTTATCTGCTTTTGGACACGTGGGTTGTATCCACCCAATTTCTTTAATTTTGATTAGTATATTACCAAATTATGCTAATCAAAACTCAGGGGAAAATAGACATTACCTAACTAGACAAGCAGAACTATGTAATGATGAAGAACTTGAGTTCTAGTGTTAGACTTGTGTTCAAATTCCATGACCCTGCCCATCAAGTGCTCAGGTAAGTCTTAGGTAAGTCCTAAGGTAAGTCAGCATCACCTCTCTGAACCTTAATTTCTTCATTTTAAAAATGAGAATAATAATACCTATTCCATTGAGTTTCTGGAGGTTTAAACACAATAATGTAAAGCACTTTGTACACTTCCTGCATATAGTTAGTGCTCAATAAATGTAAGCCATTTTTAATCCTTAAATTAATTCTGAAAGGCAAATATCTTTCACAATTGGGGATTGGAGGAGACAGTCAAAGAACAATAAAGGAGGGCCTCAGTGATAAAAAGTTTGGGAACTATAGACATTTAGTGATCTCTAGGGTTATTTCTAAGCTCCAATTATCTACAGTTGTTTGAGTTTTCAGCTTGCTTCCAATGATCTAAAGGAAATAAAATGTCTTAAAAATTAGAGAGGCATGTTCTAGTGCATCAATGCTTCCTCCGCAGCTGCCTTTAGGGTATGATTTAGAGGCAGTGGACAAGCATATTGACTTAAGATTAACAGCATTAAAACAAATTCTTGAATGCCCATCTATTTGTGTGGTACTTTCCAAAGCACTGTTTGTGGATTACATTAGGAATTTTTAAAGTGCCATGGACTGGGATTCAGAAATCAAATCTGTATTGAGTTTTTTTAAAAGGTTGGTTGAAATATATACACTGTTATCTGTGGAAATAAGAAATATTCACCAACTACTTGTAGCAGAGATAAGTCTACCACCATCCACCCTACTCCTTTCATGGCATTGTTGCAGCCAGGGACTGCATTTCTCTACCTCCTGTTTCTAGGAGGAAACATACAACGGTTATTTCTAATGAAATGTAAGCCAAAGCAATGTGTTACTTCAAAGCTAAGGCAGATAAGAAGAGGTTAAACTTCTTTGCCCCTTTCTCCTACTTTCTCTCCTGTTGTCAGGATACAGAACAACACGATGGAATCAGTAAGCAGAGAAAGGCCACCTACCTGCATTAAATGTTAAATATATAAGAAGCTCATACGACTCAATAAGAAAAAAATAAACAACCCAATCCAAAAATGGGCAGAAGACCTAAACAAGCAATTCTCCAAGAAAGACATACAAATGATCAATAGGCACATGAAAAAATGCTCAATATCACTAATTATCAGAAAAATGCAAATCAAAACTACAATGAGGTATCACCTCACACCACTCAGAATGGCCATCATTCAAAAATCCTCAAATGTCAAATGCTGGAGAGGCTGTGGAGAAAGGGGAACCCTCCTACACTGCTGGTGGGAATGCAGTTTGGTGCAGCCTCTGTGGAAAACAGTATGGAGATTCCTCAAAAGAGTAGGAATAGACTTACCATATGACCCAGGAATCATGCTCCTGGGCATATATCCAGAAGGAACCCTACTTCAGAATGACACCTGCACCCCAACGTTCATAGCAGCACTATTTACAATAGCCAGACATGGAGACAGCCTAAATGTCCATCAACAGATGGCTGGATAAAGAAGCTGTGGTATATTTATACAATGGAATACTACTCAGCTATAAAAACCGACAACATAATGCCATTTGCAGCAACATGGATGCTCCTGGAGAATGTCATTCTAAGTGAAGTAAGCCAGAAAGAGAAAGAAAAATACCATATGAGATCGCTCATATGTGGAATCTAAAAAACAAAAACAAACAAACAAAAACAAAGCATAAATACAGGACAGAAATAGACCCATAGACAGAGAATACAGACTTGTGGTTGCCAGGGGGGTGGAGAGTGGGAAGGGATAGACTGGGATTTCAAAATTGTAGAATAGATAAACAACATTATACTGTATAGCACAGGGAAATATACACAAAATGTTATGGTAGCTCACAGAGAAAAAAAATGTGACAATGAGTGTGTATATGTCCATGTATGACTGAAAAATTGTGCTGAACACTGGAATTTGACACAACATTGTAAAATGATTATAAATCAATAAAAATGTTAAAAAATGTTAAATGAATGAAAAATAAATTTTCAATGTGTTAATCCAATGAAATTCTGGAGTTTTCATGTTACACCATTAGCATTACCCTAACTATACCTTACTGACCATAAAGAATGATTCAAATGTCACAGAGTCACTGACAAATTGGTTTCTCCTTTTAGAAACTTTTGGTTAACGTTCTTTGACATTCAAAGATCTGCTCATTTAACACTGTGCTAATTATTGAAAGTTAGTGCAAAGCCTCTCCTCTAGAGGGATTCATAATATGTTTTGGGTGAAAAAACATAAAAACTTATGGAATCACAGAAAGTAAAAATTGATACAAATAAAAGGAGTAGAAAAGAAAAGGATTCCTCCAGGAATTCAGAGAAGGACTGACTTACTGGGAAAAAATGTGTGAAGAATGCCAGGACTTTATGAGTACCTTGAAAATAGGGTTGGATTTGGAAAGACAGAGATGACAGCATGGATATTCAAAATGGAGTTAACAGGGTAAAAAAAAATGTATAAAAATAGGACTGAACAAAAATATATTTAGAGGACTACAAGAATAACGGGTCACAACAGTTAAGAGGATGCAATTTAAAATTATTTAGTATCACATTTAAAGTACTTATTGATTATATGGTTCAGACACTAAGCTAAGCACTGGGGAGTAAAAGCAGTCTTTACTTTCACAGAATTTACAGTCTACTGGCATAGACTAGATTCAACTTATATCTCCTCCAATTACTAGCTATTTGAACATGAGCAAGTCATTTAACTTTTTGTAATTCTTGGTTTTCTCATCTACGTAATGAGGACGATAATAATCCTACAAGATTGTTGTGAGGATTAAATGAAATGATGAATTTGAAGCATTTAGCATTGTGCTTCACACATAGTAATCTCTCAATAAATATTAGCTGTTGTTGCTTGGTTTGATGGTGGTGGTGGTGGTTGTGCTAACAGTAGTAGACTCTCTGGACAGGAGCAGAGAGATTGTGTTGGCAATAGTGGGGGCTGAGGTTGGAAACAGAGATCTGATCAAATTCATGAAGTTTCCTGAATGTCAGATCAAAGACTTTGGATTTTATCTTTAGATAACCAATAGTCATGGAGGATTTTTGGCAAGAAGGAGGATTTTTGAACAGAAGGGACTGGAATTGGGGGTATGGAAAAAGAGCAAAGGCAAAGGAGTCTATTAGAGTATCATAACAACTGAAGTTGCAATGGACAAGAGTAGTGAAAATAGGTAATAGGATGTTCAAGGATAATGCTGAGCCTGAAAAGGGATGGGGAGTGGGTGGGATGGAAGAGGATAGGAGAATGAGTCTGATTTTAGAAACTGCTGAATTTGAAGAAATCATCAAATTCAACTGGAAATATCCATCGGATAACTGACTATATGGGTTTGAATTTTGGAGGAAGTTAAAAAGTGGAAATACTGTTTTGTGAATCATTTAAATAAAGATAACAGCCAAGTGGATGATTTCTCCAAAACAGAGTGTATATAGATAAGAGACTGCAATCTAATTAAACCTTAGGAAAGGTACCAGGTGAAGTGTTGGAGGAGGGGGAAAAAAAAACAAAACCGAACAGAAGTGGGCAATGTAGGAAGAAAACCACCACCAGAAGGTGAGGTCCAGGGAAGAGAAATTTCCTGGCAGGTAGAAGTGGGCACTTCTATTGTGTCACTCTGTTAGAGTCCATTCAAATGGAGGAGAGCCCAGCTGGAGTCAACTGTGTGGGTTCCTCTGCCCGGTGGTGCTGCTTTCAGGGTCTCTTTTTTGTTAATAGTACTCTAATGAGAAAAACCAAATAAAAATAAAGTAAACGATAGTTAGGAATGGAGCAGCCTATGATAGAGCCAGCCCCACCTTCTGTGAAAATCTGGGGAAGAGTTTGAGAGGGGCTTTGTGCAGAGAATAAAGGATAAGATTAAAAAAAAAAAAAAAAAGATGGACTTGGGTTATAAATAAAAGGGATTATACTGAGTCTGTGAAGTTGAGAATTTCTTAAGTAATGTATCCATGTTGTTCTTGCCACCATTGTGGGTGGGTCAGGGGAAATAAACTGTTCATTCAAGAATCCACATGGCCTAACCTCTACTACCTGGTGGCCAGTGCTGTATGAATGGAAAACCATAGGCTGCAAATGGCAGATTCTGTGAATTAGCTTAGCTTAGCCAAGAAGCACCTGTGGGAGCTTGCTTTCTGGATCACTATTTCTACCCCTTGTTATGAAAGAGAAAATCAAGCTTACCCAAGCAAATTAGCTTAGGAAAATGGTCCTCAAACTTCAGTGCGTATCAGAATCGCCTGCAGGACTTGTGAAAACAGATTGCTGAGCCCCACCCACCAGAGTTTCTGACATAGTAGGTGTGGAGTGAGCTCTAAGAATATGCCTTTCTAACACCATAGTAGGTGATGCTGCTGCTGAGGTCCTTGGACCACAATTTGAGAAGCACTGGCTTAGGTAGAAGTAGGAGACAACATCTATGGCTGAAAAGAAGTCAGATAAAATGAAGACTAAGAAAAAGTTACTCATCGGCTTTGGTAATTGCCTTTTGGTAACTTTTGAGATGAGTTTTATTAGAGTTATGAAAATGACATAGAGCTTCTGATACACAGCTAGTGAAGAAACAGAAGCAACATGTATGTATCATTGTTCAGTAAGTCAGTTTCATATTGGGTAAGACAATTCTGGTGGGAAATAAGATGTTATCCTTTGAAGAAACCTGAATATGTCATTCTTTCACTCGTTCAACTTATTTATTTAGTATCTAATATGTACAGGCACTATGTTAGACTCTGAGTGATCACAATAGACATTGTCCCTGACATCTCACTGAACTTACAATTAGAGATGATTTAGAAAAGAAAATAAGCAAATGCACATCCAGATGATAAGTACAGAGATTAGAGAACTCATAGAAGGGGCATCGAAATAGCAAGAATCAGGGAAGCCTCCTAGAGTAAATAATAATTAGACTGAGTATTAAAGATAAACTCTAATCTTTAGTTGAAAGTTGGGGGGATTGCTGTGGGGAGGGTGGCAGAGGGAACAAGATGTGTGATGATACAGAGGCAAAACAGAGAATGCCCAGTTAAGGCACCCAAAGTAATTCAAGATGATTAAAGTACTTGGTCA
Source organism: Camelus dromedarius (assembly GCF_036321535.1). NCBI lineage: Eukaryota > Metazoa > Chordata > Mammalia > Artiodactyla > Camelidae > Camelus > Camelus dromedarius. The sequence goes on from NC_087439.1 coordinate 49,051,277, forward strand.
TTGGGCATGAATAAATCTGGGGCTGAGCATAAATCCTTAACAGCATCATGGCCCCTGTCAAAAAAATCTCAGACTTCACATGAAGAGCAATGGGGAACCACTGAAGAGTTGTGCTTCTTTCAGAATAATAGTTTTTGTAGATATAATTCACATACTATATGACTCACCTATTTACAAGGCATAATTTAATGGTTTTCAGTACATTCAGAGTTGTCTAACCATCCACACAATCAATTTTAGAACATTTTCATCACCTTCCAAAGAAATCTCATATCCATTAGTAGTCACTCCCCATTTCCCCCAAACCCCTCAGTCCAAGGCAGCCACCAATCTATGTTGTTTCAGGAATCACACAACATATGATCCTTCTCTGAAGAGTTTTAAGCCAGTGCGTGGCATCTTTAGATGTGAGATATAAAAAGCTCTGTCTGACATTTGTAGCCTGGATTGGATGGGGGAGAGGATGGTGAGCCTGGAAGCAGAGAGACCCATTAGAGAGCTATAGAAGGAGTCACACCAGGGAGGTGTTTGTGGGGATGGAGAAAAGAAGATGGATTGAAGAGATATCTAAGAGGTAGTATGGGCTGGGCTTGGTAACTAATAGGATGTGGTATATGGGGTGAGTGGGCCGAGAAAGATGGCTTTCAAGTGTCATCCTAGACTGTGGGTTGATGGTGGTCCTCATCACTGAGAAGGGATTACCCCACAGGAAGATCATGTCTGTGATGAGAGGGAGATGGTGATGAGTCAGTGTTTACTATGATACACCACTGTTCACACGTAGGATGGCATCAGCATGTCATAATCATAGTGACGCAGATCCTTAGGAAAAAAAGATGGTTTTATTTTTTTAGCCTTTCATAAGATCCCAGAAAGGCCAAAGCAATTTATATATGGATTTCATACTGATTCAATAAAATTAAAAGTTTATTTAAAGTTTAATAGAAGTATGTTGGTATCAAAGAGGAAAATTTAACTCCTTTGCCTTGAATAATTTTTCTGTGTCAATAATGTCACCTTTCAAAATCATAATGAAAGGACCTTCAGGACACGAGAGGCTTTGTGAGGCCATAGAATGTATTCCCCTGGACCTGGTGAGGAACCACTTGAGTTAAATCAAAGAAATAGGGATTGATTACAGAGTCAATTTTCAATTACCTGTACTAATAGAGCAGTGGTGTGGGTAATCCCAAATTGTGGTTAACCAAAAAATCACTTATATTTGCTTTTGGATTGCATTATTTAAGCTATTTACAGCAGTTGGGATTCTAACTACATTTTTCTCTTGTGATTACTGGCATTAATTTGCACCCTCTGACTTCATGGTAATTTTTGGCAAATGGAAGTGGCCTAAACATGATAAGTGAGAAGAATATATCATTTGGGGATTTTATATATCCCATATACATTTAAAATTTTGACAATTCTCATATATAGATTTTTTTAAAGGTCTGGGAGGACAGAGATTACAATCTCCCTTGATAATCCCACTTCCCTATTTAAGGACACTTACCACTGGGAAATATTATATTTTCCAATGCTAATCTCAATCCTTCTGCTAAAATGCAAACTTATCTTTCCTTCTTTCCTCAATGGGCAACAATAAATAAACAGGCCCTGTCCTCTATGGACTTAACTCTGATAATGCTGAAGACTCCTCTTGAATCTTTTCTTTTTCAAGCAGAACCAGTGCCATTCTATTTGTTGCCCTGATTATTTAGCCAATCATTAGCTGCTCCCAGAAATCAAAGATCATTAAAAAAAAACATAAAGAACATGGCATTTTCTACGAAACAAAATCACCCGCATTTTGCCAATGAAACAAAAGAGGTTCTGCAATAAGAAACCACTTAAGAAATTTTACCTTGATTTTTTTTCAATTATGAAGTAACACATGTTTCTTAGAGAAAATAAGAAAAAAGAAGCATAAAGGAGAAACTAAAAGCATCTATGATTCCACCAGCTGGTGGTGACCACTGGATCACAGAATCATCCAATTTTCACTGCAGCCCTCAGTTACTAGAGGAACTATGGAGGGCAGGCATTCCAGGCAAAGACACTCTACTCTGTATAACAATTTTAAAAAGCTACAACCTTATTTAGAAACTTAAGACCTGATGACCTAGATAGAATCACATGGAAACCACAAAGACTCCTTTTGTGCCTTTAGTCTAGGGTCCACTAAGAGCAGATGGGGAAGTCTCCTCAGTCCATGGTCCATTTCCTCTATGCACACAGCCTAATCTCAGTCCTTATGCCTTGATGCTCTAGATGTTACCCACAGCCCAGCTACAGTGGCATCACTTGGAAGCTCGTTAGAATTGCAGGATCTCTGTGCCCACCCCAGATCTACTGAATCACAATATGTTTGATCAAGTTCCTGAGGTGCGACCAGATTCTGAGTCATTGGTGCTGCTGCTCAGTTGAGATGCACTGCAAGAGTTTATCAACTGGCTAGTGAGAAAGATGAGCCACAAGCAAAGAAGAGGACACAAAAGAATACAACAAAGAGAAGAAGAGAAATTCTTCATGAGGCCTAGAACTGAGCTACTCCAGGTAACTCTGCCCTGAGCCTTCCTGTGCAGGCTACTTCCCATGTAGGAGGCATCCCTAGTCTTATTGCACCAAGCACATGACAGAAAATGGAGAAATGAATTCAAGATTGTCATGGTCCACAGCAACTGGTTTAAACTCTTTGTTCCTTACAATGAAGAATAACCTTCTGGCACCAGGGCCCAATATACATCCTCTTGCCTTTTAATTTAGACTCCTTTGGGCAAGAAATGGCATTGGGGTACAGAGGGGATCTTGGGCACTACCTAGAGGCTAACAAAGAGGTATATACGCTCGATCTTCTCAGTTCATGTCATACTTATGAAAATGTAACCCACTGGTTCCTTCTGTCAGGGGTTTGCAATTCAGAAACACAGTTTAAACAGCTACAGGTCTACCTTCAGCCAACTTCACTGCCATTGCTCCTTTCCCTTCCCTCCTCCCGCACTACGAAAATTAAATTACTCTCTTTGTTAATTCCTTCCCTCTTACTTTGTCTTTTCCTATACTTCTCTGTTTTCTGACAACAGCAATTGCAACAAGACTTCTTTAGGTAGGAAATGGAAATAAACTGTGTGTTGCAGGGACAGGAAAATTGGGAAGAGGAAAGGTTAGGAAAACTGTCTTTCATTCACACACATGAACACACATGTATGCATACAATCATAAGTTTTTACCTTCAAAATTTGGATCATACCATTCAAAACTGTTTTATATTCATTTTTTACTTAATACTTTATGAGCATTTTCTCAGGTCAGTAAATATTCCTATAAAACATATTTAATAGCCCCATAGAATTCCAATGTATAAACACACCACAAATCATTCAGTTAGTCCCCTGTTGTTGGACATTTAGGTTGTCTCTCATTTTTTTCCTGTTTGTAAATAATGCTGCAATGAACATTCTCATACATAAATAAATCTGTTTCCTCATCTCTGGTTATTCTTTCAGGATAAATTTCATTTGACTTTGATAAAAATGATAAACAACATGACCTTGGACTGAAATATCTTTGTCCAGTACTCAATTTTAGTGTGGCTTTTTTCCAAAAGAAAACACACTGTAGGGTCTGAATGACAGGTTTTAAATTAAGCAGGTTCTATAAGGTTGACTCTTTTGCAGCTACCTGAAATTCTAGCCACAGTGAATTGCAGTAAAAATGCCTACCTTCTACAACTCAGATAGGACAATTTACCCCTGATTACCTTAGGATTGGAGCATACTGCAAGATAGTGACTCTCAAGAGGTGACATTCTACCTTATGCCACTTTCAGAAACTCTACTCTTCTAGAAGGTATAATGTTCATTATTTGAGGCTAAAACACTGTCCATAAATTACCAAAAGTTCTTTGTGGTCCAAAACCTTCTTTATTTGGAAGCCCAGAGAAAAGTAGAGTGATTAAATTATCAGCATGTGATTGCATATGCACAAAGTCATTAATAATAACAGTAAAAGCCACCCCTCATGGAGAATGTACTATGTGCCAGGTTCTGTGTGGAGCACTTTTCAACCTGCATTAGTTATCTATTGCTGCATAACAAAATACTCCAAAATTTAGCATCTTAAAGCAGCAAACATTTACTGTCTCACAGTTTTGGTGGGTCGGGAATCTTGGTGTGACTTAATGCCTCTCATAAGGCTACAATCAAGGTATTCACACTCTATTACCTTAAGGCTCAAATGGAAAGATTCACATTCAAGTTCACGCATGCAGTTGTTGGCAAAAATTAGTTCATCCCAGACTGTTGGACCAATGACCTCAGTTCCTCAGTGGTTGTTGGCTGAAGGCCTCCCTCAGTTTCTTGCCCCCTGAGTTTCTTGTAGGGCAGCTCACAACATGAGTGCTGACTACCATTAAAGTGAGCAAGAAAGGGCAAGCAAGACAGAAGTCAGAGTCTTTTTGAAAACAAATCTTGGAAGTGACACCATCACCTCTGCCATATTCCATGCACTAGAAGTGAGTCACTAGGTTCAGCACATACCCAATAGGGGCACACGAATCCCAGGAGGTGGGCATCATTGGAAACCATCTTAGAGGCTGCCCACCACACACAACTGCTATCCCATTAATTCGAACAACATTTCTTTGAAGTAGATATTGTTAATCCTCATTTATAGATAAGGAAACAAATGCTCACAGCCAGTCAGTGGAGAGTTTGAGCTTCAAACCTGTTTCTCTGACTTCAGCGCACCTGTTTGTTCCCTGTGCTATGCTCTCAGTAGGACTCTTTATCTGTAAAGGTCATGAGGCCCCAGAAATATTTCAGTAGAGATTTGAGTTTTACCTTAACCTCTTTGGTTTATTCTTGGCACTCTTGATTTTTTTTCTCACTTTCTATCATCCTTTGTTTAAGTGAAATTGCATAGCTTACACCAATGAGAGAGGGCAGTACAACCCGAGGATACTAGCTTAGAGATGGAAGATCCACAGTTGTTCAGCTGCCTGTCTTTTTTGGTTCTGGTGAAAATTAACTAGTTTCTAAATCTCCATCCAGAATTTTTGTACATCTTTCCCATTTCAGCCTACATTGCATATTAGCATTGAAGATGATTTGTAAGATAAATATCATTGCAGAAAAATCCCCACGGTCAAGAATTAAACACACATGCGTGGTTCTTGACATGTTCTCAGGAAGATGTCTATTCATTTTCTCTAACCAGTGGAGCTATAAATCTGGCCTATGCTTGGCACACTGTATGTGTTTTGCTTTATGAAGGCATAAATCACCAAGATACAATTTGTGTTTGATTTTTTGGACACTTAATTTGCTTAAATGTTCAGCAGTTCATAGATGTAAATTGTACTGGGCATAGTTCCAAGTGGAATAAGCTGAGAGCAAGAAAGCTATACATATTAGGATGTAATTCAGAAGAAAAATCATCTTGGCTGGTCAAGTAAGTCCTCTTTATAAGTTACTTATAAATAACTTTCCTCCATAGGCAATATAAACACTTAGTAAATACTTCTAGAAGAGGGAGCATTGTAGTAAATTTAAAGAAACCTCGCGTCTAATGTGCTTCTATATGTTGTTAAGGGCATTGAATGCAGGGGATGTACCATGCATCCAGCGACCATACTGACTGATTATTGTTAAATATTGGAAGAATGCCTCACTGAGCATCAGGACATGGATTTTCACCCTGTCGGTGGCTAACTAAACATATGAGCAAGTCATTTAACTTCTCTGTGCCTCAGTTTTCTCATTTGAAAATGAGTTGGATTAAATAATCTCTCATTCCTTCCCAGTTCTAAAATATTTGTCCAGTACTGGCTACAATACAGTTATGGCTCTAAACACTTACTGGGCATCTACAAAACACCCACCTCAGTGCCATGGAGAAAACAAAGAAAAACAGGAAGGAGCTTGGGGGCTAAACACAGGAAGTTTTGAAAACTAAATACCAACAGGAGAGCTACTGAACTCTTCAAATGAAATACTACAGAGGAATCAATATAAATTTATAGAGGCTGGTGTTTCCCAAAGTGTGCAGCAGGTGTCTCTGGGCAGGAACTTCTGTGAGTGGCCTGGGAGCTGCCTGAGAATGTGCAGAGAGTGAGCCTGCTGGGATTGCTGAGTGCCCCCTTTCTCCAAGATGAGGCTGCACCTGAGCTTCTTAGCTTTCCGTGGGAATGCAGACTCCTTCTCACCGGCAGGAGTGGATACAATTTCCCATATGTGCATCCCTGGAAATAGCTGGCACCCAAACCCAAATTGTCTTGTCTCCCTGCTGACAAGTTTGCTCTCCACTTGTCTTGTTAGGAGCAAAAATGGGGCAAGATCCCTCCACCAGCCACAGACCCACGCTGTGCCCAGCAGAACCTGGCCCAGCACCTCTCTGGGAGATAAGGGGAATGACAGGGAACCAGTGCTCCTTCTTGCTGACCCTTAGAATATGAACTTCCACAATAAAATCTATTTCTTAACCCAGTGGGTTCTCAAACTTTCACATGCATCAGAATCAGCTGGAGGAATTGTTAACAGAATTGCTGGGCTCCACCCCTAGAATTTCCGATTTGAGATGCTGAAGGAGGCCCAAGAATGTGCATTTTTAACAAGTTTCTCATGCTGTTTGTCCAGGGCCCATACTTTGAGAATCCATGCCATATGACATTTTTTACTAAATAGCTATATATTTATCTTAATGTATATTAAGTGTGTGCCTTCTATTGTTTGACCAATACTGGTTTTTCACTTACAGTATCAATACCAAGTTAAATACATTTATTTTAGCAAAAAAGGGAATTAATTTAAAGAAACTATCCAATTTATTCATTTAAACAATAGAACAAGTAGTATATCATAACAAAGTTCCTAAAGGTGATAATAATATAACATTGGGTGAAATTTGGGAACTCTAGTATAAACAGTGGACCAGACTAACTGGTAAGAGTGGTTTTGCGGAGGACAGATACTTGAGGTGAGTCTTAATGTGGATAGATTTAAATAAGCCAAGCGACAGTGAGAATGTGAAGCCAGGGCATGGGTCAAGCCTGGTAAGAGCACAGGATATGCGTGTGTGCCAATGTCAAACAAGGAGTTGAACAGAAAAAAGATCTTTGCTCAGTATGGTGCTTGGTTTATATGACAAAAAACAATCATCATGGTGGATTGCCACTTTTGACTTGTTATTTTGGCAATGGAGATTGGCCATAATCAGTGTCAGTCATTTTGTCCACTTTGTTTTCACTTACTATTTGCTTATCTTTATCTGGTGAGTCTACCACAGCAGAGTTTATGGCTCTAGGTTTCTCGCTCATTGAATCGGCTTTAGAGGTCAGCAGCCCAGATGAACATACCCTCAGCTCAATAGCTGTACAGCCAGTATTTTAAACCATCAAA